>NC_091282.1:190522052-191127506 GCF_032444005.1 Ranitomeya imitator
GTGTTTAATATGTTAGCTTTTTCCTCGTCATCTACAACCATTCTTTCCTCACTATTTTTTAAGGGGCCTACATTTTCAGTTTTTATTCTTTTACTATTGATATAGTTGAAGAACAGTTTGGGATTAGTTTTACTCTCCTTAGCAATGTGCTTCTCTGTTTCCTTTTTGGCAGCTTTAATTAGTTTTTTAGATAAAGTATTTTTCTCCCTATAGTTTTTTAGAGCTTCAATGGTGCCATCCTGCTTTAGTAGTGCAAATGCTTTCTTTTTACTGTTAATTGCCTGTCTTACTTCTTTGTTTAGCCACATTGGGTTTTTCCTATTTCTAGTCCTTTTATTCCCACAAGGTATAAACCGCTTACACTGCCTATTTAGGATGTTCTTAAACATTTCCCATTTATTATCTGTATTCTCATTTCTGAGGATATTGTCCCAGTCTACCAGATTAAGGGCATCTCTAAGCTGTTCAAACTTTGCCTTCCTAAAGTTCAATGTTTTTGTGACTCCCTGACAAGTCCCCCTAGTGAAAGACAGGTGAAACTGCACAATATTGTGGTCGCTATTTCCTAAATGCCCAACCACCTGCAGATTTGTTATTCTGTCAGGTCTATTAGATAGTATTAGGTCTAAAAGTGCTGCTCCTCTGGTTGGATTCTGCACCAATTGTGAAAGATAATTTTTCTTGGTTATTAGCAGAAACCTGTTGCCTTTATGGGTTTCACAGGTTTCTGTTTCCCAGTTAATATCCGGGTAGTTAAAGTCCCCCATAACCAGGACCTCATTATGGGTTGCAGCTTCATCTATCTGCTTTAGAAGTAGACTTTCCATGGTTTCTGTTATATTTGGGGGTTTGTAACAGACCCCAATGAGAATTTTGTTACCATTTTTCCCTCCATGAATTTCAACCCATATGGACTCGACATCCTCATTCCCTTCGCTAATATCCTCCCTTAAAGTGGACTTTAGACAAGACTTTACATAGAGACAAACCCCTCCTCCTCTCCGATTTTTACGATCCTTTCTAAACAGACTGTAACTCTGTAAGTTAACTGCCCAGTCATAGCTTTCATCTAACCATGTCTCGGTTATTCCCACTATGTCAAAGTTACCTGTAGATATTTCTGCTTCTAGTTCTTCCATCTTGTTTGTCAGGCTTCTGGCGTTTGCGAGCATGCAGTTTAGAGGATTTTGTTTTGTTCCAATCTCCTCACTGTGGATTGTTTTAGAAATGTTCTTACCTCCCTTCTGAGTATGTTTTCCTGGGTCTTCTTTGTTCAAGTCTAATGTTTTTCTTCCCGTCCCCTCTTCTTCTAGTTTAACGCCCTCCTGATGAGTGTACTGTGTACTGTGTAATGGCTGTGTCTGACCGTACAGAGACATGGTGTAATCATACATCTCCTGGGAAAGAGAGGAAGCAAAAGAGTATACAGACAGGACAGAATGGGATCACAGCTGATTCTTTCATTGAGGTAAAACATTGCTTAACCCCTTTCCAACATCGGACGTAATACTACGCCAATGTCAGACTCCCTCCCTTTGATGTACGCTCCGGTGCTGAGTCCACATCTTTTCTGGCACATGTTAGCTGTTTTGAACAGCTGACATATGCCTTTAACAGCCGTGGGTGGAATCGCGATCCACCCACAGAAGTTAATTAGTTAAATTCCACGGTCAATCTCTGATAGTGGCATTTAAAGCAAGATTCCGGCTAGCGCATAGGAAATCTCGCCCATCGGTGACCCCATCACGTGATCGCGGGTCATCAATTGGTTCGCATGACAACCAGTGGTCTCCAGTAGACCTCTATGGTTGCCATAGCCAGATTGCTATGAGCTTCGCCAGTGGTCGGCACTCATAGCAAGTGAGCAATTCTGCTACATCCAGGCAATTTGATCATCGCCTGTATATAGCAGAGCGGATCGGATTATGGCAGCTTCTAGCCCCATTGAAAATAAAACAATGAAAAAATAAACATACACATATTGGGTATCGCTGCTTTCACAATTGCCCAATCTATCAATATAAAAAAAGAATTAACCTGATCGCTAAACAGCTTAACGAGAAAAATAGTCAAAATGCCAGAATTACGTTTTGTTGGTCGCTGCAACATTGAATTAAAATTAGTGATGAGCGAATATACTCGGTACTCGAGATTTTCCGAGCATGCTCGGGTGTCCTCCGAGTATTTTAAGTACTCAGAGATTTAGTTTTCCTCACCACAGCTGAATGATTTACATCTGTTAGCCAGCTTGATTACATGTGGGGATTCCCTAGCAACCAGGTAACCCCCACATGTACTTATGCTGGCTAACAGCTGTAAATCATTCAGCTGAGGCTATGAAAACTAAATCTCTGAGCACTAAAAAATACTCGGAGGACACCCGAGCGTGCTCAGGAAATCTCGAGTACCGAGTATATTCGCTCATCATGAATTAAAATATAATAACGGGCGATCAAAAGATCGTATCTGCATCAAAATTGTATCATTAAAAACATCAGCTTGGCATACAAAAATATGCCTTCATCCAACCCAAGATCACAAAAAAATGGAGACACTACAGGTATCGGAAAATGATGCAATTTTTTTTTAACAAATTTGTGTATTTTTTCATCACTTAAATCAAAAAGAAACTGTGGGATTGCACTTTTTTTGCAATTTCACCAAACTTAGAGGTTTTTTTTCCCATTTTCCAGTAAATGATATGTTAAAACCGATGGTGTTGTTCAAAAGTACACCTCGTCCTGCAAAAAACAAGCCCTCATGTGGCCATTTTGACCAAAAAATAAAATAAGTTATGTTTTTATGAAGAAAGGGACCTAAAAATGAAAATGCAAAACCAAAAATACCTCTGGTCGTTAAGGGGTTAAAAACAGGCAGTGGAATGTTTTACCTCACAAAAAGAATCAGTTCTGTCTGTATCCTCTCTTTTCCTTCCTCCCCTTCCCAGGAGATGTGGTATGATCAGACCATGTTCCTGTACTGTCAGACACAGCCATTACACAGTACATGGCAGGGGTACATTTATAAGATTATCTCAGCTTAGGGACATTTTAACACATCCAATTGAGGTACTTAGTTTTATTCCAAGATCTATTAATTAAAATAAACTTTGCTAGTGGGAAAACCTTTTTACATTCTCTATCGCCTCGTCACCTGTGATAGTGATACTGTTCTCTCACGCGAGAGAATCAGATAACAGTAAAATGGCATTTGGCTTAAACTCTAATCATTTTGAGCCGAGTGTCATTAGCTAAATCGTCCTGATTCGCATGAGAGAATATACGGCAGTGTGAACTTAGAGCTACAACCAAGTGAACACTTGGTGAAACAGTCAATTTCGTCTTGTTGTCCTGATGTTGAGTACTGTTATGTCCTTCAAGCTGGTAAGAACCTGGCAATGCCCATCTCACAATTACTTATAAAACTGCTCATTTATCAGTCTTCCTGCCATGTTCCCTGGCTGGTAATACACAACATATTTGGTATACCGTATAGCTATTATTTTATACCCAGTGTATAATGTGCTGAAATTTGGAGTGCCTCATTCTATGTAGGAAGCCATGAAGCATTGGTTGAACTTTTGCTAACGGTTGAGAAACCGATCTGTTCTTAAATACCGGTAATTAGCTTTGTGGCCTCCATTTGAGTGGAGCAATTTGCTTTTTCCTGTTGCTAGGTATTACAGGGGAACTTCCTATGATTCCAGCTGAGATTCAAGCTGAAACTGTCTTTCAGGTAGAGCTGACGGAGGGTAATGTTCCTGGCAGGTGTCCTCCTTTAATGAGTCACCAGGAACTTTGACTCTTAAAAGCCAGTGAGGTGAAGCAAAATGATCAGGATTTATTAACCATGCAGGGCCTTATTCACATGCAAGATTGCTGTTGTGGTTAGTGAGGTCCAAAACTGCCCATATATCGTCTACATAGAAGGAGCTGATATCATTGTCTATTGTTGAATGTTATAATTACATATAGACATGGACTACTGGCTGAAGGCTACCCAGACCCACAAGATTGCTTGTGGACACAATGACAAAAGCGAAATCAAGCGGAACTGATATGCTAATATGGGGGGTTTATTGTGCATGTTTAGGTTGTATAAGCATTTAATCAAAATTATAAAAATGTAATAATACTGCCATGGAAAGCTTCAATTTTTGAGATGATGAAAATTGTGCACATAGCATGATAAATTAGGCACAACTTCCTGGGTAAGATTTTTTTCCTCTTCCATATGTCACCTCATGGCCCGTACACCAATATTGTGCACCCAAACTGTATACATCCCCACTTGGATAGAACGCTTTTATAGACACTTTTCAAGCTGTTGAAGTTGGTGTAAATAAGTCTACAATGCATACATTATTTTTAGATTATAAGACGCATATTTTTCCCCTAAATTTTGGTGAAAATGAGTGTGTCTTATAATCTGAATTGTAGCTGTGGTGGAGCTTACCAGCTACTGATGCGCGGGGTCCCAGGGTCGCTGCTGCCGGAAGCTTCTGGCGGAGGCAGGAGGCAGGCGATGGCTGACTCCTGCTGGTACGACGAGTTGTTTAGCGGTGCGGGGGCTCCACTGACATCTCGGCCCCCGAGATCTTAATTGCGTGGCCTCCGGGAGCCATTTTCCTGGAGTCCACTGCATTAGAGCATTAGAAAGTATGGAAGGTGCAGGGCTCCGAGCTGTCACAAAATGTTGGCGGAGCCCCGGCACCACTGAACAGCCCATCCCACCAGCCTGAAGCTCGCAGCATATCCTGCCTAAGCCAGCAGCGACCCTGCCACCTGGGACCCCGCTCCACCACCGCTGCCCCCCAGGTAAACTACAAAAAAGTGGATTATAACAGTTTATTTAAAAAAAACATATTTTTCCTATTTTCCTTTGGGGTGCATCTTATAAACCTATGCATCTTATAATCCACAAAATACAGTAATCAATTTGGCAGCCATCATGTACTGTACATTTACCAGCACCCTATGTGAAAAAAAGTGCTTAGTAATTATCCCCATAATGTCCTCATATAGTGAAATTTTTATCTCACTGAGCACATATCTTGCCTGTCTGCTCTTGAATTTGAGTACATTTTAGACTTAGGAGATTTTTCATTGCTTGAACATTACTTGACCTCAGTTTCCATTTAGGGAAAAAGTTGTAAGGCTCTTGTGATGATCACAATAAGGGTCAGCCACACACTTTATTTTTTTCAAAGTTATTAGGTGTAGACTAATGACTATGATGTTTCCCAAATACTGCACACACAGAGATCCTATCTCTCTGAAGTAGCTGCAACACGGCGGGCATTATACCACAGTACTGAGCAGTGAAGCTATAAATCCTGCCCTAGGGTGAGATACAGGTACGGACTAGGGCTGAAATTCAGCCCTGGCATTTGAAATCACACAGGCCCATGTTGTCCCCATCACCAAGCACCAGATGCGACATATTAATAATATTATCCTGGATAGAGGGAAAACAAGATTTACTAGAAGACCAATATGTCTCATGATACCCATGGCCTGCTGGGGTAAGTAAAGGAGTCAGCGACTTTGTGCTCCATCACAACTCTTAACAGTATGAGTGTCCTGATAACACAGATTTTGTTAACAATGCAGCAGAAAGGCAGCCCACAACCAGACAGGCCCTTCTGGCATTTGCCAGAATTGCCAAATGGCCAGTCCGGCCCTGGTGAGATACAACATTCACGATGAGTTTTTGAAGATCTTTTTACACTGCGTATGTTTGAAAAAATACAAGTACCATATATACTCATGTATAAGCCGAGTTTTTCAGCATATGTCTTTGTGCTGAAAATTCCCCCCACCGGCTTATAAACAAATTATTGTCCCAGTTTAAGGCAAGGGAGGGGGAGTGGCGGGTCACAGGAGGCAGGAGTCGGCGGCTGCGGCTACAGCCTGTACCCGCTGCTAAAGAGAAATGGATATTCACTGCACTGGCAATGAATATTAATTTCTCTTATAGCGCGCACAGTTACATTCCCATTCGTCGGCTTCCAGTATAAAAAAAAATCCTACTTAACTTCCCTGCGCACCCTCGTACATACAAGGATGGGGATAAGGAGCCATGCAGACAAGGATGGGAATAAGGAGCCATGCATACAAGGATGGGAATAAGGAGCCACACATACAAGGTTGAGAATAAGGAGCCACGCAGACAAGGATGGGAATAAGGAGCCATTTTAAATATTTAGTAACTGAACTTATGATGCCCTAATTGCAGATGGTAAGTAACTTATATGATGATTCATCAAAATATAACTTTGCTGACATCCTCTCAGAGGTAATCAAGAAAAGATTTTTAATAACATAATCTAAAATGCCTTAACATTCAAGCCCACAGAGATCCCCATAGTTATGGTTTCCTCCTCCGCGGCTGCCTTAATTATGCGAGTGCAAATTCACTTTACAGTCCTGGATGCCAAACTCTGATGTTTAGAGACAAATGTGGGTTTTTGTTATCTGATTGAATACAGTATGTTTCATATTTTTTTCCACTTCTGAGACCATGATTTGTTTTGCCGTAGACCCATGAACATAAGAAACTTCACATTGCCGTGGTATTCATGGATTAATCAAAACTGGCAGATGATAAAAGTGTAAGAGTGGAAATTGTATTAAGAGGTGAACATATCTTTATAAATTTAGAGCATCTTCAGCTGTTAGTGTATAGCAAACTAAAACTTACAATAGATATGAGCTGGGATAGGTTTCGCTATAACTTCTGGATTTTTTAAATGTAAATAATACATCTGTGGTTAGCTCTGCCACCACTAAGCCTCACTAATATTTTTAGGAAAATTGAAAGAGAAGTCTAATATTGAAAAAAAAAAAATGTTTAGCACAAAACAGTCAATCATCAAAATTTTAAACTTTAACCCCTTCATGACCCAACCTATTTTGACCTTAAAGACCTTGCCGTTTTTTGCAATTCTGACCAGTGTCCCTTCATGAGGTAATAACTCAGGAACGCTTCAATGGATCCTAGCGGTTCTGAGATTGTTTTTTCGTGACATATTGGGCTTCATGTTAGTGGTAAATTTAGGTCAATAAATTCTGTGTTTATTTGTGATAAAAACGGAAATTTGGCGAAAATTTCGCAATTTTCACATTTTGAATTTTTATTCTGTTAAACCAGAGAGTTATGTGACACAAAATAGTTAATAAATAACATTTCCCACACGTCTACTTTACATCAGCACAATTTTGGAAACAAAATTTTTTTTTGCTAGGAAGTTATAAGGGTTAAAATTTGACCAGCGATTTCTCATTTTTACAACGAAATTTACAAAACCATTTTTTTTAGAGACCACCTCACATTTGAAGTCAGTTTGAGGGGTCTATATGGCTGAAAATACCCAAAAGTTACACCATTCTAAAAACTGCACCCCTCAAGGTGCACAAAACCACATTCAAGAAGTTTATTAACCCTTCAGGTGCTTCACAGCAGCAGAAGCAACATGGAAGGAAAAAATGAACATTTAACTTTTTAGTCACAAAAATGATTTTTCAGCAACAATTTTTTTATTTTCCCAATGGTAAAAGGAGAAACTGAACCACGTAAGTTGTTGTCCAATTTGTCCTGAGTACGCTTATACCTCATATGTGGGGGTAAACCACTGTTTGGGCGCACGGCAGGGCTTGGAAGGGAAGGAGCGCCATTTGACTTTTTGAATGAAAAATTGGCTGCACTCTTTAGCGGACACCATGTCACATTTGGAGAGCCCCCGTGTGCCTAAAAATTGGAGCTCCCCCACAAGTGACCCCATTTTGGAAACTGGACCCCCCAAGGAACTTATCTAGATGCCTAGTGAGCACTTTAAACCCTCAGGTGCTTCACAAATTGATCCGTAAAAATGAAAAAGTACTTTTTTTTCACAAAAAAATTATTTTCGCCTCAATTTTTTCATTTTCACATGGGCAATAGGATAAAATGGATCCTAAAATTTGTTGAGCAATTTCTCCCGAGTACGCCGATACCTCATATGTGGGGGTAAACCACTGTTTGGGCACACGGCAGGGCTCGGAAGGGAAGGCGCGCCTTTTAACTTTTTGAATGGAAAATTAGCTCCAATTGTTAGCGGACACCATGTCGCATTTGGAGAGCCCCTGTGTGCCTATGCAATGGAGCTCCCCCACAAGTGACCCCATTTTGGAAACTAGACCCCCCAAGGAACTTATCTAGATGCATACTGAGCACTTTAAACCCCCAGGTGCTTCACAGAAGTTTATAATGCAGAGCCATGAAAATAAAAAATAATTTTTCTTTTCTCAAAAATGATTTTTTAGCCTGGAATTTCCTATTTTGCCAATGGTAATAGGAGAAATTGGACCACAAATGTTGTTGTCCAGTTTGTCCTGAGTATGCAGATACCCCATATGTGGGGGTAAACCACTGTTTGGGCGCACGGCAGGGCTCAGAAGGGAAGGCACGCCATTTGGCTTTTTAAATGGAAAATTATCTCCAATCATTAGCGGACACCATGTCGCGTTTGAAGAGCCCCTGTGTGCCTAAACATTGGAGATCCCCCACAAATTACCCCATTTTGGAAACTAGACCACCAAAGGAACTAATCTAGATGTGTAGTGAGCACTTTGAACCCTCAAGTGCTTCACAGAAGTTTATAACGCAGAGCCATGAAAATAAAAAAAAAATTTTTTCTCAAAAATGAATTTTAGCCCGCAATTTTTTATTTTCCCAAGGGTAACAGGAGAAATTTGACCCCAAAAGTTGTTGTCCAGTTTCTCCTGAGTACGCTGATACCCCATATGTGGGGGTAAACCACTGTTTAGGCACATGCTGGGGCTCGGAAGTGAAGTAGTGACGTTTTGAAATGCAGACTTTGATGGAATGCTCTGTGGGCGTCACGTTGCGTTTGCAGAGCCCCTGATGTGGCTAAACAGTAGAAACCCCCCACAAGTGTCCCCATTTTGGAAACTAGACCCCGAAAGGAACTTATCTAGATGTGAAGTGAGCACTTTTAACCCCCAAGTGCTTCACAGAAGTTCATAACACAGAGCAGTGAAAATAATAAATACGTTTTCTTTCCTCAAAAATAATTTTTTAGCCCAGAATTTTTTATTTTCCCAAGGGTTACAGGAGAAATTGGACCACAAAAGTTGTTGTCCAGTTTCTCCTGAGTACGCAGATACCCCATGTGTGGGGGTAAACCACTGTTTGGGCACACGTGGGGGCTCAGAAGGGAAGTAGTGACTTTTGAAATGCAGACTTTGATGGAATGGTCTGCGGGCGTCACATTGCGTTTGCAGAGCCCCTGGTGTGCCTAAACAGTAGAAACCCCCCACAAGTGACCCCATTTTGGAAACTAAACCCCCAAAGGAACTTATCTAGATATGTGGTGAGCACTTTGAACCCCCAAGTGCTTCACAGACGTTTACAACGCAGAGCCGTGAAAATAAAAAATCATTTTTCTTTCCTCAAAAATGATGTTTTAGCAAGCAATTTTTTATTTTCTCAAGGGTAACAGGAGAAATTGGACCCCAGTAATTGTTGCGCAGTTTGTCCTGAGTATGCTGGTACCCCATATGTGGGGGTAAACCACTGTTTGGGCACACGTCGGGGTTCGGAAGTGAGAGAGCACCATTTGAATTTTTTAATGCAAGATTGGCTGGAATCAATGGTGGCGCCATGTTGCGTTTGGAGACCCCCTGAAGTGCCTAAACAGTGGAAACTCTCAATTCTACCTCCAACACACCCCTAACCCTTATCCCAACTGTAGCCGTAACCCTAATCACAACCCTAACCCCAACACACCCCTAACCACAACCCTAACCCCAACACACCCCTAACCCTAACCACAACCCTAATTCCAACCCAACCCTAAGGCTATGTGCCAACGTTGCGGATTCGTATGAGATTTTTCAGCACCATTTTTGAAAAATCCGCGGGTAAAAGGCACTGCGTTTTACCTGTGGATTTACCGTGGATTTCCAGTGTTTTTTGTGCGGATTTCACCTGTGGATTCCTATTGAGGAACAGGTGTAAAACGCTGCGGAATCCGCACAAAGAATTGGCATGCTGCGGAAAATACAACGCAGCGTTCCCGCGCGGTATTTTCTGCACCATGGGCACAGCGGATTTGGTTTTCCATATGTTTACATTGTACTGTAAACCTGATGGAACACTGCTGCGGATCTGCAGCCAAATCCGCACCGTGTGCACATAGCCTAATTCTAAAGGTATGTGCACACGCTGCAGAAAATGCTGCGGATCCGCAGCAGTTTCCCATGAGTTTACAGTTCAATGTGAACCTATGGGAACCAAAAATCGCTGTACACATGCTGCGGAAAAACTGCACGGAAACGCAGCGGTTTACATTCCGCAGCATGTCACTTCATTCTGCGGATTCCGCAGCGGTTTTACAACTGCTCCAATAGAAAATCGCAGTTGTAAAACCGCAGTGAAATGCGCAGAAAAACCGCGGTAAATCCACGATAAATCGGCAGCGGTTTAGCACTGTGGATTTTTCAAATCCGCTGCGGAAAAATCCGCATAGGACCAGAATACGTGTGCACATACCGAAACCCTAACCCTAGCCCTAACCCTACCCCTAACCCTAACCCTAGCCCTAACCCTAGCCCTACCCCTAGCCCTACCCCTAACCCTACCCCTAACCCTACCCCTAACCCTACCCCTAACCCTACCCCTAACCCTAACCCTACCCCTAACCCTAACCCTAGTTCTTACCCCAACCTTAGTGAAAAAAAAAAAAATTCTTTATTTTTTTTATTGTCCCTATCTATGGGGGTGACAAAGGGGGGGGTCATTTACTATTTTTTTTATTTTGATCACTGAGATATAACCTATCTCAGTGATCAAAATTCACTCTGGAACGAATCTGCCGGCCGGCAGATTCGGCGGGCGCACTGCACATGCGCCCGCCATTTTGGAAGATGGCGGCGCCCAGGAAAGAAGATGGACGGACCTCGGGCGGCTAGGTAAGTATAAGGGGGGGGAGATCAGGGCACGGGGGGGGGGCGTCGGAGCACGGGGGGTGGATCGGAGCATGGGGGGTGGATCGGAACACGGGAGGGAGGATTGGAGCACGGGGGAGGATTGGAGCACGGGGTGGGGGATCGCTGTGCGGGGGGGTGGATCGGAGCACGGGGGGGTCGCTGTGTGCGGGGGGGGATCAGAGTGCGGGGGGGTTTGATTGGAGCGCGGGGGGTGTGATTGGTGCACGGGGGAAGCGGACAGGAGGACGGGGGAGCGGAGCACAGGACCGAGGGGAGCGGACCACAGATCGGGGGGCTGGGGGGGCGATCGGTGGGGTGGGGTGGGTGCACATAAGTGTTTCCAGCCATGGCCGATGATATTGCAGCATCGGCCATGGCTGGATTGTAATATTTCACCAGTTTTTTAGGTGAAATATTACAAATCGCTCTGATTGGCAGTTTCACTTTCAACAGCCAATCAGAGCGATCGTAGCCACGAGGGGGTGAAGCCACCCCCCCTGGGCTAAACTACCACTCCCCCTGTCCCTGCAGATCGGGTGAAATGGGAGTTAACCCTTTCACCCGATCTGCAGGGACGCGATCTTTCCATGACGCATATGCTGCGTCATGGGTCGGAATGGCACCGACTTTCATGACGCAGCGTATGCGTCAAAGGTCGGGAAGGGGTTAAATCAAAACTGGTGTAAACAGCTTAAAATAAAACTGAATTGCAACAACCTTTTCATAAATTGTAGAGGCAAATACAGTGCCTTGCGAAGTATTCGTCCGCCTGGAACTTTTCAACCTTTTCCCACATATCATGCTTCAAACATAAAGATACCAAATGTAAATTTTTGGTGAAGAATCAACAAGTGGAACTCAATTGTGAAGTTGAACAAAATGTATTGGTTATTTAAAATTTTTGTGGAAAATCAAAAACTGAAAAGTGGGGAGTGCAATATTATTCACCCCATTAGCTTAATACTTTGTTGTGCGACCTTTTGCTGTGATTACAGCTGCAAGTCGCTTGGGGTATGTCTCTATCAGTTTTCTTGCCCATTCTTCCTTGGCAAGGAGCTCGAGCTCAGTGAGGTTTGATGGAGAAAATTTGAGAACAGCAGTTTTCAGCTCTTTTCACAGATTCTCGATTGGATTGAGGTCTGGACTTTGACTTGTCCATTCTAACACCTGGATATGTTTATTTGTGAAACATTCCATTGTAGATTTTGCTTTATGTTTGTGATCATTGTCTTGTTGGAAGACAAATCTCTGTCCCAGTCTCGGGTCTTTTGCAGACTCCAACAGGTTTTCTTCAAGAATGGTCCTAAATTTGGCTCAATCCATCTTCCCATGAATTTTAAAGGGACACTGTCACCTGAATTTGGAGGGAACAATCTTCAGCCATGGAGGCGGGGTTTTTGTGTGCAGGCATGTACTACGGAGGACAGATAATGAACTTCAATCCAATATTGCAGCCAGCATGCAGCCAGCGGGTAAGGAAAGGGTGAATCAAAAACACAAAAACCCTGCATCCATGGCTGAAAATTGTTCCCTCCAAATTCAGGTGACAGTGTCCCTTTAACCATCTTCTCTGTTCCTGCTGAAGAAAATCAGGCCCAAACCATGGTGCTGCCACCACCATGTTTGACAGTGGGGATGGTGTGTTCAGGGTGACGAGTTGTGTTGCCTTTATGCCAAACATATTGTATGGCATTGTTGCCAAAAAGTTTGATTTTTGTTTCATCTGACCAGAGCACTTTTTTCCATATGTTTGGTGTGTCTCCCAGGTGGCTTGTTGCAAACTTTAAACAACACTTTTTATGGATGTCTTTGAGAAATGGCTTTCTTCTTGCCACTCTTCTATGAAGGCCAGATTTGTGCAGTGTACGACTGATTGTTGTCCTATGGACAGACTTTCCGACCTCAGCTTTAGATCCCTGCAGGTCATCCAGAGTGATCATGGGCCTCTTGGCTGCATCTCTGATCAGTCTTCTCTTTGTTTGAGATGAAAGTTTAGAGGAACGGCCGGGTCTTGGTAGATTTGCAGTGGTAGATACTCCTTCCATTTCAATATCATTGCTTAAAGTTTACATTTTAAAGTTTTGGAAATCATTTTGTTTCCAAGTCCGGCTTTAAATTTCTCCACAGCAGTATCAAGGACCTGCCTGTTGTGTTCCTTGGTCTTCATGATGCTCTCTGTGCTTGAAACAGAACCCTGGGACTATCACAGAGCAGGTACAATTATACTGAGGTATGATTACACACAGGTGGATTATAGTTTATCATCATTAGGCATTTAGGACAACATTGGATCATACAGAGATCCACAATGAACTTCTGGAGTGAGTTTGCTGCACTGAAAGTAAAGGGGCTTGAATAATATTGCACACCCCACTTTTCAGTTTTTGAATTTCCACAAAAATTTAAAATAACCAATACATTTCATTCAATTTCACAATTGTGTTCCACTTGTTGATTCTTCACCAAAAATTTACATTTGGTATCTTTATGTTTGAAGCATGATATGTGGAAAAAGGTTGAAAAGTTCCAGGGAGCCGAATACTTTCATAGGGCACTGTATATTAAACTTTACAATACATCTTATTAGTGAAATCAACTTCTTTATCCATTTATGAGACACTTCTTCCCCTCCATGCTGAAGAAAACCAGCTTAACTCAGCCAGCAAAGGACGTTGGCAAATTAACCCCTTTAAGACCTCGCCTCCCCCTGTTTGATGCAGGTCCCGGTGATGAGCCTGCATCTTTTCCAGCACACGTCACCTGATTTAATCAACTGACATGTGCCTCTAATCCACCTGTGGCTGTTAACATGTTAAATGCCTCTGACAGCGGCATTTAACATGATCGTGCCAGAAGCGTGCAATTAGCTCTGTCTATTGGCACCCATGTCACATGACCGAGGGTCGCCAATGGGTTGGCATGACAACTTGTGGTCTGCAGGAGACCCCAGTGGTTGCCATTGCTGGATAGCTGTGGTTGGCGCTCATGGGAGATGAGCATTTTATCTGCACAGTGGCTCAGTGGATACCACTGCAGCCTTGCAACACTAAGGTCCAAATCCCACCAAGGACAACATTTGCAAGGAGTTTGTATGTTCTCCCCGTGTTTGCGTGGGTTTCCTCCGGGTTCTCTGGTTTCCTCCCACATTCCAAAGACATACTGATAGAGATTCTAGATTGTGAGCCCCATCGGGGACAGCGATGATAATGTGCGCAAACTGTAAAATGCTGCGTAATATGTTAGCGCTATATAAAAATAAAGATTATTAAGATTATTATTACAAAGAGCAGGGTTAAAGCCCTGCTATGTGTAGCACAGGCGATAAAAGTTCAAATTACCCTCCATGCAAAATAAAGAAATAAAAAAAATACAGGTGTTTGTTATCGCCGAGTTCAGAATCTCTTGATCTATCAATATATAAGAATTAATCCAATTGGTAAACGGTGTAATGAGAAAAAAATCAAAACGCTAGACTTACGTTTTTACTGGTTGCTACAATATTGCATTAAAATGCAATAATGGGCGATCAAAACATCGCATCTATCCCAATATGGTATCAGTAAAAACATCAGCTCGGCACGCAAAAAATAAGCTCTCACCCTGAACCAGATCAAGAAAAATGGAGACGCTAAGGCCAATACCCACATTAGCTGACGTAGCAACTCTGGAATTGCAGCACACTGCCAGCAAGGGAAACTGACATTAATTCCTGCTGAACTGAAAGAAAAAAAGCAACATGGAAATCATATTGGAACCAGAGCTGCCACGCCTCTAAAAAATGGGCACCTTTTTCCTGTCTTATGATCTAACTTGACCAGTTCAAGATTGCCATTCTGAGCAAGAAATTTGTTTCTGGGGCTTCCATTCTGTTCAATTACCTAGTAAGTTCATGACATCTTAACATAGTTAGCCATTGATGTTGCTCAAAGAAAAGTATATGATTAGTTACACTGAACATAACTATTAAAACATTACCAAACTCATTTCGCCCAATACTCCCAAAGGCCCCCTATGCCTTTTGCCCAGCTGACCCAGTATTTGGTCATCCAACCTATATACACAGATTATAACTAGTATTTGTAAAGCAAGGGGTGATCATAGAAAATCCCACACTGGACCTACTAATGAAAATTCCTCAATGCGTATAGCTTTTTTTTTGCAAAGTATGACGCAAGTAAAAGCAAGTATATAATTCATACATCAATAATAAAATATAGCTTTTTAATAGTGACGGGTAAGCAGTTTACACTGGTCTCTGTATGGTCTTTGCTGGTGGATTAATAAAACAAAGAACAGAGGTTTGTTCCCCGAACATACACAATCTGTACAAGCACACATGCCACTACTCGGAAAACTGTTCTAGTGGTTCATGTTGGTCAAGAGTTCTAGTAACCATGGAAACTTGTTGTCATGCCTTCCAATGCTTCTCTTCCATAAAGAGAAAACATGTTTATTCTACATTTCACCCTATAGAAAAATAGAACTGACGTCCACAAGTGGCTCAAATATCCTACATACATAGGTACTGTATATATGAAGAGGGTTGGGCAGGTTGAAGAAATAGACCAGTTTTCATATTCACTTCCTACGTTTGTCACTGTAAACTATTTCAAGTATTTTTTTTCCAGAAAGTATTACATTCAGATTTTTCCCTTACACTGTGTGGATGTAGATGGAGATATTTGCTAGAAGCCAATTCCTGCGACTACTTCTGCCCATTTATACTTTCAATTAGAAGCACAAGTGACCACAGCTGTTGCTTAGTAAATAACTAGGCAGATCGTTATGAAGATGGGTCTTTTCGCTGGTCTTTATTCGGACAGAGATCTTTAATCTTTTATATTACCACTGGGCAAATATTGATTTATTCAACTTACTCAGCTGATTAGTCCATTAAGTAGAGTGGAGGCAAGATTAGATAGTTCAGTAAAATATCATGTACAGATTCTATGTAATTAGATGGAGGGTTGGTAGGGTAAGATAATTATCTTCAATAGCAATGATGGAAATAAAAAGTTTATTTACGTATGGTATAAGTACAGTATACACTGTATCTAAGGAGCACTCCACTCCTTTAAATACGCTAACCAATCATTTATATAATACTTTATAGGAGCCTATTGAATCTTGCCAAAATAATAGATCAACATGTCAGATCCAATATGCGGGATATGGAAATCATTGCTCTGTTCACAGTTATGTTAAATGCAACAGATACATTGCATCTGTCACAAGTTCTGCCTGATCTGGTGGGGGGGATTAGCTATTCTTCCCGCCTCCATAGATGCCACAATAGGTCACTGGCTAAGGGTCCATCAGGTGCTGTTCGAATCTACAATGAGTACTTCAGAGCCTTGTGACTTTTGCTATGAATGCAAGTGTAAACGAGTGTTAGTTTTAATCTTTTTTTATTCAGTCCATTATTAAATTGGTTATTTTAGTCCAAATTATTTCGTTCTGGTCGCTTTCAAAGTAGACAGCCATCAAACCCAATTTTTACAGTAAGGGTAGGTTCCCAAGACTGATGTCTCTACATATGAGAAAAATGGTCTGATTATTCTGATCCGACTTTGGTCAGAGTGGCATCTGTTTTTCTCAGGCTTGGAGAGAAAAAAAGGTCCTCTACCTTCTCCATTCTGTCTTTCCATGAAAATGTCATCCGATGGCAGTCCGATTTTTTTCACAGACCCATAATGGTTTAACTGCCAAAGCACATTCACACAGGTAACATACAAACCAGGGAGACAAATACTTAAATCTGACAGGTCCCTGTTCAGTCTTGGTAAAACCCTTTTCTGACCAGGTCTCTGCCTGACCGCGGAGGTTGGCACCCTAAGATAACGCTCTGTCGCCCCCACTCGAAGGTGGCTTACCCTAAATGTCCTTAGCATCTACCAGGATAGCTAGAGTAACAGTTCTTTAAGGAATGAAGGAATCACACACAAAACTGAAATCAACACAAACTACAGCCAAGTGAATGAATCCAGCAAAGTCTATCACCAGCAGGTAACACCAGTAGGGAAAGGTACTTACAGCTGCACTCGAAAGGTGATAGGACAGACAAACAGACTAAGTGAAACAAATCTGTGTTAAGCTATAGAGACTGCAGCCAGTATAGCAGAACCAAAAGACCCAGTGAAAAGGTGTGTCTCCTGTGGCTTGGCAGAAAGAGAAGCCGACCACAGAACACAAACTCAAGGAGTTGAATCCAGGTGCATGATACGTAGTCGTGTATTGCCAATTATAATTTCACTCGTGGATTAAAATTTTATATGTCTCCAATTTTTTTCCGAGGACCCATTGGTCCGAAGAAAAAGTTGGACATCTGCATAGTCCTATAGACTATCATAGGTACAAGTACTATCCATGAAAACCATGGATAACATTTGTAAAAGATTATCAGTCCAGCTCATACCATGTGAACTAAGCAACAAATGAAACAGTTTGTCCAACATTTTCCAGAATCCATTAAAGTGAATATTTCACTGGATTTTGTAATTTAAACTGAATTGCTCCACCAATTGCCACTGATGCACTAAATTCTCAGTTTAACCCCTTCCTGACATGCGCCGTGCATATACTGCTTTGCGGGAGCAGAGTTCCCACAAACAACAGTTTGTGTACAGTTCCGCGATTGCGGGGCCTCACGCTGAGCGCCAGAGTGATCGGGTGTGAGTGTCAGCTCTGTGTGAGAGCTGACACCCTGCAGCAACATCCATGATCGGTGCTAGCACCTGTCACATGCATTAAACCCCTCCGATGCCACAGTCAGTAGTGACAGCGACATAGAGAAGCATCCATCAGGACAATTCGATGCGATCGCGTTGTCCTGATGGTCTCAATGGAACCCCCCGGCCACAAGATGGAGTCCTTCAGGGAAGGTGGCTTTGCAGTGCCTGAAGAGAGCCTTCTTCCCTGCCTGTCAGATGCTGGTCTGATGCTCTGTAGTGCAGAAAATCAGAATAGAAAGCGATAAAAAAATGATGTGCCCGAAATGGTACCAATAAAAACATCAGCTCGTCCCGCAAAAGACAAACCCTCAAATGATTTTGTCAGCCAGAATATGGAAAAATTATAGCTTTCTAAATATTGTGATGCAAAAACTAGTTTTCACAATAAAAAGCATCTTTTGGTGTGTAACAGCGGCCAAACATAAAAACCCCAATATAAATCTAGTATCACTATAATCGCACTGACCCGAAGAATAAAGTCACCTAATCACTTATACCACAGGAGGAAAGGTGTAAAAAATAAAACAAATTCTTCACATGCTGTTGACTTTTTCATTCTGCCTCCCAAAGATCGCAGTAGGGCTCGGTGCACATTTATCCTGCGCTCTACGCTAAGCGCTTACATCGGGGTTTCCATGTAAATCTCTGAAATACGTGATTCAGACAGAACTTCCGGTGGAAGATTCCCTATAATGAGGCAGATGGAGGCACTGTGGATGACATAGGACCTGTAATCCAGTAGTTTCCGTACTTTTAGGATTGCATAAAAGTGCAGTCTGCCACAGTAACTCTGCTGCCTCATTATAGTGAATGGATCCATCGGGGGTTTCCCCTGTCACATCACTCTTGAGATTTTGATGGAAACCCTAATGTAAGTGCTTAGCGTAGGGTGCCGGATAAATGTGATCGTAAATGTTATATAAAATGTTCCCAATAAAAGCCTCAACTGCATTCACAAAAAAAGCAAGCCCTCACTCAGGTCCGTCATCTGTTAACGGAAATATAGATGGCTTCCACATTGTTGGTAGCACAAAGGCCCTGGAAAAGCAAAATGACTCTTCACCCCCAAAGAAAATTTCGCAAACTCTCCGCTCCCAAATCCAAATGCCCCCCTCCCTTCTTAGCCCCAGTGTTTACCTAAACCACATTTAGCACCCGCATATTTGGCATTTCTGTAGTGATGAGAGCCTGCCTAATTTACAGGTGTGTGTCTCCAGAAGCATGAGCTGGACATAATGTACTGGTCACTAGTGTTGAGCATTCCGATACCGCAAGTATCGGGTATCGGCCGATACTTGCGGTATCGGAATTCCGATACCGAGATCCGATACTTTTGTGGTATCGGGTATCGGTATCGGATCCATAGTGAGGTGTAAAATAAAGAATTAAAATAAAAAATATTGATATATTCACCTCTCCGGCGGCCCCTGGACATCACCGCGGGTAACCGGCAGGCTTCTTTGTTTAAAATGAGCGCATTTAGGACCTGAGGAATGACGTCGCGGCTTCTGATTGGTCGCGTGCCGCCCATGTGACCGCCACGCGACCAATCAGAAGCCGCGACGTCATTCTCAGGCACTAAACTCCTCATTCTAGGAATTTAGGACCTGAGGAATGACGTCGCGGCTTCTGATTGGTCGCGTGGCGGTCACATGGGCGGCACGCGACCAATCAGAAGCCGCGACGTCATTCCACAGGTCCTAAACGCGCTCATTTTAAACAAAGAAGCCTGCCGGTTACCCGCGGTGATGTCCAGGGGCCGCCGGAGAGGTGAATATATCAATATTTTTTATTTTAATTCTTTATTTTACACATTAATATGGATCCAAGGGCCTGAAGGAGAGTTTCCTCTCCTTCAGACCCTGGGAACCATCAGGATACCTTCCGATACTTGGTGTCCCATTGACTTGTATTGGTATCGGATATCGGTATCGCCGATATCCGATACTTTTCGGGTATCGGCCGATACTATCCGATACCGATACTTTCAAGTATCGGACGGTATCGCTCAACACTACTGGTCACTAAAATGGCAGTTTGCAATTTTCACTCAGGAACATCCACTGCTGCTTGTTTCTGGAAAACACATGGAGTCAAAATTATCACTACATCTGTAGATAAATTCCCAAAGGGTTATAATTTCCAAAATTGGGTCACTTGAGGGAGGATTCTGCTTGATAGCACTTAGGTGCTCCTTATATGGAATCCGCAAACTCTTGTAGGAAAATCTGCACTCCAGGAGACAAATAGTGCTGTGTGCCTCCCGAGTCTCTCCGTATGGCTAAGCAGTACTGTACAGCCACATATGGGATATTTTTACATTCAGCAGAAATTGTGAGACACACTTTGGTGCCATTTTTACCCATTTCCCAGTATGAAAATGTAAAACTTGGGGCTAACACACAATCTTCATGGTAAAAATGTAAATTATTTTATCTTCACTGCCCAATGGTATAAAAGTCTGTGACACACCTTTGGTGTCAATATTATCACTGCACCCCTAGATGAATTGAGAGGTTTAGTTTGTAAAATGTGGTCACTTATGGGAGGATCTGTTGTGTTGGCACCTCAGGGGCTTTGCCAATGTAACATGACACCCTCAAACAAGTGCAGCAAAATCTGCACTGTAATATGGCTTTTCTTCCCGTCTGAGCTTAGCACTGTGCCTCAAAAGTAGTTTTTGACCACATATGGGGTATCAGTGAGCTCAGGAGAAATTGCTCAACAAATCTTGGGGTCCATTTTCTCCTGTTATCCTTGTGAAAATACAAAATCTGGAGCTAAAAAATATTTTTTTTTTGCGTGAAAAATTTGATTTTTTTAATTTTCACATCTCAACATCATAAACTTCTGTGGAATACCTTGGGGTTCGTTGTGCTCCGTACACATCTAAATATGTTCCCAAAGGGGTCTAGTTTCCAAAATTGTGTGACTTGTTGAAAGTTTCCACTGTTTAAGCACATCAGGTGCTCTCCAAACACGACATGGCATCCGCTAATTATTACAGCAAATTTAACATTCAAAAAGTCAAATTGTGCTCCTTCCCTTCCAAGCGCTGCCGTGCAGCCAAACGGTTGTTTTCCCACATAGTGGGTATCTATGTACTCAAGAGAAATTGCGCAACAAATTGTAAGGAGCAGTTTCTCCTGTTACTCTTATGAAAATGCAAAATTTGGAGCTAAAAAAAGATATCTGGTTAAATGTGATTTTTGTTTTTCATTTTCACGGCTCTACGTTATAAACTTCTGTGAAGCACCTGTGGGTTCAGGGTGCTTAATACACATCTACATAGTAACATAGTAACATAGTTAGTAAGGCCGAAAAAAGACATTTGTCCATCCAGTTCAGCCTATATTCCATCATAATAAATACCCAGATCTACGTCCTTCTACAGAACCTAATAATTGTATGATACAATATTGTTCTGCTCCAGGAAGACATCCAGGCCTCTCTTGAACCCCTCGACTGAGTTCGCCATCACCACCTCCTCAGGCAAGCAATTCCAGATTCTCACTGCCCTAACAGTAAAGAATCCTCTTCTATGTTGGTGGAAAAACCTTCTCTCCTCCAGACGCAAAGAATGCCCCCTTGTGCCCGTCACCTTCCTTGGTATAAACAGATCCTCAGCGAGATATTTGTATTGTCCCCTTATATACTTATACATGGTTATTAGATCGCCCCTCAGTCGTCTTTTTTCTAGACTAAATAATCCTAATTTCGCTAATCTATCTGGGTATTGTAGTTCTCCCATCCCCTTTATTAATTTTGTTGCCCTCCTTTGTACTCTCTCTAGTTCCATTATATCCTTCCTGAGCACCGGTGCCCAAAACTGGACACAGTACTCCATGTGCGGTCTAACTAGGGATTTGTACAGAGGCAGTATAATGCTCTCATCATGTGTATCCAGACCTCTTTTAATGCACCCCATGATCCTGTTTGCCTTGGCAGCTGCTGCCTGGCACTGGCTGCTCCAGGTAAGTTTATCATTAACTAGGATCCCCAAGTCCTTCTCCCTGTCAGATTTACCCAGTGGTTTCCCGTTCAGTGTGTAATGGTGATATTGATTCCCTCTTCCCATGTGTATAACCTTACATTTATCATTGTTAAACCTCATCTGCCACCTTTCAGCCCAAGTTTCCAACTTATCCAGATCCATCTGTAGCAGAATACTATCTTCTCTTGTATTAACTGCTTTACATAGTTTTGTATCATCTGCAAATATCGATATTTTACTGTGTAAACCTTTTACCAGATCATTAATGAATATGTTGAAGAGAACAGGTCCCAATACTGACCCCTGCGGTACCCCACTGGTCACAGCGACCCAGTTAGAGACTATACCATTTATAACCACCCTCTGCTTTCTATCACTAAGCCAGTTACTAACCCATTTACACACATGTTCCCCCAGACCAAGCATTCTCATTTTGTGTACCAACCTCTTGTGCGGCACGGTATCAAACGCTTTGGAAAAATCGAGATATACCACGTCCAATGACTCACCGTGGTCCAGCCTATAGCTTACCTCTTCATAAAAACTGATTAGATTGGTTTGACAGGAGCGATTTCTCATAAACCCATGCTGATATGGAGTTAAACAGTTATTCTCATTGAGATAATCCAGAATAACATCCCTCAGAAACCCTTCAAATATTTTACCAACAATAGAGGTTAGACTTACTGGCCTATAATTTCCAGGTTCACTTTTAGAGCCCTTTTTGAATATTGGCACCACATTTGCTATGCGCCAGTCCTGCGGAACAGACCCTGTCGCTATAGAGTCACTAAAAATAAGAAATAATGGTTTATCTATTACATTACTTAGTTCTCTTAGTACTCGTGGGTGTATGCCATCCGGACCCGGAGATTTATCTATTTTAATCTTATTTAGCCGGTTTCGCACCTCTTCTTGGGTTAGATTGGTGACCCTTAATATAGGGTTTTCATTGTTTCTTGGGATTTCACCTAGCATTTCATTTTCCACCGTGAATACCGTGGAGAAGAAGGTGTTTAATATGTTAGCTTTTTCCTCGTCATCTACAACCATTCTTTCCTCACTATTTTTTAAGGGGCCTACATTTTCAGTTTTTATTCTTTTACTATTGATATAGTTGAAGAACAGTTTGGGATTAGTTTTACTCTCCTTAGCAATGTGCTTCTCTGTTTCCTTTTTGGCAGCTTTAATTAGTTTTTTAGATAAAGTATTTTTCTCCCTATAGTTTTTTAGAGCTTCAATGGTGCCATCCTGCTTTAGTAGTGCAAATGCTTTCTTTTTACTGTTAATTGCCTGTCTTACTTCTTTGTTTAGCCACATTGGGTTTTTCCTATTTCTAGTCCTTTTATTCCCACAAGGTATAAACCGCTTACACTGCCTATTTAGGATGTTCTTAGACATTTCCCATTTATTATCTGTATTCTTATTTCTGAGGATATTGTCCCAGTCTACCAGATTAAGGGCATCTCTAAGCTGTTCAAACTTTGCCTTCCTAAAGTTCAATGTTTTTGTGACTCCCTGACAAGTCCCCCTAGTGAAAGACAGGTGAAACTGCACAATATTGTGGTCGCTATTTCCTAGATAAGTTCCCTAAGGGGTCTAGTTTCCAAAATGGGGTCACTTGTGTGAGTTTCCATTGTTTAGTTACATCAGGGGCTCTCCAAACATGACATGGCGTCCGCTAGTTATGTCAGCAAATTTTACACTCAAAAAGTGAAATTACTCTCCTTCCCTTCCGAGCCCTGTCGTGTATCCAAACAGTGTTTTTCTTCCACATATGGGGTATCGACATGCTCAGGAGAAATTGTACAATTTCTATGGTCCATTTTCTCCTGTTATCCTTTCAAGAATGAAAAAATAGGTCTAAAGGAAAATTTTTGTGAAAAAAGTAAATGTTTATTTTTTCCTTCCACATTTCATTAATTCATTAATTCATATGAAGCACCTGAAGGGTTAATAAACTCCTTGAATGTGGTTTTGAGTACCTTGAGTGGTGCAGTTTTTAGAATGGTGTCACTTTTTGGTATTTTCTGTCATAGAGGCCAAGTCACTTCAGATGTGACCTAAAAAAATGGTTCTGCTAATTTTGTTGTGAAAACGAGAAATCGCAGGTCAACTTTTAACCCTTATAACTTCCTAACAAAAAAAATTATGTTTCAAAAATTCTGATGATGTAAGGCAGACATGTGGGAAATGTTATTTATTAACTACTTTGTGTGGTATGACTCTTATTTAAGGGCATAAAAATTAAAAGTTTAAAAATTGTGAAAATTTCAAAATGTTCACCAATTTTTTGTGTTTTTTTCTCCCAAATAAATGCAAGTCATATCAAAGAAATTTTTACCAGTATCGTGAAGTACAATATTTCACAACAAAATAGTCTCAGAATCAGTGTGATCTATTGAAGCCTTCCAAAGTTATGACCTCAGAAAATGACAGTGGTCAGAATTGTAAAAATTGGCCTGATCAGGAATGTGAAGAAGACTTCGGGATTACAAAATCCACTTTAATGAATTCTTGAAAATTCTGGACAAAGTGTTTCTTTTGTTGCTTATTTTACATGGTATTTGTGAGAAATGGGTTTGATTCCTGTCTACTTTGAAAGAAACCAGAACAAAAAAATGGATTCAAATAATCTGTCTAATATTGGACTTGAAGAATAACAGATTAACTCCTGCTTCTTTCTCTGTACATGACAGCCAATCTGTGGCTGTTAAAAAGTTAAATGCTGCAGTCAGTCTCTGACAGCAGCATTTAAAACGTGCGGAAGCATGTCACAAGACCTGCCCATCAGCGCCTTTGTCATGAGATCATGGGGTGCTTATGGGTTGTCATGACAGATGGGGGTCTGCAGAAGGTCCCCATCCCTGTCATTGTAAATCTCCTATGGATGCCAGCCCGTGATTTATGCTGCACTTAGCAGTCTTAAAGCTCTACTGTTTGTAGCACAGGTGATCGGAAGGGAACTATTGAAGCCAGCAAAAAGTTAAAAGAAAAGTAAAACAAATTAAAAAAACAAAAACTAAAGTTGTGAGGCAGTGAGGGGGATCGTATGTGAGGGTCGATATGTATCCCCCAGGATGCGGACAACAGAGTCCGATTCAGTCCGCTGGAGTGTCTTGTGTTCACAGCAGGTCACCTGTGAGTCACAAGGCAAAATAAAAGTAAGTGTGGACCTGGTCAAGCTATTTGGCCAAGGCAGCGTTTAGGAAAACCAATTAAGGGCTTTTATTTTCAGAGCGAAGTACAGGATGGTAGTGGGATGGTTCCCTCTATCCAGCTTGGTCTTAAAAGTGTTGATGTCTTGACGCTCTGGCTGTGATCCGGGGGATACCATTTACTCTTCATTTGTATGTTTTGGACATTAAAAGCGCTTTGTTTTAAACTTTCTTGTGGTCCCTGCCTATCTGTCGCACTGCACCAACCCCGCAGCACACCCTTTTTGCCCCATTCAAAATAAAATTTAAAAAAAAAACATATATGGTATCACTGCGTTTGGAAACGTCCAATCTATCCAAATATAAAAAGAATTAATCAGATTGAAAACAGCTTAACTAGAAAAAGATCGTAACACCAGAATTAATTTTTTGGCGATAAAATGCAATAACAAGTGATCAATGCATCCTATCTGCACCAAAATGGTGTCAATAAAAAGGTCAGCTCAGGGTTAAAAAATGAAACCATCATCCAGCCCCAGATCCCAAAAAATGGCGACGCTTTGGGTCTCAGAATATGGCAACATTTTGTTTCTTAAAAATGTCGGATTTTGTTTTCAACACTATTGAAAGATCCTATACATGTTCTGCATACTCGTACTGTCTTGAAAAGGTTAGTTTTAGCATTTAGTGAACATGGCAAATTAAAAAAAACAATTGTGAAATTTTACTTTTTTTCTCAATTTTACCTATTTTTTTCCTGTTCTCAGTACACTATATGGTAAAATCAATGGTGTATTTCAAAAGTACAACTCATCCTATAAAAATCAAGCTCTTATAAGCCTATATTGATGGAAAAATAAAAAAAACATATGGCTCTGAGAGGAAGGTGAGCAAAAAAATGAATGTGCCTAAATGGAAAATCACAAGGTCGTGAAGGGGTTAAAACAAAACTTTCACACTCACATTCATAGTGTAAGCCACAAGGCTCTGAAGGATTCATTGTAGGTTCAAACAGCACGTGATGAACCTTTGGTCAGAGTACCGTTGTAGGAAGAATAATTAATCCTTGCATCAAATTAGACAGAACTCGTGACAGATGTAATGCATCTGTTGCATAATTGCGAACAGAGCATGAGCCAATGATTTCCATATCCCACATGTTGGATCTGACATGTTGATCTATTATTTTGGCAAGATTCAATAGGTTCCTATAAAGTATTATCTCAATGATTGGTCATTGAAGGATTTGAGGTTCTCAGTTTAAAGTGAACCTGTCGGCAGGCTTTTGCTAAGTAAACTAGAGACATTGTAATTTTGCCACTGTTATACTGATTAAAATGATAGTTGGGGTGAAGCAATCCATCTTGTGGTTCTTGTGTAATCAGTGTTAGAAGTTTTCAGTTTAATGAGGTGCCAGTGCTCTGGGGCCGGACTGTAGGCAGAGTCTTATCTTCCTATTCTAAGCCATAGAAACCAAGGAAAGACCTGCCCACAGGCTGCCCAGAAGAACAAACAGTGTCTCTTTCTGTCTCTATTATGAGGAACATGTTTGTGCTTCAGGGCGGCCTGTGGGCAGGTCTCTTTGGTTTCTCTGGCTTAGAGCAGGAAGATAAGACTCTGCCTTAAATCTGGCCCTAAAGCACGGGCTTATCATTAACTGAAAGCTTCTAACACTGATTACACAACTACAAGATGGATTTCTTCACCCCAGTTATCATTTTAATCAGTGTAACAGCAGCAACCTGACAATGTCTGTAGTTTACTTAGCAAAATCCTGATGACAGGTTTGCTTTAAAGGGAGCCTCAAAGGTTGGATTGCCCTATAAACCTGCAAATCTAGGGTTAATCTACAGGCTTATAGCATTAGGAAGGTGCCCGGCTGCTATAATGAACGTGTGAGAAAATGAACTTTTTTCCTCCCTGGAACCGCTGCCTTTCAATTATACAGATGTGCTGTAGGATGCTAGAGTCACTGCTCACAGCAATGAGAGCTGAAGCTATTAGCACGCCCGACACTGACTGACACCTGGCTCTGCACTGATATCAATGCGACGGCCGGGCACCTTCCTAATGCTTTTAACCTGCAGATTAATGCTATATCTGTAGGTTTATAGCATTATCTGTCCTGTCTTTAAAATACAAGTGCTTTTCACTAAATTAGAATATCATAAAAAAGTTAATTATTTTTAGTTCTGCAATACAAAAAGTGAATCTCATATATTATATAGAGTCATTACAAATAGAGTGATCTATTTCACGTGTTTATTTCTGTTAATGTTGATGATTATGACATACAGCCAATGAAAACCCAAAGTCATTATCTCAGTAAATTAGAAGACTTTATAACACCAGCTTGAAAAATGATTTTAAAATCCGAAAATGTTGGCCTACTGAAATGTATGTTCAGTAAATGCACTCAATACTTGGTCGGGGCTCCTTTTGTATCAATTACTTCATCAATGATGCATAGTATGGAGGTGATCAGTCTGTGGCACTGCTGAGGTGTTATGGAAGCCCAGGTTGCTTTGATAGCAGCCTTCAGCTCATTTACATTGTTGGGTCTGGTGTCTCATCTTCCACTTGACAATACCCCATAGATCTGAGGGGTTAAGGTCAGGCAAGTTTGATATCCAATCAAGCACAGTGATACTGTTGTTTTTAAACCAGGTATTGGTACTTTTGGCAGTGTGAACAGGTGTCAAGTCCTACTGGATAATGAAATTTCCATCTCCAAAAAGCTTGCTGGCAGAGAGAAGCATGAAATGTTCTAAAATTTCCTGGTAGATGGCTGAGCTGACATTGGTCTTGATAAAACACACCAGCAGATGACATGACTTCCCAAACCATTATTGATTGTGAAAATTTCCCACTAGACCTCAGGCAACTTGGATTGTGAGCCTCTCCACTCTTCCTCCAGACTCTGGGACCTTGATTTCCAGATGAAATGCAAAATTTACTTTCATCTGAAAACACCACTTTGGACCACTGATCAACAGTCCAGTTCATTTTCTCCTTGGCCCAGGTAAGACGCTTCTGGCGTTGTCTATTGGTCATGAGTGACTTGACACAAGGAATGCAACACTTGTAGCCCTTGTCCTGGATACGTCTGTGTGTGATGGCTTTTGAAGCACTGACTCCAGCAGCAGTCCACTCCTTGTGAATCTCCCCCAATTTTTTGAATGGCCTTTTCTTAACAATCCTTTCAAGGCTGCGGTTATCCCAGTTGCTTGTGCACCTTTTTTTATCACACTTTTTTCTTACTCTCAACTTTCCATTAATATTCTTGGATACAGCACTCTGTGAACAGCCAGCTTCTTTAGAAATGACCTTTTGTGGCTTTATTTCCTTGTGGAATGTGTCAATGACTGCCTTCTGGACATCTGTCAAGACATCAGTCTTCCCCATGATCGTGGAGTCTAATGAAACAGACTAAGGGACCTTTTTAAATGCTTAATAAGCCTTTGCACGTGTTTTTTGTTATTTATTTAAATTTACTGAGATAATGACTTTTGGGCTTTCATTCGCTGAAAGCCATAATCATCAACATTAATAGAAATAAAAAACACTTGAAATAGATCACTCTGTTTGTAATGACTCTATATAATATGTGAGTTTCACTTTTTGTATTGAAGAGCTGCAATAAATTAACTTTTTTGATATTGGAATATATATTATCTACCATACACTTTACAAGTATTAAATGCCATTTATTGACTGCAGTGTATTGTAATATGCAGAACAAAATGTTAGATCATTATCTTCCTTGCAGGGAGTAAAAAATCTTTGTCTTGATGCTTTGGCTTTTTATAATTCTTTCCACTTCATTCAGTGCACAGGAAGGCAGTAATCTTTATTTTTTGTAGGTCATGTTAGATGAATACTTGGATGAACACAAATGACCCTGAGGGGTACTCTTTCCATCTAGACAATTTTCTGAATGACATTAGAACATTTAGTTTGATGGAATGAAGAGAAGAATCACAGTATTTTGGATAACAATCCTTAAAGTTCACTGTGGATATGATTATGACCCTAATATATTTGTGATAGCCTACAGATTTTTTTTTTACTTTAGTGTCCATTCTGCTTCATGTAGAAAAATCCATACACTTTCCCCGGTAAAAAAAAAACTGGGTCTATAATACAATAACTGACCTTGTTTAGATCCTGGTTCTTAGACCTACAAACATTTTTGAATGATACATTCACAAACTGGATAGCCCATATACAGTTGTGCTCAAAAGTTTACATACCCCTGAAGAATTTTTGCTTTCTTGGCCTTTTTTCAGAGAATATGAATGATAACCCCAAAACTTTTTCTCCACTCATGGTTAGTGGTTGGATGAAGGCAATAATTGTCAAACTACTGTGCTTTCTCTTTTTAAGTCATATTGACAAACCAAAACATCCAAATGACCTTGGTGATTTTGGCCTGGTAACATGCACAGAAGTTGACACAAATGGGTTTGAATGGCTACTAAATGTAACATCCTCACCTGTGACCTGTTTGCTTGTAATCAGTGCATGTGCATAAAAGCTGAGTGAGTTTCTGGGATCCAGACAGACTCTTGCATCTTTCATCCAACCACTGACGTTTTTGGATTGTGAGTCATGGGGACGGCAAAAGAATTGTCAACAGATCTATGGGAAAAGATAGTTGGTTGAACTGTATAAAACAGGAAAGGGATACAAAAAGATATCCACGGAATTGATAATGCCAGTCAGCAGATTTCAAACTGTGATTAACAAATGGAAAATCAGGTGCTGTGAAAAACAAAACCACGGTCAGGTAGACCAACAAAAATGTCATCCACAACTGCCAGGAAAATTGTTTGGGGTGCAAAGAAAAACCCACAAATAGCATCAGCTGAAATACAGGACTGTCTGAAAAACTATTGGTGTGGCTGTTTCAAGATGCACAGTAAGGCGGAACTTGAAGAAAACTGGGCTGCATGGTCGAGCCGCCAGAAATAAGTCATTACTGCGCAAATTCCACAAAGTTTCGCCTATAATACACAAAACAGAACAGAGACAAGCTTCACAACTTCTGAAACAAGGTAATTTGGAGTGATGAGACCAAAATTGAACTTTTTGGCCAAAACCATAAACTTTACATTTGGAGAGAGGTCAACAAGGTCTATGATGAAAGGAACACCATTCCTACTGTAAAGCACGAAGGTGGATCGTTGATGTTTTGGGGATGTGTGAGCTACAAAGGCACAGGAAACTTGGTCAGAGTTGAAGGAAAATGAATGCAGCATGTTATGAGCAAATACTGGAGGTAAATTTGCACTCATCAGCCCAGAAACTGTGAATCAGATGTACTTGGACGTTCCAGCATGACAATGATCCAAAACGCAAGGCCAAGTTGACCTGTCATTGGCTACAGCGGAACAAAGTAAATGTTCTGGAGTGACCATCTCAGTCTTATGACTCAGTATCATTGAGCCACTCTGGGTAGATTTCAAGCGCACAGTTCATGCTAGACAGCCCAGGAATTTGCAGGAACTTGATGCTTTTTGCCAAGAATGGGGAGCTTTACCATCTGAGAAAATAAAAAACCCTCATCCACAACTACCACAAAAGACTTCAAGCTGTCATTGTTGTTAGAGAGGGCAATACACAGTATTAAGAAACGAGGTATGTGAACTTTTGATCAGGGTCATTTGGATGTTTTGGATTGTTATTATGATTTAAAAAGAGAAAACACAGTGGTTGGGCAATATATGGCTTCACCCAACCACTAACCATGAGTGGAGAAAAAGTTTTGATGTTATCATTCATATTCTATGAAAAAAGGCCAAAAAAGCAAAATTTCTTCAGGGGTATGTAAACTTTTGAGCATAACTGTATATGGAGTGAATCTGCTCTGTTATGAAGAATGTTTTTTCTGCTGTGCATTTAAAAATCATATAACTATATATCTAAAGAAGCCAAATATATTTATTGCCCAGTGCAGTATAACTAAGACAGTGGAGAAGAGAAATATTAGATTGAAGGAAGGAAATAAAAGGAAGATACATAAGGGCAATTGCTGTTGAGTCATCTCAGCCTGTAGGCATAATTCACTGGTTCATGTTTTATCAAATAGTGCAGACCTTGTATTGGCACTAGTTCCGGCAGATGGAAGTAGAAAAGACCATTTAAGCCAAATCAGATCAAAAACATTAAAAAGGAGTTATAATAAAAAATGATGTGCCTGAAAAGGAGATTCCAAACCTAGAGATGAGAGAATACTGTATATTTAAGTGAGATTGAATTCTACTCCATTACAAAAATCTACCGTTTTTTGTAAGTTGCTTCAGAGATGGCAGGATTTTGCTGAACCTTAAACGGCTGTCAAAAGGTAGGAAGTTAGGAACATTTAAAAAACTTATGCTCACCTTACGACTCATCTCTCCTGTTCCTACACTCCTTACTGTACCCTGTCCAGTTCTCTTCGCGTATCGTTATGACTGGGCTTGTGTTTAATCCCCTGGCCCCTTCATGCTAAGACAGGTTTTCTGACCCTGATAAATTCTGTGGATATATGACAGTGATAAGTAGTTGTGATGAAGACTCAACAGTGAATAGTGAAGATCAGATGAGCCAGAGAGGTGAGCAGAAAGGTGAGTATATATATATATATTTTTTTTACATCTTTTGTTTATAATGGTCTTTGGTCTCTCCAAACACCAAATAATAACGGACATACACTTCATGGAAAATTACACATCTGCAATTCAAATTTTTTAGGAAAATTTGCAACAAGAGAAATTTAATTTTATCTCATCTTTAATCAAGTCCTTTTATAGAATTTTTCTGCCACATTTAGATCAGCGAAATCTATGTATTTTTTTTCAGGGAATCTTAAGTTTTAATTGTGTTGTCTGAAGTTTCCAAACTATCCTTTATCCATTGAATAGGGGATAACTTCAAGAATGCTGGGGATTTGACTGCTGGGGCCCCCACTGATCCTACGAATTGGGGTTCTGAAGAGCTCAGTGGGAATGGTGCTGTGATTGATTAAGAACCCATCCACTCTAGTTATTCTTAATGGGGCTGCTGGAAATAGCCAAGTGCTACGTTCAGATGGTCTTCGGCACTCCCATTAAGAAAGAATACAGCAGATGTGCGCATAATGGATTACTTCTCCAATCACATGGGGCTCCCTTGTTCTCGGGATTGGTATGGATCCCAGCAATTGGATCCCCAGTGATCGCAAAGTAATCCCCTTTCCCATCAAGAAGGGAAACAATAATCACCAGAATTATATGAATGAAAAATAATAAACTAAAATCTTAGATTTATCACTGCAGCATCCATTATGGTGCTTGCTAGAAATCTGACGCAGACATTTGCCTAATTTTGCAGCACGCAGATATCAACTTTGATTGAAAATAATGTGACAGAAAAGGTTACGGTGACAACTAGTGATGAGCGAGTGTACTCGTTGCTCGGGTTTTCCCAAGCACGCTCGGGTGGTCTCCGAGTATTTGTTATTGCTCGGAGATTTAGTTTTCATTGTCACAGATGCATGATTTCCGGCTGCTAGACAGGCTGAATACATGTGAGGAATGCCTGTTTGTTAGGGAATCCCCACATGTATTCAGGCTGTCCAGCAGCTGTAAATCATGCAGCTGAGGCGACGAAAACTAAATCTCTGAGCACTAGCAAATACTCGGAGATTACCCAAGCATGCTCGGGTAAACCCGAGCATCGAGTACACTCGCTCATCACTAGTGACAACTTATATAGACTAGTTATTTTACTAGCTGGGGGTGTTGGTGAACACTTATAGAGTGACTGAAGATTATGTTTCAACTTTCCTCCAGCTTACAACCGAGTCTACGTGTCTTAATAAGTGAAATTATAGACGTATATGTGACATTATAGATGTATTGCTTAGGAGTGCACAGGCAGATAAATGTATTTTTAACACTTCTGTATTGCTAGCAATTTCCAAGCCACAAAGTAGTTATTATGGGAGGATTACAAAGGTGAATGTATCATGAAAACTCGGAAAGCTGCATCACAAGCTTCTAGAAAAAGTTAAATATTGCATGTCTTGTTTTAAATATGACATCAATCAGTTACCTGGGGATGAATCCACTACTTCATATTTTATGGAAGTATGCAATCATAAAATGTGAAAAAAGGAACAGCTACAGTGTTGAAATTCATGCTTCCCTTTGCAAATCCCCCTTCTAATGCTTTTGACATTAGCCCTTGACACCCGGCTAATTGTTCTCTGACCCAAGCAGAGCTAATTATATGCAAAGTGGCTTGTAACATTACCAATCTGAGATACGTTTTCAGAATGCTTGTGCCCACAAATGTACAGAAATATCCTTTCCTATTGAGCCCATCATTGTGTTTCCACATGGCTGCAATAATATACAGAGCCCTTTGTATTATGAACATAATTTGCCGTACTGAAAGCCTACATGGAAATTATAAAAGGACAAAATGTAAAACTTGTCACCAAGAGTTCAAAGAAATATTAAAAAAAAAAAAATCAGCACCTGTAATAGAATAAAAAGGTTACAGACAAAGAGCCGAATGAAACAGCCTGGAGGCAAGTGCTAGTTACACGCAGCTCAACTGCCGGCAGTCAAGGCTCTGAAGTATAAAAAAGACCCTTTCATACTCTAATCGATCTCAGATATTGTTATTGTAAGCGGACAAGCTCTCGTGCACATAAAGATTGACTAAAATCTATAGGGAAATAAACAACTGAGGATATGCGCACACAACTGCAATGTGCAACTGACAGGGACCATAACCTCAGTGTAGGTTCACACAATGCAGTAGCACTACATTTAGTTTTTTGCTACAAAAAATGTCTGAACATAGCTAAAGGGGCTGATTAATCAAGACCAACATTTCTTAGAATGGATGTGTCAACCGGTTTTTGCCACCCCATGTGAGAGCAGCATGATATAGGAGCCGTGAACCTGATTCCAGCGTTGTGTCACTTACTTTACTGGGTGATGCAGTTTTGATTAAAGACTGATTCATCAGGTGCAGCTTTACCAGTCCTCTGAATTCTGAGCTCTGTATAACCCCACCCACACTCTGACTGGCAGCTTTCTGTGTACACTGTGCATAGGCAGAAAGATGCAAATCATTGAGGAGGACTACAAAGCAGCAAGCCAAGTAGTCCTCTAGTGATAAGCTTCTGCTGGTTAAAGAATGATTGTATAAAAACTACACTAAGCAGCCCAGTTAGTGACACATCGCGGGAATCTCAGACTAGGTAGCAAAATAATAGTGATTCCCTTTAAGCCAATTTTAAAGAAAAGTACTATGGCCATGCAGTTTTCTTAATAAATCTGATGCATCCTTCGGGATACATGAACCCCAGAATCTGAAATCATTGTCAGCTATCTGCCGGAGTAGATTTCAGCTACAAGTTATACAACGTATAGCATACATTTTAGTGACTTTGTCAGGCCTAGATGACAACTCTTCTCGTACTAAGCCCCACTCAATTTTTATAAAACTGCGGAAACTGGCATAAAGATGGCAATAGTTGCCATGTTTTTGAGCAACTACGCAAAAAAGCTGCCACTTTTATGCTCATGAAGTGCATGAAGATCCCCCCTTATAGTATAAAGTAGCATTAAGGAAACAGTATAATGCTTTAACAGTAAAGTAGAACCACATCAGAAATCTTATTCTGGTTATTGACTCCGAGTTGTGCCAAAATTCTGCAGATTTTCTAAATAATTTACGCCAGAATTCTGGCAAAATGGTTTTACTGAATCAGGGCCATAATTATCACAAATGTATAAAACCGGGATACAACGTAACAATTTCCAAAACCAAAGTTTAACGTAGCAACTAAAGAAGCATTTAGCATGAGGGATGAACATGATGTGCCTTAGGTTGTGAGCCCCAATGGGGACAGTGATGATGATGTCTGTAAAGCGCTGCGGAATAAAATAGTGCTGTATAACCAAGTTATTAGCATAGTCAGAGCCTTCGTTCTTAAAGGGAACCTGTCACCACCAAAATCGAAGATGAGCTAAGCCCACCAGCATCAGGGGTTTATCTACAGCATTCTGTAATGCTGTAGATAAGCCCCCGATGTTACCTGAAAGAGGAGAAAAAGAGGTTAGATTATACTCATCCAGGGGCAGTCCCGGTCCGATGGGCGTCGTGGTTCAGCGCCTCCTATCTTCTTACGATGACGTCCTCTTCTTGTCTTCATGCTGCGGCTTCGGCGCAGGCGTACTTTGTCTGCCCTGTTGAGGGTAGAGCAAAGTACTGCAGTGCGCAGGCGCTGGGCCTCTCTGACCTTTCCCGACGCCTGCACACTGCAGTAATTTACTCTGCCCTCAACAGGGCAGACAAAGTACGCCTGCGCAAGAGCGGCAGCGTGAAGACAAGAAGAGGACGTCATCGTACGAAGATGGGAGGCGCCGGACCGGACCACGACGCCCATCGGATCAGACCGCCCACCCAGGTGAGTATAACCTAACCTACAGAATGCTGTAGATAAGCCCCTGATGCTGGTGGGCTTAGCTCATCTTCGATTTTGGGGGTGACAGGTTACCTTTAAGATATTATATAATTCGGACTTAATGGTATCTCTGGCGCTGATTACTATGCTGCAGGTGACAGATGACAGTCTCTATTCTCTAGTAGTTAATAATCGGTGGCACATACTGACATCAGCATTTACCTCAAAGAAAAAATGACAGCTAGGACCCAGAATTGAAGAAAAAATGTTGCTCATATAGAATTTATTATCAATTACGCATTTATGCAACCTATAGTGACTTGTGACTGCTACTCTTCTCTCTCCATAAAATTAATGGAGTCTAAAAAATATGAATGTTTAATATATCTAATTAATCTCTTCATAAGGCCGGTGGAGTGACCAAGTATAAGACTCTATTTTAGATTTAATTGAATACAGATCATATCTCATTCTATATATCAATACATTCTTAGACGCCATTGATGTTTATGGATCTTCTATAAACAGAGAATCCATTACGGATCCATATCTTCCACATACTTGTCAACGGAGATGAGTTGAAAATCAATGTATTTAGACAAGTTGTATCCAAGCATGTTTTTTTTACCAATACGTTTATAAGTATTTACTAAAACACTGACGATTACTCTGTAACGATACTCGTCCCACCATCACTAGTATCACAGCCACAGCAGCATGATGAAAGCGAGCAGAGAGGTGGAAGATAAGAAGGAGGACTTGTTCTTCTCCTCCCTGCACCACAGGCTTTATATGCCAGCCATGCTGCTGTGGGTGTTATAACAGTGAAATGCTGGGACATGTGATGGCGCTCTAAGGACTAGTCCGGGTGCAAAGACGCCAAAAATAAACTACCTTTTTGTAGTAAATGCATAAAAAATGATAATCAAGACATGATTAAAAAAGTTATTAAGAAGCTGATTCAGTTGAAAATTATGGAGGTACATCCTGCCGTCAGGTTCCCTTTGGGAATCGTGCTCAGATTTGCTGAATCACTGACAGTAATTTGCTGTCGCTGTAATGAAATAATGTGTTAAAACATTAAAAAAAATTATCCTCTTCTTTTCCTTTTGTCTTTTTTAGCCATTAGTCAGAATTATTATCATTTCTCTAGGAAACCAAAAACACTTTTTTTGCTGGATTCTGTGGTTTCCAATACAAAGCGCAAAGCTGATTTGTGTCATGTCCCAGGGCAACAGAAAACTGTGTTAGGGTACGTTCACATTTGCGGTTTGCGCCGCAGCGTCGCCGCCGCAACAAAACGCATGCGTCGTGCGGCCCTATCTTTAACATTGGCGCCGCATGTGCATGCGTTGTGTTGCGTTTTACGCCGCATGCGGCGTTAGGGCGCACCTGTCTGGGCGCGGCAAACGCAACATGTTGGATTTTTTGTGCGGCGCCGACCTTTTAAAAAACGCATGCGTCGTGCGGCCCTATCTTTAACATTGGCGCCGCATGGGGCCGCATGTGCATGCGTTTTGCTGCGTTTTTGTTTGCGTTGTGCGTTGCGGCGACGACGCTGCGGCGCACAACGCAAATGTGAACTTAGTCTTACCCAGTTATATAATGCTTGCCTGAAAATGCATGAAGAAAAGCCAAAGGTTAAAGTTCTGGATTTTGTGAAACCTATAGCACAGCTCTTACAAACATGCAAACCAGGGCCGGACTGGCCATTGGGCAATTCTGGCAAATGCCAGAAGGGCTGGTCTGGTTGTGGGCGGCTATGTCTGCTACATTGTTAACAGAATCGATGTTCTCAGGACACCCATACTGTTAACAGTTGTGATGAAGCACAAAGTCACTGACTCCGTCACTTACCCAGCATGCCATGGGTATCATTTGAAATATTGGTCATGTAGTAAATCTTCCTTTCCTCTATCCAGGGTAATATTAGTAATATATCCCATCTGGTTCTTGGGGACGAGGACAACATGGGTCTGTGTGGTTTCAAATGCCAGGGCTGAATTTCAGCCCCAGTCCGTACCTGATGCAAACCTATAAATAATACAAAGCAAAAACATCATGTATAATAGTAACGAATGCATCTATAAATAAAAAGTCCTCTCTCTGTTAATAAAGAGGATACTGGCATGATCGGCACTGCATCTGTCTCTGGGCAATAACATTTAGGCTATGAGCACAAGTCAGGATTTCTTGCAGAAATTTCCTGACAAAAACCGGATATTTCTGCCAGAAATCTGCATGCGCTTTTTTGGCGGTTTTTACGCGTTTTTTGCACATTTTTCCCAATGCATTAACCCCTTCCCGACCTGTGACACAGCGTATGTGTCATGACAGTTGGTGCCAATCTGACCTGTGACGCATATGCTGTGTCACAGAATGATCGCGTTCCTGCAGGCTGGGTGAAAGGGTTAACTCCAATTTCGCCCGACCTACAGGATTAAGTGGGAGGGGTACTTCAGCCCAGGGGGGTGGGTTCGCCCCCCCGTGGCTACGATCGCTCTGATTGGCTGTTGAAAGTGAAACAGCCAATCAGAGCAATCGTAATATTTCTGCAATGAAAATTGATGAAATATTACAATCCAGCCATGGCCGATGCTGCAATAGCATCAGCCATGGCTGGAGACCCCGATCTGCCCCCCCCACACACTGACAGCGGCGATCTGACACCGCTGTCAGCCTTTCCTACCCCTCCATTCTGTCCCCGCTTCCCTCCTCTCCCCTCCGCCCCCCCCGTCCTGTCTGGCGCCCCCCGCTGTCCAATCCCACCCCCCCATACTTACCGAGTCCTGGGGTCCCTCCCGGTGTCCGTCCGACTTCCAGGATGGGCACCGCCATCTTGCTAAATGGCGGGCGCATGAGCAGTGCGCCGGCCGAATATTCCGGCCGGCAGATTCGTTCATTCATTTTGATCACTGTGATACATCCTATCACAGTGATCAAAATAAAAAAAATAGTAAATAGCCCCCCCCCCCCCCCTTTATCACCCACATAGGTAGGGAACATCCTAAAATAAAGAAATTATATTTATTTTTATTTTTCCACTAGGGTTAGGGTTACAACTAGGGTTAGGGTTAGGGCTAGGGTTAGGGTTAGAACTAGGGCTAGGGTTAGGGTTAGAACTAGGGTTAGGGCTAGGGTTAGAACTAGGGTTAGGGCTAGGGTTAGAGCTAGGGTTAGGGCTAGGGTTAGGGTTGCAATTAGGGTTAGGATTGCAATTAGGGTTAGGGTTAGAACTAGGGTTAGGGTTAGAACTAGGGTTAGGGTTAGAATTAGGGTTAGAATTAGGGTTAGAATTAGGGTTAGGGTTAGAATTAGAGTTAGGGTTAGAATTAGGATTGGAATTAGGGTATGTTCACACAGTGCGGATTTGGCTGCGGATTCGCAGCAGTTTTCCGTGCGGTGTACAGTACCATGTAAACCTACGGAAAAGCAAATCTGTGCTCTTGGTGCGGAAAATACCATGCGGAAACGCTGAGTTGTATTTTCCGCAGCATGTCAATTCTTTGTGCGGATTCCGCAGTGTTTTACACCTGCGCCTCAATAGGAATCTGCAGGTGTAAAACCGCATGTGAAATCCGTACAAAAGATGCAGGAAATCCACGGTAAATGCGCAGGTAAAGTGCAGTGCGTTTTACCTGCGGATTTTTCAAAAACGGTGCGGAAAAATCCGCACACGAATCCACAACATGGGCACATAGCCTTAGGGTTAGTATTGGAATTAGAGTTATGGTTGGGATTAGGGTTGGGTTTGGAATTAGGGATAAGATTAGGGTTAACGGTGTGTTGGGGTTAGGGTTAGGCTTGTGGTTAGGGTTGGGATTAAGGCTAGGGGTGTGTTGGGGTTAGAGTTGTGGTTAGGGTTATGGTTAGGGCTGGGATTAGGGCTAGGGGTGTGTTGGGGTTAGAGTTGTGGTTAGGGTTATGGTTAGGGTTGGGATTAGGGTTAGGGGGTGTGTTGGGGTTAGTGTTTGAGTTAGAATTGAGGGGTTTCCACTGTTTAGGCACATCAGGGAGTCCCAAACGTGACATTGCGCCACCATTGATTCCAGCCAATTTCACGTTCAGAAAGTGAAATGGTGCTCCCTCCCTTCTGAGCTCTGCCGTGCGCCCAAACAGTGGTTTACCCCCACATATGGGGCATCAGCGTACTCAGGACAAATTGTACAACAAAGTTTGGGGTCCAATTTCTCCTGTTACCCATGTGAAAATAAAAAATAGCGGACTAAAAATCATTTTTGAGGAAAAAAAAGATTTTTTATTTTCACGGCTCTATGTTATAAACTTCTGTGAAGCACTTGGGGGTTCAAAGTTCTCACCACACATCTAGATAAGTTCCTTGGGGGGTCTAGTTTCCAAAATGGGGTCACTTGAGGGGGTTTCTACTGTTTAGGCACAGCACATCAGGGGCTCTGCAAACGTAACATGATGCTCGCAGACCATTCCATCAAAGTCTGCATTCCAAAACGTCACTACTTCCCTTTCCAGCCCCGACGTGTGCCCAAACAGTGGTTTACCCCCACATATGGGGTATCAGCGTACTCAGGACAAACTGGACAACAACTTTTGGGGTCAAATTTCTCCTCTTACTCTTGTGAAAAATAAAAAATAGCGGACTAAAAATTATTTTTGAGGGAAAAAAAAGATGTTTTATTTTCATGGCTCTACGTTATAAACTTCTGAGAAGCAATTGGGGGTTCAAAATGCCCACCACACATCTATTTAAGTTCCTTGAGGCGTCTAGTTTCCAAAATTGAGTCACTTGTTGGGGATCTACAATGTTTAGGCACACAGGGGCTCTCCAAATGCGACATGGTGTCCGCTAACGATTGGAGCTAATTTTTCATTCAAAAATTCAAATGGTGCTCCTTCCCTTCCGAGCCCTGCCGTGTGCCCAAACAGTGGTTTACACCCACATATGAGGTATCGGTGTATTCAGAAGAAATTGCCCAACTAATATTATGATCCATTTTATCCTGTACCCCATGTGAAAATAAAAAAAATTGAGGCTAAAAGAAATTTTTTGTGAAAAAAAGTACTTTTTCATTTTTACGGATCAATTTATGAAGCACCTGGGGGTTCAAAGTGCTCACTATGCATCTAGATAAGTTCCTTGGGGGGGACACACATACCTGTTAGGTATTATTGTATTTACAAACTTGTGCACGACCTGCGCATGCGCTGCTGTTCGGTGTGAGTGCCAGAGTTCTATACAGGCATCGCGTTGACCTGGTTACGGGTCCGGTCAGCTGACCGGATCATGTGACCGGAAGACGCGATCCTTGAGCGCCGCTCTCATCACTGAGTGACAACATGCCGGGGATGCGCCGTTACAGCTGCAGACACTCGGGTAATTATAGGCACTATATAAAGAAAGGCCATACACAATACTGTCCTCCTGACGAAGCTGCGGTGACAGCGAAACGCGCGTCGAGGTGCAGCCTTGTGATCATTATCCTTAGACTGCGATGGCCGCAGGTAACCGATACATCTATTTACACTAAGCATGTCTTATGAGATTGGGCTTACTGGTGCCTTATTTTGGGCAAGACTTATGGTGGTCTAAGTTATCATTAGTGTTGAGCATTCCGATACCGCAAGTATCGGGTATCGGCCGATACTTGCGGTATCGGAATTCCGATACCGAGATCCGATATTTTTGTGGTATCGGGTATCGGTATCGGAGGTGTAAAATAAAGAATTAAAATAAAAAATATTGTTATATTCACCTCTCCGGCGGCCCCTGGAACATCACCGCGAGTCACCGGTGTCCGGCAGGCTTCTTTGTTCAAAATGAGCGCCTTTAGGACCTGCAGAATGACGTCGTGGCTTCTGATTGGTGGCGTGCCGCCATGTGACCGCCACGCGACCAATCAGAAGCCGCGACGTCATTCCTCAGATAAATTCCTAGAATGAGCGCCTTTAGGACCTGTGGAATGACGTCGCGGCTTCTGATTGGTCGCGTGGCGGTCACATGGGTGGCACGCGAGCAATCAGAAGCCGCGACGTCATTCCGCAGGTCCTAAAGGCGCTCATTTTGAACAAAGAAGCCTGCCGGACGCCTCGCGGTGATGTTCCAGGGGCCGCCGGAGAGGTGAATATAACAATATTTTTTATTTTAATTCTTTATTTTACACCTCACTATGGATCCCAGGGCCTGAAGGAGAGTTTCCTCTCCTTCAGACCCTGGGATCCATCACGATACCTTCTGATACTTGATGTCCCATTGACTTGTATTGGTATCGGATATTGGTATCGGCGATATCCGATACTTTTCGGGTATCGGCCGATACTATCCGATACCGATACTTTCAAGTATCGGACGGTATCGCTCAACACTAGTTATCATGCATATTTATTATAGGTGGTGTGTAGCGGCTCTGTAGATTGACATCATATGGGATATTTGTTATATGATATAATATCTTTATACATTTAGGTCGGTTAATATCCCTATAGATCAGCAGTGTCAGGATATATGAGTCACATTCTCTATTTTCTCTGTTGCTAGTCATTTTCTGTCCATGAGCAACAGGGTTGTTTTATTCACCTGTGTTGCGTATTATATATGTGGTTATTTATAGTGAGATATATTTATATTCTATTTACGGAATTGTCCTGTTTGATATCCTAATAAAGCCATTTATTTTATACTATTTTGATCGTGTTTTGACTTTACTGTCTCTGTTGGTAGTAGCTCCTTGGGGGGTCTAGTTTCCAAAATGGAGTCACTTGTGGAGGAGCTCCAATGTTTAGGCACACAGGGGCTCTCCAAATGTGACATGGTGTCCGCTAACCATTGGAGCTAATTTTTCATTCAAAAAGTCAAATGGTTCGCCTTCCCTTCCAAGCCTTGCCGTGTGCCCAAACAGTGGTTTACCCCCACATGTGAGGTATCGGTGTACTCAGGAGAAATTGCCCAACAAATTTTAGGATCCATTTTATCTTGTTGCCCATGTGAAAATGAAAAAATTGAGGCTTATAGAATTTTTTGGAGAAAAAAAAAGTACTTTTTCATTTTTTTGGATTAATTTGTGAAGCACCTGGGGGTTCAAAGTGTTCACTATGGAGCTAGATAAGTTCCTTAGTGGGTCTAGTTTCCAAAATGGGGTCACTTGTGGGGGAGCTCCAATCTTTAGGCACACAAGGGCTCTCCAAACGCGACATGGTATCCGCTAAAGATTGGAGCCAATTTTTCATTCAAAAAGTCAAAAGGCGCGCCTTCCCTTCCGAGCCCTTTTTTGCGCCCAAACAGTGGTTCACCCCCACATATGCGGTACTCAGGACGAATTGGACAATGACTTTCGGGGTCCACTTTCTCCTTTTACCCTTGGGAAAATAAAAAAATTGTTGCTAAAAAATCATTTTTGTGACTAAAAAGTTAAATGTTCATTTTTTCCTTCCATGTTGCTTCTGCTGCTGTGAAACACCTGAAGGGTTAATAAACTTCTTAAATGTGGTTTTGAGCACCTTGAGGGGTGCAGTTTTTAGAATGGTGTCACTTTTGGGTATTTTCAGCCATATAGACCCCTCAAACTGACTTCAAATGTGAGGTGGTCCCTAAAAAAAATGGTTTTGTAAATTTTGTTGTAAAATTGAAAAATCGCTGGCCAAATTTTAACCCTTATAACTTCCTAGCAAAAAAAAAATTTGTTTCCAAAAATGTGCTGATGTAAAGTAGACATGTGGGAAATATTATTTATTAACTATTTTGTGTCAGATAACTCTCTGGTTTAACAGAATAAAAATTAAAAATTTGAAAATTGCGAAATTTTCAAAATTTTCGCCAAATTTATGTTTTTTTCACAAATAAACCCAAGAATTATCGACCTAAATTTACTACTAACATGAAGCCCAATATGTTGCGAAAAAGCAGTCTTCTCAGAATCGCTAGGATCCATTGAAGCATTCTTGAGTCATTACCTCATAAAGGGACACTGGTCAGAATTGCAAAAAACGCCAAGGTCATTAAGGTCAAAATAGGCTGGGTCATGAAGGGGTTAAATAGCGGAAAAAAACATGAAAAATCCGCAAAATTAATGAACATGCTGCTTTTTTTACCGCGATGCATTTTTTCATGGAAAAAAACGCATCATGTACACAAAAATTGTGGAATGTATTCTAAATGATAGGATGCATATGTATGCGCTTTTATCGCGAAAAAAGCGAAAATTCCTCAACGTGTGCCCATACCCTTACAGTTTAATCCTTTAAATGTGTCACCCAGTAATCCATATACATAATTATAGGGTTGTTACCAAAATTAATTATCCACAATTAATAGAGTATAACTTTTCCGACCACTTGGAACTCCAGCTGTACAACCTTGAGAACAAGGAGCTGCAGCCCTGTTCTGAACAGATGAAGGTTCAAATGTTTGGCTGCTACTTCATTCATTTTTGATGCGACTACTAGAGGAAGCCAAGTATAGCACTTAGCTATTTCCAACAGTCCCTTAGACAATGAATAGAGATTGAGAGTGCACACTTGTACTACATTCCAGATGTGGCTGCAGAGCCCTGTTCTTGGATATCCTTTGTGCCAATCTCAGAATCATTTTGTGTCCAAGCATTCGGAAACCAAGCACTTAGCAAGTTATGCCCTATTACCGTATAAACTCGTGTATAAGCCGAGATTTTAAGCACATTTTTTGTGTGCTGAAAACACCCCCCTTGGCTTATACACGAGTCATGGTCCCAGAAAGCCTGCAGGAGAGGGGGGGCGTGGGAGCGGCAGGAGCTGGCGTCTGTGACATCATACTCACCCTCCTCACGCGGTCCTGCATGTCCCTGCATCTCCGTTGACTTGCGCCGGCAGCTCTCGTCTACTCTGTTCAGAGGTCAGGTGGTACCACTCATTAAGTAATGAATATATACGCATCTCCACTCCCATAGGCGTAGAGCGCATATTCATTACCTTAATGAGCAGTACTACGTGACTGCTTAGTAGGGGAGAGGAGAGCTGCCTGCGCCGAACAATAGAGATACAGGGACATGCAGGACACGGAAGGAGGGTGAGTATGATGGGGAAGATTGGGGAAGGCGCCGAGCATTACATACAAGGGGATGTTGAGCCATGCATAGAAGGAGGAGGATGCTGAGACATGCATAGAAGGGGGAGGACGCTGAGACATGCATAGAAGGGGGGAAGCCGAGCCATGCATAGAAGGGGGAGGACGGGGATGACGCTTAGCCATGCATAGAATGGGGAGGACGCTGATTCATGCATAGAAGGGGGAGGAAGCTGAGCCATGCTTAGAAGGGGGAGGATGGGGATGACACTGAGCCATGCATAGAAAGGGGAGGACGCTGATTCATGCATAGAAGAGGGAGGACGCTGAGACATTCTTAGAAGGGGGAGGACGCTGAGACATTCTTAGAAGGGGGAGGGCGCTGAGCCATGCATTGAAGGGGGAGGACGCTGAGCCATGCATAGAAGGAGGAGGGCGCTGAGCCATGCATAGAATGGGGATGACGGGGAGGATGCTCAGCCAAGCATAGAAGGGGAGGAAGCTGAGCCATGCTTATAAAAGGGAGGACGCTGAGCCATGCATAGAAGGGGAGGACGCTGAGCCATGCATAGAAGGGGGAGGACGCTGAGCCATGCATAGAAGGGGATGACGTGGAGGACGCTGAGCCATGCATAGAAGGGGGAGGACACTGAGCCATGCATAGAAGGGGATGACGTGGAGGACGCTGAGCCATGCATTGAAGGGGGAGTACGCTGAGCCATGCATAGAAAGGGGAGGACCCTGAGCCATGCAAAGAAGGGGTAGGATGCTGAGCCATGCATAGAAGGGGGAGGAAGCTGAGCCATGCATAGAAGGGGGAGGATGCTGAGCCATGCATAGAAGGGGGAGGACGGGGATGACACTGAGCCATGCATAGAAAGGGGAGGACGCTGATTCATGCATAGAAGAGGGAGGACGCTGAGCCATACATAGAAAGGGGAGGACACTGAGCCATGCATAGAAGGGGGAGGATGCTGAGCCATGCATAGAAGGGGGAGGAAGCTGAGCCATGCTTAGAAGGGGGAGGACGCTGAGACATGCTTAGAAGGGGGAGGACGCTGAGCCATGCTTAGAAAGGGGAGGACGCTGAGACATGCTTAGAAGGGGGAGGACGCTGAGCCATGCATTGAAGGGGGAGGACGCTGAGCCATGCATAGAAGGATGAGGGCACTGAGCCATGCATAGAATGGGGATGACGGGGAGGATGCTCAGCCAAGCATAGAAGGGGAGGAAGCTGAGTCATGCTTATAAAAGGGAGGACGCTGAGCCATGCATAGAAGGGGGAGGACGCTGAGCCATGCATAGAAGAGGGAGGACGCTGAGCCATGCATAGAAGGGGGAGGACGCTGAGCCATGCATAGAAGGGGATGACGTGGAGGACGCTGAGCCATGCATAGAAGGGGGAGGAAGCTGAGCCATGCATAGACGGGGGAGGACGGGGATGACACTGAGCCATGCATAGAAAGGGGAGGACGCTGATTCATGCATAGAAAGGGGGAGGACGCTGAGCCATGCATAGAAGGGGGAGGATGCTGAGCCATGCATAGAAGGGGGAGGATGCTGAGCCATGCATAGAAGGGGGAGGAAGCTGAGCCATGCTTAGAAGGGGGAGGACGCTGAGACATGCTTAGAAGGGGGAGGACGCTGAGCCATGCATAGAATGGGGATAACGGGGAGGATGATCGGCCAAGCATAGAAGGGGAGGATGCTGAGCCATGCATAGAAGGGGGAGGAAGCTGAGCCATGCATAAAAGGGGGAGGACGCTGAGCCATGCATAGAAAGAGGAGGGCGCTGAGCCATGCATAGAATGGGGATGACGGGGAGGATGCTGAGTCATGCATAGAAGGGAAGGACGCTGAGCCATGCATAGAAGGGGGAGGACGCTGAGCCATGCATAGAAGGGGATGACGTGGAGGACGCTGAGCCATGCATTGAAGGGGGAGTACGCTGTGCCATGCATAGAAAGGGGAGGACCCTGAGCCATGCATAGAAGGGGGAGGAAGCTGAGCCATGCATAGAAAAGGGAGGATGCTGAGCCATGCATAGAAGGGGGAGGACGGGGATGACACTGAGCCATGCATAGAAAGGGGAGGACACTGATTCATGCATAGAAGAGGGAGGACGCTGAGCCATACATAGAAAGGGGAGGACACTGAGCCATGCATAGAAGGGGGAGGATGCTGAGCCATACATAGAAAGGGGAGGATGCTGAGCCATGCATAGAAGAGGGAGGACGCTGAGCCATACATAGAAAGGGGAGGATTCTGAGCCATGCATAGAAGGGGGAGGATGCTGAGCCATGCATAGAAAGGGGAGGATGCTGAGCCATGCATAGAAAGGGGAGGATGCTGAGCCATGCATAGAAGGGGGAGGATGCTGAGCCATGCATAGAAGGGGGAGGATGCTGAGCCATGCATAGAAGGGGAGGATGCTGAGCCATGCATAAAAGGGGGAGGAAGCTGAGCCATGCTTAGAAGGGGGAGGACGCTGAGACATGCTTAGAAGGGGGAGGACGCTGAGCCATGCATAGAATGGGGATAACGGGGAGGATGCTCAGCCAAGCATAGAAGGGGAGGATGCTGAGCCATGCATAGAAGGGGGAGGATGCTGAGCCATGCTTCTAAAAGGGAGGATGCTGAGACATGCATAGAAGGGGGAGGAAGCTGAGCCATGCATAAAAGGGGGAGGACCCTGAGCCATGCATAGAAGGAGGAGGGCGCTGAGCCATGCATAGAAGGAGGAGGGCGCTGAGCCATGCATAGAATGGGGATGACGGGGAGGATGCTGAGCCATGCATAGAAGGGGAGGACGCTGAGCCATGCATTGAAGGGGGAGTACGCTGAGCCATGCATAGAAAGGGGAGGACCCTGAGCCATGCAAAGAAGGGGTAGGATGCTGAGCCATGCATAGAAGGGGGTGGAAGCTGAGCCATGCATAGAAGGGGGAGGACGCTGAGCCATGCATAGAAGGGGGAGGACGCTGATTCATGCATAGAAGAGGGAGGACGCTGAGCCATACATAGAAAGGGGAGGACGCTGAGCCATGCATAGAAGGGGGAGGATGCTGAACCATGCATAGAAGGGGGAGGACGCTGAGCCATGCATAGAAGGGGGAGGATGCTGAACCATGCATAGAAGGGGGAGGAAGCTGAGCCATGCTTAGAAGGGGGAGGACGCTGAGACATGCTTAGAATGGGGATAACGGGGAGGATGCTCAGCCAAGCATAGAAGGGGAGGACGCTGAGCCATGCATAGAAGGGGGAGGAAGCTGAGCCATGCTTATAAAAGGGAGGATGCTGAGACATGCATAGAAGGGGGAGGAAGCTGAGCCATGCATAAAAGGGGGAGGACACTGAGCCATGCATAGAAGGAGGAGGGCGCTGAGCCATGTATAGAAGGAGGAGGGCACTGAGCCATGCATAGAATGGGGATGACGGGGAGGATGCTGAGCCATGCATAGAAGGGGAGGACGCTGAGCCATGCATAGAAGGGGGAGGACGCTGAGCCATGCTTATAAAAGGGAGGACACTGAGACATGCATAGAAGGGGGAGGAAGCTGAGCCATGCATAGAAGGAGGAGGACGCTGAGCCATGCATAGAAGAGGGAGGACGCTGAGCCATGCATAGCAGGAGGAGGGCGCTGAGCCATGCATAGAATGGGGATGACGGGGAGGATGCTGAGCCATGCATAGAAGGGGAGGATGCTGAGCCATGCATAGAAGGGGGAGGACGCTGAGCCATGCATAGAAGGGGATGACGTGGAGGACGCTGAGCCATGCATAGAAGGGGGAGTATGCCGAGCCATGCATTGAAGGGGGAGTACGCTGAGCCATGCATAGAAAGGGGAGGACCCTGAGCCATGCAAAGAAGGGGTAGGACGCTGAGCCATGCATAGAAGGGGGAGGACGATGAGCCATGCTTAGAAGGTGGAAGACGATGAGCCATGCATAGAAGGGGGAGGACGCTGAGCCATGCATAGAAGGGGGAGGACGATGAGCCATGCTTAGAAGGTGGAAGACGATGAGCCATGCATAGAAGGGGGAGGACGCTGAGCCATGCATAGAAGGGGGAGGATGCTGAGCCATGCATTGAAAGGGGAGGACGCTGAGCCATCCATAGAAGGGGGAGGACGCTGAGCCATGCATAGAAGGGAGAAGACGCTGAGCCATGCATAGAAGGGAGAGGATGCTGAGCCATGCATAGAATGGGGAGGACTCAGAGCTGTCCATGCAACTAGGAGATCGGGGGAGCCACACATAGCATGACAGGGATGAGGGGACAATGTATACCCGGCTTATACTTGAGTCAATAAGCTTACCCAGTTTTCCGTGGCAAAATTAGATGCCTCAGCTTAAACTCGGGTCAGCTTATATTAGAGTATATACGGTAAATGGATCCTATTCAGTAGCTTAGCTACTAGAGTGGTGGGAGGAGCAGGGGGGTGGTTTCCTCTTCCCATTATTATGGTACAGGTTTATCTTAGTTTCATCTGTCCAAAGAATGCTTATCCAGAACTGTGCTGGCTTTTTAAAATGTTTTTGGCAAAGTCTAATCTGGCCTTTCTATTTTTAAGACTGAGTAATGGTTTTGCACCTTGTGGTGAATCGTCTGTATTTACTCTCATGAAGCCTTCTCTTTATGGTTGACACAGATCCTGAAATACCTACTTGCTGGAGAGTGTTTTTCACTTGGGTGGATGTTGTGAAGGGATTTTCTTCACAATGGAAATGATTCTGTGATCATCCACCACTGTTGTCTTCTGTGGATGTCCAGCTCTGAGATCTCATCCCCCAAGATCTTGGTGCCAAGATCTCCATCTGCGCATGCACCGACCCCGGCCAGCAGCCATTTTCCAGTGTCCAGTCCAACACATAGAAAACCATGTTATTGCGGAAGCTCTGGGCTTTCACAAAATGTCAGCACAGCCCCCAGAGCAGCAGACACCCGCAGCACCAAACACTCGCAGCGGTGCATCGCACATCCGAACCCCTCCTCATCCCAGCCTGCGGCTGGTAAGGTATATCTGCATTATAAGACGCACCCCCATTTTCCCCAAAAAAATTTTGGGAAAAAAGTGTGTCTTATAATCTGAAAAATACGGTATATTGTTGTAGAGCAGCAATTCCTAAATTAGTACTCCAGTTAGGATATGAATACCCTTAAATGAAAGCTGAGAGTCTGCACTTTAAGGATATATTGATTATATAGTTGTTTAATGTATATATTTCAGCAAACAGCTCAAAATGCCTAACTGTACCTGTGTATATGTAACGTTGCTCTGCCGGTAGTTAGCCCTAGCCTCTTTAGTTATGTCCTATCCTTTTGATTTGCTTCGGATACTGGTAGGAACAAACCTAGAGAAGATTTTTTTCCTGTTTGTTTTGTCAGCTTTCTACAAAACAAAGCAAACAAGACAAGACAAACACTAATGTACTTCAGAACGGATAGATTTGGTGATATGAGTCATATTAATACATATAGTATGAAGAGACTGCGGCATCTATCAGTAAAATGTACAGGAAATGCAACATGACCACCACGAATTATCGCGTACTACTTTGTTTTTGTTTTTTAGCTTAACAAATGTGATTGGACAGATGTAATTGATCAGGAGCTATGTGTAATTCCAGATGAGGAATATATTAACTCTCTATGGGCAAGAAACGATGTAGAAATGTAATTTATTATACAATCTGAAATTCAACATCACACATGATATATGCAAATTGTTAGGTATGACCTCTGACACAACTAATACATAATCATCTGTGTCGTTATGTTCATCCTTTTAACTAGTAACGTTCTTATAATTTTCATGATGATGTAACTGGTATACAAGTAGGTCCTTTTATTTATGACTGGCTGCCCACAAAGAGACTTTTAGAAGCGATTGGTAGCTCTATAAGTGTGATGTACTAAAATGACCATTTTTGCAATTGTGAAAAATTATTGTATGCAAAATGAATTAAACAAGCTGAAAACTAAATGATGACACACCACACTTGGATATCTCATCTAGACATTTGTTGCATTGACAGATGAAGCATGAAGGGAAGGAAGTTGCTAGCCTATATACTGATGTATACTAGTATGTCCATTGCTTCTTGTATAAGACGTACAAGGATGGGCTACTTACCCAATAAATGCTGGAATATGCACATAAAACATTTACTGTAGAGTTCTGTAATTCCAGTAATAAAGGTCTCCGTTTTATGTACACATAGCCCTTGCACATTATGAGAAGATTCTCTTGGCAGATGAGAAATGATATCGCAAACTGATGTTTATCTATATAAAATACACAATATAACATTCATTAACCTCTGATATAAAATGAAAATAAAAGAGATGTCAATATGAGTTTCTAGGTCAGAATGCCACCCTTTTGGCTGGTAATTAGGTGATGCTGTTCCTGGCATTGTGCACTTTCTTATGAGAAATAGAGATTACTTAGTCAATTGGCTCAAAGAGAATATTTTGCAGTTTTGTGTAATTTCAACATGCATTTTGTCTATTTTATTTTATTCGTTTTATCTATAGGGAATATGTTACACTGAAGTTCTATTTGCAAGCAGTATGTTATTGAGCAGGGGGAGCTGGACATCTAGTTTTGCAGACAGAGATTTACCCACACAAATGCTACAGCGTCAAAAACGTGATAAAAATGCAAGTAAAAAAATGCACATAAAAAAGCAGTCAAAAATGTAATCTCGTTTACTTAATAGATGCAAAAATTCTGAAACATTAAAACCTCACCAATAGCTCATTGTGGGATCATAGCCTTAAAGAGGTTGTTCTCTATTTGGACAATCTCTAATCAACACTATATACCCTAGTAAAAAATAATAATAACAGAAGCTTACCTCCAGTTCTAGTTCTGTTCCAGCGATGTTGGCACTGGGTCTTCCAGGGTTCGTATTACATAATTATGTCACATCAGTGTTGCGGCCAATGTGCTGCCATTCTCACACTTCCTTTGGGCGTCTGAGTTTCATCCGAGTGAAGTAGTCCATTGGTGACTGCATATTGGCTGCGGCGCTCATGCGGCGCTACAATATCAGGCAAACTCTGGAAGACCTACCACCTATATAGCTGAAATGACATTGGGACAGGAATATATGTTATTTTAATTGGACTCTTAGGAATGCAGTAATTATAAAGCAGTTGTCCAAGTAATGTCCAACCTCTTTAAAATCAAATACATAACTAACAAATCAGCAAACCCTTCAACAAAATGTTTTTAAATTTAGGACTCGTGCAAACATGGATTCCCAATAAAGATATTGAAGTGTTTCTATGAGAAAATGCACATCAATATATTTCCATTTAGTGTTGTGTTTTAAGTGTAGTCAGGATAAAAAAAGTACTTCATTGATTATTTTCACGTGTACTGTATTTTGCTTTAAAAGTTTCTAAGTGTGAGATAACCCACTATAGAACAATTAGGCATAATGTACTAAAGAAAAGAAGATAATGCTTAACAAGATCATCCCAGGAGCAATACGGTATTCCTTGGATAAAATATGGAAAAAATAATCATTTTCAAATGTAAATGTATTAAAAATACTATGTGTGTTTTGATATAAAGCATATTGAAGTTCATGGTAGCGCTCACCAAGAGTTTTCCCAAACAATGGTATCTGTGTCTACCTACGGCATCAAGCAGCTGATGCAAATGCTCACACCCTTCTACTAATGCCACACTATTGCGTGAATGTGCTTCAGCCATGTACTGTACACATTTTCTTCTCTACTAGTTAGAAAGTAAGAACATTCAAAATATATGCCGACATCACAACTTCATATAATTATGAACTGCTAAGATGGAGTGAACAGAGTGATCTATATCAAGTGTTTATATCTGTTTATGTTGATGATTATGGCTTACAGCCAATGAAAACCCAAAAGTCATTATAGCAGTAAATAAGGTGTGAAGCTAGCTGTTCACAGAGTGCTGTATCCAAGCATATTAATGCGAAGTTGAGTGGAAGGAAAAAGTGTGGTAAAGGTGCACAAGCAATCGGGATAACTGCAGCTTTGAAAGCATTGTTAAAAAAATGCTATTCAAAAATTTGGGGGAAATTCATAAGGAGTGGACTGCTGCTGCAGTTATGGCTTCAAGAGCCACCACACACAGACGTATCCCGGACATGGGCTACAAGTGTCGCATTCCTTGTGTCAAGCCACTCATGACCAATAGACAACACCAGAAGCTGTCTAGAAGCTTTTTGGAGATGGAAATGTAATTCTCCAGCAGGACTTGGCACCTGTCCACACTGCCAAAAGTATGAATACCTGGTTTAAAACAACAGTATCACTGTACTTGATTGGCCAGCAAACTCGCCTGACCTTAACTGCATAGAGAATCTATGGGGTATTGTCAAGATAAAAATGAGACACCAGACCCAACAATGTAAATAAGCTGAAGGCCGCTATCAAAGCAACCTGGGCTTCCATAACACCTCAGCAGTGCCACAGGCTGATCGCCTCCATGTCACACTGCATTGATGCAGTAATTAATGCAAAAATAGCCCCGACCAAGTATTAAGTGCATTTACTTAACATACATTTCAGTAGGCCAATATTTCAAATTTTAAAATCATTTATCAAGCTGGTGTTATAAAGTATTCTAATTTACTGAGATAGTGAGTTTGGGGTTTTCATTGGCTGTAAGCCATAATCATCAACATTAGCAGAAATAAACACTTCAAATAGATAACTCTGCATTAACTCTAGATCACATGAGTTTAAATTTTTGTGTTGAAGAACTGAATTAAATTGAATTTTTGATGATAGTCTAATTTTGTGAGAAGCACTTGTATATCTCCTATCATGTCATATACAGTAATATCATACATTTTCTTTTAAATTGATAACTACATTAGCAGCACAAGGGAAATAAAGAACATAAATTGAAAATTAAAGGGATTTTCCAGTGGTTCACAAATGTGGCTGAAAAAAGTGAGCAGTCAATGGAGTTTGATATCATTATCAGGTCTGCACCTACACCAGCATTACTCTTTCCAGCACAGAACTAATTACCAAATATGAGATTTCACTATACCAATGAGCAGAAATAATCTTAAAATTCCTCTCACACACATAGTTGTATTAGCACTTTTAAGTATGTTAGGCTCTCTTTGTGAAGATTATCTGTCCTTTAAACAAGAGCTTCCATAATTGTTTTCTTGTTTAACAGGACACATGATATAACAATGGCTGCAAAGCAGAATATTTTATTTTAATCTTTCAGTCATCCTTCCATTGCAGAGATATTAACAATCAAAGTATATGTCACCTGAGTTCCTAATGAGTTAACATTTTCTAAGTCCAATTAGGTGTTTTCAGAGTTTTAAGGAAGGGAATGATGTGTACTTCTTCCCCCTGTTTAATGCTGACCAATCATAGGTGGGCAGCTATACGCAAATAAAAAAAAGAACACACCACCTCAATAACTTAGAGCAGGTTTCCCAGTGTGTAAGATGTATAATGACAGAAGGCCTGGACTCGTGGTCGAACCTCCTGCATGATTAGGCAGCACAGATGACTAATGCCTTTCAGATAATGTCCCTGTGGAGTGAGGGGCAGCACAGCTGAGTTTATCTGTGTCACATTACAAGCCCTTCTATCAGCTCTCCTAGCAGCGCAGCTGAGTTTATTTTTGTCACATTACAAGCCCTTCTATCAGCCCTCCTAGCATTATCAGCTGTATTGCTTTTACACCCACAAGGTGGCAGGTTCCCTTTAAGATGATCTTGTTATTTCAATATTAATGACCTTAATACCTAAATCTCAAGCAAGTGTTTATAAGCAATGTATTTAATGTGTAAGGATTTCATTCTTGGGACACAGAAAGCCAATATCCTGCTCATCTTAAATTTAACTAATGAAGCTAGGTTTGCTGCCTGGGGTGCATTTTGTTCTCTTTTATTATGGACAATATTTTGCATGCTCTGCTTATTACTCTAACAGATAAAACATGTCTCCTGGCTTTTTAATAAATGTTCTGAAAATAGTAGTAGCGTTTTTCTGCAGCTATATGAGCTTACATATGTTTACTATGCAATTATAGAATATTTTAATAATGTTTCTATTCATTTTCATAGCAAGTAGCCCATCAACTCCCAGCAATTAACACTCTTTGCATGCCTAAGGCAAAAAGAATCTCAGCATTTTGTTATGCACCAGTGCCCCATCCCAATACATTTCCCTCACTGTAGTATCCGTACCAGAAGAGATTGCCTCTGTAGTAATCAGGCCAGTTTAAAAGATGTGAGAACCTTGAACCCTGCCCTGCGGGTGAATTATTCACAAGTATTACATACAGTATGGCAGACAGAGTGTCTCAGTTTTAACTGAAGTCTTCCTAAATGCCATATGTTTGTGTCTTGGGGCAAAAATACTTTGAAACAAATGTGATTAATGACAGATGAGGTGCAACCACTTTATGAATTAAACTACTGACACAAGCTCATCATTTACATTTGATTTATCCATCTGTAGTGTTCCCCATAGTCTAGATGTGTTACCCGCCATTGGAAATCATCCAGAATTTCTGACTACCGTAATACAAAAGTCATCTGAGCATTTAAATGAAAGTTGGTTCCCTTAAAATTGAAATGGTAAACCCCTAATTACTGGGAGGAAATATTAGTTTATTGGCTATTCTTTTCTAGTAGCTTCACTTTTATCAGAGAAGGGGTTGATACAGCACTCAAGGTTTTAAGAGGACCTTTCACCAGTTTGAGCATGGTCAATTGACCACATTATGAAGTAGAGGCTGCAGAGTAAAACATTTGGATTTTTTTAATCTCTCCTCTCTGTTGCAAATATATTAGCTTGTAAAGTTTAGCTTATAATTTATCTTATATTTCACTCTGTATTTTTCCAGATATCTGTCTTTGAGGGTATACTTCTTCCTTTGCATGCGGTTGACCAATCATAAGCAGGCAACCTCATGTAGGGGAGAACATCTTCTCTTCACTGATCTCTGAGGTGAGCAGCAGAGCTGAGTTATGAATCAATATGAACAATTCCAGATCTCATGTCACAGCAGTCAGTTTTGGGGAGGGATGATAGCTGACAGGATTTCTAATGATGCATAGCTCAGCTCTTCTGTATCTCAGTACAGACGCTGTAGAGATCAGGGTGGAGAGGAAGTGGTGTTATTTTCTCTCCTGCATGATGCCGCCTGCTTATTATTTGTCGATCTCATGCAGGGGAAGAAGTCCATGCTTCGAAAGACAAATCTCTGATAACACCCAGTTGAACCATAACATAAATTATAACCTAAACTTTACAAGATAATATCTCTGCAACAAAGAGGAGAAATTAAAAACGGTTTTACTCAGCTTTGCAGCCACTATTCCATGATGTGGTCAGCTTGAGATGCTTAAAATTGTGACAGATTCTCATTAACCCCTTCATTGCCTTTTGTATGTACATGTACGTCAAATGCCAAGCCCGCATTTCTCTCCGCACTTGATTGCTTATTTAATTTGCCATCAAGTGCCTCTAACATCCGCGGGACTTAACACACGCCAGCCGGAAGCTCGCCACATGATCGGTGGGTGCTGATGGGTTGTCATGACAGCCGGGGGGTCTGTTGATGATCCCCGTGCCTGTCATTATGATACTCCTGTGAATGCCATCCTATTAATTCTGCCGAAACCCTGATATGTGTAGCACAAGGGAACGGACGATCTCAGCTTCAAATCTCCTAAAACAACGATTGAACACAGTAAAAGGTAAGAAAAAAAGTTTTTAAATATATAAAAAAAAACAGAGTTCAAATCACCCCCCCTTTTACCATAATAAAAATGAAACAATTAAAAAAAAATACACATATTTGGTATCACAGAAATATCGGATCTATCTATAAAACAAAACTAATGTGATCAGTAAAAGGCATAGCGAGAAAAATAAACAGAACACGAGAATTATATATTTTTCTTTTTTTGCCGCCAACACAGTGCAATAAAATGCAATAAGAGGCGATCAAAACTTTGTACCTACCCCAAAATAGTATCAATAAAAACTTCAGCTCAGGGCGCAAAAAATATGCCCTCACACAGCTCCAAATCCCAAAAAAGGAAAACATTAAGGGTCTTGGAAAATCGCAATTCTTCTAACAAATTTTAGATTATTTTTTAGCACCATGTTTGGTATCTGTCTACTCATACCGATCTCAAGAATAAATTTGCAGATTCAGTTTTGCCATATAGTGAACATTCAAAATTAAAAACTCCCAAAACAATTGTGGAATTGCACTTTTTTGTACTTTCAAAGCACTTAAAATGTTTTTTTTTATAGTTTTCCAGTTGTTGTGTCCAATTAGCGAATCCTAATATTGATAATCTCCCCTTGCTAAGCCCATCCTGCAAAGCTTAAATGTAATAACAGACAAACTAAACCAATTGATGTGCCCACCAAGCAAAGTCTCACCCAAGAAGCCTTCACAATAATAACGATAGCTTCATCCGATGTTCTTATTTGGTAAAAACTTCACCTCCATCCATCAAACCTTTACCATGATAGCAGAAATTCTTATCCAATCAATGTGCCTGTCTAGTAAGACTTTATTGTGAAAGCTGACAGTCTTTTCAGCTGATAAGCTCACTCGGTATGGCGCCACAGTGATAACTGACATCTCATTCACTTGATGTGCCCACTCAGCAGACTTTCACAGTGATAGCTGACATTCTTCTCCTATTCTCTACAGTCAAAGTGATTGTTATAGAGCCGTAGTAGGTAAAAGTGGATGTTTAGCTTCAAGGCGTGAATTGCCCAGTGGTTGTAACTGGCCGTCAGTATCGGAATGAGCTCAAGGGAATACTGTAAGATTTTAAAACATTTATGACAACTCCTAAAGATCCCTTGTTTACAAAAATGTGTTGCTGGAAATGGGAAGCTGCACTCATAAAATATTTATATGAGTGAAAATATAGCAATTTAGTTTTATTTTGAAGTGGTTGTAGAGCAGTGATTTTCAACCTTTTTTGAGCCGCGGCACACTTTTTATACTTAAAAAATCCCGAGTCACACCACCAACCAAAATGGCACAAAATGGTGCGTCCAGGTTTGAGATGAAAGTCTGCAGTCATTCTATGTGACTGCAGGCTTCTGAATTCTCACAGCGCAAGCACTGCACACTTTCAGGATTCTCCCTTGCCGGTGGCCAGAGTGGACGGTCATGACAGCACAAGTATGTGATTTGGATACTTCTGGCCACATTCTATCTAGACGTGTCCGGCCTCAGTCAATTCATTTTCATTGAATGAGGCCACACATGTCTAGTCAGCACGTGACCGCATGTATGTAAATCACCAACATCAGAGAATTATGATAGCAGTGTGCACTGTGAGAATTCAGAAGTCTGCAGTCACATAGTATGACTGCAGACTCATCACAACCTTGGACATCCCCTTTAATGTTCCTAACAAATAAAAATGAGAATTAGTATCACAAATAAAACACATTTACATCCAGGTACCTGATAGATGACGTTGTTTGTGGAGTCGCCTCTTTCTTTTCATCTTCACCTTGTCCAGATGCCATGATGACTCTTCTCATCCACCGGCAGAGCTCGTTTCTGCAGACTTCCATCTTCTCCTATCTTCTGCAGCACATCCCGACACAACACCCTTAAAGATAGCAGTGTTATTATAATGCTCCGGAATAACAATATCTGCCCTAGGCTGAGCCCCTGAGTAAATAATTGCCCCCCACTTTATTCCCAGCACATAATATGACCCTCACTGTCCCTCTTATGGTACATGCCATCCACACTACCCTCTCTCTCTTTTCCATACTTCACACTGCCTTCTCATACGGTGTCCCTCATAGAGAGCCCAGTCTCCTACTTGGCATACTGTCTCCTCCTGGCTGTTAGCCTCACACTACTCAGTATCTATTATGTGTCCACTCACACTTTCATCCCCCCATACTGTCTGCACACATTTCTAATAGCCTCCTCCTGTACATCCCCCCCTGCTAACATACCCCTTTGCTCTCTCCATATTTCCTCCTCACACATTCCCCCGACTCCCCATACTGTCCTCACACATCCCATCACCGTTGCTCCCAGTACTGTCAGCACACATTTTTCCCCTCGCTACTGTGTCCACCCCCATCTCCCCACTCACCCCCACAGAATATATCCACTCCCCTTCCGATAGAATAAATCCATCCCCTTCCACACAGAATAAATGCACCCTGCCCCACACATGCTAAATAAATTCCAGCCCCCCCCACGTACACACTGAATAAATCCCCCCCACACACTGAATAAATCCCCCACACACACTGAATAAATCCCCCCCCCACAGAATAAATCCCCCCACACACTGAATAAATCCCCCCCACACACTGAATAAATCCCCCCACACACTGAATAAATCCCCCCCACACACTGAATAAATCCCCCCCACACACTGAATAAATCCCCCCACACTGAATAAATCCCCCCCACACACTGAATAAATCCCCCCACACACTGAATAAATCCCCCCCCACACTGAATAAATCCCCCCCCACACTGAATAAATCCCCCCCACACACTGAATAAATCCCCCCACACACTTAATAAATCCCCCCACACACTTAATAAATCCCCCCACATACTCCCCATAAACCCACCCCACGCTGAATCTTCGGTGTCTTCAGCTCCACAGCAAAGGAGCACTTACCACCAAGTGTCTTCTGTCTCCTGCGCGCCGGATAGTGACGTCAGCAGCGTGATCACATGACTTGATCACGCTGCTGGCGTCGCTCTGACCCAGCGGTCAGAGCCTCAATTGTACTCGCAGCTGGTAGATGTCTGCGAGTACAATTGATCTCCGGGAGCCGGCGCGCTGCAGCTTCTCTGTGCCGGCTGTCAGCTTGACAGTCGGCACAGAGAACAGCTGACTCCCTTTCCCCGCGGCACACCCGACCATGTGTCGCAGCACACTAGTGTGCCGCGGCACACTGGTTGAAAAACACTGTTGTAGAGGATTATAGTAACAAGATTAATTTCTTTCAAAAACAGTTCCACTCGGGTTCTCAGGCTGTGTGCAGTATTACATTCTAGCTAGTTATGAGAGAACATGAAAATGCTTGAACCTAGCAATTCCTAATGATCAGATGCTCATTTTGAGCAAACGAGATTAATGGGAGTCAATGGGAAATCCAAGCATTTTTCTAACAGACCATTCAAGGATGTCTGGGTGGCAGTGAAAATGTTGAAATGGATGGAAAAAGTGTTGAATCGAAGGAGAACAGCATGAGGAAGGACCCTGGAAGCATCTCTGACTCCGAGATCGCTGCTCAGAACAATGGTGTAATAAATTTACTCCATTTTAAGGGCTGACAATAAAACATTCAAAATCAAAGATGAATTGAAGTTTACAGGAAAAAAATGTTAAGAAACATTCTTTCCTATTTAATGACTTGTATATAAGGCGGCATTTAAAAAGGATTTAAAAATAATGATTTAAGTAAACCAAAATTTACATTTTGATTAAAAATTGGAAATGTCAGTGTAATTTGTGAAGGAAGCAAGAAATGACAAAAATTAGATGTAAGAGGAAATGAGATACATCCTGTCCTGTATTAGACATAGAGGAGGGCCTCATGCACATTCTGTGCAAATTGTAATGTAGTGGTACTCTTAGACTAATAAAAGCCATCCACACAGTGCAAATCCAGTAAAAAAATATAAGGATAGTCATGCATACACCTTTGAAGGCACCAACTGGAGTGCATCATTCAAATATTAAGAAAGTGTAGTTTTGGATTTCCACACTTATAAAGGCTCTTCACACAGTGCAAAGCCAGAAAAAAATATAAGAAGGGTAATCCATAGAGCCGTGAAGTCAACAGCTAGAGGGCCTCATTCAAATATTGAAGATTAAAAGCATTTTTTTGTGTGCTGCTGTCTTCTGGTGGTGTAGAAAAGTTGAGGCTAATCCAAGCTTTGTTCATTTTTATCAGAGTTAGCCTGTCAGCATTTTCTTTTGACAGGTGAAAGCGCATGTTTGTTATGACCCCCTCCCCCCCGGAGGCAGTAAAAATCCACTCAGACAAGACATTAGTGGCAGGGCAGCACAACACCTCCAAGGCATATAGGAATAACTCATACCAAGTTTCCAGCTTTGAGACCCAATAGTTGAATGCTGCAGAGGAATTATGGAGTATGCTGGTTTGGTCAATCAGGTATTGCTTGACCATTTTTAAAAACTTTTCCCTCTTTATCAAACATACCTGGTCATCAGGGCCTGGACACTGGGAGGGTGTCATGAAATTGGCCCAGGCCTTTGACAGTATACTCATGCTTCTGCTGTACCTGGTGTGTGTCTCCCCCGCCTCTCCTCCTTGGTTGGGCAAGGAAACTTGCCCCCTGCCGCTAGCATTGTCTTTTTTGAATTTTTTCAACATATTTTCCATAATAGCCTTCTAATATAGCACCATTTTAATATACCTCTCTGCCTCAGGAAGGAGAGATGTAAGGTTTTCCTTGTAGCGTTGGTCTAGCAAGGTGAAGTTTTTTTTAGCCACGATGAATATAACGTGAGGGTCAGGGGAAAGACAGCGGTACATAAAGTCGGCCATGCATGCCAAGCTCCCTGCAGCCTACACTTTCCTGTCTCCACCTTGATGACAACAATCCATCTCCTCCTACCACCCTTTCTGCTCATTTCCATCCTCAGCCCATCCACGTAGGAGAGACGGGACAAAAGTTGTTGTGGTTACTAGCCTTTATTGCACTAGCAACCAGGTCCTGTTCCTCCCCTTCCTCCTCTTCAGCTTCCACCTCCTCCTTGTTACCCAATCCACGCTGAGTAGATGAGGTGAGGCTGAGCTGGGTAGTATCTCTATGTCTCTTGTCTTTCTCCATTTCTACCTGGTCTGCATGCAAAGCTTCATCTATAATTGTGAGCAGTGACTGCTTAAGTCGGCACAGAAGTGGAATTGTAGCGCAGATTACGGTGTCATTGCCGTTCACCATCTTTGCAGAGTCCTTAAAGTTTTGGAAAATGTCATAAATGTCAGACTTCCATGCCCACTCTTCAGCTATGTGCGAAGGCTGACCAGAATACCAATGGGCATGTTAGAGCTGGTATTCACTAACTGGCCTCTGCTGCTCACACAGCCTTGCCAGCATGTGCAGTGTGCGTTCCAGGGCATGGCCAGATCGCACTCCCTGGCCTCTGCTGATCACAAAGCCTTGCCAACTTGTGCAGTGTGCATTCCAGGGCATGGTTACATCGTACACCAATACACCAGTGGGTGAGCTGGCACTTACATGGGCTGCTGCAGCACTGCCAGAGTGGCAGCAGCTGTAGCTGTCTTGACAAAATGGGTGTTGACACGGCGTACATTGACCAGAAGCTCTTGCCAATCTGGATAGGGTTTCAGAAACCACTGAACCACCAAGTTGAGCACATATGTGACCATGCCAAGCTTCACTGCCACCACCAGGTTACGGCTATTATCAAACACGACCATGCCTGGTTATAGGTTAAGCAGTGTGAGCCACAGATCTGTCTGGCCTGTTATTCCTTTCAATAACCATGTGGCGGTGTGTGGTTTGTCTCCTAGACAAATTAGTTTCAGCAGAGCCTGTTGCCTCTTCGCTAAGGCAGTACTGCAAAGTTTCTGGCTGATGTGGACGAAGGGCTTTGAGACAACAAATCGGAGATTAAGGATGAGAAGAAGCAGGAGAGGGTACAGCAACTGGTGTAGGAGGTGGAGGAAATCCTGGTAGAAGCACTGTAGGGCCAGTAATCCCCGGTGTTGGTAGAACATGTGCCATGCCACGGTGAGACTCGGCCCCAGCCTCCACAGTGTTTACTCAGTGTGCCAGCAGGGAAATATAGTGTGCGTGCCCACAAGTGCTTGTCCACGTGTCGCTCATTAAGTGAACAATCTGTTGTGAATTCTGCTTTTGGGTTCCCTCCAGTGGTTGTAGGTGGGAATGCAGTTTGCTCTGAGTCGCAGTCCTGGCCAGGTGTATCTGCTGATAGCAGTTCTGTTGTGAATTCAGCTTTTGGGCTCCCTCCGGTGGTTGTAGAGGGTAATGCAGTTGTGCCTGGACTGCAGGAGTGGACAGGTGTATCTACTAATTGCAAAACTGACTGGGGTATATAGCTTTGCAGGATCCTTTAGTCAGTGCCACTTGTCCATTGTTCTGGAAGGATTCACTTCCCTGCTGGTCTCTCCAGTTTGCTGTGCTTTTCTTCAAAGATAAGTCCTGGCATGGTTTTTGCTGTCCACCTGCAGTGGACTTTATAGTTCTGTGCATTTTCATGTTTTTGTTTTGTCCAGCTTAGTCTGTGAAGGATTTTTTGCAGCCTAGATATTTCTCTGGAGATGCAGATATACCCCCCATGTCTTTAGTCAGATGTGGTGATCCGTATTTTCTGCGGTGGATATTTTCTAGTGTTTTTATACTGACCGCATAGTACTCTGTCCTATTCTTTCTTTTTAGCTGGTATGGCCTCCTATGCTAAAATCTGATTTCATATCTGCGTATGTTATTTCCCTCTCCTCTCACAGTCAATATTTGTGGGGGGCTATCTATCCTTTGTGGATTTTCTCTGAGGCAAGATAGGTTTCCTGTTTCTGTCTTTAGGGGTAGTTAGATCTTAGGCTGTGCCGAGGGGTCTAGGGAGTGTTAGGTACCCCCCACGGCTACTTCTAGTTGCGCTGCTAGGTTCAGGGTTTGCGGTCAGTACAGGGACCACCTTCTCCAGAGTCCGTCTCATGCTGCTCCTAGGCCACCAGATCATAACAAGTTCTGACTGGGATATTTAGGTATGCAGGATTCATTAGTCCTTGCCAGTTGTCAATGTTTCTTGGGAAATGTTGGATCCCTTTCTGGCTTCTCCTGCTTAGCTGCCAATTCAGCAAAGATAAGTGTCTGTTTCTTTTTCTGTGGCACACATGCAGTGTGCTTATATTCTGTGCTATTCATTTGTTTTCTCTGGTCCAGCTTAGACTGTGTCAGTGTTTTCTCAGTCTTGTTGGATTCTCTGGAGTTGCAGATATACGCTTCACATCTTTAGTTAGATGGTGGAGTTTTTGTATTTTCTGCTGTGGATTTTTTTGGAAGGATTTTAATACTGACCGCTTAGTATCCTGTCCTATCCTTTCCTATTTTAGCTAGTGTGGCCTCTTTTGCTAAATCCTGTTTCCTGCCTGCGTGTGTCTTTTCCTCTACTACTCACAGTCATTATTTGTGGGGGGCTGCCTATCCTTTGGGGTTCTGCTCTGAGGCAAGGTAGAATTCCTATTTCCATCTATAGGGGTATTTAGTCCTCCGGCTGTGTTGAGGTGTCTAGGATTTGGTAGGCACACCCCACGGCTACTTCTAGTTGCGGTGTTAAGATCAGGGTTTGCGGTCAGTATAGTTACCACCTACTCCAGTGAAAGTTTTCATGCTGCTCCAAGGTCACCTGATCATAACAACAATCCCAGTAAGTGGGTTGGTAAGGTCACAGTTGATATTACTGTGCTAGTGCAAGGCGGGGACACCACGCTGCTTGAAATAGTGGTGGCTGATGACCGAGTATCGAGGGACGGCTGCCGCCATGAGCCAGCGGAAATCCTCCTTGTGCACAAGCCTAAATGGCAACATTTCCATGGCAAGCAGTCTGGGCTTGTGAGTGGATGGCTGGCTTTTTTTTTCATTTCAAATCCTGGGGTATGAAAAGCTGAACGCTGTTCTGGGACAAAGATTTGAAAGTCCCTGATGATGGTGAGTCAGGATGTGCAAGGCTAGGTGCAGGGCAGAAGGCATCTGCACCAGTGTTATCTACAGGGGCTTGGCAAGCACCTAGCACAGGAGTAGAGGCAGTGGTGTCGGGTGCTTAGAAGACGTGTCTGATCATGCTTGCGGTGGTTAGGCTCTTAGTGGTCATGCCCTTACTGGTCTTAGCATGACACAGGTTGCAAATGACCATTTTTGTTTTCTCAGAACTCCCTTTTAAAAAGTCCCAGCCTTGGTAACACCTATCTGTCAAGGGTTTGCCGTGACAGAGAGGAGCCAGAAGACTGCAGTGTCTAATTTCTCCTACTCCTGCATTGATTAGAAACACTTCACCTTCATATTAAACTGTGTAAATTTCTTTAGCAGTGCAGGGCTTAATCTGCTCAGTTGGGAGCTCCTGGAAACTTTCCTGCTTAAGATTCTCATCTGTGCACTGTTAGCCACTCCCATCTCTATATAAACTGGGTCATGGATAGCACTCATTGTCAAATAGTTCATGCTGCATGGCTTGAGGTTGTTGGTAGTTGTTGGAGAATGCATTTGGTGTATTTATCTGTGACTGTGATAATTCCCTTTCTTCTTCTATTTTGGTTTAACCCCATCTTCCACTCCCCGGTGTTTACCTCTGTTGTTTATGTGTGTATATTTGTATGATTGGTATTTTCCTTTATCCCTGTTCATATTACCTTGTTAGTCTGGTTGGTGTATTACGGTACACTACTACTCCCCTCTTCCCTGGATGTGGGAAAGATACAGACTGAGGGTGGATTCAGGAGTTATGGCAAGGTATGTGACCCTGGCATCTTCAACATCGGAATTAATCCAGGGAACAGGGTGAGCTAGGGTGCCCCTAGCCTTAGAGACAGGGAAGTAGCCCCTGGTCTGGGACACCCAACAACAGAGTCGTGACACTAACTCTCTGATGACATAATTCACGATTGTTGTTGCTCTGCGGAACAGTTTCCTGCCTTCTCTCTGGTCACACCACTGCTTGTTTCAGTGCTACCAATTCCTTCCCCTTAGTGCTGCTGTCCGGGCTCTGCATGCCAGCTTCCCAGGTTAGGTCAGTGACTTCATCATCCATCACCTCATTTTTTGCCTCCGCACCCTGGTGCTCCTGACTTGGTGACTTAAAAGCAACCTGACTTGTTGACAACTGTGTCTCAACATCATATACCTCCTGAGATAAACTTTGCTGTTGCCTACCATCATGTTTTTGTTACCGTAGCTTCTCTAAGTTTGAGCATCACTATCAGCTTGTCCTTCAGTCCATGTTGGAACATGCATGGTGAGAGGACACAATCTAGAAAGGATGATGTACATAGCTCCTTGTTGTTTCCTAGTGTGGGATCACAAGTTGCAGCAGGCAAAGCTTTTTTATTAACCACCATAGTGTAATACAAAGCATGTTAATCTGTATGGATGACAAATTCAATCCAGTAAAAAAAATTTTTGTTTTGTTTTGTTTGAGTTTAATAACGCTTTAATTTAACACAAAGCACGTGAAACTGTATGGATTACAATATAGTAAATTTTTAAACTAAAAACAAAAATTGGTCACGTGCAGCAGCTATATATTTAGTAATGGATTGCAAAGCCCTAAGCCCTGCCTAGATGCTTTATTCAGCCTCTCTCCCTGCTCCAGCAGCTGTCCACAGGCTAAATGGCTAAATGCGGAATGTATCTCATAGAAACAGCAAAGCACAAGATTAACCTTTAAAAGGACTTTTAGTCTGATGGTTCAGCAAAGTATCACCACTAGAGGACTCTGATTCCTTAAACTGTGCACACAAGCCTGGACAACTGCTCCCTCCCTCCAATCAGATCTGTCCCTGAGCTGTGCAATGGCTTCAGTGTGCCGAGCGTGGCGGTGTTGGTCATTTTTTATCCTTTGATGAGGTAATGCGGCCAGCCAATCACAGTAATGCCACTACCAAGATGGATACAGCATTACAGTGACTAGCAGGCAATCTTCGCATGTTTATTAACTGTGTAACAGGCTTCAAACATGCAAGGCTGGAATTCAAGCATTAAATCCAAGCACCAGCCAGTCTGCAACTCCGTACACTGTGTAGTATTGCTTCTGGGGTACTGAGGTACATCTTCCAGTCACTTTAATAGGAGCTTGGCTGCAGTACCAGAGACTAACCCCTGAAGTTTGTAGAGACCTGTGGTGTTTTGGCTCCATACACGGTCTACGTCTCACAGGCACAGGACCTACTAACAGATAATCGGAGTAGTTCAATCCCAATATGATGCTGATGAAGAATGGAAGATACCTTTTTGGGATATTGCACATCTGATAATTCATTTGTAACCCCAGGAGAATATGTTAAGTATTATGTCGCAGGGGGAAATAATATTGCAAGAAATGGCACTATTGATACTTTATCCAATATTTTACAAATGCTGAAATCTAATACACCCAATTTGATAAACAAATTAAATAAAAAAAGATCATTGAGGTCTTTCTTGTCTTTGAAAAGATTTTTAAAATAACAAGAATAGACTAACAAAAATTAAAGCGGAACATTGCAAAATTTATGCAATAATGACACAAAATTTTAATGAGATAAGAACATTTTTAGACCAGATATTAGAATATTTTTGTAATCTTCCTAGACCTGCCACTGTGATCGCCTTTGGGAAATAAAGTCTGATTTTATTCCTTTGTGAAATGCAATATCACATTTTATTGAGCAACATGCCAACATATCCTTCTGTACAGGTTCTCCCACGCATACACAATTTGATTTTACAGCTAAGGGCAAGTTTATTAGTAAACTGAAGACCTGCTTAAATGCAGCCATCACCAATAAACACAGGGTGCATCTACTGTATTTTGTAGAAATCTGTTACTGGGACCAAAGTGCTAATCACATAATGATGCCAATAGGATCAGCTCAAAAAATATTGTAATAATAATAATAATAATAATAATTTTTATTTATATAGCGCCAACATATTCCGCAGCGCTTTACAAATTATAGAGGGGACTTGTACAGACAATAGACATTACAGCATAACAGAAATACAGTTCAAAACAGATACCAGGAGGAATGAGGGCCCTGCTCGCAAGCTTACAAACTATGAGGAAAAGGGGAGACACGAGAGGTGGATGGTAACAATTGCTTTAGTTATTCGGACCGGCCATAGTGTAAAGGTACCGTCACACTAAGCGACGCTGCAGCGATACCGACAACGATCCGGATCACTGCAGCGTCGCTGTTTGGTCGCTGGAGAGCTGTCACACAGACCGCTCTCCAGCGACCAACGATGCCGGTAACCAGGGTAAACATCGGGTTACTAAGCGCAGGGCCGCGCTTAGTAACCCGATGTTTACCCTGGTTACCATTCTAAAAGTAAAAAAACAAACGCTACATACTTACCTACCGCTGTCTGTCCTCGGCGCTCTGCTTCTCTGGTCTGGCTGTGAGCGCCGGGCAGCTGGAAAGCAGAGCGGTGACGTCACCGCTCTGCTTTCTGGCCGCTGTGCTCACAGCCAGAGCAGAGAAGCAGAGCGCCGAGGACAGACAGCGGTAGGTAAGTATGTAGCGGTTGTTTTTTTTACTTTAACGATGGTAACCAGGGTAAACATCGGGTTACTAAGCGCGGCCCTGCGCTTAGTAACCCGATGTTTACCCTGGTTACCAGCGAAGACATCGCTGAATCGGTGTCACACATGCCGATCCAGCGATGTCAGCGGGAGAGCCAGCGACGAAACAAAGTTCTGGCCTTTCTTCCCCGACCAGCGACAGCACAGCAGGGGCCTGATCGCTGCTGCCTGTCACACTGGACGATATCGCTAGCCAGGACGCTGCAACGTCACGGATCGCTAGCGATATCGTCTAGTGTGACGGTACCTTAAGGCTCGGGTGTTCATGTAAAGCTGCATGAACCAGTTAACTGCCTAAGTATGTAGCAGTACAGACACAGAGGGCTATTAACTGCATAAAGTGAATGAGAACATGATGCGAGGAACCTGATTTTTTTTTTTTTTTTTTTTTTTTTTATAAATAGGCCACACAGGGATCGTTAGGTTAATGCATTGAGGCGGTAGGCCAGTCTGAACAAATGAGTTTTTAGGGTACGCTTAAAACTGTGGGGATTGGGGATTAATCGTATTAACCTAGGTAGTGCATTCCAAAGAATCGGCACAGCACGTGTAAAGTCTTGGAGACGGGAGTGGGAGGTTCTGATTATTGAGGATGCTAACCTGAGGTCATTAGCGGAGCGGAGGGCACGGGTAGGGTGGTAGACTGATACCAGGGAGGAGATGTAGGGTGGTGCTGAGCCATGGAGTGCTTTGTGGATGAGGGTAGTAGTTTTGTACTGGATTCTGGAGTGGATGGGTAGCCAGTGTAATGACTGGCACAAGGTAGAGGCATCGGTGTAACGGTTGGTGAGGAATATGATCCTGGCAGCAGCATTCAGGACAGATTGGAGCGGGGAAAGTTTGGTAAGAGGGAGGCCGATTAGTAGAGAGTTACAATAGTCCAGACGAGAATGAATAAGTGAAACAGTAAGAGTTTTTGCAGAGTCGAAAGTAAGAAAAGGGCGAATTCTAGAAATGTTTTTGAGATGCAGGTAAGAAGAGCGAGCCAGTGATCGGATGTGGGGGGTGAATGAAAGGTCAGAATCAAGGATGACCCCAAGGCAGCGGGCATGTTGCTTTGGAGTAATGGTGGAACCGCACACGAAGATGGCAATGTCAGGCAGAGGTAGGTTAGTAGAGGGAGAGAACACGAGGAGTTCAGTTTTTGACAGGTTTAGTTTCAGATAGAGGGAGGACATGATGTTAGAGACAGCGGCAAGACAATCACTGGTGTTTTATTGTACAGCTGAAGTATAGAAAACATTAGAAAAAAAAGCATTTTATGTATAGCTGTATTACTACATTTATCTGTGCAAATTGCCTCTTCTGAGAAAAAGAGGACTTAAACTCTATAGCGCCACCTGTTGGTAGCAGCAATCCTACAAGTCACAATCAACCCTTTAACGAGTCGTGCAATATGACTTAGGATAAAAGCCAAATCGGTATCTCAATTCGCAGACACGGTGTTTCGGGCCGTTGGCCCTCGTCAGTGCGAAGCATGAGAACTAATTTGGCTAGGTGAAAGGCTCTGGACTGGGGTCTAAGGGGTAACGTTTCTCCTTATGGAGAGTGACATACCAGCTTGCTTGTTAAGGTAAGGAGGCAATGCTCCTCTGGGAAATTAAATATGCAAATTGCCTCTTCTGAGAAAAAGAGGACTTAAACTCTATAGCGTCACCTGTTGGAAGTAGCGATCCTACAAATCACAATCAACCTCTCACCTAGCCAAATCAGTTCTCATACTTCGCACTGACGAGGGCCAACAGCCCGAAACACCGTGTCTGCGAATTGAGATACTGATTTGGCTTTTATCCTAAGCGATATTGCACGACTCTTTAAAGGGTTGATTGTGACTTGTAGGATCGCTACTTCCAACAGGTGGCGCTATAGAGTTTAAGTCCTCTTTTTCTCAAAAGAGGTAATTTGCATATTTAATTTCCCAGAAGAGCATTGCACGGCGAATAAGCCTCCTTACCTTGACAAGCCAGCTGGTGTGCCACTCTCCATAAGGAGAAACGTTACATTTATCTGGACACTGAAGCAAATTTTTATTCTGCGACCCATCGAAAGTTTTACATTCACAATGCCATCGTTTAGTGGTAAATAAAAATGGCTTACAGTGATGAAAAATATTACCATACCGGGCTGGCCGCAGCTCTCCTGAGCCAAGCATGATTGCTCCATATATTTCTATGTACCTGTCACGGTTGGGTCACTAGACCCACTGGCCAGTCCGAGCATTGCGGTCCAATCTTGGTCTGACTGCACCCTTAGGCCTCAATCAGGCATCCATCTATTTTCCATGTAAATAAAAAGTGCACCAGATCTTTATACATTTTTTATCTTTTTCTCCATTTTTATCATCAATTTTTCATCCAAAAATCTAATAAACTTGTGCCCATTAAACAGTAAAAACTTGATACCACTTGGATGACACATGGATGATATCTGCGTCTTGTCCATTTTTTTTACTGATCTATTGATTTCAATGGGCAAATTTGATCTTCTAAAAATATGGATAGATTATAAGAGATATTTGTTCTATATGTTAAAAACGAGTATAAAAAATGAGTGTGAAAAACGCACATCAAAATTAGGCCTTTATAGGAGCTTCATTATGGTTCATTGAATTTTTCATTATTGGTTTTCTGGATAAGTAAGACTCTAACCAATCTTTGTACAAGCTTTCTGGCACCTAAATTGTCTAGACTCCTGTATTTCAGTTACATGAGTGCATTATAATCATAAATATTTTTCATTTAAAACTGTATGATGAACAATGACTTGTAGAATCAGTTCAGTGACAATAGCCTGTGGAGATGATTTTGCCTTAGCATGCAGAGCGGTTCCAGTACAGCTCTGTTTTCACAGCTCTTCTTGTATAGAAGACAGTTGAAAGTGTCTCCCAGTCTCATGTTATGCCGTGTCTGGAGATGCTGCCTTTGGCATTTTTTCTGTAAAAATCATACTCAATTTGGTTCATACTTTGATGTTTTCACAGAATGCTCAGATCGCGCAGGACGTGTTAAAATGATGCAGCATATTACAATGGAAATAACAAGTTCTTATGCAGAGGCACAAAAAGACGAAAAGGATGATAGTAATCATAGTAAATCTAACATACATTTAATATTAATTGTGACCTTATACTTTGTCAGAATCTATGGTGTGAACCTACGTAGCCTATGAAGTTGTCAGTGGATAGACTTTTCAGATGGGGAAATCCCCAATGTATTAAAGTACCAGCAAAATAGATAACATTTTACTAAATCTTAATCATCACACAGCTAAAAAAATTGGCAGGAATTACCATACCTGTGAAAATTGGCTTGAGGTTAATTCTATTTTCTTTATTCCCTGTGACATTTAGCCTCTGCAATGCATTGGGTCAGATCCATGGTAAATTCTTGTAATATATTGAGGTCCATGTGGTCAGACTCTACGTCCCCTTCTCCATGCGAGTGGCGGTGGTGTATCGTCCTCCCAGCCCCTCTCATCAGTTCCTGGATCACTTTGCCACCTGGCTTCCACACTTTCTCTCCTGTGACACCCCCACCCTTATCATGGGTGATTTCAACATCCCCATTGCCTCTCCCCTCTCCCCATCTGCTTCTCACCTTTTATCTCTATCCTCCTCTTTTGGCCTCTCGCAGCATACTAACTCTCCAACACATGAAGATGGAAACTCCCTTGACTTGGTCTTCTCCCGACTTTGCTCAGTGGATGACTTCACAAACTCCCCTCTCCCGCTCTCTGACCACAACCTTCTTTCATTCTCTATCAAGAACTGCCATCCCGCTCAGGTCACCCCCACTTTCCACACCTATAGAAACATACAGGCCATTAACACCCAGAAACTTATGATGAACTTGCAGTCCTCATTGGCCCCTATTTCCTCCATCTCATGTCCTGATTCTGCATTGAAGCATTACAATGAAACCCTGCAAAGTGCTCTGGATGAAGCTGCTCCTCCTATACATAAAACAACTCGGCACAGACGGCAACAACCGTGGCACACGCTGCAAACACGTTTCCTGCAGCGGTGCTCCAGGTGCGCAGAACGTCTGTGGAGAAAATCTAATCTACCCGAAGATTTCATCCATTATAAGTTCATGCTAAAGACATACAATTCTGCCCTTCACCTCTCCAAACAAACCTACTTCAACACCCTCATCACCTCCCTGTCCAATAACCCTAAACGTCTCTTTGACACGTTCCAGTCCCTACTCAACCCAAGAGAGCAGGCCCCAACCACGGATCTCCGTGCTGACGATCTGGCCAATTACTTCAAAGAAAAAATTGACCACATTCGACAGGAAATCCTCTCCCAATCTCTTCATACCATGCACTGTCCTCCCTCCCCCACTGCATCTAGTTCACTCTCTGACTTTGAAGCAGTTACAGAAGAAGAAGTAAGCAGGCTCCTTGCATCTTCTCGCCCGACCACTTGCACCAGTGACCCCATTCCGTCACATCTCCTCCAGTCCCTTTCCCCGGCTATCACCTCTCACCTAACAAAAATATTCAACCTTTCCCTCACTTCCGGTATTTTTCCCTCCTCATTTAAGCATGCCATCATACATCCATGACTTAAAAAACCATCCCTCGATCAAAACTGTGCCGCTAATTATAGACCTGTCTCTAATCTTCCCTTCATCTCTAAACTCCTCGAACGCCTGGTCCACTCCCGTCTTACCCGCTATCTCTCAGATAACTCTCTTCTCGACCCTCTTCAATCTGGCTTCCGCTCTTTACACTCTACTGAAACTGCCCTCATTAAAGTCTCTAATGACCTACTAACAGCTAAATCTAATGGTCACTACTCCATGCTAATTCTCTTGGATCTCTCTGCAGCATTCGACACTGTGGATCATCAGCTCCTCCTCACTATGCTCCGCTCCATCGGCCTCAAGGACACCGTTCTCTCCTGGTTCTCCTCCTATCTCTCTGACCGATCCTTCACTGTATGTTTTGCTGGTTCCTCCTCCTCTCACCTTCCCCTTACTGTTGGGGTTCCTCAAGGATCAGTCCTAGGCCCCCTACTCTTCTCGTTGTATACTGCCCCTGTTGGACAAACAATCAGTAGATTTGGTTTCCAGTACCATCTCTATGCTGACGACACCCAATTATACACTTCTGCTCCCGATATCACACCGACCTTTTTAGAAAACACCAGTGATTGTCTTACCGCTGTCTCTAACATCATGTCCTCCCTCTATCTGAAACTAAACCTGTCAAAAACTGAACTCCTCGTGTTCTCTCCCTCTACTAACCTACCTTTGCCTGACATTGCCATCTCCGTGTGCGGTTCCACCATTACTCCAAAGCAACATGCCCGCTGCCTTGGGGTCATCCTTGATTCTGACCTTTCATTCACCCCCTACATCCGATCACTGGCTCGCTCTTCTTACCTGCATCTCAAAAACATTTCTAGAATTCGCCCTTTTCTTAATTTCGACTCTGCAAAAACTCTGACTGTTTCACTTATTCATTCTCGTCTGGACTATTGTAACTCTCTACTAATCGGTCTCCCTCTTGCAAAACTCTCCCCGCTCCAATCTGTCCTGAATGCTGCAGCCAGGATCATATTCCTCACCAACCGTTACACCGATGCCTCTACCCTGTGCCAGTCATTACACTGGCTACCCATCCACTCCAGAATCCAGTACAAAACTACTACCCTCATCCACAAAGCACTCCATGGCTCAGCACCACCCTACATCTCCTCCCTGGTATCAGTCTACCACCCTACCCGTGCCCTCCGCTCCGCTAATGACCTCAGGTTAGCATCCTCAATAATCAGAACCTCCCACTCCCGTCTCCAAGACTTTACACGTGCTGCGCCGATTCTTTGGAATGCACTACCTAGGTTAATACGATTAATCCCCAATCCCCACAGTTTTAAGCGTGCCCTAAAAACTCATTTGTTCAGACTGGCCTACCGCCTCAATGCATTAACCTAACGATCCCTGTGTGGCCTATTTATAATAAAAAAAAAAAAAAAAAGGTTCCTCGCATCATGTTCTCATACACTTTATGCAGTATTAGCCCTCTGTGTCTGTACTGCTACATACTTAGGCAGGTAACTGGTTCATGCAGCTTTACATGAACACCTGAGCCTTCCACTATAGCTGGTCCGAATAACTAAAGCAATTGTTACCATCCACCTCTCGTGTCTCCCCTTTTCCCCATAGTTTGTAAGCTTGCGAGCAGGGCCCTCACTCCTCCTGGTATCTGTTTTGAACTGTATTTCTGTTATGCTGTAATGTCTATTGTCTGTACAAGTCCCCTCTATAATTTGTAAAGCGCTGCGGAATATGTTGGCGCTATATAAATAAAATTATTATTTATTATTATTATATATTTTAGCAATTATTAAAGACAGTTTGCTACTAATATCTGATACAGTGCTTCCATTATAGATTATTAGAAGCCCTCCCTATATGAGTTTACAATCTTTAAGGGACATGAAATAGATTAGAAATACTGAAATATGTCAGAGGCTGATTCAGGCCTGTACGACTGGTACTGCTGTATGGGGCCCTATGCAGATTTCTCTGACTGATGGGATTCACCCCTGGAGTTGGGCTGGGAGGAGAAGAGAGTGGGACACTGAGCCCTGCCTTGTGCACACCCATGTGACTGCTTATCTACACCCCCTAGACCTATTCACATTCCACTACATGATAAAATCAGCCATCCGGCATAAAAGTGAGTGCATTTGCTGTGTGTATAATGTTTGTACAACCCCAATTCCAAAAAACCTTCGAGATGGTGGAAAATTTAAAGAAAACAAGAATGCAAAAATGTGTAAGGCTCTGTGCACACGTTCAGGAATTCATGCAGAAAATTCCTGTGGAAATCCGGACATTTCTGCCAGATTTCCGCAAGAAATCCGCATGCGTTTTTTTGCGCGTTTTTTTGCGCGGCTTTTGCCCGCTTTTTGCGCGTTTTTTTCCGGACATTTCCCAATGCATTAGACAGTGGGAAATCCGCGAAAAAAAACGCAAAAATTAATGAACATGTTCATTATTTTTCCGCAATGCTTTTTTTAATGCGGAAAAACGCACATCATGTGCACAAAAATTGCGGATTCCATTCTAAATGATGGGATGCTTAATGTATGCAGATTATTTGCGGTTTTATAGCGCAAAAACGCTAAAAAAACGCAAATAATCTGCAATGTGTGCACATAGCCTTAATCTCTTAGACATATTAAATTTAAAATAGACCATAAAAGACATGTAAAAGGTTGAACATTAGACATTTTTTTTTCCATTTAAAGATGCACTCCCATCAAAACTTGTCTCTTCATATATTCCAATTGTCATATTATATAGCATTGTTTACTTAAAATTGCTAGTTTTGCCCCTCTAATTCTTCTCTGTTCTATAAGGTCTTATTTCTCTGAATGAGTCATCATTAGAACTACAATTCTACATTACTTCAAATGTCCCTGGTAGGGAGGAAGATGGAGCAGCTGCATCAGGAGTAGAAGAGGGGGATGACTCAAGCAGGGCTTCATGATTCTACATAGAACAGAGAAAATAGAAAGATTAACTGAGTAGTAAGGCAAAATTAGTTTAGCAATTGTAAGTACACAAGTACTATATAATATATTGATTGCAATATACTACAGAGGATGAAATCTTTGATGGGAGGAGTGCTTCTTCAGTTAAAACAAGAGCAAAACTAATTTCTGAATTGATAGAGGCACCAAAGATCAAAACTTGGGACAGGGCCATGCCTTGTCTGATGATCTAGTTACTCAACAATGTTTGGTCTTCTTTCCCAGATTTTTCCATTTTACCTCAGTTCATTTTAAATTAGCTTTAGTCCAGAGAAGACTGGAGCATTTCTGGATTGTGTTGAATTATATGTTGAATTATGACAGACACCAATTTTTTTTTTAGTATTCCTGAGTCCATGCAGTGCTTTTCACTACCAAATTATTCCTGTTCTTAAAGAAGGTGTCCACTGCTTGTACAGCTTCTTCTTATTCACCTGGCATGGCTCCCATAAAATTATAAAGCTTATACTTGGGCAGCACGGTGCAGCCTTGCAGCGCTGGAGTCCTGGGTTCTAATCCCACCTTGGACACCATCTGCAAGGAGTTTGTATGTTCTGCCCGTGTTTGCGTGGGTTTCCTCCGGGTACTCCGGTTTCCTCCCACATTTCAAAGACATACTGATAGGGAATTTAGACTGTAAGCCCCATTGGGGACAGTGATGATAATGTGTGCAGAACTGTAAAGCGCTGCGGAATATGTTGGCGCTATATAAAAATAAAGATTATTATTATTATTACTTACCTCCCGTGCCAGCACCATTCCTGCGGTGTCAGCACTCTGTCTCTTGGGGCTTCCATGCTGTTGTTGTGACACGTGATGCCAACACCCAATCACCAATAGCATCACTGTCCCCGCTTCCTGTCGAATTCAGCAGGAAGAGGAAGTCCGAGATCAGCTGCAGCCCGGGCTTCCTCTTCATGTTCGATTTGTCCGAAGGCGGGGACAGTGACGCTGGCGCTGATTGGACACCGGCGTCTCATGTCACAACAACAGTACTCGAGCCCAGGACCATGAGTGCTGACAGTGCGGGAATGGCGCTAGCACGGAGATGAGTATATGCTTTATTATTTTACGGGGGCCAAACATTTTGATCAAGAAGGGGTTGTCCTAGTAGTGGACAACCCCTTTAATGTAGTCCAGCCTGAGGGCCCAAAGATCCTGAGCACTTGTCTGATTTTTCCTTTGTGGACATGGATTTTTCCAGAGTCTCTGAATCTTTTGATCAAATTATATACTGTAGATTATGGAATATTCAGAATATTTTACGTTCAATTGTTTAACGATTTTAAAACCCAGTTTTTCACAGATTAGATACCATATTTTTCTGATTATGAAACGCTCCGGATTATAAGACGCACCCCAAATTTTGAGGAGAAAAATAGGAATTTTTTAAAAAATAAAATGGTGGTGCTTCTTATAATCCATGCGTCTTATTGCTTACCAGGGGTGGTAGCTACGGTGAAGCGGGGTCCCATGGTCGCTGCTGGAGGAGGCAGGAGTGGGGTGATGCTGCAGGCCGCAGGCTGGGATGGGGGGTGTTCCAATGTGCTACTCGACGCTGTGGGTGTCCGGTGCTGCTGCTGGTATCCGGTGCTGGTTCTGCCAGAGAAGAGCCCCCCACAGTTCCATGGTTTCCTGTGTGGTGGACTTTGGGAAAATGGCTGCTGGGATGCGGCACATGCGCAGATGGAGATCTCGGCACCAGGATCTTGGAAGATGAGATCTCAGCGCTGAAATCTCCCGAGATCTTGGTGCCGAGATCTCCATCTGCTCATGCACTGCCCCCAGCAGCCATTTTCCTGGAGTCCACCACACAGGAAACCATGAAACTGCGAGGGGCTCTGCTCTGGTCCCCCACAGCATCGGAGACACACGCAGAAGCGCCGCACACCCCCTCACCTGGTCAAAGCAGCAGTGTGCATGCAATTATTCTCTATGAGCCAACTAGTATAAGCCAGATACAGCATATGGCTAATTCCGGCAGTCCCATAGGCAATGAACAGAGCGGTTTTTGAGTATATATACTTGTGCTCTATTCAAATATGAAACATAAGTTCTGTTATAGATTGAACTGGATTAGAGTAGTGGTATTACAACCACTAGGGGCAGCACCGGCAGGTAGCTTTATCAGGCATAGCAAGCGGTCAGTACACGGTAGCAGCAATGTAGTTTAAGGATCATCAGGTTGCATAGTCAGAAATAGCCAGGGGTAGGTACACAGAGCAGCAATGTAGTTAAAGTGTCTGCAGGTTGCATAGTCAGGAATAGGTAGGGGTCGGTACACATCGCAGCAATATAGGTAAAGGATCAGCAAGTTGTGTAGTCAGGAACAGCTAGGGGTTGGTACACCGTAACAGCGGTATAATCTTGGAATGAAGCAGCTGATGAAAGAAAAGATTGACTAAAGGCTAGGAGTTCAATAATCTCGAAATGCCAGGTTTAAGTAGGGTGTTCAATCAGGGTGGTGCTAATCAGGAACTCAGGGTGGAGACATTCAGAAACAGCACAGGTACTAGTATCTGGGTTAGCAAGGAACTGACTAGCGAGCTGAATAACGCAGAGGGAAGAGCTGTCTCCTGGTGCACAAGATCTGCTGGATTCGAGTCCTAACAAGTCAACTGTTCTGGTGATTGTGTGCAGTGGGACCACCACCTACAGCATCATCTAGCCTGTTGATACATGATAATGTCTTCTTGATGGAAAACCCTTTATGAAATTGTGTTATATAGAAATCCTGCAGTATAATACTTGATCTCAGTGACTTTCTCATTGTGGCACTGCATGTTGATGCTCTCCTTGAGGGAAAATATTTAAAGCTTTGTGGATCATTTTTGTTGCTACTAGGAGTGTATTTTGTGCTTTACTCTGCTATTTGTTTAGTGGCATTTGGGAGATGCCCTTTTGGTCTTGGTGCTGTTGGTTGCTGTCTGAGCTATTTTGTGATGCAATGTTATATTTTATATATGTTATACTTTCATGTGGTAGGCGATGTTGGAATGGTCAAATGAGGCCCTGATTATTGCACTATGTGAGGTCCAAGATTTTCTAATAGCTGCCGTAGGTTGATTGTTACAGTAAATAGCGGGCTCATGGCATTTATAAAGTGCTACATACTGGGCCACATCTATATATAATCGTCTAAAGGAGCACTTTCGTCTGTTTGTCTGTCTTTCTGTCTGTCTGTTTGTCTGTCCGTCTGTCACAGAAATCCCACGTCGCTAAATCAGCGACGGGCACAGTCCAGCCGCAAATTCGCCTCTTCCTACTCTCTGTCAGTGCCCCCTCCATACTCCCCTCCAGTCAGCACTCACACAGGGTTAATGGCTGTGTTACACCGCGTTATGCAGCGGTGTAAGGCAGTCCGTTAACGCTGCTATTAACTTTTTACTATTTACAAAAAAAGGTTGCACTCTATCGTGCCAAAGCATGTCGAATATGAAATACATGAAATATGACTAGCAAAATGTCTTTTTGAACATTAGGAAAAATATTTGAGATGCTTTGCACAGAATTTGGCCAAATATTGTGAGCCCATCAACCATCGTCAAGGTGGTCTCATTAATCTGATGGGTCCCTGACCTCCCTGTCCAAATGTGAACACTTACCGAAGGCTAATGTCTGTATGCATGGGTGAATGTGGACACCTCTCTCAGTAAAGCCTACATATATGGGTTGGCCGGAACCAAGTGTGATTAGATGTAATTAAAAACCACATGGTGAAGGGAGGAGTGCTCAGTCAGTAAGCTAACATAGAAATGACAGAAAAACGACTGGCACATCCAAACTAGTGTGAATAGGTGCATACCAGGAGCAGTCCGTTAACGCTGCTATTAACCCTGTGTGACTAACTTTTTACTATTGATGCTACCTATGCAGCATCAATAGTAAAAAGATCTAATGTTAAAAAAAATTAAAAAATCATTATGTACTGACCTTTCGGCGCCTTTCCCGCTTCTCGGGATGCTCCGGGCCATGCATTGCAGTCTCGTGAGATGATGACGTAGTCATCATCTCGCAAGACCGCAATGCATTCTTTGGACCAGAGCGTCGCGAGGAGCATCGCTAAACACCTCGCCTGGATCCGGGGGGCGACGGAAGGTGAGTATATAACTATTTTTTATTTTAATTCTTTTTTTTAACAGGGATATGGTGCCCACATTGCTATATACTACGTGGGCTGTGTTATATACTACGTGGGCTGTGTTATATACTGCGTGGGCTGTGTTATATACTATGTCTCTGCTATATACTATGTGGGCTATGCTATATACTACATTGCTGTGCTGTATACTATGTGGGCTGTGTTATATACTGTGTGAGCTGTTATATACTGTGTCTCTGTGCTATATACTATGTGGACTGTGCAATTTATTATGTGGCAGGGCAATATACTACGTGGCCGTGTTATATACTGCGTGAGCTGTGCTATATACTACGTAGCTGTGCAATATATTACGTGACTGGGCAATATACTATGTGGCTGTGTTATATACTGCGGGAGCTGTGCTATATACTACGTGAGCTGTGCTATATACTACGTGAGCTGTGCTATATACTACGTGGCTGTGTTATATACTACGTGGGCTGTGCTATATACTACGTAGCTGTACAATATACATGGCTCGGCAATATACTATGTGGCTGTGCTATATACTACGTGGCTGTGTTATATACTACGTGGGCTGTGTTATATACTATGTGGCCTGTGTTATATACTAAGTGGGCTGTGTTATACACTGTGTGGGCTGTGCTATATACTACGTATGTTATACACTGCATGAGCTGTGTTATATACTACGTGGGCTGTGCTATATACCACATGGGCTGTGTTATATACTATGTGGGCTGTGTTATACACTGCGTGGGCTGTGCTATATACTGCTTGGGCTGTGCTATATACTACATGGCTGTGCTATATGCTACGGGGCTGTGTTATATGCTACGTGGCTATGCTATATGCTACGTGGGCTGTGCTATATACTACGTGGCCTGTGCTATATGCTACGTGGCTGTGCTATATGCTACATGGGCTGTGTTATATGCTACGTGGGCTTTGTTATATGCTACTTGGCTGTGGTATATTTCTCTGCTGTATCTGTGCATCATGAATCGTGGTATGTGTTAAAGAGGGGAGCCCACTGAGACTCTTTCGCCCGGGGCCCTCAAAAACCTGGAGCCGCCCCTGGCTTCACTGATTGCTCACGCCCGGCCGGCCGCGAACAAGCAGCGACAGGCGCAGTCCGTCCCAAATTGGCGCGGAATTTCAACCACACTAAGCTAATTGGTCGCGCCCGGCAGGCCGAATCCTGTGTGTAAATTGCATTATTCTGAAAACTTCATAAATAAACTACATACATATTCTAGAATACCCGATGCGTTAGAATCGGGCCACCATCTAGTACAATTATAAAGCTCTATATAATGGGCTCAGTGCTTTTATAAAGCTCTGATGTACAGTATCATATCATCAGCTAATGTATAGCTAGTTGTAAATTGATATACTACAAGTCAGCAGGGATCTAGGAATCTACAGTATATACATTTGTATGATCCAAGTGCTTTCACATGGTCTGTTTTTATATCTGACACTTCTGCTCCTCATTTATGTGCCGTAGAATTGTAGATTGCAGTAACTAGTGTCTATAACTGGAAACTAAAGTGATGAATATCACTCTGTAATGTTAATACCCTGTAAACTCATTATGATGTATTTCCTTTAATGCAATGCTCAGTATTGGCATTCATTTTCTTCAGTTGCTCTTTCAGTTTTGCTTTCTTTGCTGCCTGCTCTATATTTCACTGGTTTTACAATTGCCAAAAATACAGTTAATAGCTAAGTTAGGATTTTATTAAGAAATGGAAGAAATTACTGATTTATGTGAATTAACAAGGTAGTTATACTGTGGCTATTAAACTTAATAGCCTGTACAAATATTAAATGAGATTTCCTTGTATTTGTAGTGAATGACTTTCATAAATTGAAAAAGTAGAATGAGGATACCAGCCACAAATGGTATGCAAAAAAAATAAAAGGAGTTGAATCACAGATTGTTGGCTGTGAAATCAAAATGAAGACATCTAAATATTGTATTTTTACATATTATAAAATTAGTTATTTTGAATTTTCCAACAAAAGCTTTGCCAAATGTAACAGTAGTGTGTGAAAAATTAGGTACACCCTTACTGCTTCCATGGTAAGTAGTAGTTAGGTTCTGCTAGTCAAATGCTTTTGATTAAAGGGATCCTGTCACCAGGTTTGGCCGATACGATCTGGTCCGATGGGTGTCGCTTTTCTTGGTCTGGCGCCTCACATTTTCTTGCGATGCCGTCCACCTGCTTGTTTTATGTGGATGTCGCGTCCCTGCGTCATCCACATAGGCTCCCTGGAATTGCGCTCTTACTTTCCCAATGCCTGCACACTGCAGTACTTTGCTCTGCCCTCAACAGGGCAGATTAGTATGCCTGTGCAGGAGTGTTATTCCAGGGAGCCTGTGTGGATGATGCAGAGACGTGTCATCCACATGAAGCAAGCAGGAGGACGGCATCGCAAGAAGATGGGAGGTGTCGGACCAAGAAGAGTGACACCCATCGGATCAGACCGCCCTACAGGTGAGTATAGTGAAAGTATTTTTCTGCTCTTACAGGTCGGATCGGTGGCTTATATACAGCATGATAAAATGCTGTATATAAGCCCTGAAAGGGTGTGGCCGTAACTCGTATCAGCCAAACCTGGTGACAGGTTCCCTTTAATTCTTCATCAACAAAGGCTGACCACCTTTCTAAAAACTTCAGTTTTGGCAGTTTGGAACATTTAAGCATGTGTTAACACAATGCAAAGGAAGAAAGACATCAGCAATGAGAAAAATCATTGTTGCCATCATTCACTCTGGAAAAGTTTGTGAGGCTATTTCCAAACAGTTCTGCATCCATCCCCCAAAAATATTGCAAAACATTCAAAATGGTTGACAGACTGTCTTATGATCAGAGAAATTGCAAAAAAAACCAAAAGACACAGACGACTAAAGGCCTTTATGAGCATGTTAAATAAGGATTAGTCTGAATAAGTATGGTTTGGTTAGAATCGCTGCCTGGAGAAATCTTCTTTTCAAAAACAACATGGTCTTCATCATGCTGGCAGAGATTTTCCTGGGATCCTCCCCTTTTCTTTTAGGCGTTTTAGGAGTTAGGGTTTGCTGTTTTCAATGTGCTTGTCCTGCTCTTGGGTACAACACTTTTGGATTTGCATTTATTACCTTTCACAGACAGTCACTCATCGATCTCTAATGAAATCTACTTAGGAGGTGTTCCTTGATGGACCTATACCTGATATCTCGAAATACACCCTGAAATTGAAATTAATCTTATATATGTTCCTTGATGCCAGAATTTCTATTGCAATAACTTGGAAAATGCCTTTGATTAACATTAATCAAGAAAAATTAAAACGCTCATGTATGATAGTAAATGAGAAGCTCTCTAAGGGCTCCTACTCACTTGCGTAAAATACGTCCGAGTCTCGCAGGTTAAAACCTGGCTCTGCCGCCGGCACTCCAGAGCGGAGCGTGCGGCCGCACAGCAATACATGGAGCTGCACGCTCCGCTCTGGAGTGCCGGCGGCAGAGCCGGGTTTTAACCTGCGAGACTCGGATGTATTTTACACAAGTGAGATGGAGCCCTAATATTCTGCTACAGAAAAAGGCCAAGCGTTTTGAGACTACGAAAGATTTTGTTTTTCATAAAGCTTCAGTTTTATTGTAGAAATTTTCATTAATTTACTCTGGATTGTTATGAAGAGTGATCAAATGAATTTTAAAAAAATGCACAGTTAATACTTGCCATGAAAATAAACGTAATCACAAAACCTTATTTCCTCTGAATTTCTGCTCTGCCACAAAATTACCTGAGTACCTGGGTGATCTTGTTGGCTCAGGAAAACATGTTAACAAGGCCAAGCAGCTGATGTCACTCTGTCTTGAATTATGAGATTAAGCTGGTTGCTTTAAAGGGAACCTGTCACCCCAAAAATCGAAGGTGAGCTAAGCCCACCTGCATCAGGGGCTTATCTTCAGCATTCTGGAATGCTGTAGATAAGCCCCCGATGTATCCTGAAAGATGAGAAAAAGAGGTGAGATTATACTCACGCAGGGGCGTTCCCGCTGCGGTCCGGGCAGAGCAAAGTACTGCAGTGCGCAGGCATCGGGAAAGGTCAGAGAGGCCCGGCGCCTGCGCGCTTCAGTACTTTGCTCTGCCCTCAACAGGGCAGTCAAAGTATGCCTTCACCTGCGCCGCAGCGTGAAGACAAGATGAGGACGTCATCGTAAGAAGATGGGAGGCCCCGGACCGGACAGTGACGCCCATCGGATCGGACCGCCCACCCAGGTGAGTATAATTTAACCTCTTTTTCTCATCTTTCAGGATACATCGGGGGCTTATCTACAGCATTCCAGAATGCTGTTGATAAGCCCCTGATGCCGGTGGGCTTAGCTCACCTTTGATTTTGGGGGTGACAGGTTCCTTTAAAATGGGGGTTTTGCTTGAAATCATTGTCTTCTTCTGTTAACCATGGTTACCTCTAAGGAGACATATGCAGTCATCATTACGTTGCATCAAAAGGGCTTTACAGGCAATGACATTGTTGTTTGCAAGATTGCCTCTAAATCAACCACTTATTAGATCATCAAGAATTTCAAGGAGAGTGTTTCATTTGGTGTCACGAAGGCTTCAGGATTCCCAACCAAGTGCCAGGGCCATCTTCTATTGAGAATTCGTATACTGGATCAATTCAACACCAATGCAGAATTTGCTCTAGAATGGCAGGTGTCAGTGCATCTGTACGGACAGTGAGATGAACGCTTTTGGACGCTGGTCTGCTGTCAAGAACTTCAGCAAAGAGGAGACTTATTTCCAAGAAAAACATCAATAACAAATTTACATTTTGCAAGAAGTAGAGGCATTGGTCTTCTGTGGTAATATTATTTTATCTAATGAAACCCCCTTCAGACTGTTTGGGACATCTGGAAGAATTATTATCAATAAAGGGAAAGGTGAGTGCTAACGTGAGCTTTGTTTCATGCCAACAGTAAAGCATCCTGAGATCATTCATGTGGTCCCTTTTATCCAAGGGAGAGGGTTCATTCACAATTTTGCCTAGGAACATTACCATGAAGGAAGATTGTTATTTAAACATCCTGCATAACTCACTTATACCAACGATCTAGAAGCAATTAAGTGATGAACAATGCTATTTCCAGCATGATGGAGCATAATCATTAAGGTGCATTGTCACAAAGCAAAATTGATAACTAAGTGGCTCAATGAACAAGACATTGACATGTTGGGTCAATGGCCAGGAATCTCCTCAAAAAAATAGGTGGACGAAGAAAAGCAAAGAAATTATGACAAAATCCATGCACTGATCATAGAAGAATGGGTTGTCATAAGTCAAGATATGGTCCAGAAATGAATATGCCATATGCCAGAGTGAATTGCAGAAGTCTTGAAACATAAGGGTCAACAATAAGGCTATGTGCCCGCATTCCGGATTTTTCATATTTTTTTGGCGGTTTTCCGCTGCAAAAACAATTACATTAAGCATCCCATCAATTTTAACCCCTTCATGACCTAGCCTATTTTGACCTTAATGACCTGGCCATTTTTTGCAATTCTGACCAGTGTCCCTTTATGAGGTAATAACTCAGGAACGCTTCAACGGTTCCTAGAGATTCTGAGATGTTTTTTTCGTTACATATTGGGCTTCATGTTAGTGGTAAATTTAGGTCGATAATGTTTGCGTTTATTTGCGAAAAATGGAAATTTGGCGAAAATTTTGAAAATTTTGCAATTTTCTAAATTCTAGTTTTTATTCTGTTAAACCAGAGAGTTATGTGACACAAAATAGTTAATAAATAACATTTCCCACATGTCTACTTTACATCAGCAAAATTTTGTAAACACATTTTTTTTGTTAGGAAGTTATAAGGGTTAAAAGTTGACCAGTAACTTGTCATTTGTACAACAAAATTTACAAAACTATTTTTTTTAGGGACCACCTCACATTTGAAGTAATTTTGAGGGGTCTTTATAGCAGAAAATACCCAAAAGTGACACCATTCTAAAAGCTGCACTCCTCAAGCTGATTAAAACCACATTCAAGAAGTTTATTAAACTTTCAGGTGTTACACAGCAGAAGAAGCAACATGGAAGGAAAAAATGAACATTTAACTTTTTAGTCACAAAAATGATCTTTTAGCAACATTTTTTTTATTTTCACAAGGGTAAAAGGAGAAAGTGGACCCTAAAAGTTGTTGTCCAATTTGTCCTGAGTACGCTGAAACCCCATATATGGGGGGAACCACTGTTTGGGCACACGGCAGGGCTCGGAAGGGAAGGAGCGCCATTTGACTTTTTGAATGGAAAATTAACTCCAATCGTTAGCGGACACCATGTCGTGTATGGAGAGCCCCTGTGTGCCTAAACTTTGGAGCTCCCCCACAAGTGACCCCATTTTGGAAACTAGACCCCCCAAGGAACGTATCTAGATGTGTGCACTTTGAACCCCCAAGTGCTTCACAGAATTCCAACCCTATCACTAACCCTAACCCTAATTCCAACTCTAACCCTAATTCCAACCCTAATCCTAATTCTAATCCTAACCCTAATACCAATCCTAACCCTACTTCCAGCCCTAACCCTAATTCTAACCCTAATCCTAGTGGAAAAATAAAAATAAATATATTTTCTTTATTTCATTATTTTTTCTACCTCTGGGGTTGATAAAGGTGAGGGGTTATTTACTTTTTTTATTTTGATCACTGTGATAGGGTCTATCACAGTGATCAGAATGTACCTGGAATGAATGAATGAATCTGCTGGCCGGACGATGGCGGCGTCCATGGGGAAAGACGGACGGACACCGGGAGGGACACTGGGACTCGGGAGGTATAGGGGTGGGATCGGACCGCAGAGGGAGTGGAGGACAGGACAGAGGGGAGAGGAGGGCAGCGGAGGACAGGACGGAGGGGAGAAAAGACTGACAGCGGTGGCAGATCACCACCGTCAGTCGGGGGCAGGGGTCAGATCGCGGTCTCCAGCCGTGGCCGATGATGTTGCAGCATCGGCCATGGTTGGATTGTAATATTTCACCAAATTTCATTGGTGAAATATTACAATTGCTCTGATTGGCTGTTTCACTTTCAGAAGCCAATCAGTGCAATCGTAGCCACGTTGGAGCAAAGCCAACCCCCCCCCTGTAGTCAAGTATAGGTCCCCCTGTACCTGCAGTGTCACTTGGCCACCTGCTGCTGTGCTGGCATTGGAAAATTTTTATAGTGTTCTCTGTGCGACATGTGGATTCACAAGTCTGCAGTCACATAGAGTTACTGCAATTTTTTGTGCCAAACCTGGACAACCGCATTAATGAAAGCTTTGCTTATACTGTATATAAGCTAAGACATTATATATATATATATATATATATATATATATATATACATATTGTAGCATGGCTAAAGGGTTTGTAGTCGATGGGAGGTATGTGCCACATAAGTGCCTGGTTGCTGTAATGTAGCCCGGAGTATTCCTTTCTTGCACATAATCTTGTATATGTGTTTCAGGACCTGTGGTAATGTCAGACCACATGGCTAATCATGTGATGGGTTACTGGGTGGGGTTAGCTCTTTATAAGACTGGCTAATCCTTTACACAGCAGAGATGTGTGGAGGTGAAACCCTCCTGAGTGTGTTACAGCTTCAGGACTGAGCCGGATGAACTGGACACTTGTTTTTCTTTACCTGAACCAAAGGCTATTTGTTTTCTGTTGTTTGCAACATGGTTTATGAAGCAATAAACCCAGTGAACTTTAAAGGAACACGTCTCCTGAGTGTCAGCCGTCGCAGCTGAGTGAGTGAAATCCTTACAATTGGTGGAGACGTGCGAGCAGCGTTCCCAGCGGAGACGTGAGTTTATTTTGAATGTCCTGGGTCAAGGCTGTTGCAAGCCAGCAAGCATTGCCGGAGAAAATGGAGGACCTGCTGAAACAATTGGTCCAGATGCAGTCACAGCAGGAGAAAAGGCAGCAAGAGACCAACAGGCTGTTGATGCAGCAGATACAACAGAGCCAGCAGGAGCAACGGCAGCAGATGCAACAAAGCCAGCAGGAGCAACGGCAGCAGTTACAACAGAGCCAGCAGCAGATGCAGCAGAGCCAGCAGGAGCAACGGCAGCAGATGCAGCAGAGCCAGCAGGAGCATCAGCAGCAGATGCAGCTTCTGGCAACCGCCATCCAGGGCAAGGCGAGCGCCCCAACCCCAGGTTTGGCTGATGACACCCACGTCCGGAAAACGGTAAGACGCGCGTTGCAGAAAATGACTCCCGGGGATGATGTTGAGGCCTTCCTGACGGTGTTTGAGAGGGTCGCTGAGAGGGAAAAACTTCCGCCAGAGCAGTGGGCAGAGGTACTTGCGCCATACCTGACGGGAGAACCCCAGAAGGCGTACTATGATTTGACCTTGCAGGATGCCAAAGAGTATCACAAATTGAAAGCCGAGATTCTCGCACGTTTGGGGGTGACACTGACTGTCAGAGCACAGCGAGTTCACTCCTGGGGCTATCACCGGGACAAACCACCTCGTTCCCAAATGTTTGATCTGTTGCACCTGGTCCAGAAATGGCTGCAGCCAGAATCCTCTGCGCCTGCACAGATGGTAGAATGGGTGATGATGGATCGGTTTGTCCATTCCCTCCCGAGGCCTATACAGTCTTGGGTTGCCCAGGGTGATCCCCAGAATGCCGACGAGCTGATCGGACTGGTTGAGAGGTACCAAGGGTTGGAAGGCTCCTTCGGGAGGCAGCCCATGCCGTACTGGGGATCCCAGAAGGCAGCTGAGTCCCAAAAAGGGGTGGTGCGTCCAAGGTCACAAAGGGCGGGGGAGGTGGTGCCCAAGGTCCCCACGGGTGATATTATTTGTTGGAGGTGCCACAAGCCAGGACATATAGCTGCCCGTTGTTCCCAAACCACTGAGCAGATGGACTGCAGCATGGGACGCCGTTGTTCATACTATGCGTATCCAGCTTGCAGTGTGAACTCTCCGCCCAACGAGGGACCTCAAGCATGTCCCGTGAAGGTGAACGGTCAAGCAGTAACGGCACTGTTAGACTCGGGGAGCCTAGTGACCCTGGTGAGGGCCACTTTTCCTCTCCACCTGCTCCCGGGAAAGAAGGTCGGAGTGCGGTGCATACATGGTGATGCAAAGGACTACCCTGTGGCCAGTGTGAACATTGAAACGACATGTGGCACGGAGTCCCACATAGTCGGCGTCGTTCAGGACTTGTTGCACCCTATAATTATTGGCCGGGATTTCTGTTTGTTTTGGGATTTGTGGGGGAAAGGTTCTGAGCTCCCTAGCAAGAGAAGGGAACCAGTGAACCCGGGAAGGGTGGTGCCACACCCCGAGTCAGACAGATTTCCTTTTTGTGTCCTGGCTGGAGATGAGGAGGAAGTGTCCCCTGCATCTGACATTCTGGAGTTAGAGGTATCCGGTGAAAATTTTGGGACTGCCCAACATAGGGACCCCACTCTGAGGGAAGCCTTTAATAATGTCACAGTTATTGATGGGGTGGTACAGGAGCCGGGGGCAGACACAAGATTTCCCCATTTTCTAATGAGCAGGGAGTTGTTGTACCGGGTCACGAAAATAAGGGAGGAGTTGGTAGAGCAGTTGGTAGTGCCGGGTCCATATAGACGGAAGGTGTTGGACATGGCCCATTCACACATCTTGGGTGGACACCTAGGGGTGGAAAAAACGCAGGAACGGGTTGTGCAGAGGTTCTATTGGCCTGGGTGCCACCGGGAAATAGTGAACTATTGCAGGTCCTGCCCTACATGTCAGCTAACTGCTCCCACTCCTCATTTCCGGAACCCCCTTGTGCCACTGCCCATTATTGAGGTGCCATTCGAGAGAATTGCCATGGACTTGGTCGGTCCCTTAGTTAAATCAGCCCGGGGCCATCAGTATATATTAGTCATCCTGGACTACGCCACACGCTATCCTGAGGCAATTCCCTTGAGAAATTCTTCTTCAAAGAGTATAGCTCGCGAGTTGGTCCATGTCTTTTCCCGGACAGGTCTGCCGAAGGAGATCCTGACTGACCAGGGGACACCTTTCATGAGCAAGGTGATGAGGGAACTATGCAAAGCCCTGAAAATCTCCCAGTTGAGGACCTCGGTGTACCATCCCCAGTCAGATGGCCTTGTTGAGAGATTTAACAAGACACTGAAGAGCATGCTGAGAAAAGCTATAGAGAAAGACGGTAGAGACTGGGATTGTCTCTTACCCTATTTGATGTTTTCCATTCGTGAAGTTCCACAGGCCTCCACAGGTTTCTCACCGTTTGAGCTTCTGTATGGCCGACATCCACGAGGACTCCTGGATATAGCCAAGGAAACCTGGGAAGCCGAAGTCACGCCCCACAGAAGCGTCATTGAGCATGTGGCCCTGATGCAGCAGAGGATTGCAAAGGTGATGCCTATCGTGAAAGAACACCTTCTCCAAGCACAAGAAGCTCAGGCCAGGGTCTACAACCGGTCTGCAAGAGTGAGGCAATTCAATCCGGGAGACCGAGTTCTTGTGTTAGTTCCGACAGTGGAAAGCAAGTTCTTGGCCAAATGGCAAGGGCCATATGAGGTTGTCGAGAAACTTGGTGAAGTAAACTATAAAATTCACCAACCAGGAAGACGGAAACCATTCCAAGTATACCATGTCAACCTTATCAAGCCGTGGCAAGATAGAGAGCCGACAGTAACTCCATCGTTGTTAAGCAACCCAGAAGATGAGGTTGGAGCGGTTACTATAGTGGAGACGCTATCGGAGTCCCAGAAACAGCAATGCCGGGAGTTACTCCAGAAAAACAGGGACCTGTTTTCCGAGTTGCCTGGGTACACCGAAGGTCATAGAGCATGAGGTCCTGACAGAGCCCCATGTGCGCGTGAACGTGAAGCCCTATAGAATTCCTGAGGCCCGTCGAGAAATAGTCTCCAAGGAAGTGGAGCGTATGTTGAAGCTTGGAGTCATTGAGGAATCCAAGAGCGGTTGGTCGAGCCCAATTGTCCTGGTCCCAAAACCTGATGGGGAGTGGAGATTTTGCAACGACTATAGGAAGTTGAATGAGGTCTCCAAGTTCGACGCATATCCCATGCCCCGAGTTGATGAGCTCATCGAAAGGCTTGGGCCCGCCAGGTACATAACCACCTTGGATTTGACGAAGGGGTATTGGCAGATCCCCATGGCACAGGAAGCCAAGGAGAAGACGGCGTTTTCTACACCAGATGGATTCTTCCAGTATGTCCGGATGCCATTTGGCCTACAGGGAGCTCCGGCCACCTTCCAAAGGGCTATGGATAGAGTCCTTGCACCCCACAAGGCATACGCTGCTGCGTACCTAGATGATATCGTCATCTTTAGCCCGGACTGGGAGAGTCATCTGGAGAAAGTCCAAGCGGTGTTTGATGCTATAAGAGAGGCCGGATTTACAATAAACCCGACGAAGTGTGTATTGGGTAAAGAAGAAGCTAAGTACCTTGGATACATAGTGGGTCATGGAGAAATAAAACCCCAAATCAGTAAAGTGGAGGCAATTCAAACATGGCCAAAACCAGTTTCCAAGAAGCAAGTTAAAGCCTTCCTGGGAATCGTGGGATATTACAGGAGGTTCATCCCAAACTTCGCCACAATGGCGGCGCCTCTGACTGACCTGCTAAAAGGGACAAAATCAGTAATGGTTAAGTGGTCCGAAGAAACAGATTCAGCCTTCCAAGAAATGAAAGAGGCTTTATGTAAGCAACCCGTTCTGATGGCCCCAAACTTCAAGAAAGAGTTTATTCTTCAGACAGATGCCTCAGATGTTGGGGTGGGAGCAGTCCTTTCCCAAGAACTACAAGGGGAGGAGCATCCTGTTCTCTATCTGAGTAGGAAGCTGTCCTAATCTGAAAAGAACTACTCAGTCGTTGAGAAGGAGTGCTTGGCCATAAAATGGGCAGTGGACACATTGCGGTACTATCTGCTGGGACGTAAATTTAGACTGGTATCTGACCATGCCCCGCTTAGGTGGATGAGAGAAACGAAAGGAAGAAATGCTAGAGTCACCCGTTGGTTCTTAGCCCTGCAGGACTTCAGTTTCCATGTGGAACATAGGGCCGGAAAGCTGCACGGTAATGCGGATGCCCTATCGAGAATCCCTTGTTTAGTGGGGGAAAGTGCCAAGCCCCACGGCTTTAGGCAGAGGGGGTAGGTATGTAGCATGGCTAAAGGGTTTGTAGTCGATGGGAGGTATGTGCCACATAAGTGCCTGGTTGCTGTAATGTAGCCCGGAGTATTCCTTTCTTGCACATAATCTTGTATATGTGTTTCAGGACCTGTGGTAATGTCAGACCACATGGCTAATCATGTGATGGGTTACTGGGTGGGGTTAGCTCTTTATAAGACTGGCTAATCCTTTACACAGCAGATATGTGTGGAGGTGAAACCCTCCTGAGTGTGTTACGGCTTCAGGACTGAGCCGGATGAACTGGACACTTGTTTTTCTTTACCTGAACCAAAGGCTATTTGTTTTCTGTTGTTTGCAACATGGTTTATGAAGCAATAAACCCAGTGAACTTTAAAGGAACACGTCTCCTGAGTGTCAGCCGTCGCAGCTGAGTGAGTGAAATCCTTACAATATATATATATATATTCATACATACATATAATACATACCTATGGAATATAATGGAATATAGGCTGAACTGGATGGACAAATGTCTTTTTTCGGCCTTACTAACTATGTTACTATGTTACTATGTTACCTACAGTACAAATCATTTATCAAACTGCCATGTCATGGAAGCAGTTTAGTTAATAGAAAGTAGCTGTGAAGGGATTGAATCAGCAAAACACAAGCACTATCTGAAATCCATGTATTCTGTCAAAAAATGGAGAAGGTTTTGTGATGTGCTGATGCGTAGAGATAAACCTTAGTTATAAGGCTATGAACACGCGTTTTATCGGCATTTTTATGCTTTTTTTTCTGCATAAATCAAACTAAATTTTACTGTACCAGCAAAAGCTATAACATTTCAGAAATTTCAAGCACATTCGTTTTTTTCCTGACTTAATGTGAATACTGCAGAAATGTTGAAATCTTCAACATGTCTATTTTTTCAACGTTTTTGTAGCATTCTTTCAAACATAGGAAGCAGCAAGAAAGTGAAAAATATGATGAAATGCCGCAAGCATGTTTTGCTACTCTTTTGGTGAATAAAACAAACTTTATTAAGCATTTACTATAGATAAATCACACATGTATTCAGCACCAAAAAGTTCTGCAAAAAACGAAGAAAAAGCTGTGTTTTGAACTCATTTTTACAGCTAAGGAAGTTGGTTTTGACAAAAGAAAAAGTTGCAAAAGCGCTTTGTGTAAACACAACCTAACTTTTAATTCCTACTTTGTTGGTCATATTACATTTTCATGCCGTACTTGCAGTCCTGTGCGGATGTCTAAACCAGATTTGCTGTTTATGCTTCTGTTATTTACTGAATTACTGCATACCCATTTGCCCTCTCACCCTGTTTCAGACATTTCCTCATTGTAATGGCAAATTTGACATTTTATTGTGGCATATTCAAATCCTTATTTAGTGCTGTCACTGCAGAAACAATTCCTAAAATACCATAACAACATGCAAAAGCATTAACAAGGGATTCTGTGTCCGAGATTACTTTTCAAGTAAAATAAGAAATGAAAACAAGTCTGACTTAGGTGACCACAGAGGATTTTTAAAAAAAGGAATAATATGGACAAAGATATTTGTCAGAGACTGCCTACTAGTGAGGTCTTTATGTGAAAAAAATTTCAATTGTTGCTAATTAAACAGTGAAATGGACAGATGGCGGATGTAACAGATTACATGTGAAAAGAATTATACTTAAAACACCACCGGGTATTTCCAAATCCTATACATACTAAAAATACTGTATCTCAAAATTCTGTTTTATTGTTATTAAATATTTTGTATTTTTACATCATTTATATATTCTGTGTGACAGGTATTCACTCACGTTGATACCTACAGTAGTTCATATAGTAAACTTACATATATTTATATGTAGAGAGGTTGTCTCATGTTCATTAATTGGAAAAAATTCACAATGAAGTATTAGGATTCTTAGAAAGTAGAGATGAGCGAACCTGAACTTAAAAGCTCAAGGTTCGTACCAGACAGTCAGTATCTGGCACTAAACGCTGAACATGGACTTCTACCGGACGCCTGTTGCAAAATTTAGAGTTCGGGGGAAGAGGAGAGAGAACAATAGGGAAGGGGATAATTAGAAGCATTCACCAGATAACATATACACATCCACACACACACGATATTATGTCTATACTAGCGCATGGCCAAGCGGCCATGCAAACCTTTTATAAATGCAGCCTTCTGGGACCTTCCCAGTGGTCCAATCACAGCCGCTACAGGACCTAAGCATGTGACTTCTGACCTCCAATGAGAGGTCGTCCCACGGGCATGCTCACTAGAAGAAAAGCAGGACGTAGTCCTTGGAGCATCTGCTTGCCACTGATCAATGCTGGTTACAATGGCTGAACCTGGGACGACAGCAGTAACCAGATGTACAGTATCAGCTTGAGCCAGATGCTGGGACTGACGTCTCTGCTGAGCAGACTCCTCTGCGACTGGGGAAGAATGGGAGACTGCAGAGGACATGGTTCGAGATTCTCCCTGTGCAGCGGCGGGAACTCGACACTTAACACATACAGGCTCAAAAGACAAGCTCCTATAAAATATAGGTATATAGCCAAGATACAGTACAAAATATATCTTTTATTAATCAATATATACACAAAATATAAATATATATATATTCAAAGTGTAACATCCCTGCTGGCATCACTGCATGGCTTCCCATCTCCTCTCTTACAAACCACTCCAAGCCATGCTGTGAGTTCTGTCCTATGCCGGCTCTTGCTCTGGGCCTCATGTCCTTCCTTACTGCATACTTCCTGGCTGCATGCTTAGGGCTGCGGCCCTGGCACTTCCTGTTTCTTATAGAGACTGTGTGCACATTCCTAAGGTGTCCCCTGCCAATTGCCAAGCGGCATCAGGTACCTAAAGCATTTCCACCCCTAGGGGAATGCCTGAGCAACACTTCCTCAGTTAGTGTCTTGCTGCTGAGGTGCCAGGTCCTGTTTTGCTTTTTCTCTTGTGTCAGCCACTGAGAGGAGCTTCTTACCCTGGCCAGTACCTGTGTCTCTGTGCTCTTTGCTCCACCTCCTGAGGTTCTGCTCTTTTCTCCGCCTCCTGTGGTTCTGCTCTTTGCTCTGCCTCCTGCGGTTCTGCTCTTTACTCTGCCTTTTGCGGTTCTGCTCAGTGCTCCGCCTCCTGCGCTCTTGTCTTTTCTCCACATCCTGTGGTTTTGTTTTTTTCTAAATCTGGTTCTGGTTTTTGCTCCATCTCCTGCGGTTCTGGTCTTTGCTTCGCCTTTTTGCAGTTCTGGTATTTGCTTCGCCTCTTGTGGTTCTGGTCTTTGCTCCTCTTGTGGTTCTGGTCTTTGCTCCGCCTCTTGCGGTTCTGGTCTTTGCTCCGCCTCTTGTGGCTCAGTCCTACCCTCTGCATCATGCGGTTTTTCTCTGCTCCCGCTCCACGCCCTGTGTGTCCTTGTCCCTCCAGTCTGTACTGGTTCCTACCGGCTTTCTTATCCTACTCATTCCAGCCTGTGTTCCCGTGTATCCTGAAACTGTTCCTGTACCTCCAGTCTTAAATGGTTCCCATCTGTTCCCTACTCATACCTGCCTATGTTCCCATCCTACCTGAACCAGTTCCAGTCCTCCTATCCGTGCATGCCTGCTTGCCTAGAGTGCTAGCCATGCCTGCCTGCTTGCCTAGAGTGCCAGCCGTGCCTGCCTGCCTAGAGTGCCAGCCATGCTCACCTGCCTGCCAGAGTGCCAGCTGTGCCTGCCAGAGTGCCAGTCGTGAAAGCCAGAGTGCCAGTCATGCTCATCTATACCTGCTCCCACCTGTTAATAGTGTTCAGTTCCTCAGTGGGATCAGCTGCCACAGCCAGACACCGCCCTGAATTGGTACCTGGCAGCTATCACAAGTCTGACCTCACAAACAGAGGCTCCAGCAAACACCAAGGTAACTGCTTAGTCACGCCCCTTCCAGGGTAGTCTGGTTTGTGGCACACTGTGGCCACAATCCCCTCGCTCACGCCACCCAGTCAGGGCATGAGCGTAACACAAAATAATGCTAATTGAGTAAGAAGTATATATACCGTATATACTCGAGTATAAACCGAGGTTTTCAGCCCCCAAAAATGGGCTGAAAGTGCCCCTCTTGACTTATACTCAAGTCATGGTCGGCGGGCGGGTCGGTGGGTGAGGGGGAGCGACAACAGTCACATGCTCACCTGTTCCTGGCGCTCCTGACGCGGTCCCTACATGTCCTATGGTCTCCTGCGCCGGCAGCTTCTTACCCTGTTCAGCGGTCACGTGGTATCACTCATTAAAGTAAAGAATATGAACTCCACTCCCATAGGGGTGGAGCCGCATATTCATTACAGTAATGAGAGGTACTAGTTACCTCTGGACAGAAGTATTTCATATTCACCTTTCTTCGTTCCACCGCCGCCCCATCTTCCGCGTCCTCTGCAGTGACTGTTCAGGTCAGAGGGCACGATGACATATTATTGTGAGCGCCGCCCTCTGCCTGAACAGTCAGTGCGGAAAGATTATATGTGGCACATTGTTATATGGAGCATCTTATGGGGCCATAATAAACTGCTTGGAGCATTATATGGGGTACATTGTTATATGGAGCATCTATGGGGCCATAATGAACTGTATGGAGCATTACATGTGGCACATTTTTATATGGAGCATCTTATGGGGCCATAATGAACTGTATGGCACATCTTATGGGGCCATAATCAGTATACTATAGGAAGTGTGGATTAAATCCACGCTGCCATAATAATGATGAGGTTTCAATTGATAGAAGACTTAAAACAGTGGTTTATTCAACGCATTTTAGGGCTCTTATGGCCCCTTCTTTAGGAATTACCACATACAACATACCTGGTACCTTAAAGTAATGATGGCCACTCATTTTTCTTTACTTAGCTGCTTTTTTCTTGCTATAATACAAATTCTAACAGTCTATTCAGTAGGACTATCAGCTGTGTATCCACCAGACTTCTGCACAACACAACTGATGGTCCCAACCCCATTTATAAGGCAAGAAATCCCACTTATTAAACCTGACACGGCACACCTGTGAAGTGAAAACCATTCCCGGTGACTACCTCTTGAAGCTCATCAAGAGAATGCAAAGCAGTCATCAAAGCAAAAGGTGGCTACTTTGAAGAACCTAGAATATAAGACATATTTTCAGTTGTTTCACACTTTTTTGTTAAGTATATAATTCCACATGTGTTAATTCATAGTTTTGATGCCTTCTGTGTGAATGTACAATTTTCATAGTCATGAAAATACAGAAAAATCTTTAAATGAGGTGTGTCCAAACTTTTGATCTGTACTGTATTGGTTATAAAAGTAAAGAAGATTATCAAGAAATTATGTTCTTAAGATTGCATGAACCATGAAGGCTATGTGCACACGATGTGCGGATTTAGTGCAGAACTGCAGTGGATTTTTCTGCGCAGAAACGCAGATCCGCACTGTGATTTACAGTACAGTGTAAATCAATGTGAAAAAAAAAAGCTGTGCAGATGGTGCGGAAAAATCCTCGCGGAAACCTCTACTGTGGGTAAAATCCTGGAGGGCATTCTAAGGGATGCTATACTGGAGTATCTGAAGAGGAATAACCTCATGACCCAGTATCGGCGCGGGTTTACTAGGGACCGTTCATGTCAGACTAATTTGATCAGTTTCTATGAAGAGGTAAGTTCCGGACTGGACCAAGGGAACCCAGTAAATGTAGTGTATATGGACTTTTCAAAAGCTTTTGATACGGTGCCACACAAAAGGTTGATACATAAAATGAGAATAATGGGGATAGGGGAAAATATGTGTAAGTGGGTTGAGAGCTGGCTGAGAGATAGGAAACAAAGGGTGGTTATTAATGGAGCACACTCGGACTCGGTGGCGGTTAGCAGTGGGGTACCACAGGGGTCAGTATTGGGCCCTCTTCTTTTTAACATATTTATTAATGACCTTGTAGGGGGCATTCAGAGTAGAATTTCAATATTTGCAGATGACACTAAACTCTGCAGGGTAATCAATGCAGAGGAGGACAATTTTATATTACAGGATGAGTTATGTAAACTAGAAGCTTGGGCTGATAAATGGCAAATGAGCTTTAATGGGGATAAATGTAAGGTCATGCACTTGGGTAGAAGTAATAAGATGTATAATTATGTGCTTAATTCTAAAACTCTGGGCAAAACCGTCAATGAAAAAGACCTGGGTGTATGGGTGGATGACAAACTCCTATTCAGTGGCCAGTGTCAGGCAGCTGCTACAAAGGCAAATAAAATAATGGGATGCATTAAAAGAGGCATAGATGCACATGAGGAGAACATAATTTTACCTCTATACAAGTCACTAGTTCGACCACACTTAGAATAATGTGTACAGTTCTGGTCTCCGGTGTTTAAGAAAGACATAGCTGAACTGGAGCGGGTGCAGAGAAGAGCGTCCAAGGTTATTAGAGGACTGGGGGTCTGCAATATCAAGATAGGTTATTACACTTGGGGCTATTTAGTGTGGAAAAACGAAGACTAAGGGGTGATCTTATTTTAATAAATATATGAGGGGACAGTACAAAGACCTTTCTGATGATCTTTTTAACCCCTTTCTGACCTCGGACGGGATAGTACGTCCGAGGTCAGATCCCCTGCTTTGATGCAGGGCTCCGCGGTGAGCCCGCACCAAAGCCGGGACATGTCAGCTGTTTTGAACAGCTGACATGTGCCCGTAATAGGCGCGGGCAGAATCGCGATCTGCCCGCACCTATTAACTAGTTAAATGCCGCTGTCAAACGCAGACAGCGGCATTTAACTACCGCTTCCGGCCGGGCGGCCGGAAATGACGTCATCGCCGACCCCCGTCACATGATCGGGGGTCGGCGATGCTTGTATATTGTAGCCATAGAGGTCCTAGAGACCTGTATGGTTACTGATGACCGGTGGCTGTGAGCGCCACCCTGTGGTCGGCGCTCACAGCACACCTCCATTTCTGCTACATAGCAGCGATCAGCAGATCGCTGCTATGTAGCAGAGCCGATCGCGTTGTGCCTGCTTCTAGCCTCCCATGGAGGCTATTGAAGCATGGCAAAAGTAAAAAAAAAAAGTTGAAAAAAATGTTAAAAAAATAAAAAAAATATAAAAGTTTAAATCACCCGCCTTTCGCCCCAATCAAAATAAAGCAATAAAAAAAATATCAAATCTACACATATTTGGTATCGCCGGGCTCAGAATCGCCCGATCTATCAATTAAAAAAAAGCATTAACCTGATCGCTAAACAGCGTAGAGGGAAAAAAATTCGAAACACCAGAATTACGTTTTTTTGGTCGCCGCGACATTGCATTAAAATGCAATAACGGGCGATCAAAAGAACCTATCTGCACCGAAATGCTATCATTAAAAACGTCATCTCGGCACGCAAAAAGTAAGCCCTCAACCGACCCCGGATCACGAAAATTGGAGACGCTACGAGTATCGGAAAATGGCGCAATTTTATTTTTTTTTTTTAGCAAAGTTTGGAATTTTTTTTCACCACTTAGTTAAAGATTAACCTAGTTATGTTAGGTGTCTACGAACTCGTACTGACCTGGAGAATCATAGTGTCAAGTCAGTTTTAGCATTTAGTGAACCTAGCAAAAAAGCCAAACAAAAAACAAGTGTGGGATTGCACTTTTTTTGCAATTTCACCGCACTTGGAATTTTTTTCCCGTTTTCTAGTACACGACATGCTAAAACCAATGATGTCGTTCAAAAGTACAACTTGTCCCGCAAAAAATACGCCCTCACATGGCCAAATTGACGTAAAAATATAAAAGTTATGGCTCTGGAAGGAGGGGAGTGAAAAACGAACACGGAAAAATGAAAAATCCCATGGTCATGAAGGGGTTAATCATAGACCTGAAATAGGGACAAGCGGGCATCCTCTACGTCTGGAGGAAAGAAGGTTTAAGCATAATAACAGACGCGGATTCTTTACTGTAAGAGCAGTGAAAGTATGGAACTCTCTGCTGTATGATGTTGTAATGAGTGATTCATTACTTAAATTTAAGAGGGGACTGGATACATTTCTGGAAAAGTATAATGTTACAGGGTATGTATACTAGATTCCTTGATAGGGCGTTGATCCAGGGAACTAGTCTGATTGCCGTATGTGGAGTCGGGAAGGAATTTTTTCCCCCAAGGTGGAGCTTACTATTTGCCACATGGGGTTTTTTTGCCTTCCTCTGGATCAACATGTTAGGGCATGTAGGTTAGGCTATGGGTTGAACTAGATGGACTTATAGTCTTCCTTCAACCTTAATAACTATGTAACTATGAAAGGCTGCGGATTTAAAAGTAGTGCATGTCACTTCTTTTGGGCGGATCTGCAGCGTTTCTGCACCCCATTATAGAAATCCGCAGTGGTAAAAAACGCAGAAAATCCGCATCAATTCCGCATAAAAACCGCACAAAATCCGCATAAAATCCGCAGAAAATCTGCACCTGTGGATTCTGCCAGGAGATGCGGATTTTGTGCAGAAAATTCTGCACTCCATTCCGCAACGTGTGCACATAGCCTAATAACGTTACTTCAGAATGAAGAACATCTTTTTGTGCGAGTAAAAATGAAAATGAAGACATTTACTGAATATCAGACTTCCACAAACACATTGAGAGAAGTAATTTCTACTTTTTTACTGTGAAAAAAAATCTGTACAGTCTGTACAGATTCTGCTTTCATTTCCTTTCTGGAGGGCTGCCAGTGATACAAAGCAAAAGAGGGGGAAAAACTAAACTTGATTGTGTTCCACTGCAATAAAATCACCATGACACGCATATAGATTAGATGTGCTTTTGAATTTAAAAAAATTCTTTCACTGGTTGAGTACTGTGTATATGGGTTGCCTACAGTCCGCAAAATAGTTTTTTCCCGCTGTCCATAATGTTAGGTAGAAAAAAAAATACTATTAATGATTTTATTTAAAATGTTTCCATTATTTGTACCATGCATTAATTAAAAAGACTGACGTGCGCAGTACAAGCAAAAGAGGAAGACCGTTATAGAAGAGGTAGGAAGAGTCTCCATTGCTGCTCAATGTTACCCATCTACCCCACTCCTTTCCCCATTCAGTTCCAAGCTGCTGAGGCTCTGCCAGCGCAGACCCACCTACACCTGAGTCACCTCTTCAGCAGTGTCCAGTAACATCTATGACACCGGCTCTCAGACTTCTAGCATCTGTGCGTTGTAGTCTGCGCCACTGATGATGTCTGCTGCTTACACTTGAAAGTGCTTCAGTTTCTCCCTTTCTAGCACTTCATCTTCATTCTGCATAACCACCATTTTTGTTATTGGCAGTAGTGATAAGTTAATCAATCCACAGAGTATCGAGTTTGAGTCGCATTTCCTAAAATTCGCAGTTTGAAGTGAATTTAACACTTTGAGACTCTGTTCATGGTTTGCAAAAAACTTGCCGAGCACCATTTTCGACACAGCTGAAGCATCAGAGAGAAGGCTAGTCTCTTTTTTTACGTAGCTGTGTGGGCTCAACTTAATGCCTTGCCGCGATGACATCTAGCAGATTATTATATTTGCACTCTGGTGGTCAGTACCTAGGTCATCAGAAATCAGTGGTTCACAGTGGAGCACAGTTTGTATGGCAGGGACGCTTTCCATCTCCAGAGTCGCAAGGTAAGGTCGAAATCACACTACCTTAGAATATAGCCTAGTGCTATGCAAGAAAACATCGCATAGCACTCGGCCCACTGTTACGCTATGGGGCAATCCAGATCAGCATTTTTTTCTCAGGTGTATTCGGCGTGCGTGTAAAATCAAAGCATTCTGCAATTGTATGACACTCGCCAATGTAAGCCTATGGGTGCAAGAAAAAAAATCACACAGCACTTGGACCATGCGAGTGCTGTCTGATTTTTGCACACAGATGTCCTTTGAAAAGCTGGCAATTCAGCTGCTGCATACAATAAAATTACAACATGACAGGTTAGAATAGAATAGATAGAAGATGTCAGTGAAACACACACACATATATATATATATATATATATATATATATATATATATATATATTACATAGATATATAGATAGATATAGATGAGAAAATGGCAATTCAGCAGCTGCGTACAGTAAAATCACAGCATGACCTGACAGGATAGAATAGATGGATTAGATACAGTATATACACATATAACAGAAAGATATAAAGATGTCAGTGATATTTACGATACGTAAAGTGGGTGTGCAGCTTACTGTACATGTATTTACTTATTAAAATATAACCAGCAGAGGGAAGTCCGGTGGATTTGGGCAGATGTTTATAGCCTGGGAAGGAGGTAATACCCATGGAGCTCGACAGGTTATTAAAACCAGCTCACAACTGTATACTTGGCCCTTACAGGCTATCAGAACAGGAGATCCTCCAACAAAATGATGTAGGGTCCCCCTATAATAAATAACCAGCAAAGGCTAGTCAGACAGCTGCGGGTTTATATTAGTAGCCTAGGAAGGGGCCATGGATACCCCCCCAGGTTAAAAACATCAGCTCTCAGCCTCCCCAGAAAAGGTGCATCTATAAGATGTGCCAATTCTTGCACTTAGCCCAGGGGTGTCAAACTGCATTCCTCGAGGGCTGCAAACAGGTCATGTTTTCAGGATTTCCTTGTACTGCACAGGTGATAATTTAATCACCTACACAAATAATGAGATGGTGATTAAATTATCACCTGTGCAGTACAAGGAAATCCTGAAAACATGACCTGTTTGCAGCCCTCGAGGAATGCAGTTTGACACCTCTGACTTAGCCTCACTCTTCCTACTTGCCCTTATGCGGTGGCAAGTGGGGTAAAAGTTGGGGCAGTTGATGTCACCTTTGTATTGTCAGGTGACATCCAGCCCTGAGGTTAGTAAGTAAGATGCCCCCACTACTAACCCCATAGTCTTATTGTATAAACCATCGCAGGTTCAAGTCCCCTAAGGGTAATAAAAAGACAGTAAAAACTAATTTAAAAAAGTTTTAAAATATACATAAAAACAAAATAATTTGAATTATCACCTTATTCCCATTAAAAATAAGGAGAAAATAAATATTTGTCATCACCATGTCCAAAAATGTCTAATATTATAAACAGAACAATTAATTAAAAAATACAGCAGAAAGAAAGACAGCACTGCTTACCCGCCCAGGTCTTTGAACAAATGCACTCCAGAATGCACTCCAGCCCATATAGCAAAGATGTTGCAAAACACAGGTGCAAACTACTAAATAGACAGCCACTCACCACCTACCCATTCACGGAGGGGGTGACCTGAGCAGGTAAGTGGTGCTGCCTTTTTTTCAGCTGTATTTATGAATTTTTAGAGGATTTTTAGTCCTCTTTTGAGGCTTTGCTATAAAATTAATAAATAACCAGATAAGTAAAAAATGAAGATGCCAGAACTGTAGTGCGATCACCGCTAAGGGCAAAAAGGATGCTAGAAATGATCATAATGTATAAAAAAAATCATCTCAGGGCTCAAAAAAAGCACTCACACAGCCCCATCAATGAAAAAAAGAAAATGTTACAGGTCTCAGAATATGACAACAGCAGCGAACATTTTGTTTTACTCATTTTTTAATTTTTTTTTCCTACACTTAAATGAAGAAATATAGGTACACAATTTTAGCATTGCTGTATTCGTACTGCCCTGAAGAATCATATTGCGAGGCCATTTTTACTGTACAAGGAATGCCATAAAATGAAACAAACAAAAAAAATCTGTTGTGGAATTGCATTTTTTTGTTCAATTTCACTGCACTTAAAATGTTCTTCCCATTTCCAGTACTTTAATGGTAAAATTAATTTTGTCATTCAAAACTACATCTCGGCGAAAAACAAACCCTCATATGTCTGTGTGGATGGAAAAATAAAAAAGGTATAGCTCTTTGGAAGGAATGTGTTAAAATATATCTAATAAAGATCTAAATAACCTTTAATTGAATAATCTGGTCTTATGCATGTGTTTGTTCTGATAAGTATGCTTTACCAATCATAAACATTAAACATACTGCAGACAATAGAGTTTTCTAGAGATCTAAAATGTGTAATAAATAAGCATAGTATTTATCAAATTGGATGCAATTTAATGTGACGGCTATTTTTTTATATACTGTAAGATTTTTTAAAAAGTTGCATAAACTGTAACACAGCAAACACAATATACTGTACATCGGTTTGCAGTTGCTATGGATGCAGCTTTAATGGATTTCTGTTCAAGGGGCTAGCATATACTGTATATTACTTAGCATAGAACTCCATCCACTCTCTGTGGTTCTTTTCAGTTCTCTGATTTCAATTGCAGTTGTTATTTATTAATATTTTTGGGGGGTTACATACTGTATATACTACATAGATTTTCTCATGAAGAATTTCCAATTTATGGTCATGAAGATTTTGTTGGGAATCCTATATCACCAGGAATTAAGCACAGCATGAAAAAACTAGAAAACTAGATTTGATCCTTCCAAGTAGATTAAAGACATAAAATTGTTTATAAGAAAGCTCAAATGGAAGAGATTTTTTGTACAGAATGATAAAGTGAAATGTCAACAACTAGGGATATTACCGGATGAGCTCCCAGATTTCTTGCTATTGGCAGAGCTGTCAGAAGGATTCTTCTCAGATTTAAAACCTAAGAGCACAAGGATACCCCCCACTGGTGATAAAGGAAGCATTGATATTTTTTTTTACAACTAATCATGGAAGGGATACGTAAAATTGACTCGAAATATGAATCTACTCAATCTAGTTTGTCCCAGCCCGAGTGGAAAACCCTTGATGACTTGAATATTGACAAGGAGAAAGTCCTGAAACATTAGACAAAGGTGGTCATACTGTGGTGATGGACAAGGATAAATATGTTGAGATGTGTTACACCATAATAATAATAATAATCTTTATTTTTGTATAGCGCTAACATATTCCGCAGCGTTTTACGGTTTGCACACATTATCATCGCTGTCCCCAATGGGGCTCACAATCTAAATTCCCTATGGGAGGAAACCCACGCAAACAAGGAGAGAACATACAAACTCTTTGCAGATGTTGTCCAGGGTGGGGCTTGAACCCAGGACTCCAGCACTGCAAGGATGCCCTGCTATCCACTGAGCCACCGTGCTGCCCCATCCATTCAACATGTGAAACACTTCCCAGGGATTACATTAAGGATTACACCTCTTGACATCCCAATCTCCTCTTGGAGGCTCTTCATACACTATTTTCAGACACTCGGAGAACCTAAAAGTGGTCAACTATTATCTGATCAATATAGGGCCTCACAATAGTTTCCTAGGGAAACTTTTGGAGTTTGTACTTTGCGATATTTTTTTCCCTTTTAATGGCAAGTACTACCACCAACTCGGGCACGGCAATGGGGAGCCCATGTGAGCCACATATGCCAATTTGCTCCTGGGTTGATGAGAAGACACTGTGGTCTTCAGGGACGAAAATGTTGTCTGGTGCCCCCAAATACTCTTCTGAGGCTAATACATTGACAACATCTTCATCCTAAGGGAAGGGGACAGGAAGTCTTTTGGATCTTTTGTTGAATATTTAAACGCTAATTAAATAGGTCTATTTTTTAGCTCTGAGGTGGGTGAGAATCAAATTGCATTCTAGGATGTAAATATCTTGATTGAGAAGGATGGTTCACTCAAGACCTCTCTGTTCAGTAAGCCTATGGCAACTAATAGGCTCCTTAGATGGGAGAGCCACCATCCCCCTTTAAACGAAGCATCACCCTGTTCCTTATGGACAGGAGGAACTGCTTCACTTGGGGGGATTTTTAGTCTCAATCGAGTGACTTCAAGACCAGATTCCTTGATCGAGGTTACCTGTGGGAATTGTGGAGTCATCATTTAGACAAGCAAAGGAAGTGAGTAGACCATCCTTACTCATCCCCAAGGATAAACCAGACTTTGACCCCATGGGAAGTTAATTGGGACATTTGATGACCAGCCTGGCAACATCATAGAGGTCTTAAAAAGATATTGGGGAATCCTGAGAGCTAACTATGATATCCACTACTTTATCCCTTTCAAGCCATCTACAAAATAGAGCATTGGGAACGTTCAGATGAGGCCATTGTAATTTTTGTCAATTTGACTAAAACCTTCTCAAGTACCTTTACTAACATGGTCAACAACATGAAATGCTTTGCCAATTTCAAGACCAATTTTGAGGGGGTAGTGTACTAATGTACATGCACTTGCCCCATGAACTACGTAGGTAAGGCGAAGCTAGAACTACGTGTTCAAATTAGTGAACATCTTGGGGACATCAGGCATGGCAGGGACACACCACTTGCAAGACACGTGAATGAAGAACATGGGGTGACAGTAGCAGTATCTTTTTTCAAGTGATTGAAATAATCCAGCCCTCAGAAAGATATGGAACTGGGATTGAGAACTCATCTAAAAAGAAACATGCTGGATGTTTTTGTTAGAATCCCTTTGCCCCAAAGGTTAAACTAACAAGCTTCTCTAGCTCCATGTAATTAAATTATAGGTACTATATGGATAGGTCTAGTCTTCATTATATATATAGGCTTTTTAGCCATAATTGTGAAAATATACCCCTAACTTTGGTGGTTTTATCTCTTTTCTTTCACTCCTGTATATACTGCATGTGAATTGAATATGGGTAGCACACCGTTTAATATGATGCTTACCTTTACAATGTTTGTGTGTGATTTTGGAGGGTTTTTAAGATGATTCCCCCTTTGTTCCTTTTATGTGAATTGAATATGTTTAGCACACTGTTTTAATATGATGCTTACCAGTACAATCACATAAATAAGGCAGCACACTGCGGCGCTAAGACATGCAAACATGAAAATTGAACTGCATTACTGCATTAGAAATATGAAAAAATGAGAGTGTTTAGTGCATAAATTGGCCAAGTCATGTGTACCTGGTAGCCACATTAAGGCATCTCTCGTATACCAGGACCTAGACATTCCTTTCCTCACTGAGAATAAACGTCTTCATCTGAATGGGTACCTGTGAAACCTCTTCTTAGACTAAATTTCTCTCTCTCTGTGGAGGGGTAATGGACCTGCTGCGATTAAAACACCTGTGGCTAAAGAGGCGGAGGAAGGCTCAGTCAGAAGGCTAATGAATACACATTTTAAAAAACTGACCGTCACATCCAAACCATAGACTAAGTGTGAACAGGTGCTGAACCTAGTGTCACCAACTCGTATACAGTCAAATAGTCAAATAAATAAGGCAGCACACTGCGGCGCTAAAACATGCAAACATGAAACATGAAAATTGAACTGCATTATTGCACTAGAAATATGAAAAAATGAGAGCGTTTAGCGCATAAATTGGCCAATTCATGTGTACCTGGTAGCCACATTAAGCCTTATACTAGTATATATATATATATATATATATATATATATATATATATATATATATATATATATATATATATATACAGTTAGGGCCAGAAATATTTGGACAGTGACACAATTTTCGCGAGTTGGGCTCTGCATGCCACCACATTGGATTTGAAATGAAACCTCTACAACAGAATTCAAGTGCAGATTGTAACGTTTAATTTGAAGGGTTGAACAAAAATATCTGATAGAAAATGTAGGAATTGTACACATTTCTTTACAAACACTCCACATTTTAGGAGGTCAAAAGTAATTGGACAAATAAACATAACCCAAACAAAATATTTTTATTTTCAATATTTTGTTGCAAATCCTTTGGAGGCAATCACTGCCTTAAGTCTGGAACCCATGGACATCACTAAACGCTGGGTTTCCTCCTTCTTAATGCTTTGCCAGGCCTTTACAGCCGCAGCCTTCAGGTCTTGCTTGTTTGTGGGTCTTTCCGTCTTAAGTCTGGATTTCAGCAAGTGAAATGCATGCTCAATTGGGTTTAGATCTGGAGATTGACTTGGCCATTGCAGAATGTTCCACTTTTTGGCACTCATGAACTCCTGGGTAGCTTTGGCTGTATGCTTGGGGTCATTGTCCATCTGTACTATGAAGCGCCGTCCAATCAACTTTGCAGCATTTGGCTGAATCTGGGCTGAAAGTATATCCCGGTACACTTCAGAATTCATCCGGCTACTCTTGTCTGCTCTTATGTCATCAATAAACACAAGTGACCCAGTGCCATTGAAAGCCATGCATGCCCATGCCATCACGTTGCCTCCACCATGTTTTACAGAGGATGTGGTGTGCCTTGGATCATGTGCCGTTCCCTTCTCCAAACTTTTTTCTTCCCATCATTCTGGTACAGGTTGATCTTTGTCTCATCTGTCCATAGAATACTTTTCCAGAACTGAGCTGGCTTCTTGAGGTGTTTTTCTGCAAATTTAACTCTGGCCTGTCTATTTTTGGTATTGATGAATGGTTTGCATCTAGATGTGAACCCTTTGTATTTACTGTCATGGAGTCTTCTCTTTACTGTTGACTTAGAGACAGATACACCTACTTCACTGAGAGTGTTCTGGACTTCAGTTGATGTTGTGAACGGGTTCTTCTTCACCAAATTAAGTATGCGGCGATCATCCACCACTGTTGTCATCCGTGGACGCCCAGGCCTTTTTGAGTTCCCAAGCTCACCAGTCAATTCCTTTTTTCTCAGAATGTACCCAACTGTTGATTTTGCTACTCCAAGCATGTCTGCTATCTCTCTGATGGATTTTTTCTTTTTTTTCAGCCTCAGGATGTTCTGCTTCACCTCAATTGAGAGTTCCTTTGACCGCATGTTGTCTGCTCACAGCAACAGCTTCCAAATGCAAAACCACACACCTGGAATCCACCCCTGACCTTTTAACTACTTCATTGATTAGAAGGTTAACGAGGGAGACGCCTTCAGAGTTAATTGCAGCCCTTAGAGTCCATTGTCCAATTACTTTTGGTCCCTTGAAAAAGAGGACGCTATGCATTACAGAGCTATGATTCCTAAACCCTTTATCCGATTTGGATGTGGAAACTATCATATTGCAGCTGGGAGTGTGCACTTTCAGCACATATTATATATATAATTGTATTTCTGAACATGTTTTTGTAAACAGCTAAAATAACAAAACTTGTGTCACTGTCCAAATATTTCTGGCCCTAACTGTATATATATATATATATATATATATATATATATATATATATATATATATATATATGTGCAATACAGACAGGAGGTTTTCTGCTATTCTTTTTCCAAGTTTCAAATCTCAAAAAGTCAAATAGTAGAAATGTACAGCTAATTTGATTATTGAACTCCTCTGCAACTTTAAGTAACACAAGCAGATAGCAGGAAGAAAAGAATATTTAACATGTTGTTCACCTTTCTATTGATGGATTGACCTCTAACAGACAGTACAATATCACATCCTCTGCATCTTGTCAATGTTTCCAGCTCAGTTGTTCACAAAAGTCAGAATGAAGTGTTTGAAAAGATAGATGGTAATTACATCAGACATAAAACGTGCAGAATGTATTCTGGTCACCATTTTAGAGCTCAAGTAAATGGAAATGTTTGCATTTTAAGAAGAATGAATGGCATAATAGGGATTAGAGCAGCATGTTTATCACTATATGCAAATTATTTCAATATATCTGTTCCGTGTAGCAAAGAATGGGTAGAGAATTTAACCAGTTTCCACCTTGTACTAATTCTCAAGATGAGCTGCAGAAAAGTTGTTGCGCTGGTATCTGTATTTGACAGCTACCCATACATAACAGTGATCTGGAATGCTCCATCTATAAATGTTGAGTGCTCTATTCTCAGTCAGTGATCACTAACTGACAGTTTCTTAGTGACTTATAGGACCCATATGTATTTTCTGAAAATATAGACAAAAAGAAGTCATCTCGCCCTGGAGACAGCCTCACAGTGCAATTAGTTTTTTCTTTATCACTTGGTGAAATGCATAAATGTTTATATTTTTTTATTTTAGACTAGCTGCCTGGGCATAGTAAATATCTGTGGTTAGTTATAGCACGTCACTTCTCTTATTTTCCCATCACGCCTCTCATTTTCCCAATCACATCTTTAATTTTCCCCCTCACATCTCTCATTTTCTCCCTTACACCTCTCATTTTCTCCCTCACTCCTCTCATTCCCCCCTAACACTTGTCATTTCGACCTCACATCTGTCATTTTCCGATCACTCCACTATTTTCCCTCACTCCTCTCATTTTGCACTGACACCTTTTCAATTTCACCTCACACCTCTCATTTTCACCTCAGTATATACATGTTTGTCATCTCCTGTATATAGTATATACCTGTATGTCATCTCCCCTGTATATAGTATATACCTGCTGTGTGTCATCTCCCCTGTATATGGTATATACCTGTATGTCATCTCCTCCTATAAATAGTATATACCTGTATGTCATCTCCTCCTATATATAGTATATACCTGTATGTCATCTCCTTCTATATATAGTATATACCTGTATGTCATCTCCTCCTGTATATAGTATATACCTGTGTGTCATCTCCCCTGTATATAGTATATACCTGTATGTCATCTTCTATATATAGCATATACCTGTATGTCATCTCCTCCTGTATATAGTATATACCTGTAGGTAATCTGCTCCTGTATATAGTATATACCTGTGTGTCATCTCCTCCTGTGTATAGTATATACCTGTATGTCATCTCCTCCTGTATATAGTATATACCTGTGTGATCTCCTGTATTAGACCTCGTTCACACGTTATTTGCTCAGTATTTTTACCTCAGTATTTGTAAGATAAATTGAAAGCCTGATAAATCCCCAGCCAACAGGAAGCCCTCCCCCTGGCAGTATATATTAGCTCACACATACACATAATAGACAGGTCATGTGACTGACAGCTGCCGTATTTCCTATATGGTACATTTGTTGCTCTTGTAGTTTGTCTGCTTATTAATCAGATTTTTATTTTTGAAGGATAATACCAGACTTGTGTGTGTGTTAGGGTGAGTTTCGTTTGTCAAGTTGTGTGTGTTGAGTTTTGTGTGGCAACATGCGTGTAGCAACTTTTTGTGTGTCGAGTTGCATGTGACAGGTTAGTGTAGCAACTTGTGTGCAGCAAGTTTTGCGCATGTCGAGTTTTGGGCGTGGCGAGTTTTATGTGTGGTGCCTTTTGAGTATGTGCAAGTTTTGTGTGAGGCAACTTTTGCATGTGTTGCAAATTTTGTGCATGTGGCAATTTTTCGTGTGGCGAGTTTTCCATGAGGTGAGTTTTGCACTTGTGGCGAGTTTTGCGTGAGCCTAGTTTTGAGCGTGGCGAGTTTTGAGCGGCGACTTTTGTGTTTCGACTTTTATGTGGCGAGGTTGGTGTATGTGTGGTGAAATGTGTGCTGAGGGTGGTATATGTGTTCAAGCACGTGGTAGTGTGTGGCGCATTTTGTGTGTGTGTTCATATCCCCGTGTGTGGTGAGTATCTCATGTCGGGGCCCCACCTTAGCAACTGTACGGTACATACTCTTTTGCGCCATCGCTCTCATTCTTTAAGTCCCCCTTGTTCACATCTGGCAGCTGTCAATTTGCCTCCAACACTTTTCCTTTCACTTTTCCCCATTATGTAGATAGGGGAAAAATAGTTTGGTGAATTGGAAAGCGCGGAGTTAAAATTTCACCTCACAACGTAGCCTATGATGCTCTCAGGGTCCAGACGTGTGACTGTGCAAAATTTTGTTTCTGTAGCTGCGACGCCTCCAACACTTTTCATTTCACTTTTTCCCCATTATGTAGATAGGGGCAAAATTGTTTGGTGAATTGGAAAGCGTGGGGTTAAAATTTCACCTCACAACGTAGCCTATGACGCTCTCGGGGTCCAGACATGTGACTGTGCAAAATTTTGTGGCTGTAGCTGCGACGCCTCCAACACTTTTCCTTTCACTTTTTTCCCCATTATGTAGATAGGGGCAAAATTGTTTGGTGAATTGGAACGCGCAGGGTTAAAATTTCGCCTCACAATATAGCCTATGACGCTCTCGCGGTCCAGACGTGTGACTGTGCAAAATTTTGTGGCTGTAGCTGCGACGGTGCAGATCCCAATCCTGGACATACATACACACACACACACACACACATACACACATTCAGCTTTATATAGTAGATGTGTTAATTCTAAACCTGAAATACTCCTTATATTGGTCTTTTACAATTACATCTGTTGGTTTTTATACATTGTATGTCCAGCCACCCATGTTACGACTAAGGGCCATATTTTCTTGAAACAAGTAAATGAGATGGTTCGAGTTTTTCTCTGTCTGATTATTTGGTTCATTGCTGTTTTTAGAAGAAACAATAAAGATATCTGATTTTAACCTATCTTGGACGCTGGCACATTTCTTCAATATGTATTTTATGTAACAGACAATAATACACTGTAACTATACACTAATTCCATTGTTTTATAAATGGAATTGTTAATCTAAATATGAAGGGGATGTTGAGAATTAGCAGGAAAATGGCCCTTTTTACCTAAAAGCAAGGCCATTTTTGTTGATAAGCTTTCTCTGATATTGCAGCTTAGGCCAACCGAAGTACGAGGTTGACATGGGACATTTCTTCAGTTTATGGAAATATTAACATAAGAGCAGCAGAATAGCAGAACTCCTCAAATCTCCTTCGCCCAACCAATAAAAAGCAAACAACTAAGCTATGGCTGTCGGAATGTGAAGAGGCAAAACATAAATATTGGTTGCAACTTGAAGTGATTTATTTTTGAGACATTATTGTTGGCATACTACTAGAATATGCCATTAAAGGAAACCTAGCACTCAACTTTAGGTAAGATGCAGCAGGAAAAATTTATTGTAGTAAATAAAGGAAAACTTTTCGGTCAATTGTGACCTTCATCAGTTACGGGTTATTAAATTAAAGCTGGTAACGGGAATTATAATCGCTGCACGATCATATATCAAAATTAGTTCAGCGTGGTTGTTGTAGGCAAACCTGCTATGAGCAAATAGGAAGATTCCTGGAGCTGCAGTGCTCTCAGACGCGGCATCCACCGCTTGAGGCAAGCATTAAACAGCGGGAAAAATGTGAAAAATCTGCTAAATTAATGAACATGCTGCTTTTTTTTACCGTGATGCGTTTTTTTCGCGGAAAAAAATGCATCATGTGCACAAAAATTGCGGAATGCATTCTAAATGATAGGATGCATATGTATGCGTTTTTTATGTGTTTTTATCGCGAAAAAAACTTGAAAAATCCTGAACGTGTGCACATACCCTTTAAATTTCCTGTTGCTCTAAACTCGTACATACTGAACAGTTCCTTGATCCCTCACTGGTTATGTAAGTTGCTCCTTCAATAACATGTCATTTCGATGAATAACTATGGCGGCTCAATCACTGACTGTAGCAGTGACAGTCAAATTGACATGTCCTTGTATTGATCAATAGATTAATGACAGTGGCCATAAAGAACCTGTATTCATTTCTCTATGTTTTATACTTCTTGCAGATACCATGACCAACAGGATGTCACTAGTAACTTTCTCGGAGCAATGTGGTTAATTTCAATCACTTTTCTATCAATTGGATATGGTGACATGGTACCAAACACGTACTGTGGAAAAGGAGTGTGTTTACTCACAGGAATTATGGTAAGAAGACATTTAATCGCTATGACTTTTCTTGAACTGCTTTAAACATTGATGAATGAGGTTGGTTCTTTTTTCCCGTATATTTGTTTTAACGCATGGCATCAAATTGCTGAACAGCTCCGAAAATAACCATATATCTCATGGAACATGGCCTGTCATGTTCTCTCTTGAAGGCCTGGTATTTAACAGAGCTATTTTTTGTTCTATGAGTAAGTTATAGCTCCTATACATTACAGTTTAAAAGGGATATTCCCATCTCCAAGATCTTATCCCACTATGCACCATTTCCGGTGACTACCTCTTGAAGCTCATCAAGAGAATGCCAAGAGTGTGCAAAGCAGTTATCAAAGCAAAAGGTGGCTACTTTGAAGAACCTAGAATATAAGACATATTTTCAGTTGTTTCACACTTTTTTGTTAAGTATATAATTGCACATGTGTTAACCCTGCTGTTCTGTTCGGTCTGGGGAGACCTATTTTGAACTTTGGTATTTTTTGGGGTGTTCAAGATGCGGTTCTGAAACTTGTGGTTGATTGACTTAAATGAGGATGGGTCGGTCGGCCACGGGTTTCAGAGCCGCATCTTGAATATTTTAAAGAATATTGAAGTTCAAAGTCGGTCATTTTTGACCAACAGAACAGCAGGGTTAATTCATAGTTTTGCTGCCTTCAGTGTGAATTTACAATTTTCATAGTCATGAAAATACAGAAAAATCTTTAAATGAGAAGGTGTGTCCAAACTTTTGGTCTGCACTGTACATAGTGGCTTGTAAAAGTATTGTGTTGAGTTTGCCAAAAGACAGTGGGGACTCCTCAAATGTATGGAGGAAGATGCTGTGGTCAGATGAGACCAAAACTGAACTTTTGGCCACCCAGGTAGACGCTATGTCTAGTGTCAAACCAACACAGCACATGACCCCAAGGACACAGCCCCCACAGTGAAACATGGTGATGGCAGCATCATGCTGTGGGGATGTTTTTTGGCAGCAGGAACAGGAAAAATGGACCAAGTCAAGAGAAATATGGATGTTGCATAGTACAGGTATATTTTTGAGCAAAACCTGTTTCAGTCTGTCAGTGAATTGAGACTGGGAGAGAGGTTCACCTTCCAACAAGACATTGACACAAGGAATACTGGTAGAGCAGCATTTGAGCGGTGTAAGGGAAAACGTGTAAATATATGGAGTTGCCTAGTCAAAGCGCGGACCTTAATTCAATTAAGGAAACAATCTAACTTAAAGGAGCTGGAGCAGTGTTTCCTTGAGGAATGGGAAAAAATCCCAGTTGCTAGATGTGGAAAACTCATAAAGACTTATTCAACGCGACTTGCAGTTCTAATTGCCTCAAACGGAGGCTCTTCAAAGTTCTGACTTAAGGGGCGTGAATAGTTATGCACAATAAAGTTTTCAGTTATTTTGTCCTAGTTGTTGTTTGCGTCGCAATAAAAGGAAAACCAAATGTTCACAGTTGTAGGCATGTTCTTTACATAAACTGATGTAAACCCTCAAAAATGTGAGATTACTGGTTGTGAAGTACCAAACAGGAAAAATGTCAAGGGGGAGTGAATATTTTCGCAGGCCGCTGTATAGCAGTCTTTGGTGCGTGGGGGCATCATATGAAATCTTTGGGTGCCAAACTCCATGGCAAGAGACGGTTTTCCATTGAAGGGGCCAGTTAGTGGATTAATAAGTTCCTCTACCTTGCACCTTTTTGGATTATTAACCTTCCCTGCTTATATGTATACTAGATGGTGGCCCGATTCTAACGCATCGGGTATTCTGGAATATGTATGTATATAACAGCCACATAGTATATAGCACAGGCCACGACATATTTTTGAATACCCGATGCGTTAATACAGGCCACGCATTATATAACAGTGGCCATGCAGTATATAACACAGCCCAAACAGTATATAAAACAGCCCACGCAGCATATAACATTGCCCACATAGTATATAACACTGGCCACGTAGTATATAGCAGCCATGCAGTATATAACGCAGCCCACACAGTATATAACACTGCCCACATAGCATATAACACTGCCCACGTAGTATATAGCAGCCATGTAGTATATAACGCAGCCCACACAGTATATAACACTGCCCACGTAGTATATAACAGCCATGTAGTATATAACGCAGCCCACGCAGTATATAACATTGCCCACATAGTATGTAACACTGCCCACGTAGTACATAGCAGACATGTAGTATATAATGCAGCCCACGCAGTATGTAACACAGCCCACGTAGTATGTAGCAATGTGGGCACTATATGCGTGGTTAAAAAAGACTTAAATTAAAAATAAACATATACTCACCTTCCGCAGGCCCCTTGTAGTCCTGGCGCCTGTGTGCATACACAGCATCAATAGTAAAAAGTTGGTCACACAGGGTTAATAGCTGCATTAATGGAATGCGTTACACCGCGGCATAACGTGGTCAATTAATGCTGCCATTAACCCTGTGTGAGGGCTGACTGGAGGGGAGTATGGAGTGGGCACTGACTGCGGGGAGGAAGGAGCGGCCATTTTGCCGCCGGACTGTGCCCGTCGCTGATTAGTCGTGGCAATGGTCATGGGCGTTTTGCCACGACCAATCAGCGACTTGGATTTCCATGACAGACAGAGGCCGCGACCAATGAATATCCGTGACAGAAAGACAGACAAAGACAGACAGAAAGACAGACGGAAGTGACCCTTAGACAATTACCGTATATAGTAGATATGTCTGTGCCTGCGCTGTTTCCCTTTTATCACTATTTCTATCTTGAACAGCATATATAAAATGGTGGGTGTCTGTTCTAGTGATAATTGAGTTGGTTTATTGTTATTATTTATTGTTAAGTGTACAGTATATTTTGAGGGTTTTAATACTGAATTTTCTAAAATTGATGTTTTTATTGGTATATATAGGGTTATCTCCTGTAAGCAATATTCTGCTTCTGCTCTTCTGGATTTACACTTTGCAATTCAGGAGGAAGCCAAAAAAAAATTTGTCATAAAAATCCAAATGACACATATTTTTTTTCTTTTAATGATTAGCTGCAAAAACTGAATAAACGGCATATCATTATTATTTATTATTATAGCGCCATTTATTCCATGGCACTTTACATGTGAGGAGGGGTATACATAATAAAAACAAGTACAATAATCATAATCAATACAAGTCATAACTGGTACAGGAGGAGAGGGGACCCAGCCCGTGAAGGCTCACAATCTACAAGAAAAGGGTGAGGATACAATAGGTAAGGGTAGAGCTGGTCAGGCAGTAGTTTGGTCGATCAGTGGTTACTGCAGGTTGTAGGCTTGTTGGAAGAGGTAGGTCTTTTAAAGGTTTCCACAGTAGGCGAGAGATTGATATGTTGTGGTAGAGAGTTTCAGAGGAGGTGGAATGCGTGGGAGAAATCTTATATGCGATTGTGAGAAGAAGAGATACGAGGGGAGTCGAGAAGGAGATCTTGTGAGGATCGGAGGTTGCGTGTAGGTAAGTATCGGGAGACGAGGTCACAGATGTATGGATGAGACAGGTTATGGATGGCTTTGTATGCCATGGTTAGGGTTTTGAACTGGAGTCTCTGGGTAATGGGGAGCCAGTGAAGGGATTGACAGACAGGAGAGGCCGGGCAATAGCGGGGGGATAGGTGGATTAGTCGGACAGCAGAGTTTAAGATAGATTGGAGGGGCGCGAGAGTGTTAGAGGGGAGGCCACACAGCAGGAGGTTGCAGCAGTCAACACGGGAGATGATGATGGCATGCACTGAGTTTTTTCAGATTCTAGGTTGAGTAATGTACAGATGGATGTTTTTGAGTTGAAGTCGGCAGGAGGTGGAAAGGGCCTGGATATGGGGTTTGAACGAGAGATCAGAGTCAAGGATTACACTGAGGCAACGAGCTTGTGGGACTGGTGAGAGTGAGCAGCCATTTACTTTAATGGATAGGTTTGTTGAGGGAGGTCGAGGGAGATGGGGAAAGATGATGAATTCTTTTTTGCCCATGTTAATTTTTAGAAATCTAGCAGTGAAGAAGGATGAAATAGCCGACAGACATTGTGGGATTTTGGCTAGTAGGGAGGTGATATCTGGTCCAGAGAGGTAGATCTGCGTGTCATCAGCATAGAGGTGATACTGCAAGCCGTGAGATTCTATGAGCTGTCCCAGGCCAAAGGTGTAAATGGAGAAAAGCAGGGGTCCTAGTACTGAACCTCGTGGGACGCTGACAGATAGTGGGCGAGGTGAGGAGGAGGTGTGCGAGTGGGAGACACTGAATGTCCAGTCTTTTAGGTATGATGTGATCCAAGATAGGACCAAGTCTGTGATGCCAAGAGATGAGAGGGTCTGTAGTAATAGGGAGTGGTCCACTGTGTCAAAGGCAGAGGACAGGTCCAGGAGAAGGAGGACACAGTAGTGTCGCTTGGCTTTGGCAGTCAGCAGGTCATTGGTGACTTTAGTTAGGGCAGAATAAGGCATATCTAGCCTTATTATACCTGTTTATTACAGCTTAATGCAAGTTCTAATTTCTAGAGGAAAACAGTTGTTATTTATGATGCTTTATGGAGGCATCATAAGATGATTTCCCCATGGTTCCTCAATATGTAAAGCTTAGGTGTTCATGGGAATAAGATCTTATAGTTATTTCAACTATTTTGGTTTTACTAATGTAGAGGATTAAAGTTTTAGAAAATAATATAAAATATGTCTAGCAACCAAGTCTTTAGAGAAAATTTGAAGTTAAATTGTATTGTAACCCATTTGAAACAAATACATTTAACAATACTGACAAAGTGTATATATCAAAAGGAGGACTAAACACAAAGTACTCAGCTCATGCAAAATTCTATATAAGAGTGGTCTAATTTATAGACTTAATCACAATTTTCAGCCTTACAGTACATAACAAATTGCCGAACGAAGCGATCCAGAGGGTAAGTAAAATTCCAATTCTTTATTTAGTTGAGCTTTAAAAAAAAGAGGGATACAAATATAAAACAATATACTAAAATAAATTACAAGAGCGCCCTAACCAGGAGGGACACTGAGTGATAGTCTATAATGTACACAATTAAAGGCCCATATCAGAGGCAGACAAATATCAAATCCAGTATTTTGATCAAAAAGATTAGTGGATGTACATCATGTCCATGTTATCTGGCTAAACAAAAGGTAACTAAGAGTAAAAGCATGTACTGTACATATAACCAGAGGCATTATGGTACAGAGGATGGCTGCCAGTGTTTTGATCAAAGCATTTTAGTGGGAAAACATCATATACATGTTATCTGGCTAGATACAAGCTAACTAAACACAAGATCGTCTAAAAAAGTAAACAACGCATATTACCAGAAGTGATATCATACAGATGATAGCTGCCAAATGAAGACCACAGAGTCCCTCCTCACCCCAACGTACGTTTCACATCCAGCTTCTTCCGGGGGTCGGAAACGTGTTAGGGCTCTCTTGTAGTTTATTTTAGTATATTGTTTTAGATTTGTAGCCCCCTTTTTTTTTTTTTAAAAAAAAACTCAACTAAATAAAGCATTGGAATTTTACTTACCCTCTGGATCTCTTCGTTCAGCAATTCGTTACGCAAGTCCGAAAATTGTGATTATTTGATTTGAAGTGCCAATCACTTTTGGACACTTATGGATTTATATGTAAATATACCAGAAACAGAGATATACGGGACAAAATGTTGAATGAGGACAGACATTTTTCTGGATGTCGAATTTGTTCTTTGTTTTTTGTTGAAAAATACTTAGTCTTATCTCCTATTTCAGCAATTTTAGTGACATCCCAATGTACAAGATATGCAGGGATTATAGTGTTTAGGTTTAGTCCCTCGTTAGTAAAATATACTATATTATTTTTGACTGATATAAGTTCAGTCAATTAGCATTTTAGAAAAATGAACCATGTACCTGTTAAACAGTACATGACATGCACTTGTTCAAGGCCATGTGGAGTGGGTATTGGCATCAAGCTCTGCCACCACCCACTGCGACACATGCAATGTGCCCATACATCATGCCCTGGCAGCTGTGAGAGCAGCTCACTCCTCTTTATACTCAGTTTATTACAGCTATCCAGGCTAAGAAATAGTTTCAGATATACTGATTGTCAATCTCTACAAATCAAACCGCAAAGAAATAGTGTACCATGGTATAAAGTTTACTAGATAGGCTGTGTGATGAAAGGCCAAGCGGTTGATGGTGAAGGAAGGCGATAATACTTGTCCAAGTGTCAGTAGATATCTTCACGTCCCAGATCTGCATTTCATAACACAACCTTATCTTATCTCCTCCATCATTCAAGTTGCTTTAGAACCTGTAAACTCTCTGGACTGTAAAACTGCTCCATATGTCTGTATTCAAACAACCCGCAGACAGCTCCGAGCAGCAGATTTCAACACTCATATACTGGAGGGCATGCAAAATCATCAAGGCAGAACAAAATACAAAATAGGGATGACCAAGCAACACAGCATCTGACTTAAAACCCCCGCAAGCATCTGTCATAAATATCTCTGCAGACTACTGAATATTAGCAATATACCACCTGACAATAGAAGTATATTGATAAGGAAAATAGATTATTAACCATAAATATTTCACTTGTCATTCTACAACAATTTATTCCTTCTTTTCTTCTTTTCCTTTTACTGGTTTTCCGCTGCCCTTTTTCCCCTTTCACTTTCTATCTACCTCCATTTCTTTGTCTCTGTTTATTTAATTTTCTGTATATCTCTTTTTTTCCATTGTTTCCTACTTCCATTTTTTCCTCCTTTCCCCTTCCACTCAGGGGTGGACATATCATTGGTTCAACCTTTGCAGCTGCACAGGGCCCAAGAGGTAAGGATAACCATTTCCATGTACAAGACAAGTGGAATGGTGCATTATGATGAGCTATAAGACAGCACAGAGCCCATCTGCTTCTCTTGTCTGTGTCTACCAGTCCTTCCATTTATCTTACTTTCCTCACCACATCTTCCTTTTCTCCCTCAACCATCTGAAACTTATTTGCTTCTCTCGCTTTCCTTCCTTCATTCTATCTTCTTTTTGGACTTCTACCACCTTTCTTCCTTCCACTCCTTCTCTGTGATTTTCTTCCTTCCTGATCATGTTTTTGTCAAAGGGGTTGTCCAATGTCTATGGCTGCGTGCCCACGATCAGGAATAGTAGTGTTTTGAATGCAGCACATTTGCGCTATGTCCAAAACGCTGTGTTCTACATTAGAAGCACAGTGGATGGGATTTATAGAAATCACTATGCTTCTAATTACCTCCGCGTAAACTCATGCACAATGCAGGATTATGAGCCGCAGCTATTCTCAGCTGCAGATTTGGACCAATTGAATGTCATTACATGCGGTGAATCTGCGTTTTGGATGCAGCAAAAACACGCTGCGTCCAAAGCATTGCAATTCCTGATCATGAGGATGTAGCCTAATATGCCCTTTATAAATACCTATCTTTCAATCCTAACCACTTTTGTAATAATCATTTTTATTTATATAGCACCAACATATCTGGCAGCACTTTACATTCCATAGGGTACTTGTACAGATAATGAAGACGTAATAGATTAAACGTATAATTCAACAAATACCAACTAACTTTATTATAAAATTCCCTACTGTTCTCCCTATCTTACTATTCTGTATATGTCATTTTTTTTATTTAATTCCTGTGACGTTTAATTTGAGGGGAGTCTCAAATGCGATGTCACAGGGGGATGATCCTGGAATCACTTCTCCATAGATTCTATCACCCACACTGAAACAGGACATCATCACCTGCATCTTCAATAGCCACTGCCACACTTTTGTCACCGCTACCTCTTTCCTAGAAATTAAACTCCATCAAGGAGCGGTGATAGAAGCAGGGTGAGTGACATCCTGTCATCGCCCTAAAACTAATTATTATATTATATTCACAATATATGTCAGTGGAGTGTCTTTCTGGCAATTAACTGATGAAAAAGTACAACACTTGTGTGTCTGGTGAAATGATTTTTAATCTTGCTTAAAAAGCAATGTTCTCGACCGACAACACATCGTCCCGTGTAAACAAGTTGTGCGAGCATGAATATTATTTTCTTTGCGCACAAAACAGCCAGAAATGTGGTCAGCCTATCTAAACAGACTGTTACGCGACTGTCTTAAATGTAGCCAATCGACATTCGTTTAACGCCCATGATCGCACTGCCTACAGTATATGCGGCCTTTGAATAACTTCTGTGTCTTAGGCTGCATTTAGACCCCTGAATTACAAACACTGAAAAATGATCCCTGAAGGGCTAAATATAAGCCTGTCATGGTCATTTAACAACCTGTTTAGATGTGTGACCGCACTTTTGGGTGCACAGAATGAGTGTTAATACAATGAACAGTGATCAAGCAAGCTTAAAAATCATTTCACCCAACGAATGAGCACTTTGCTCATTCATTGGGTGATTTCCAGCCTCTTTAGGCTTCTTTTACACTTGCCATGATTTTGCGGCCGCAAAAACAACGGAAGGTTGTTTATGCGGTGCACCGTGACTTCCGTTTTTGCGGACCGCTGTTTTTTTTTTTCCCCAACACTTCTGCTATAGTATTGGGAACCCGAAAAACAGCGATCCGCCAGTTTTTTGTGGTCCGTTATTGCGGAAGACCGTGAAAATTCTGGCGATACGGCCCGTAAAAAAGGCCCGCAACAATAACGGGCCGCAAAAAACTATGTGTAAAAGAAGCCTTCGATAAGCCAGTTATCCAGAGATAAGCATTCCTAGGAATACTAGTTTGGAATTATTGGACAGCATAAATGGACTCTTACTGTAGCGAGATTAGATAATAGTGAAATCTCTAATGTGAGAGCGTGTGAAAATACATTTGTAAAAAGCTTAGCGGTGGTGTGTACAGAGCCTTATCTGTAAAATGTAGCATTGTTGTAATGGGCTTTGTAAATTAAATGTTGACATTTTAATAGTGAATAGTGTTGTTTATGTTTAAAGAGTAATCACCATTTATTGATTTTTTTCTAAATCGGTGGTACATGTGAAAATAAACAACTTTCTAATATGTTTTAGCAGAGAAATCTGCTTCTTTCACCTCCTGGACTGATCATTCTCAAAATGCTCAGTTTACTGGTAAAATCTGTATTCGGTGAAGACATATTATTATTATTGCAATAATGAGATAGGAGATGACAATTGAATTGGTGCTTATAACCTTTTCTGGACAATTGTAACTGTCGTTCCAGGAAAACTTGCAGCACATTGTCTGTGTCTCCTTCCCCACTGCTGTCCATAGAGTTTTATAATCACTGCCATCTCCTATGTAAGTTGTGTGAAATCTGTCTTCACTGAATTCAGATCTTACCCATGAATTGAGAATGAATGATCAGTCCAGGAGGAGCAGATAGCTCTGATGAGATATATTACAAAGTTCCTTTTTTTATCTGTAGTTTTGATTTATGAAATAAAAATTAAAACAAAGGTTACTCTTTATGTTTTTAGTGATAGAACAGGAAAGCTCTTTAGATTGATTACCACATGTACCAATGTACATTTTTGCTCCTGTTCTATGGCAGCTATAAGGAGTGCCATATTCACCTCTAAATTAATTGTTGCACCTTACTACAGTGCACATTTAATCAAAACTTACTTATAAAACACCACTCTTCTCAAATCTGCGCCGTAGAATTGTAGACTAGCACCATAGAATGTTATGCTATGGGGCCGTGCATATGTCCGATTTTTACCGGTGTCTGAGGAAAACAATCAGTGCATGCCCGAGTGTGATCCTGTATTCAGATCACACTCTGCCATGCAAGTCAATGAGACTGTGGAAATCATCAGACTACAATCGGATGACATCTGACTGCAGTCCGCTTTCCACACACTGACACAATGGAGAAAGTGGAGAAATTTGGTTCTCCATCTTCTCCTCATCTGAAACAATCAGATCACACTATTCTGACACTGATCAAACTCTGATCAGCATTTGATCAGTGTCATTTGCATAATCGGCCTGATTCTCTCGGACGAGAGACTCTACGGCCTTCTGCACCTGCCCCTTGGAATATACTTTGACTTCAAGCACTGAAGAGATGTGGTCAGATGTGTGTTGAGATTCCATCAGTGTCAGGTGTAGATGCCTTGTAAATATCTAGTTGCTATTTGGAATGAAACTAGCTGATGCAGTAGGAGCCATACAGAGGCCAAATGAAGGAGCCCTGGCATACAAAGCACGTTACCCTACCAGAATCCAGGGCAGAGGCAATCAGTGACTGATCAGATTTCATTTGTGTCTGTCTATTATTATGAACAGTGACCTTTATTTTGCCATGCTTAGTCATCTCACTGATTCAGTAGTTTATTAAAAGCATTAGGGGTCATCTGAAGCTGTGAAACCTATTCTAGACTATTGAAGGGTATTGCCCAAAAACACATTTGGCAAACAGCCAGCAGCAATGTTATTGTGTTCTGCTTCTCCTTCCTCACACTCATACGTCTAAAGATCTCTTATATTCCATACATATATGGTATGTAAAGAAGTAATTTACAGTAGCAACATTACAAATCTATTAAAGAGTTTCTCCACAACTTTCTCATTGATCACCCATCCTATGTGGAATCTGACACCTGTCACTCCCACCAATCAGCTGTTCTCAGTGGCGACAAGAAATGCTCAATTGCTCCATCTTCTGATAGTGGCTGTGTCCGGGTACTGCACATACGCCTCTTATTGCTTTAAATTGGAGGCAAATGTGCAATCCCAGCCCCTGCCACTATCGGAAGATGTAAGCAGCTCCTCAATTGAGCATCTCCAGCTGCCGACACCGAGATCAGCTGATCAGTGAGACGCCGAGAACAGCTGAGCAGTGGGACACCGAGAACAGCTGATCAGTGGGACACCGAGAACAGCTGAGCAGTGGGACACCGAGAGCAGCTGATCAGTGGGACACCAAGAACAGCTGATCAGTGAGACACAGAGAACAGCTGATCAGTGGGACACCGAGAACAGCTGATCAGTGGGACACCAAGAACATCTGATCAGTGGAACACTGAGAACAGCTGATCAGTGGGACACCAAGAACAGCTGATCACTGGGACACCGAGAACAGCTGATCAGTGGGACACCGAGAACAGCTGATCAGTGGGACACCAAGAACAGCTGATGAGTGGGACACCAAGAACAGCTGACCAGTGAGACACCGAGAACAGCTGACCAGTGAGACACCGAGAACAGCTGATCAGTGGGACACCAAGAACAGCTGATCAGTGGGACACCGAGAACAGCTGATCACTGGGACACCGAGAACAGCTGATCAGTGGGACACCGAGAACAGCTGATCAGTGGGACACCGAAAACAGCTGATCAGTGGGACACCGAGAACAGCTGATCAGTGAGACACTGAGAACAGCTGATCAGTGGGACACCAAGAACAGCTGATCAGTGGGACACCGAGAACAGCTGATCAGTGGGACACCGAGAACAGCTGATCAGTCGGGGTGCCGGGTGTTTGATCCTGACTGATCAGACATTGATGACCTATCTAAGTCATCAATGATAAAGTAGTGGACAGCTTCTTCAATTGGTATTTCACTTTGCTTTTATTTACTCTTGACTTCTTTGGAGGCATTTTTTTCTACACAATTCAAGAAAATTGTTTAGGTTACTGATCCAATAGGCTATTCATCAAAGCTTTTAAGCCAGAAAAGTGGTAAAAAAAAGCTTTGAAAAAATGAAAAATTGTAGTGCAGTGCAGAGTGGTGCAATCATTTTGCAACTTTAAGCGTTTGAATATGCTCAACCAAAATGGACTGAATGGGGGGGGGGGGGGGGAGTACTGGAACGGGACGGGAAGGAACATGACTATACCCGTCTGTCCAGTTAATCAAAATTGCTGACGTTTTGTACTGTAGAAATGCTACGCCAGTCCCTGACTGGAGTAGCATTTCCGGCACGACGTGTGGAAGCGGACACCACTCAGAAGCAGCGCCGAATTCATTAGATGGCACCTTTTACTTCAGCAAGACTGGCAAAGTGAGTTTTCCATAGTTTTTCAATCCAAATCTCCTGGGTCAAATACTACTGCATGAGTAATTGGCTTATATTTAAGAGGGAAGTCCCACCATAGCAAGTAATATCTTGCTGATCTCAAGAACAGGGCTTTAAAGTCTTCATTCAAATGGAGAGATAACCCATTTACTGCCTATGGAGCTACCAGAGATTTACAAGTACACTGCTGCATAGACAATGCATGGAGCTGTTGTGTGCATGCTTGGCCAGCATGCTATTCACATGGGGCACTTTGGAGCATCAGGAACAGCAGTGATGGAATGGTGGGGATCTCGGCACTTAAAATTTTAACTATTTTAGTTGCATGCTATAACTTGTTATATTGAAATATACCCTTAAATATCTGGGCTGCTACTAGACACCACTAAGGGATGATGAGGAACTTAATAAAGGCAGGTAAATTAGTTCAGTAAAAGCTGACAACTCCATTTTCTGTAAACTACACAATTGCTGGCTTCAGACAGAAAATGTTATCACTTAAAGGCATTTTTTATTACTTTCTTGCATTTTTTAAAAACTCTGGCTGTATTTCTTGTTATTATGGTACTCAAATCCCCCATAGACATGGCAGGAGTCCAATGGGCCTACAGAGGGAGCCACCTAATTCTATCACACAGTTTAGATGCCACAGATGCTATTGATTATGGCACCTAAGCTGTTAAATGATCAGACACCAACTTTATGCGTGATAGCCTATGCTCTTAGCATCAACCTGAGCATCGGGAATGTGCAGTATATTCTACTTCCAAGTGCCATCATAAAAAGACTGCACATCAGAAGACCCATCAGCAGCTGCCATAGAAACACCATAGGGATTCATTAAGAAGTTAAAAAAGGATAATTTTACATTCATTTAATACATTTGTGGTACATTTCTAGCCTCTCACAAAAAAGTAAAGGATCCAGAGGATGCACCAAAGTGTGTAAAATGCCTCAAAACCGCACTGATTGTATTACATGTAGTATTTTACTACAGACTAAGAACAAACATCTGGCTCCAGCTTTTTGGCCACAAACAATTGTGTGCGCACTTGTGTGAAATTACCCTTAGTCTCGCTCATACCACCTTATCAATTGGATGAGTGCTATACGATTTTTTTAGCGGATAGCACTTGGACCAATGATATGTAATGCGGCAGTGCTAATCAACGCAAGCTGCGATTTGACTCGCTTGAGGCTCACCCATTCAAGTCTATGGTCATGGAAATCATCAGATTGCATACGGATGACATCTGAGTACAGTCCGATTTCCACGGACTCATACAATGGAAAAGATGGAGAAATTTTGTTCTCCATCTTCCCCTCATCCAAGAGAAATAGATCACAGTGTGTTGACACTTAGGTCAAACTAGGATCGGAGTGTCATTAGAAAGATCGACCCTGTTCGCTCTGATGAGAGAATCTACAGTTATGTGACCTTGACCTTAACGTGATTTTTGCACCTTTTTTGTGTCACTACTTTAAAATCTGTTTTCTCCAATCACATTAATAGTCACTACTAAAGCTAAGCTGGAGGCTAAGATTTCTCAGATATATTATAGGTTTGTGAGATGTTCATGTGGAAAATGGAACGTTCACAGTCAGCACATAGACCAATGTTAACTAATGTGTTGGTTCACATGATAGTTTTTACCACATTGACCATAGGTCTGTGTTAAACAAAAAATTGAAGCATGTACTAATCTGATCATTTTCTGATGAATATTATCCATACATTACAATACAGATACATTATAACGATGCCATGGAAAAATGTATTATGCTTTCAATTTTTATATGGATGAAATATTATCCATGTCCCTGGATGGAAAACAGACTATTTTTCATAAGTTTGCCTGAACTTAGACTTTGGCATGGATATTGGCATGGCATATTCACCTCTATGCAATAAAATTTGATCCTCTTGTTTCTTGTGTTTTACATACAGTATGTCTAGCTCTAACATCTGCATATTTGGATATGATATATAAAGAAAGCCATAAAAAAGTTTATCCTAGAGAGTATTTCATGTTCTTTATTTAGTTATGTACTCCTAAAGTCCAATTAAATTGATGGTGAATTGTTTGCTTTCATTTATGTTAAGGCTTTTTGCTTTATATAAAAAGTATATCCACCTATGGCACAGGAGTGTGAGGCTCTAGAGAAATATTGTATTGTATATTGTCTGCTATATACATGTAGACACAGGTGTGCATAGCAGCTGTAGTCACAAAACAGTTGCCCATTTGTACTGTAGACAATTTCCAAACTTAAGGCCCCCATGCATAGTAGACTAATGTTGCCTAATTCTGTCGGTTTTGGTAGGGTCAGCTTTGAGTTTACTGTGTTTGGGGGCCTCCGGACTCTACCCTGACAGATGATGACGGGGGAGAGAATAATCCGCCACATCAGATTTCCAATTGACAATCCTTTTATTCTCTGGAAGATAAGCCTCTGCCAGACTCCTCCTTACTTGTAGAGAACGCAGGGGTGTATGCCAAGCCAAGAGTTGCTGGGAGAGATACAGTGGCATGTAAACGTTTGGGCACCTCAGGTCAAAAATACTGTTGTTATTGTGAACAGTTAAGCAAGTTGAAGATGAAATGATCTCTAAGAGGCCCAAAAGTTAACGACAACACATTTTCTTTGTAATTTAGGCAAGAAAAAAATGTTTGTATTTTTTTACATTTGAAAAATTACAAAAAGGAAAATGGGCCAATGCAAAAGTTTGGGCACCCTTGGAGATTTGTGTGCTCAGATAAATTAAGCCAAGGTTTCAGACCTTAATGAGCCTGTTTGGGTTATGACTTGTTCACTATCATCATTAAGAAAGGCCAGGTGATGCAACTTTCCAAGCATTATACTGTATAGACCCAGCTACCTCTATCTTTGTGCAAAAAAACAGAAGCCATGGGCTCTTCAAAGCAGGTGCTTAGCAGTCAGATTAAATTAAAATGATGGAAGCCCAAAAAGCAGGAGAAGGCTAGAAGAAGATAGCAAAGTGTTTTTAAATTGCCCTTTCCTCGGTTTGAAATGTAATTAAGATATGGCAGTTAACAGGAACAGTGGAGATCAATATAATATATATCAATAAAAGGTCTAAAAGACCAAGCACAATTTCAGTAAGCGCTGCTCATAGGATTGCTAAGAGGCAAATCAGAACCCCCAATTGACTGCAAAGACCTTCAGAAAGATTTAGTAGACTCTGCAGTTGTGGTACCCTTCTACTGTTCAGAGAGACCTGCACATACAGGGTGGAGCGCGGTAATTTGCTGATTTGGGAATGAAATAAAAAAATTATGATCATTAGAAAAATTTATTTTATATTTTAATTATACTGAACAGTAATGGAATTTTTAAATTACATGGTTTTAAATAGTGTATCTGGCAAATGTCGACCTTCGCTATCCACACACTGCTGCATACGTTTTCTGAAGTTTTCATGAACTCTAACAAGCATGTCCACTGGTATTCTGCCAATTTCAGCTTCAATATTGTTCCTTAGGTCTTCCAAGGTGTTGGGACGGTTGATATACACCTTAGACTTCAGGTAACCCCAAAGGAAAAAATCGCATGGGGCTAAATCTGGTGAGCGTGCTGGCCAGTTCACATCTCCCCTCAAAGAGATAAGCCGTCCAGGAAACATTTGCCTCAAACAATTCATGGTAACCCTCGCTGTGTGTGCAGTGGCACCATCCTGTTGGAACCATGTATCCTCTAGTTCCATTGCCTCAAGAGCCGGCTGAAAATAGTCCTGTCCGCCGTGTCAAATAGTCCCATGCTGACAAATGTTGGACCACGCACATTTTATACGGGTGAAAATTCAGTTCATCATGAAGAATCCGGTGGAGAGAACGTCTTGAAATGCCAAGAGCAAATGATTGCTTCCGAGCAGAGCGTTTCGGAGATTGCAGTACTGCTGCTCTAACTCTCTCGATGTTTTGTGGTGTTGTAATCCTTCTCTCAGGTCCCCTTCGTACACATGACACATTCCCTGCTGTTCTGAATGCATTCACCCAATTTACAATTGATTGCCGTCCAGGAACACGTCCGCGTGGAGGAACAGCGAATTGTAAACGAAAAGCACGCTGCACTGCAATGATCGAGTGGGCATTTGAAAAATACGCTTCAACACAAAATGACCTCTCCTCACGTGTCCACTGCATGATGGCAACTGAAAGGCAGAGGAATACAAATCTCCCATCAGCCACTGTAAGCCACACCCACTCTCCCCTCTCTTCGACCGACAGTGCCGCCACAGCATGCAGTGCAAAAAAGCAAATTACCGCGCTCCACCCTGTATATGGAAGAGTCAACAGAAAAAAACCTCTCCTGCGTCCTCACCATAAAATTCAGCATCAGAAGTGTGTAAGAAAACATCTAAACAAGCCTGATGCATTTTGGAAACAATTCCTGTGGAACTATGAGGTTAAAATAGAACTCTTTAGCCACTATGATCGAAGGCATGTGTGGAGAAAAAAGGGCACTGAATTGCCGGAAAACAACATCTTGCCAACCATTAACTATGGGGGTAGATCAATCACACTTTGGGGTTGTGTTGCAGCTAATGGTACGGGGAAAATTTCAGTAGAGGGAAGAATGAATTCAATGAAATTTTCAACAAATTATTGATCCGAACATAACACCATCTGTAAAAAAGCTGAAGTTGAAAAGGGGATGTTTCTACAAATGGATAATGATCCTAAACAGACGTCAAAATACACAATAGACTACCTATGCAAGATGACCATGGGATCTCACAGAACTGGAAGAATAGATGAAAATCCCCCACACAAGAATTGAAAGACTCTTGTCTGGCTACAAAAAGCGTTTACAAGCTGTGATACTTTCAAAAGGGGGAGCTACTCAACTTGCTTAACTGTTCACAATAACAATAATTTTGACAAGAGTTGCGCAAACTTTTACATGCCGCTGTAGCTGTCGGCCGGACTGTCGTTCGGACAACAGCTGTGTGTTGCATATTGGAGGCTGTGCCAAATGCTTTTTATATCACATAGGAGCAAAACAACTTTATGTTAAAGGATTTGTAGTTTTACATTTAGCGTAATATAGCTCTGAAATGATTGTTCATTTGTCTCACTGATTTCAGGGCGCTGGATGCACTGCCCTTGTCGTTGCCGTGGTTGCAAGAAAGCTAGAACTTACCAAAGCAGAAAAACATGTTCACAATTTCATGATGGATACACAGCTCACTAAAAGAGTAAGCAAGCAATGCTCGTTTTTGCATTATTATATGAATGTAAAGGGATGGGATGTCAATGAAAATGTGGATCCAAGAAAATATTTTCGAAACTAGGAAGTGTTTACAAAAATGATATGGTGCCCATGTTGCATCCTCCATGCTTGTCCTTCATCTACACTCTGGCTGCAGCCATTGAACAATTTTTTCCAATTTCTTGCAGATAGATTGTTAAGACTTCACCTTATCAGCACCTGTTGATTGTCTGCAGTAGTGACCTGACACCTCCACCCAATATGTCATGCCAAGAGACTGTGGAGTCTACCATGCAAAGTGCAGATGAATGGTGTATGCCAATTAGTTAAAAATAAGTTTTTGTTTTGTTACGCTAACTTGGGTATTATGTTTAACTGTTTTAACAGCGGAGAACATTTTTTAAAAGGAACTTTAGAAATCTTCTGACATTTCAGAGGCATATCAGAAGATTTTTCCTGTGGGGTGTGTGTGCTGAGATCCCCACCAATAACTGAAGTGAAGACTATGACCTTGAAGAATAAAAATGGGTCAATACAAAGTTGATCGCTTGTGCCTCTTTATTTTAGTGATAGGTGGGGATTTAGCACATGGACTCGATCACTCAAAACGTCTGACTTGTAATAAGTTTTGCGAAAGTGCAACATACCTCCAAAAGCAAAAAAGAATATTAGATATTATCAAATGAGAAGTTAGAGGGATAGCCAACATTTTGGTACTATGATTCAGTGTTTGAACGCAAAAGATGTCTACACTTCTTGTTGTCCCTTTATGAATATGGATGAAAAAATCAATGAGTATATTATTTCATAATACCCATGCTTTGTCTTCTGATGAATATGTGGCCAACGTAAAGTGAAAATAATAAAATGGTATTCAATGTGTTACATTTTTGTTGTCATAAACTAGGGCACCATGCTAGAAATGTAGAGATGTCTATATACAGTATGTCTACTTACGTACACCCATCCATACAGCAAGACAAGCTAAGTCCTGGAATATTATACTTTACACACCATAATACAGGCACAATATTTAATTTAATGTTTGTTAGCTACAGAATACAATATATGACAGTTATATTAGTGATATGTTTGGTGCATTAGTTCTAAAATAAATATAAAATAAATAAAGCTCCAGTACATTGTACAGAAACCTGTAGAAATCTCTACAGCAATTGAATAATTACTGTTTGGTTTTTCCGGTAAGTATATTTCAGTTAATCTTTCTGCATAAACCTTTTTGCACAGAATACCATAAAACATGTTACCATTAACATGAAGAGACGTTTACGACTTGAGGATAAAATCCGTGGGTTATAATGACACAGATTGGTAGATGGCTTACAGGAGTAGAAATTTGCAGGAAACATTTATATTCAAATAGAAGAAACTTTTGTTCATTTCTTAAATGAAGTTTACCTTATATACTCGAGTATAAGCCGACCCGAGTATAAGCCAAGGCAACTAATTTTCCACGGCAAAGTGGGTAAGCTTATTAAGCAGGTTATGCATTGTCCACTCATCCCTGTCCTGGTATGTGTAGCTCCCCTTGATGTATGCATGTCTCTTCCATCCTCCCCCTGTTGTGTGCATGGCTCCTCTGTCCTCCCCCTGTTGTGTGCATGGCTCCTCTGTCCTCCCTCTGTTGTATGCATGGCTCCCCCCCGTCCTCCCCCTGTTGTATGCATGGCTCCTCTGTCCTCCCCCTGTTGTGTGCACGGCTCCTCCATCCTCCCCCTGTTGTGTGCATGGCTCCTCTGTCCTCCACCTGTTGTATGAATGGCTTTTTCGTCCTCCCCCTGTTGTGTGCATGTCTCCTCCGTCCTCCCCCTGTTGTGTGCATGGCTCCTCTGTCCTCCACCTGTTGTATGAATGGCTTTTTCGTCCTCCCCCTGTTGTGTGCATGGCTCCTCCGTCCTCCCCCTGTTGTTAGCATGGCTCCTCCGTCCTCCCCCTGTTGTGTGCATGGCTCCTCCGTCCTCCCCCTGTTGTGTGCATGGCTCCTCTGTCCTCCCACTGTTGTGTGCATGGCTCCGCTTGGCTTCCCCCATCCTCATCCGACCTTCTCTGTCCTCCTGACCCTGCTCACGCTGTCGCTGCACGTCCCTGCATATCTCTGTTGTCCCGGGACTGGCAGCTTCTTCCTGTGTTTAGTGGTCACGTTGTACCGCTCATTAAGGTAATGAATATGCGTTCCACCCCTATGAGAGTGGAGACGCCTTCATATTCATTACTTTAATGACTGCTGAACACAGAAAGAAGCTGCCTCGCCGGGACAACAGAGTGGTGCAGGGAGGATCTGCAGCGATCGCGCAAGAAGTGGGTGGGTATGATGTGACAGCCGCCGGCTCCTGACGCTCCCCCTCCCCCGTGACCCCCTGGGACAACGGCTCTTGTATAAGCTGAGGGGGCCGTTTTCAGCACAAAAAATGTGCTGAAAATCTCTGCTTATGCACGAGTATATATGGCAGATTATTGTTGTGGCTGAATACAATTTCTGCTTAAAGGGAACCTGTAACCAGGTCAAAAGTCCTCTTATTTTATTCCCTTTGCTCCTCTGAGTATTCTATTTTTTATGTTTGTTTTTTAAATCCGTCAATTTAATTTTTTCCTAATCCCTCCTAATTTTGTATTTAATGTAATGCAAATATATTGAAATATTTACTGATCCTCTTCCCAGGTGTCCAGTGCTGCATGCTATTCTGGTCCTTATAACCACTTTTCAGTGTTGCTTCTCACACTGTGTGGGGTGGTGCTTCATTTCTAATGATAGTCTACGAGACTCAAAATAAAGCTCTATAAGCATATATTACAGATCGTAAGCTTGCGAGCAGGGACCTCACGGTTGGGGGTGTGGTTGGACTAGGATGCACAAAGCTAATTGACCTGTAGTGATAATCACTGATTGTATTGAAACAGCATACACCGCCTATTAAGTGACACATCATGGTAATCAGGCTCTCTGTACCTACAATATGTTGTTCTCAGATTACATAGAAAATTTCCCTTTAACCTCTTTCTGACATCGGGTGTAAATGTACGCCAATGTCGGACTCCCTCCGTCGCTGAGCCCACATCTTTCCCTGCACATCTCAGCTGTTTTGAACGGCTGACATGTGCTTCTAACAGCCGTGGGTGGAATTGTGCTCCACTCGTGGCTGTTAACTAGTTAAAAGCTACTGTCAAACTCTGACAGTGGCATTTAACACGCGCTCCTGGCAAATGTGCCAGAAATCCTGCCCATCGGTGACTCCATGGTCAAAGATGGGATGGCATGACAGCCAGAGGTCTCCAGCAGACCTCTATGGTTGCCACTGCCGGATTGCTATGATCGCCACCTGGTGGTCGGCATTCATTGCAAATCAGCAATTCTTCTACATACAGGCGATCTTATCATCGCCTGTATGTAGCAGAGACAATTGGGTTATGGCAGATTCTAGTCTCCCATGGAGACTATTGAAGCATGCCAAAAGTTAAGAAAAAAATGTTTTTAAAAATATTTAAAAGATTAAAAAAAATATAAAAGTTCAAATCAACCCCTTTCGCTCCATTCAAAATAAAACAACTAAAAAAAACATAAACACCAGAATTACTTTTTTTGGTCGCCCCAACATTGCATTCAAATGCAATAACGGGTGATCAAAAGATCGTTTCTGCACCAAAATGGTATCATTAAAAACATCAGCTCAGCACACAAAAATATGTCCTCAGCCAACCCCAGATCACGAAAAATGGAGATGCTACAGGTATTGGAAAATGGCACAATTTTCTTTTTCAAGAAACTTTGGAAATTTTTTTTCACCACCTAAATAAAAAACAACCTAGACATTTCTGGTATCTATGAACTAAGAATGACCTGGAGAATCATAATGGCAGGTCAGTTTTAGGATTTAGTGAACATGGTAAAAAAAAAAAACAACTGTGGGATTGCACTTTGTTTGCAATTTCACCGCACTTGGAATTTTTTGCCCATTTTGGTGTCGTTCAAAAGTACAACTCGGCCTGCAGAAAACAAGCCTTCACATGGCCATTTTCACCAAAAATTTAAAAAGTTATGGCTCTGGGAAGAAGGGGAGCAAAAAATGAAAATGCAAAACCAAAAATATCTCTGGTCATTAAGGGGTTGAGAAAGTGACTTCCCACACTTAGGGTACGTGTCCACGTTCAGGATGGCCGGCGCTTTGGATGGAGTGGAAAACTCGCTCCGCCCCCTTCTGGAGACGCGATGATGCCAGATGTGTTCATTGCACATATCCTGAATCATTGCACCCCACACATAGGGCCCTGTGTTTTACCTTGCGGCGACGCAGAGTCGCCGCAAGGTAAACCGGCATGCTGCGATCTAAAAAGACGCGCCACACGTCCGGAATCGCAGGGCCGTCGAATGCGTGTTACCACGCATAGTGGAGATGGGATTTCATAAAATCCCCTCCACTATGCTGTAACATTTGGATGCTGCGGATTGAATGCTGCGGTTCCACGCAGTGTTCAATCCGCAGCTAGTCTGGATGTAAAACAGCCCTTGGACACGTACCCTTAGGCTATGTGCACACGTTAAAGATTTCTTGCAGAAATTTCCGGAGAAAAACCTGAAATTTTCTGCAAGAAATCTGCATGCGTTTTTTGCGCGTTTTTACCACGTTTTTGGTGCATTTTTTGGCGGATTTTTCCGGACATTTCCCAATGCATTATATAGTGGGAAATCCACAAAAAATCCGCAAAGTTAATGAACATGCTGCGTTTTTTCGCGGGAAAAAAATGCATCATGTGCACAAAAATTGCGGAATTCATTCTAAATGATGGGATGCTTAATGTATGCTGTTTTTTTGTGGTTTTATAGCGTTGTTATAGCGAAAAAATGCAAAAAATCAGCAACGTGTGCACACAGTCTTAAACCTTTGTCTTAATGATTAGTCTGATTTCAATATTTGTCAGTCGGAGGAGAATCAGAGCCAAGCTGGAAACCAGAGAGGACGGTGATCAGTATGTATTTTAATACAGTTTCCCTGCATCTGCATCCTATACATGTTCATCAGTGATTATGCAAAAAAGCAAAAAAATTAGCTGAAACATCTTTAAATTTCATTAAACTTCAAATAATTCAGAAAAAAAACAAGTCAATACATTCCATTTAAATGAGCATTTCTATGAAATGTGTAACTTATAAAATAAAAAAATAGGTGTTTTAGGAAATTAAGTGATTAAAAAAGCCAACATATTTAAAACTCCTAACAACCAGAATTGACAATCTAGGAAAACTGCAGAGTGTGAACTTTTAACGTTAGTTTAAAACTTGCGTCACGGATATACCTCTATTTGACCCCCAAAAATGAACTTTTTGTTTGTATCTACATTTAGAAAAAAAAAAATAGGTCACCCTTTTGTCTTAACTGAGTTTACTACCAAAGCAAGATGAAAAACACTACTGAAGAGCGTATCTCCCCTGCTGCTCGTGGATTTAAGTCATAAAAGGAAATGTAGTAGTTTGAATTAAGCTGCTTTGAATTACTGAAATGATTAGGATATCTTACTCCAGATTGATCACTGAACATCAAACCATGAAGGTCAAGGAAAGTGAGTGACTCGCAGGAGCTTTCATGCTGACTGGATATTCTTACCACTAGTGTGACCTGTTGGAATGAGATGATGATCAGTTTCTCTTAATAGCAACTGGAACCCGACATTGAGCTTTCAAAGACATACAGACTGAGTAGAACATTGCGGGCCCTGTGGAATATAGTTGTAATCTTCATTAATTCTCCATCAATAGTTCCAGGCATTTTTACCCAGCACAGATTTCGAGACATTAGTAAAAGAAGCAACTTCTCCACAGGCTATTGATTTTTGATTCTTTATAAAGCATTTAGATGGAATGCTTATAAAAATTGTTATAACTTTCACTAATTAATGTTCAGCCACAAAATTGAATGGAAAAAACTTTAAGGTCCACGTTTGAATATGTTATGGACTCTTCATTTATTAACATACACCAGTTGTCCTCTTCCATCTGGTAGATCTAAACCTACCATCTACTGGTTTTTGAGATCACAAGTATTGCAGCCATGGTGAAACTAAGAGGGATCTGAACCTTTAGCATTAAAGATTATTACAATCACTGTAGCCATGGTGTAATTTCATAAATTGTATTTGAAAAGCACCTATCACTTGCAGTTTTTCTTGACCCATTGTTGCACTTTAAGTAGTGTTTTAACCAGTGGCGTAACTATAAAGTTATGGGCCCCGGTGCAAACTTTCAAATGGGGCCCCCATGCCAAACTTTTAACATTAATTACCCTCACTAACCTTCTGTTTACAGTCCACAATTCTGTTTTCATTCGGAAGCTGGTCAGTGCACAGCTCAGTAAATGCTTCTGCACTCCAGATCTCCACAGATCTAGAGGGTTTTTATGGGACACCGATATATTCTTAAAAAAATACAACTATTTACTCACAGTACAGTACTAGGCTATCTAGTTTTAAAAGCCAACGTACCAAATGTAAACCCAAAAAAGATCTTGCCAGTGCTCACTTGACATAAACATGAGCTTCAGCAAACATAACAGTGACATTGCTGGAATGTCACAATGTGGGATGTCAGCATGTGAATTATTTTTACTGTACATGAGATACTTTAGCATTTAAAGGGAACCTGCCATCTACTTTATGCCCCCAAACCTATGACTTCTTGTTCCTGCAGCTTCCTAGTACACCCATAATCATCCCTGTCTGACCTAATACTGTCCTGTAATCGCTGAGAAAAATTATTTTATAACTTACATGTCCCTAGTAGTGATGAGCGAGTATACTCGTTACTCGGGTTTCCCAGAGCACGCTCGGGTGGTCTCCGAGTATGTGTGAGTGCGGCTGCTAGACAGGCTGAATACATGTGGGAATTCCCTAACAAACAGGCAATTCCTGCATGTATTCAGACTGTCTAGCAGTTGCAAATCATGCAGCTGTGGCGATGAAAACTAAATCTCCGAGCACGCTGAAATACTCTGAGACCACCCGAGCATGCTTGGGGAAACCAGAGTAATGAGTATACTCGCTCATCACTAGTCCCTATGCTAATTAGGGTGATGTCTTTGGAAGTGCAGACACTTTGGGCGTTAATTTCCTCCCTCGCTCTGATTCCAAGCGCATTCCCAACTTTTGAAATCTGTGTGCTGTTTCTTCCTGGTATGACGCTGCAGCATGTCATTTCCAGGTCTGTGCAATGTGCGGGTGTATTGGGTGTACTGGTCGGCTCTGGAGCATGTGCACTACACATTCTAAAGCTGGCGAGTAGACTCAATATTACCCCACAATGCACAGGACCGGAAATGACGCAGACAAACGTCATACCTGGAAGAAACAGCACACAGATTTCAAATGCTGGGAGTGCGCTTGGAATTGGAGCGAGGGAGGACATGACCGCCCAGAGCTAGGCAGGCCTCTAAGCACTCCAGGCCCCATCACAGCTGTGATCCCTGCGACCTCGGTAGTTACGCCCCTGGTTGTAACTGACCAAAGGCCCATGGGATCATGTGTCTGACCCTTTTCTTAATGATTTTTCTGGAATCTGTGAGGGCCGTGATGACAGACATATTGGTTGTCACTGGTGTTGAGCGGATCAGGCAAATTCAAATTTGCCTGTTTGTGTGATTTTTGGGGGGGAAGTAATTCTCCGCATATTTAATGTCCCACATTATGATCTGGAATCTCTGCAGACCCGAGAGCATAATTAATAATTTTGAAAACAATGCTTACACTCAACTTACCGCTCACCTCTCCAGCCCCTTTGCTTCTCACCAACCACTACCTGTCCGATCCTCGCCGCAACTTCTGATCCCCTTTGGATCACACTACAATTTCTGGGCCTCTCACTCTGAGCCAGGATTGCCAGCATTCATGAAGCATTCGCACAGAACATCATGGTGTTGAGACATCACAATGTGGACTGTGACATTCTGTGCTCATGCACATAACTCTCTGGAGCCTCATGAATGCCAGAAGTACCAGCTTAGTGCGAGAGGGCTTCGGATTCTGAGCAAGTGTCGTGGATCAGAAGATGTGACGAGGAACGTTAGGTTTTTTATTTATGGTTCAGGAAAATATCAGTCAACTGCTACCAATTTGTTGAATCCACGTGGAAGCAAATTATCTAAAACCTGCATTTTGGTGAATGTGGGTTTTTGGAAAATTTGAGTGGAATTCAAATCACTCCACTCAAATTTATTCTCTCATCTCTAGTCATCTAAATTTCATTGTAACTGATGAATAGAAACAGTGTATGATGTTAAAGGGGTTTTCTGCTTCGAACAATCTCTATTTATTAGATCTTTTTACCTTGACTAAGAGGGAGGAACCTGAGCAATAAGGCACATTAGCTCCTTGAAATGACATCATACAAGTGAACTATTCAAAAACATATTACAAATTATCCTATTTAGTTTTATGATATGTTTTATTTTTATTGAATTGCATGTGCAGGAATGCAGTTGCAGGTTCACAATTACAAGTTTATTGAAATTGGCTGATCAGTAGGGAAATTGCTAGAGACTAATGAGAAAAGTTTCCTTTTGCCATCCTTTTCCAGTTGTCTTTTTAGAACATACTGTTTTTGCACACAGGAACACTACAGCATGTCTGTGACTACCCCAGGCTACTCTATGAATGTTGAGATGATTTATTATGATATTAATTGTTATTTAGAATCAGGCACTTGAGGCTAAGTGGAAATGAAGCTCTTATTATGAACATTATTTTTTTAAGTAAGGGAATTTTTATGGTGTTGTGTGTACTTTTAGTTTGAGATCAGGATATTCTGTTTTTGTGTGATGTCTTTTATTACAGAAGCCAACAGCATATGGGAAGCAGAATTTGTTCTCACAAAGCCTCTCAAAGTATTCTTTGTTATATATATTCTGTTTAACTCTTTCCTAAGGCCACATGCACTCATTCAGTATTTGGTGATTTTTTTACCCCAGCATTTGTAAGCCAAAACCAGGAGTGGGTGAAAAATGCAGAAGTGGTGGATATGTTTCTATTATGCTTTTCCTCTGACCGTTCCACTCCTGGTTTTGGCTTACAAATACTGGGGCAAAAACTCAACAAATTCTCAATGTGTGAATGTGGCTTTATGGAAATATTGCTTGTGTTATTTTTACACCACCAATTGATCACTTCAATCTTACGCTGATGTCAGTTTGGAAACAGAACAAATCTGCCTCCTAATTGCACACCTGATCTTTTCATTTTTTTTTTAATTTGAAAAATCTGATTCTGCCTCATCTCACATCCATCCATTTTTTTTAACCCTTTAAAGTGGGGTTTCCACCACAGTAAAGGGAATCTGTCAGTTGGGTCAATCTTTGCTAGCCGTCAATATTGGCATGCAGGTCATAGGAAGCTGAATAAAATGATATCTTATATCTGCGATCCGATGTCTTATTCCAGAGTTATCCACATTTTTCTGAATATGTAAATGAGCTGTTAAGATCTAGGGGTGTGACACAGATCTCACCCTAGAGTCTGCCTCCAGTGCACATTTTAAATGATAAGGGGCATTATCAGTGTGTGACAGGTAATGACTGACAGCCTGATCTACATGCCTCACACTAGTAATGCCTCCTTTCATTTAAAATAAGCTCTAGTGTCTGTGTCTGGCCCATAGACTTTAACAGCTAATTTACATATTAAGAAAAACTTGGATTTCTCAGGAATAAGACTTCAAATCACAGATATCGAGGTATGATTTGTATTAATTTTTCTATGATCTGCATGGCCATATAGATGGCTTAGGATGGCTGAACCTAGCGACAGATTTCATTTAACAATTAAACTTTATGGGACCAGGGGCGTGAAACGAAAAAAAAATCTCACCTCCTGAATGGCTGCAGCTCCTACACTATTCCAGCTGTATCCCCCTCTGAAAGCTGGCATGATCATCCAGCATGGGGGGCATCATCTGACAGCTCTAACTGATTACTTGCCACTGATATGCTGCAGCTGAAAAGTGATGCTCCCTACTGGCTGTTTAAGCAAACAGTCTGTCAGGAGACCCATCTGCAATAGTGGAGGAAAAGTCCTCATACAGACGGTGAGTACAATTTTTTTTTTATTATATTCTTCTGGACTTACAGATATTCATTGTTAATGTGATGGAAAACCCATTTAACCGCTTTCTGATCGCTCACTGTACATAAACGTTGACGCGTGTTGGGCTCTGAGCAGCTCCCACGCTTATGAGCAATCAGTGGTCTCGCAGCGCTCAGGACCCCCAGGGTCCCTCATCGTGGCATTTATAAGATAGCATAGGAAGACCACTGATATACTCACGTCTCCATTGCCCTCGAAATATCTGTAATAGCAGCAGACAGAACTGGAATGGACCCTTCTGCTATATGCACTGCAGTCTGCCACATACACTGCCTGCCTGCCTAGCACTGATATCTATGCAGCTGGATTAGTCCTCAGAAGGACTGTTAGTTGAGATGGATATGTGTATAATATATTGTGGTATACCTACACTAACTAGGACACAAGCAAATCTCTCCCTAGCTCAGCAGCAACTCTCCCTACACTGCATGATTCCGGAGTAGACTGTGATGAGCATGGCGGTGTCAGGTCTGATATAGACCTGACGACGCTGTGCGGCCAGCCAATCACCGTAATGCCACAACCAACATGGCTGCGACATTACAGTGTGTGGCAGACAATCCCTGCATGTTCATTGGCTCACTAAAGAGCGCCAAACATGCAGGGTGGGGACCCGAGCTCCCACCGAGCAACCCGGAAATACTCAGCGAGCTCCGAGCATTTCGAGCAGTGAGTAGTGGCGAACATGCTCGCTCATCACTATTCATAACCAGAGTGTTTCAGTCTTAAAGGCCAAGACATTTTTAGATTTTTGTTCGCGGGTTGATTTAATGTCCCTAATTTTCACTTATAATTCATTCTTTTCACATCAGAGTAATTTTTAATCATTTTCATGTCACATAGGTTTGTTGCGTGATAACTAGTTTCAGAAATGTTTATTTTTTCAGTTTTTTGTTGTATTATCAATAGTCAAATTTACCGAGAAATCTGTTAAACTCTGAAGCGTTCATAAACTTTCAAGCACCATGATATGAATTTGGGTTTCTGTAGTTGTGGAGCATTCAGGATTTATGAAATCCTGTCTATGAGTGTAACATATTTTGCTGAAATTATTGGTGTTATGTATCTTTCCACAAATGTCAGTAAACTCAAGTTTTATTTAGAAACTGTCTATAATACAAAATCAAATGTAAATAAGCCTTCTAATGTTTTACTAGGGTTTTGTCTGTTTTTCCACAGGTGAAAAACGCAGCAGCTAATGTTCTCAGGGAAACATGGTTAATTTACAAAAACACAAAACTGGTCAAAAAGATAGACCATGCAAGAGTAAGGAAACATCAGCGAAAATTCTTACAGGCTATCCACCAGTAAGTGATTTACTTATCATTTTATTTGGATACATTTTCTAGTTACATTACTTTGATTTAATTTGTAATGAAAATTTTGATTAAAACAATGAAATATTACCCTGTATTGAAGGTCTTGTTGACTTAAAGTAAAATCTTTGGATTATGTGACATTTGATATGCATAGGATTATATTACTAATTGGTCAACATGTCTTGTACGAATCATAATTTTAAAAGATTGATAATGTACCTAAAGGATCAAAAAGATCAAAAAGATCAACCTTTCTTCATTGGGCTCCTTATACTACAGAACCTCTGTTACCAAAAGGAGAAGCCGATGCGCTCTTCTCCCTACCTCTTCCTTGTATGAATTGACATTCTCATCTGATTTATTCTATTTAAGAAATGGAATCAATCTTGTTTTTAACCCCTTTCTTGCATGAAACGTACTATTTTGTCCATGTGCCCTGGGCCAATTTCACCATGGACGGAATAGTACATCTGAGCGATTGGCCACTCACACAGGTGGTGTGTGGCCGATTGCAGCTGAGTGTCAGCTGATTCTCACAACTAACACCCGGAACTAAGTGGCGGGAGCAGTCTATGGCATTTTAACCCCCCGGAATACTGGGATAGAACATGATCGCAGCATTCCGGAAGCAGGCAGAGGGCTGACAGCCCCTCTGCCTTCGGATCGGGGACCCCAAGTCATGACGCGGGGTCCCGATCACTGTGATGGTAACCCAATGTTGTCATGATGACATCCGGGTTACCAGAGCTGAGAAACTTCCTGCCATGCGCAGTGCATGTCAGGAAGTCTCTCAGGTCAGTGTGCACTGATTGCAGCGCTGACAGCTTCTATAGCATGCAGATGCTGCTTCATTTGCATGCTATAGAAGCGATCAGCCTGCAAAAACTGAGTGTCTCATAGTGGGACAAAGTATATGTTAGGTTTCGAGTTCCCGCTTCTGCACAGGGGGAGTCTCGAGCCATCTCCGCTGCGGTCTCCCATTCTTATCCAGCCGCAGTGGAGTCTGCTCAGCAGGGACGTCGGTCCCAGCGTCTTGCTCAGTCTCACTCTGTACAGAGAGTTACTGCTGCTTCTTCAGCTTCTGCCATTAAAGCCAGTGCTGGTCAGCAGCGAGCGGACTTCTCTGGGACTAAGTCCTTGTCTGCACACACTGAGCATGCCCAGGGCAAGATCTCCCGTTGGAGATCGAGGGTCATGTGCTCAGGCTCTGCAGCACATTCCATTGGTCCTCTTGGCAGGTCTTGGAAGGGCAAAGTTTCTGTGGCCACTTCCTGTGCTGCAACTATATAAACTGCGCATGACCGCACGGCCATGCGCTAGTGTACATTTGCTTACATGTGTTTGTTGTGAGTGCAAGTCGTCCTTGGATACCCCTTCCCTATTGAATGTCTGTTCACGGAAGGTGTATGGTTGCTATCTAGCGCCCGACTTATCCTACAGCACTAATCACACGTTACAGCGTCCAGTTGCTGTGACCGCCAGTACGGCGCCGTGCACTTCCTCTGTGCTTTCCTTACCCAAGCCTGGGTGGTTAGTGGCGTTCGTCAGTGGGGCACCGCATGCACTCTTGTGCCCTAATATTGTTATTCAGCTTCCTTACACACCCAGTTGCGGTGTTGTGCCAGCAAGGGTCTAATCGGACTTCAATCCTAGTTGGGGTTGAGTTCGCTGACTGCTTGCTCGCCTTCTATGTGCGGTACCGCGATCCTGTGACGCAACAGGATCGCTTCCTTCACGCTGGGTGAAGTTTAACCCACGTGTGTATACTTATGAGTACCGCCATATAGTCCGTCATTACTTAGCAGCAGGTTCCATCTCTGCACGGTGGACCCCGGGCTGCGAACGCACCATACACTATCTGTCTTATTATTTGGTGCGTTCCGCTAGCCCTAACATTACACTAGCGCCAGGGTCTGGCTAGTAATGACGGACAAACAGCAATCCTTGCGGTATATCCAGCAGCTGGAGGGTAGGTTGGCGGCTCTTGAGAGTGCAACCTCAGCTGTGGATGTTACCGCAGTTGCTGAACAGGCTGCTAGCGTGGCTGCAGCAACCCTGTCCATTGCCACCCCTGCTCCGACATTTTCTCGCCTCCCGCTGCCAGAAAAATTTTCTGGTGATAGCAAGTTTTGTAGGGGATTTGTGAGTCAGTGCTCTATTCACCTCGAGCTCCTGGCTGCACGTTTTCCCACAGAGCGGGCTAAGGTGGGATTTATAGTGTCTCTCTTGACGGACAGGGCGTTGGAATGGGCTACGCTGCTGTGGGAGCGTGGTGATCATGTGGTGCAGAGTGCTCCGCTGTTTCTGAGCACTCTGAAACAGGTCTTTTTAGGACCTCAAGTCACCCATGATACTGCGCTCCAACTGCTGGCATTAACTCAGGGTGAGTCCTTGGTCAGTCATTTTGCCGTCCAATTCCGCACTTTAGCTTCTGAGCTGGATTGGTCGGATAAAGCTCTTATCCCCATATTTTGGAGGGGCCTGGCTGACCATGTTAAGGACGCTCTGGCCACTAGGGAGATTCCTGCCACACTGGAGGAGTTAATAACTGTCTCCACTCGAATTGACCTCTGTTTTAACGAGCGGAGGTTAGAGCGAGCCCAGTGTAGGCAGAGGTTTCGGTTGGCTCCTACCTTCGCCAAACCTCTGGAATCTCCGGTCCTGGTTCCTGAGTCACATGAGGCCAGGGAAGTGTCACAAGCGGGATCTAAGTCTCGAACCGCTTGTGCACTCAAGGTCTGTCATGTTTGCCAGCAGTCAGGACATCTAGCCACCAGATGTTCTCAGCGGTCGAGGAAACGTCAGCGTCTAGTGGTAGTAGGTGGAGGTACACTAGACACGGCGACGTTTGCCTCTAAATTGTCCTTTAAGGGGACAATTACTATAGGCTCATTCTCCCACTCGGTAGAGCTCTGCGTGGATTCTGGGGCGGAGGGCAATTTTATGTCTTCTGCCTTCGCCCAACGTCACGCAATACCCCTGGTTATGCTAGCTCAACCAGTAATGGTACGAGTGGTGAATGGGTCGACACTGCCCTCACAGATAACACACCAGACCATCCCTTTTACTCTGTCCATGTCGCCATCTCATCAGGAGATTATATCTCTGCTCGTCATTCCAGAGGGAATTGATGAGGTCCTGTTGGGAATACCTTGGCTACGGTACCACTCTCCTCATATCGAGTGGTCCTCTGGCAGAATCCTGGGATGGGGTGAATCTTGTGGGGGTAGGTGTCAGAGGGAGTGCGTTCAGGTTGCTACTACAGAGGTACCCGCAGATCTTTCCTCTCTCCCCAAGCAGTATTGGTCTTATGCAGACGTGTTCTCCAAAAAGGCGGCGGAGATCCTTCCGCCCCATCGCCCCTATGACTGTCCTATTGATCTCTTGCCTGGTGCTGAGCCTCCCCGGGGTCGAGTCTATCCGCTATCTCTCCCGGAGACGGAGGCAATGTCACGGTACATCCAGGAAAATCTGCCAAGAGGATTCATTAGGAAGTCAGTGTCACCTGCAGGGGCAGGGTTCTTCTTCGTGCAGAAGAAGAATGGGGAATTGCGTCCATGCATAGACTACAGGGGTCTTAATGCTATCACCGTTAAAAATAAGTATCCTTTGCCCTTGATATCTGAGCTCTTCGATAGGCTTCGGGGAGCAAGGGTATTTACTAAACTAGATCTGCGGGGTGCTTACAACCTGATTCGCATCCGTGAGGGGGACGAATGGAAGACGGCTTTTAACACCAGGGATGGGCACTATGAATATCTGGTGATGCCCTTCGGGCTCTGTAATGCCCCAGCCGTTTTCCAAGACTTTGTGAACGATATCTTCCGGGATATGCTTTCCACCTCGGTCGTAGTCTATCTGGATGATATTCTCATTTACTCTCCAGATATTGACTCCCACCGGAGAGATGTTTGCAAAGTCTTCGACCTCCTGCGGGCAAACTCCCTCTATGCCAAGTTGGAGAAGTGTATGTTTGAGCAGGAATCCCTACCTTTCCTAGGCTACATCATCTCTGCCCAGGGATTGGCTATGGATCCTGCCAAACTACAGGCTGTGATGGACTGGCAAGAGCCCCATTCTCTTAAAGCGGTGCAGCGCTTTACGGGGTTCATTAATTATTATCGCCAGTTCATTCCGCACTTCTCAACTTTGGTAGCTCCCTTGGTTGCCCTCACCAAGAAGGGGGCGAATCCCAAATTGTGGTCTGAGGAGGTCTCCAAGGCCTTTAACTCTATAAAGTCACACTTCGCTAGCGCTCCCATCCTACATCGCCCCGATGTTGATAAGCCATTTATCATGGAGGTGGATGCCTCTTCTGTTGGTGCTGGAGCAGTCCTCTTCCAAAAGGATGCTCAAGGTCGGAAGCATCCTTGCTTCTTTTTCTCCAAGACCTTCGCACCTGCAGAGAGGAATTATTCCATCGGGGACAGGGAGTTGCTAGCCATGAAGTTGGCTTTCTCGGAGTGGAGACATCTCTTGGAGGGAGCACGTTTTCCCTTCCAAGTCTTCACAGACCATAAAAATTTGGTGTACCTGCAGACAGCCCAGCGGTTGAATTCTCGCCAGGCCAGATGGTCCTTATTCTTCTCCCGGTTTCATTTCACCCTCCATTTTCTTTCTGGGGAGAAGAACATTCGGGCCGACGCTCTCTCTCGCTCCGTTGTGTCATCTGCGGAGGAGGAGGAGGAGCCTCGGCTTATTGTCCCCACCGAGAGCTTGAGAACTGTGGCCCCGGTTTCACTAGAGTCTGTGCCCCCGGGCAAGACTTTTGTTCCATCCAATTTGCGACCGGAGGTTCTCTCTTGGGCACACTCGTCCAGGGTGGGTGGACATTTTGGTACCAAAAGGACATCTGAGTTACTGGCGAGGACATACTGGTGGCCGCATATGGCTCGTGATGTCGCAGAGTATGTTCGGGCGTGTGTTTCTTGCGCCAAGAACAAGACTCCTCGGCAACGGCCAGCTGGTTTGCTTTTTCCTCTGCCGGTGGCGGACAGGCCCTGGGAGATGGTCGGGATGGACTTTGTGGTGGGCTTACCCAAGTCTCGTAACTGCACCATTATCTGGGTGATCACCGACCATTTTTCCAAAATGGTGCACTTGGTGCCTCTTCCACGGCTACCTTCTGCACGGGCATTGGCTGTCTTGTTTGTCAAGCATATCTTTCGCCTACACGGTATGCCAGACAAAATTGTTAGTGACCGGGGTCCCCAGTTTGCGTCTCGATTCTGGAGGGAGCTTTGTCGTCTACTCAGTATTGAGTTGAATCTCTCTTCGGCATATCATCCCGAGACGAATGGGTTGGTAGAGAGGGCCAACCAGACCTTGGTCACATATTTTCGACATTTTGTTTCTGCCAGGCAGGATGACTGGGCATCCTTGCTACCGTGGGCAGAGTTTGCACTGAACAATGCCGTAGCCGACTCCACCGGTCAGACTCCATTCCTCCTAAATTACGGCCAGCATCCGCGTGTTCCTGTGCCCATGCCTGTGTCTTCTGCTGACTCCAGGGTGGCAGACTGGGCTGTGGAGGCACGGGACATTTGGGACCGCACGCAGGATGCCATTCGGGCCTCCAAGGAGAGAATGAGGTCCTCCGCCGATGTTCATCGGCGCCCCGCTCCGACCTTTGCTCCTGGCGACTTGGTGTGGCTCTCCGCCCGTAACATCAGGCTGCGAGTTGAGTCCACTAAGTTTGCTCCTCGCTACTTGGGTCCCTTCAAGGTTCTCGAACAGGTTAATCCTGTGGTCTACCGTTTGGCTCTTCCTCCACGCTTGGGTATCACCGACACCTTTCATGTGTCCCTCTTGAAACCCGTATACATGTCCCGGTTTTCCGAGTCATCTGCCGGGACATCGGGTTCGTCTACGGACGATTACGAGGTGAACGCTATTTTGGGGTGCAAGGTGGTACGCGGCTAAAAGTTCTATCTGGTGGATTGGAAGGGTTATGGCCCAGAGGACAGGTCATGGGAGCCTGCTGAAAACATTCGGGCCCCACAGCTCATTGCTGCCTTCGAGCGTAGCGAGGCCCAAGGAGGGGGGGCCCTAGGAGGGGGGGGTAATGTTAGGTCTCGAGTTCCCGCTTCTGCACAGGGGGAATCTCGAGCCATCTCCGCTGCGGTCTCCCATTCTTATCCAGCCACAGTGGAGTCTGCTCAGCAGGGACGTTGGTCCCAGCATCTTGCTCAGTCTCACTCTGTACAGAGAGTTACTGCTGCTTCTTCAGCTTCTGCCATTAAAGCCAGTGCTGGTCAGCAGCGAGCGGACTTCTCTGGGACTAAGTCCTTGTCTGCACACACTGAGCATGCCCCAGGGCAAGATCTCCCGTTGGAGATCGAGGGTCATGTGCTCAGGCTCTGCAGCACATTCCATTGGTCCTCTTGGCAGGTCTTGGAAGGGCAAAGTTTCTGTGGCCACTTCCTGTGCTGCAACTATATAAACTGCGCATGACCGCACGGCCATGCGCTAGTGTACATTTGCTTACGTGTGTTTGTTGTGAGTGCAAGTCGTCCTTGGATACCCCTTCCCTATTGAATGTCTGTTCGCGGAAGGTGTATGGTTGCTATCTAGCGCCCGACTTATCCTACAGCACTAATCACACGTTACAGCGTCCAGTTGCTGTGACCGCCAGTATGGCGCCGTGCACTTCCTCTGTGCTTTCCTTACCCAAGCCTGGGTGGTTAGTGGCGTTCATCAGTGCGGCACCGCATGCACTCTTGTGCCCTAATATTGTTATTCAGCTTCCTTACACACCCAGTTGCGGTGTTGTGCCAGCAAGGGTCTAATCGGACTTCAATCCTAGTTGGGGTTGAGTTCGCTGACTGCTTGCTCGCCTTCTATGTGCGGTACCGCGATCCTGTGACGCAACAGGATCGCTTCCTTCACGCTGGGTGAAGTTTAACCCACGTGTGTATACTTATGAGTACCGCCATATAGTCCGTCATTACTTAGCAGCAGGTTCCATCTCTGCACGGTGGACCCCGGGCTGCGAACGCACCATACACTATCTGTCTTATTATTTGGTGCGTTCCGCTAGCCCTAACAGTATAAAAGTTAGAATGAAGTTAAAAAAATGTTTAATAATTGTAAAAATATTTAAAAAATAATAATAAAAATTAAATCTTTATGCTATCACTAAATAAATATTCGAATGGATAAAAATCTAAATAGTAAAAATACACATATTTGGTAACGCCGCGTCCGTAACGACCCGACCTATAAAACTGTCCCACTAGTAAACTTCTTTAGTGAACACCATAAAAAAAAAACAAGGCAAAAAACTGCTTTATCATCTTACCGCCGAACAAAAGGGAATAACATGCGATCAAAAAGGCGGATATAAATAACCATGGTATCTCTGAAAACGTCATCTTGTCCCACAAAAAAACAAGCTGCCATACAGCGTCGTGAACGAAAAAATAAAAGCGTTCTAGCTGTCAGAATAAAGTGATGCAAAAGCAATTATTTTTTCTGTAAAATAGTTTTATTATATTTAGGTATCGCTGTAATCGTTCTGACCGAAAGAATAAAACTGCCTTATCAGTTTTACCACACACGGAACGGTGTAAATGCCTCCCCCAAAAGAAATTCATGAATTGCTGATTTTTGCTCATACTGTCTCCCAAAAATTGGAATAGAAAGTGATCAAAAAATGTAATTTGCCCAAAATTGGTACCAATAAAAACACCAGCTCATCCCGCAAAAAAAGAAAACCTCACATGACTCTGTGGGCCAAAAGGTGGAAATATTATAGCTCTCAAAATGTGGTGATGCAATAACTATTTTTTGCAATAAAAAGCATCTTTTAGTGTGTGACTGCTGCCAAACATAAAAACCCGCTATAAGGTCTCTTTCACATGTCCTTATATTTTTAGTACTGGAGATGTCAGTGTCCGTGTGTGTAATACTTGCGGCACACGTGTGGCATGTGTGTGCCGCATCAGTACCACACAGACGGGTGCCAGGGAAGAAGCGTTACAGTAACCGCTGTGCCCCGGTGCCGGTTGCTGAGCATGGCTTTCTTCATTCTCCCCTGCCCTGCCGGTGATGTGCGCAAGCAGGGCAGAATGATGAGAGTTACATTTAACCCCTTATCGAATGTAAATACACCTTTTAACAGCGGCAGCTAAGGGTAATTAAACCACAGCACCAATTTTTAACAGCGCTGAGGTTTAAGGTTATAGCGTCCCCAGCGTCGGAATTTCTCTGGGGTCTCGGCTGCCGGGAACAGCCGAGACCCCAGAGAGCATGATTTGGGTTGGTTTTTACCGACCCAGGTGTTGCAGTAAATCATACTCTGCTTTATCACCTTCTTAATTAAGGAAAAATAATAAAATTAAGAAAAATGTATTTATTTCTATTTTCCCATTAGGGTTAGAGTTGGGTTAAAGTGAGTTGGGCTAAAGTTAGGGTTAGGGTGAAGGCTAAAGTTAGGGTTAGGCTGGGGGCTAAAGTTAGGGTTAGAGTTGGGGCTAGAGTTGCGATTAGGGTTTGGGGTGTGCTAGGGTTAGGTTTGTGGTTAGGGTTATGGTTAGAGTTGCGATTAGGGTTAACCCCTTCCCAACCTTTGACGCATACGCTGCGTCATGAAAGTTGGTGCCATTCCGACCCATGACGCAGCATATGCGTCATGGAAAGATCGCGTCCCTGCAGGCCGGGTGAAAGGGTTAACTCCCATTTCACCCGATCTGCAGGGACAGGGGGAGTGGTAGTTTAGCCCAGGGGGGTGGCTTCACCCCCTCGTGGCTACGATCGCTCTGATTGGCTGTTGAAAGTGAAACTGCCAATCAGAGCGATTTGTAATATTTCACCTAAAAAAATGGTGAAATATTACAATCCAGCCATGGCCGATGCTGCAATATCATCGGCCATGGCTGGACACACTAATGTGCACCCACCCCACTCCTCCGATTGCCCGTCCTCCTGCCCGCTCCCCCCGTGCTCCAATCACACCCCCCGTGCTCCAATCAAACCCCCCCGCACTCCGATCCCCCCCCCCGCACAGCGATTCCCCCCCCGTGCTCCGATCCACCCGCCCGCACAGCGATCCCCCACTCCGTGCTCCAATCCACCCACCCATGTTCCGATCCACCCCCCCGTGCTCCGACGCCCCCCCCCCGTGCCCTGATCTCCCCCCCCTTATACTTACCTGGCCTCCCGGGGACCGTCCGGCTTCCTTCCTGGGCGCCGCCATCTTCCAAAATGGCGGGCGCATGTGCAGTGCGCCCGCCGAATCTGCCGGCCGGCAGATTCGTTCCAGAGTGAATTTTGATCACTGAGATATAACCTATCTCAGTGATCAAAATAAAAAAAAAAAGTAAATGACCCCCCCCCCCCCTTTGTCACCCCCATAGGTAGGGACAATAAAAAAAATAATTTTTTTTTTCCACTAAGGTTGGGGTGAGAACTAGGGTTAGGGTTAGGGTTAGGGGTAGGGTTAGGGTTAGGGGTAGGGTTAGGGTTTCGGTATGTGCACACGTATTCTGGTCCTCTGCGGATTTTTCCGCTGCGGATTTGATAAATCCGCAGTGCTAAACCGCTGCGGATTTATGGCGGATTTACCATGTTTTTTCTGCGCATTTCAATGCGGTTTTACAACAGCGATTTTCTATTTGAGCAGTTGTAAAACCGCTGCGGAATCCGCAGAAAGAAGTGACATGCTGCGGAATGTAAACCGCTGCGTTTCCGTACAGTTTTTCTGCAGCATGTGTACAGCGATTTTTGTTTTCCATAGGTTTGCATTGAACTGTAAACTCATGGGAAACTGCTGCGGATCCGCAGCGTTTTCCGCAGCGTGTGCACATAGCTTTAGAATTAGGCTATGTGCACACGGTGCGGATTGGCCGCTGCGGATCCGCAGCAGAGTTCCATCAGGTTTACAGTACCATGTAAACATATGGAAAGCCAAATCCGCTGTGCCCATGGTGCGGAAAATACCGTTGTATTTTCCGTAGCATGTCAATTCTTTGTGCGGATTCCGCAGCGTTTTACACCTGTTCCTCAATAGGAATCCGCAGGTGAATTCCGGACAAAAAACACTGGAAATCCGCGGTAAATCCGCAGGTAAAACGCAGTGCCTTTTACCCACGGATTTTTCAAAAATGGTGCTGAAAAATCTCATACGAATCCGCAACGTTGGCACATAGCCTTAGGGCTAGGGTTGGGTTGGAATTAGGGTTGTGGTTAGGATTAGGGGTGTGTTGGGGTTACGGGTGTGTTGGGGTTAGGGTTGTGATTAGGGTTACGGCTACAGTTGGGATAAGGGTTAGGGGTGTGTTGGAGTTAGAATTGAGGGGTTTCCACTGTTTAGGCACATCAGGGGGTCTCCAAACGCAACATGGCGCCACCATTGATTCCAGCCAATCTTGTATTCAAAAAGTCAAATGGTGCTCCCTCACTTCCGAGCCCCGACGTGTGCCCAAACAGTGGTTTACCCCCACATATGGGGTACCAGCATACTCAGGACAAACTGCGCAACAATTACTGGGGTCCAATTTCTCCTGATACCCTTGTGAAAATAAAGAAATGCTTGCTAAAACATCATTTTTGAGGAAAGAAAAATGATTTTTTATTTTCACGGCTCTGCGTTGTAAACGTCTGTGAAGCACTTGGGGGTTCAAAGTGCTCACCACATATCTAGATAAGTTCCTTCGGGGGTCTAGTTTCTAAAATGGGGTCACTTGTGGGGGATTTCTACTGTTTAGGCACACCAGTGGCTCTGCAAACGCAATGTGATGCCCGCAGACCATTCCATCAAAGTCTGCATTTCAAAAGTCACTACTTCCCTTCTGAGCCCCGACGTGTGCCCAAACAGTGGTTTACCCCCACACATGGGGTATCGGCGTACTCAGGAGAAACTGGACAACAACTTTTGGGGTCCAATTTCTCCTGTAATCCTTGGGAAAATAAAAAATTCTGGGCTAAATAATTATTTTTGAGGAAAGAAAACGTATTTATTATTTTCACGGCTCTGCATTATAAACTTCTATGAAGCACTTGGGGGTTCAAAGTGCTCACCACACATCTAGAAAAGTTCCTTTCGGGGTCTAGTTTCCAAAATGGGGTCAATTCTGGGGGGTTTCTACTGTTTAGGCACATCAGGGGCTCTGCAAACGCAACGTGACGCCCGCAGAGCATTCCATCAAAGTCTGCATTTCAAAACGTCACTACTTCAATTCCGAGCCCCGGCATGTGCCCAAACAGTAGTTTACCCCCACATATGGGGTATCACCGTACTCAGGAGAAACTGGACAACAAATATTGGGGTCAAATTTCTCCTGTTACCCTTGGGAAAATTAAAAAATTCTGGGCTAAATAATTATTTTTGAGGAAAGAAAACGTATTTATTATTTTCACGGCTCTGCATTATAAACTTCTGTGAAGCACTTGGGGGTTCAAAGTGCTCACAACACATCTAGATAAGTTCCTTTCGGGGTCTAGTTTCCAAAATGGGGTCACTTCTGGGGGGTTTCTACTGTTTAGGCACATCAGGGGCTCTGCAAACGCAACGTGACGCCCGCAGAGCATTCCATCAAAGTCTGCATTTCAAAACGTCACTACTTCAATTCCGAGCCCCGGCATGTGCCCAAACAGTAGTTTACCCCCACATATGGGGTATCACCGTACTCAGGAGAAACTGGACAACAAATATTGGGGTCAAATTTCTCCTGTTACCCTTGGGAAAATTAAAAAATTCTGGGCTAAATAATTATTTTTGAGGAAAGAAAACGTATTTATTATTTTCACGGCTCTGCATTATAAACTTCTGTGAAGCACTTGGGGGTTCAAAGTGCTCACCACACATCTAGATAAGTTCCTTTCGGGGTCTAGTTTCCAAAATGGGGTCACTTGTGCGGGGTTTCTACTGTTAAGCCACATCAGGGGCTCTGCAAACGCAACGTGACGCCCACAGAGCATTCCATCAAAGTCTGCATTTCAAAACGTCACTACTTCACTTCCGAGCCTCGGCATGTGCCCAAACAGTGGTTTACCCCCACATATGGGGTATCAGCGTACTCAGGAGAAACTGGACAACAACTTTTGGGATCCAATTTTTCCTGTTACCCTTGGGAAAATAAAAAATTCTGGGCTAAATAATTATTTTTGAGGAAAGAAAACGTATTTATTATTTTCACGGCTCTGCATTATAAACTTCTATGAAGCACTTGGGGGTTAAAAGTGCTCACCACACATCTAGATAAGTTTCTTTCGGGGTCTAGTTTCCAAAATGGGGTCACTTGTGGGGGGTTTCTACTGTTAAGCCACATCAGGGGCTCTGCAAACGCAACGTGACGCCCACAGAGCATTCCATCAAAGTCTGCATTTCAAAATGTCACTACTTCACTTCCGAGCCCCGGCATGTGCCCAAACAGTGGTTTAGCCCCACATATGGGGTATCAGCGTACTCAGGAGAAACTGGACAACAACTTTTGTGGTCAAATTTCTCCTGTTACCCTTTGTAAAATAAAAAATTGCAGGCTAAAAGATCATTTTTGAGAAAATAATTTTTTTTTTTTATTTTCATGGCTCAGCGTTATAAACTTCTGTGAAGCACTTGGGGGTTCAAAGTCCTCACCACACATCTAGATTAGTTCCCTTGGGGGTCTAGTTTCCAAAATGGGGTCATTTCTGGGGGATCTCCAATGTTTAGGCACACAGGGGCTCTCCAAACGTGACATGGTGTCCGCTAATGATTGGAGCTAATTTTCCATTTAAAAAGCCAAATGGCGTGCCATCCCTTCCGAGCCCTGCCGTGCGCCCAAACAGTGGTTTACCCCCACATATGGGGTATCAGCGTACTCAGGACAAACTGGACAACAATATTTGGGGTCCAATTTCTCCTATTATCCTTGGCAAAATAGGAAATTCCAGGCTAAAAAATCATTTTTGAGGAAAGAAAAATTATTTTTTATTTTCATGGCTCTGCATTATAAACTTCTGTGAAGCACCTGGGGGTTTAAAGTGCTCAATATGCATCTAGATAAGTTCCTTGGGGGGTCTAGTTTCCAAAATGGGGTCACTTGTGGGGGAGCTTCAATGCATAGGCACACAGGGGCTCTCCAAACGCGACATGGTGTCCGCTAACAATTGGAGCTAATTTTCCATTCAAAAAGTCAAATGGCGCGCCTTCCCTTCCGAGCCCTGCCGTGTGCCCAAACAGTGGTTTACCCCCACATATGAGGTATCGGCGTACTCGGGAGAAATTGCCCAACAAATTTTATGATCCATTTTATCCTACTGCCCATGTGAAAATGAAAAAATTGAGGCGAAAAGAATTTTTTTGTGAAAAAAAAAGTACTTTTTCATTTTTACAGATAAATTTGTGAAGCACCTGAGGGTTTAAAGTGCTCACTAGGCATCTAAATAAGTTCCTTGGGGGGTCTAGTTTCCAAAATGGGGTCACTTGTGGGGGAGCGCCAATGTTTAGGCACACAGGAGCTCTCCAAACGCGACATGGTGTCCGCTAACGATGGAAATAATTTTTCATTCAAAAAGTCAAATGGCGCTCCTTCCCTTCCGAGCCTTACAATGTGCCCAAACAGTGGTTTACCCCCACATATGAGGTATCGGCGTACTCAGGAGAAATTGCCCAACACATTTTAGGATCCATTTTATCCTGTTGCCCATGTAAAAATGAAAAAATTGAGGCTAAAAGAATTTTTTTGTGAAAAAAAAGTACTTTTTCATTTTTACGGATCAATTTGTGAAGCACCTGGGGGTTCAAAGTGCTCACTATGCATCTAGATAAGTTCCTTGGGGCGTCTAGTTTCCAAAATGGGGTCACTTGTGGGGGAGCTCCAATTTTTAGGCACACGGGGGCTCTCCAAACGTGACATGGTGTCCGCTAAAGAGTGGAGCCAATTTTTGATTCAAAAAGTCAAATGGCGCTCCTTCCCTTCCAAGCCCTGCCGTGCGCCCAAACAGTGGTTTACCCCCACATATGAGGTATCAGCGTACTCAGGACGAATTGGACAACAACTTTCGTGGTTCAGTTTCTCCTTTTACCATTGGGAAAATAAAAAAATTGTTGCTAAAAGATAATTTTTGTGACTAAAAAGTTAAATGTTCATTTTTTCCTTCCATGTTGCTTCTGATGCTGTGAAGCACCTGAAGGGTTAATAAACTTCTTGAATGTGGTTTTGAGTACCTTGAGGGGTGCAGTTTTTAGAATGGTGTCACTTTTGGGTATTTTCAGCCATATAGACCCCTCACACTGACTTCAAATGTGAGGTGGTCCCTAAAAAAAATGGTTTTGTAAATTTCGTTGTAAAAATGACAAATCGCTGGTCAAATTTTAAACCTTATAACTTCCTAACAAAAAAAAATTTTGTTTCCAAAATTGTGCTGATGTAAAGTAAACATGTGGGAAATGTTATTTATTAACTATTTTGTGTCACATATCTCTCTGGTTTAACAGAATAAAAATTCAAAATGTGAAAATTGCGAAATTTTCAAAATTTTCGCCAAATTTCCGTTTTTATCACAAATAAACGCAGAATTTATTGACCTAAATTTACCACTAACATGAAGCCCAATATGTCACGAAAAAACAATCTCAGAACCGCTAGGATCCGTTGAAGCGTTCCTGAGTTATTACCTCATAAAGGGACACTGGTCAGAATTGCAAAAAACGGCAAGGTCTTTAAGGTCAAAATAGGCTGGGTCATGAAGGGGTTAAGGGTGTGTTGGGGTTAGGGTTGGAGTTAGAATTGGGGAGTTTCCATTGTTTAGGCACGTCAGGGGCTCTCCAAATGCGATATAGTGTCTGATCTCAATTCTAGTCAATTTTGCATTGAAAAAGTAAAATGGCGCACCTTCCATTCCGATCTCTGCCATGCACCCAAACAGTGGTTTACCCCCACATATGGGGTATCAACATACTGAGAACAAGTTGCACAACTTTTTTTGGGGTCCAATTACTCCTGTTAACCTTGGAAAAATTTATATTGGGGGCGAAAAGATCATTTTTGCGAAAAAAAATTTGATTGTTTATTTTTGCGGCTCTACGTTATAAACGTCTGTGAAGCACTTGGGGGTTCAAAGTACTCACCACACATCTAGATAAGTTCCTTAGTTTCCAAAATCTTGTCACTTGAGTGGGGTTTCCACTGTTTAGGCACATCAGGGTGTCCGATCAGCATGGTGTCCGATCTCAATTCCAACCAATTTTGCATTGAAAAATCAAATGGCGCTCCTTCCCTTCCGAGCTCTGCCGTGCGCCCAAACAGTGTTTCACCCCCACATATGGTGTATCAGCATACTCAGGACAAATTGTACAACAACTTTTGCGGTCCACTTTCTCCTGTTACCCTTGGTAAAAAAAATAAAGAGGATCTGAAGTACAAAAGTAAAAAAGTTAAATGTTCATTTTTTTAAACATTCCAAAAATTCCTGTGAAGCACCTGAAGGGTTAATAAACTTCTTGAATGTGGTTTTGAGCTCCTTCAGGGGTGCAGTTTTTAGAATGGTGTCACTTTTTCTTTTATATAGACTGCTCAAAGTGACTTCAAATGTGAGGTGGTCCCTAAAAAAATAAATGGTGTTGTAAAAATGAGAAATCGCGGTTTAATTTTTAACCCTTATAACTTCCTTAAAAAAAAAAAAGTGGTTCCCAAATTGTGCTGATTTAAACATGTGGGAAATGTTACTTATTAAGTATTTTTGTGACATATCTCTGTGATTTAAAGGGCCACTGTCACCCCCCTCCAGCCGTTATAAACTAAAAGAGCCACCTTGTGCAGTAGTAATGCTGCATTCTAACAAGGTGGCTCTTTTAGTTTTGTGTTCAAGTATTACTAAAATAAAGCGCTTTGAAACTTTTCAAAAATACTTGTCTTTGTCCACGGAGGCGGGTCTGAAACCTCCTCTGTGAAGCGCCCAACTGCCGTCACTCATCTCTTCTGGGGCGATGGTCGCCGCCCCCTGCGCGCTGTTCTTCTTAAATCCGGCGCCTGCGCTGTGCGTGCCTGCCTGGGGCAGGCGCATTGAGAATTGGCAGTCATAGCTCTCAGATGCCGGGTTCCTGACTGCGCCTGTGCGGGCAGTGCGGCCACCCTGTTACTGAATCCCCGCCCTGCACTGTGTTATGCATTATGCACAGTGCGGGGCTAGGATTCCTGGGCAGATTCCTGCACAGACTGACGCTGGAAGGCGGGGAACCTGGGGGAGTGTCTGACAAGCGCAGTGCGCATGCCCAGGAATCCCAGCCCCGCACTGTGCATAATGCATAACACAGTGCGGGGCGGGGATTCAGTAACAGGGTGGCCACACTGCCCGCAAAGGCGCAGGCAGGAACCCGGCATCTGAGAGCTGACTGCCAATTCTCAATGCGCCTGCCTCAGGCAGGCACGCACAGCGCAGGCGCCAGATTTAAGAAGAACAGCGCACAGGGGGGCGGCGACCATCGCCCCAGAAGAGATGAGTGACGGCAGTTGGGCGCTTCACAGAGGAGGCTTCAGACCCGCCTCCATGGACAAAGACAGGTATTTTTGAAAAGTTTCAAAGCGCTTTATTTTAGTAATACTTGAACACAAAACTAAAAGAGCCACCTTGTTAGAATAAAACAAACGCAAGAAAAAGGTGCAAAAAAGTCCAAAAAATAATAGACAAATCTTTATTAAATATAGAAATATAGCAACACAAGGGATACAACAATAGTGGATAAAAAGATGCAAACATCATGTACAGTACGCATGGAGCGAACACGCACCACACATCAGCAGCCAGGCAAGGCGCATAAAAGGGTACTCCTAGGTACTACATGCTCCATATAGAAGCTCCTTAGTGTATTAAATGTATGACCAGAGCCCATAACCAGACAATAAAAGGATAGTATATAGATATAAATAATAACCACCAGAAAGCGCCTTACCAGCTGCAGATGCGGGGAGAGCGCCGACTCCAACCCACCCCAGCACGCCTTTCTGCGATGTCCTTTCTCCTGAGGAAGGACATCTCCGAAACGCGCGTTGGGGTGGGTTGGAGTCGGCGCTCTCCCCGCATCTGCAGCTGGTAAGGCGCTTTCTGGTGGTTATTATTTATATCTACAGTTAGGGCCAGAAATATTTGGACAGTGACACAAGTTTTGTTATTTTAGCTGTTTACAAAAACATGTTCAGAAATACAATTATATATATAATATGGGCTGAAAGTGCACACTCCCAGCTGCAATATGATAGTTTCCACATCCAAATCGGAGAAAGGGTTTAGGAATCATAGCTCTGTAATGCATAGCGTCCTCTTTTTCAAGGGACCAAAAGTAATTGGACAATGGACTCTTAGGGCTGCAATTAACTCTGAAGGCGTCTCCCTCGTTAACCTGTAATCAATGAAGTAGTTAAAAGGTCAGGGGTGGATTCCAGGTGTGTGGTTTTGCATTTGGAAGCTGTTGCTGTGAGCAGATAACATGCGGTCAAAGGAACTCTCAATTGAGGTGAAGCAGAACATCCTGAGGCTGAAAAAAAAGAAAAAATCCATCAGAGAGATAGCAGACATGCTTGGAGTAGCAAAATCAACAGTTGGGTACATTCTGAGAAAAAAGGAATTGACTGGTGAGCTCGGGAACTCAAAAAGGCCTGGGCGTCCACGGATGACAACAGTGGTGGATGATCGCCGCATACTTAATTTGGTGAAGAAGAACCCGTTCACAACATCAACTGAAGTCCAGAACACTCTCAGTGAAGTAGGTGTATCTGTCTCTAAGTCAACAGTAAAGAGAAGACTCCATGACAGTAAATACAAAGGGTTCACATCTAGATGCAAACCATTCATCAATACCAAAAATAGACAGGCCAGAGTTAAATTTGCAGAAAAACACCTCAAGAAGCCAGCTCAGTTCTGGAAAAGTATTCTATGGACAGATGAGACAAAGATCAACCTGTACCAGAATGATGGGAAGAAAAAAGTTTGGAGAAGAAAGGGAACGGCACATGATCCAAGGCACACCACATCCTCTGTAAAACATGGTGGAGGCAACGTAATGGCATGGGCATGCATGGCTTTCAATGGCACTGGGTCACTTGTGTTTATTGATGACATAAGAGCAGACAAGAGTAGCCGGATGAATTCTGAAGTGTACCGGGATTTACTTTCAGCCCAGATTCAGCCAAATGCTGCAAAGTTGATTGGACGGCGCTTCATAGTACAGATGGACAATGACCCCAAGCATACATCCAAAGCTACCCAGGAGTTCATGAGTGCCAAAAAGTGGAACATTCTGCAATGGCCAAGTCAATCTCCAGATCTAAACCCAATTGAGCATGCATTTCATTTGCTCAAATCCAGACTTAAGACGGAAAGACCCACAAACAAGCAAGACCTGAAGGCTGCGGCTGTAAAGGCCTGGCAAAGCATTAAGAAGGAGGAAACCCAGCGTTTGGTGATGTCCATGGGTTCCAGACTTAAGGCAGTGATTGCCTCCAAAGGATTTGCAACAAAATATTGAAAATAAAAATATTTTGTTTGGGTTATGTTTATTTGTCCAATTACTTTTGACCTCCTAAAATGTGGAGTGTTTGATAGAAAATGTAGGAATTGTACACATTTCTTTACAGATATTTTTGTTCAACCCTTCAAATTAAACGTTACAATCTGCACTTGAATTCTGTTGTAGAGGTTTCATTTCAAATCCAATGTGGTGGCATGCAGAGCCCAACTCGCGAAAATTGTGTCACTGTCCAAATATTTCTGGCCCTAACTGTATATACTATCCTTTTATTGTCTGGTTATGGGCTCTGGTCATACATTTAATACACTGAGGAGCTTCTATATGGAGCATGTAGTACCTAGGAGTACCCTTTACCTTTTATGCGCCTTGCCTGGCTGCTGATGTGTGGTGCGTGTTCGCTCCATGCGTACTGTACATGATGTTTGCATCTTTTTACCCACTATTGTTGTATCCCTTGTGTTGCTATATTTATATATTTAATAAAGATTTGTCTATTATTTTTTGGACTTTTTTGCACCTTTTTCTTGCGTTTGTTTGCTTTGGCAATTATTGGTGTGTCCTGTGACATCCTTTACACAGGCTCTAGTTACCTCTTTATTATCTTTTTCATCATGAGTGGAGGATTTACTAGATTCTGCCTGTGTTGTTTTCCTTGTTAGAATGCAGCATTACTGCTGCACAAGTTGGCTCTTCTATATATATAATTGTCTAAGGGTTTTTCCGTCTGTCTGTCTTTCTGTCTGTCTGTCTGTCCTGGAAATCCCACGTCTCTGATTGGTCGAGGCCACCAAGCCTCGACCAATCAGCGAAGGGCACAGTATCGACGTAGAAATCCCGCGTCTGATTGATCGAGGCCGCCAGGCCTCGACCAATCAGCGACCGGCACAGCGACGATGATGTCATAAAGGACGTAGACATCCCGCGTCTCTGATTGGTCGAGGCCGCCAGGCCTCGACCAATCAGCAACGGGCACAGCGACGATGATGTCATAAAGGATGTAGAAATCCCATGTTTTTGATTCAGCGACGGGCACAGTATCGACGTAGATGTCATAATGGTTGCCATGGCGACGATGATGTCATAAAGGTTGCGTCGACCAATCAGCGAAGGGCACAGTCTGCCGCGAATTCTGTAATCATCATTGTCCATATACTACGGGGACATGCATATTCTAGAATACCCGATGCGTTAGAATCGGGCCACAATCTAGTTTAGTTTATAACGGCTGGAAGGGGGTGACAGTGGCCCTTTAAGGGCATGAAAATTCAAAGTTGGAAAATTGTGAAATTTTGACAATTTTTGCCATATTTCCATTTTTTTCACATATAAATGCAAGTCATATCAAATAAATTTTATCAGTATCATGAATTACAATATGTCTCGAGAAAACGATGTTAGAATCAGCAGGATCCATGGAAGCGTTCCAGAGTTACACTCCCTGACAGAAGTTATGTCGCTTATCCATTTAATGTAAATAAAAGCTCATAACCTGACATTAGATTCATCCATTGGTTGTATAAATTATTCTTTTGAAAGCTGAAACCCTCCAAAATGTGGTTAAGGTTAAGAAAATAAATTGGCATCAATGCAGAAATATTGATCAGTTAATGGATTCAGAACGGTCATATTTTGGCAAGACAAAAGTCTTGTCGCCTGGTGATATAATGCACCCAATCCTAGTTTACATCCTCACCTGTGCTCAGTAAATGATCAGTTAATTAGAGTGTGTGTATAAAAAGAAACCCAGCACCCCAGACCTTCACTTGAACTGCAACTTGAGCACTGACAACATGCCAAAAATCCACCCTGTGACCAAAGCCTGGATTATCAAGAGGCTGAAGACCAGATCCACTGCAGAGGTGGCTGGCACCTTTAATGTGTCTCAGCGTCAAGTACAAAGAATTAAAAAAATATTTGAAGAGACAGGAGATGTGTTTGACAAGCCCAGGTCCAGCAGACCACGCAAGACAACTGCTCAGGAGGAACGTTTGTTGGTTAGAAAATCCAAAGCAAGCCCCTCTTCCACTGCAGCAGAGCTCCAACAGGCCTGGTCACCAAGTCCCTATGTCAACTAGAACAGTTTGTAGGATTCTGTCTCGAAATGGCCTCAGTGCCCAGAATCCAGCACTAAACAAAAGGCAAATAATAAAACGTGTGGCATTTGCAAAGTCCCATAGACTGCTAAACAGATGGATACTGGAAAAGTGGCAAAAGGTGGATTTCTCTGATGAATCTTCAGTAGAATTACTCCACAGCTGCCACAAATACTGCAGGAGACCTACTGGAGCCCACATGGATCCAAAATACACCCAGAAAACAGTTAAATTTGGTGGTGGAAAGACCATGGTCTGGGGTTACATTCAGTATGGGGGTGTGCGAAACATTTGCAAGGTGGAAGGCAATATCAATAGCCTAAAATATCAAGAAGTATTAGCTACCTCTTATATTCCAAATCATAAAAGGGGTCAAATTCTGCAGCAGGATGGTGCTCCATCTCATACATCCATCTCTACAACAAAGTTCCTCCAGGCAAAAAAGATCAAGGTGCTCAAGGACTGGCCAGCCCAGTCACCAGACATGAACATCATTGAACATGTTTGGGGTAGGATAAAAGAGGAAGCTTGGAAGACAAAACCAAGAATCTAGATGAACTCTGGGAGGCATGTAAGACTGCATTCTTTGCTATTCCTGATGACTACATTAATAAATTGTATGAATCATTGTTGAACCGCATGGATGCAGTCCTTCAAGCTCATGGAAGTCACACAAAATATTAACCCCTTTACCCCCAAGGGTGGTTTGCACGTTATGGACCGGGCCAATTTTTACAATTCTGACCACTGTCCCTTTATGAGGTTATAACTCTGGAACGCTTCAACGGATCCCAGTGATTCTGACATTGTTTTTTCGTGACATATTGTACTTCATGACAATGGTAAAAATTCTTTGATAGTACCTGCGTTTATTTGTGAAAAAAAACGGAAATTTGGCAAAAATTATGAAAATTTTGCAATTTTCCAACTTTGAATTTTTATGCAATTAAATCACAGAGATATGTCACACAAAATACTTAATAAGTAACATTTCCCACATGTCTACTTTACATCAGCTCAATTTTGGAACCAACATTTTTTTTTTGTTAGGGAGTTATAAGCGTGAAAAGTTGACCAGCAATTTCTCATTTCTACAACACCATTTTTTTTTAGGGACCACATTTCATTTGAAGTCATTTTGAGGGGTCTCTATGATAGAAAATACCCAAGTGTGACACCATTCTAAAAACTACAACCCTCAAGGTGCTCACAACCATATTCAATAAGTTTATTAACCCTTCTGGTGCTTCACATGAATTTTTTGAATGTTTAAATAAAAATGAACATTTAACTTTTTTTCACAAAAAATTTAATTCAGCTCCAATTTGTTTTATTTTACCAAGGGTAACAGGAGAAAATGGACCCCAAACATTGTTGTACAATTTGTCCTGAGTACGCCAATACCCCACATGTGGGGGTAAACCACTGTTTGGGCGCATGGCAGAGCTCGGAAGCGAAGGAGCGCGATTTGACTTTTCAATGCAAAATTGACTGGAATTGAGATGGGACGCCATGTTTCGTTTGGAGAGCCCCTGATGTGCCTAAACATTGAAACCCCCCACAAGTGACACCATTTTGGAAAGTAGACCCCCTAAGGAACTTATCTAGAGGTGTGGTGAGCACTTTGACCCACCAAGTGCTTCACAGAAGTTTATAATGTAGAACCAAAAAAATAAAAAATCATATTTTTTCACAAAAATTATCTTTTCACCCCCAATTTTTTATTTTCCTAAGGGTAAGAGAAGAAATTGGACCCCAAAAGTTGTTGTACAATTTGTCCTGAGTACGCTGATACCCCATATGTGGGGGTAAACCACTGTTTGGGCGGATGGGAGAGCTCGGAAGGGAAGGAGCGCCATTTGACTTTTCAATGCAAAATTGACAGGAATTGAGATAGGAAGCCATGTTGCGTTTGGAGAGCCACTGATGTGCCTAAACATTGAAACCCCCCACAAGTGACACCATTTTGGAAAGTAGACCCCCTAAGGAACTTATCTAGAGGTGTGGTGAGCACTTTGGCCCACCAAGTGCTTCACAGAAGTTTATAATGCAGAGCCGTAAAAATAAAACAAAAATTTTTTCCCACAAAAATTATTTTTTTAGCCCCGAGTTTTGTATTTTCCCGAGGATAACAGGAGAAATTGGACCCCAAAATGTGTTGCCCAATTTGTCCTGAGTGCGATGATACACCATATGTGGGGGGAACCACTGTTTGGGCGCATGGGAGGGCTCGGAAGGGAAGGAGTGCCATTTGAATGCAGACTTAGATGGAATGGTCTACAGGTGTCACATTGCATTTGCAGAGCCCCTAATGTACCTAAACAGTAGAATCCCCCCACAAGTGACACCATTTTGGAAAGTAGACCCCCTAAGGAACTTATTTAGATGTGTGGTGAGCGCTTTGACCCACCAAGGGCTTCACAGAAGTTTATAATGGAGAGCCGTAAAAATAAAACAAATTTTTTCCCACAAAAATTATTTTTTAGCCCCCAGTTTTGTATTTTCCCGACGGTAAGAGGAGAAATTGGACCCCAAAAGTTGTTGTACAATTTGTCCTGAGTACGCTGATACCCCATATGTGGGGGTAAACCACTGTTTGGGCGGATGGGAGAGCTCGGAAGGGAAGGAGCGCCATTTGACTTTTCAATGCAAAATTGACAGGAATTGAGATAGGACGCCATGTTGCGTTTGGAGAGCCACTGATGTGCCTAAACATTGAAACCCCCCACAAGTGACACCATTTTGGAAAGTAGACCCCCTAAGGAACTTATCTAGAGGTGTGGTGAGCACTTTGGCCCACCAAGTGCTTCACAGAAGTTTATAATGCAGAGCCGTAAAAATAAAACAAAAATTTTTTCACACAAAAATTATTTTTTTAGCCCCGAGTTTTGTATTTTCCCGAGGATAACAGGAGAAATTGGACCCCAAAATGTGTTGCCCAATTTGTCCTGAGTGCGATGATACACCATATGTGGGGGGAACCACTGTTTGGGCGCATGGGAGGGCTCGGAAGGGAAGGAGTGCCATTTGAATGCAGACTTAGATGGAATGGTCTACAGGTGTCACATTGCATTTGCAGAGCCCCTAATGTACCTAAACAGTAGAATCCCCCCACAAGTGACACCATTTTGGAAAGTAGACCCCCTAAGGAACTTATCTAGATGTGTGGTGAGCGCTTTGACCCACCAAGGGCTTCATAGAAGTTTATAATGGAGAGCCGTAAAAATAAAACAAATTTTTTCCCACAAAAATTATTTTTTAGCCCCCAGTTTTGTATTTTCCCGACGGTAAGAGGAGAAATTGGACCCCAAAAGTTGTTGTACAATTTGTCCTGAGTACGCTGATACCCCATATGTGGGGGTAAACCACTGTTTGGGCGGATGGGAGAGCTCGGAAAGGAAGGAGCGCCATTTGACTTTTCAATGCAAAATTGACAGGAATTGAGATAGGACGCCATGTTGCGTTTGGAGAGCCACTGATGTGCATAAACATTGAAACCCCCCACAAGTGACACCATTTTGGAAAGTAGACCCCCTAAGGAACTTATCTAGAGGTGTGGTGAGCACTTTGGCACACCAAGTGCTTCACAGAAGTTTATAATGCAGAGCCGTAAAAATAAAACAAAAATTTTTTCCCACAAAAATTATTTTTTTAGCCCCCAGTTTTGTATTTTCCCGAGGATAACAGGAGAAATTGGACCCCAAAATTTGTTGCCCAATTTGTCATGAGTGCGATGATACACCATATGTGGGGGGAACGACTGTTTGGGCGCATGGGAGGGCTCGGAAGGGAAGGAGTGCCATTTGAATGCAGACTTAGATGGAATGGTCTGCAGGTGTCACATTGCATTTGCAGAGCCCCTAATGTACCTAAACAGTAGAATCCCCCCACAAGTGACACCATTTTGGAAAGTAGACCCCCTAAGGAACTTATCTAGATGTGTGGTGAGCGCTTTGACCCACCAAGGGCTTCACAGAAGTTTATAATGGAGAGCCGTAAAAATAAAACAAATTTTTTCCCACAAAAATTATTTTTTAGCCCCCAGTTTTGTATTTTCCCGACGGTAAGAGGAGAAATTGGACCCCAAAAGTTGTTGTCCAATTTGTCCTGAGTACGCTGATACCCCATATGTTGGGGGGAACCACCGTTTGGGCGCATGGGAGGGCTCGGAAGTGAAGGAGTGCCATTTGGAATGCAGACTTAGATGGAATGGTCTGCAGGCGTCACATTGCGTTTGCAGAACCCCTAATGTACCTAAACAGTAGAAACCCCCCACAAGTGACCCCATATTGGAAACTAGACCCCCCCCATGGAACTTATCTAGATGTGTTTTGAGAACTTTGAACCCCCAAGTGTTTCACTACAGTTTATAACGCAGAGCCGTGAAAATAAAAAATCTTTTTTTTCCCACAAAAATTATTTTTTAGCCCCCAGTTTTGTATTTTCTCAAGGGTAACAGGAGAAATTGGACCGCAAAAGTTGTTGTCCTATTTGTCCTGAGTATGCTGATACCCCATATGTTGGGGTAAACCCCTGTTTGGGCACATGGGAGAGCTCGGAAGGGAAGAAGCACTGTTTTACTTTTTCAACGCAGAATTGGCTGGAAATGAGATCGGACCCCATGTCGCGTTTGGAGAGCCCCTGATGTGCCTAAACAGTGGAAACCCCCCAATTATAACTGAAACCCTAATCCAAACACACAATCAACCCTAATCCCAACAGTAACCCTAACCACACTTCTAACCCTGACACACCCCTAACCCTAATCCCAACCCTATTCCCAACTGTAAATGTAATCTAAACCCTAACTGTAACTTTAGCCCCAACCCTAACCCTAACTTTAGCCCCAACCCAAACCGTAGCCCTAACCCTAGCCCTAACCCTAGCCCTAACCCTAACCCTAACCCTAGCCTTAATGGGAAAATGGAAATAAATACATTTTTTTAATTTTTCCCTAACTAAGGGGGTGATGAAGGGGGGTTTGATTTACTTTTATAGTGGGGTTTTTAGCGGATTTTTATGATTGGCAGCCGTCACACCCTGAAAGACGCTTTTTATTACAAAAAATATTTTTTGCATTACCACATTTTGAGATCTATAATTTTTCCATATTTTGGTCCACAGAGTCATGTGAGGTCTTGTTTTTTGCGGGACGAGTTGACTTTTTATTGGTAACATTTTCGGGCACGTGACATTTTTTGATCGCTTTTTATTCCGATTTTTGTGAGGCAGAATGACCAAAAACCAGCTATTCATGAATTTCTTTTGGGGGAGGCGTTTATAACGTTCCGCGTTTGGTAAAATTGATAAAGCAGTTTTATTCTTCGGGTCAGTACGATTACAGCGACACCTCATTTATATCATTTTTTTATGTTTTGGCGCTTTTAAACGATAAAAACTATTTTATAGAAAAAATAATTATTTTTGCATCGCTTTATTCTCAGGACTATAACTTTTTTATTTTTTTGCTGATGATGCTCTATGGCGGCTCGTTTTTTGCGGGACAAGATGACGTTTTCAGCGGTACCATGGTTATTTATATCCTTTTTTTGATCGCGTGTTATTCCACTTTTTGTTCGGGGGTATGATAATAAAGCGTTGTTTTTTGCCTCGTTTTTTTTTTTTTTCTTACGGTGTTTATTGAAGGGGTTAACTAGTGGGCCAGTTTTATAGGTCGGGCCGTTACGGACACGGCGATACTAAATATATGCACTTTTATTGTTTTTTTTGTTTTTTTTAGATAAAGAAATGTATTTATGGGAATAATTTTTTTTTTTTTCATTATTTAGGAATATTTTTTTTTATTTTTTTTTTACACATTTGGAAAAAATTTTTTTTACTTTTTTACTTTGTCCCGGGGGGGGGGGACATCACAGATCGGTGATCTGACAGTTTGCACAGCACTCTGTCAGATCACCGATCTGACTTGCAGCACTGCAGGCTTCACAGTGCCTGCTCTGAGCAGGCTCCGTGAAGCCACCTCCCTCCCTGCAGGACCCGGATCCGCGGCCATCTTGGATCCGGGTCTGGAGCAGGCAGGGAGGGAGGTAAGACCCTCGCAGCAATGCGATCACATCGCGTTGCTGCGGGGGGCTCAGGGAAGCCCGCAGGGAGCCCCCTCCCTGCGCGATGCTTCCCTGCACCGCCGGTACATCGCGATCATGTTTGATCGTGGTGTGCCGGGGGTTAATGTGCCGGGGCCAGTCTGTGACCGCTCCTGGCACATAGCGACGGATGTCAGCTGCGATAAGCAGCTGACACCCGGCCGAGATCGGCGGCGCTCCCCCCGTGAGCGCCGCCGATCGCGCTGGACGTACTATCCCGTCGGTGGTCATAGGGGCCCACCCCACCTCGATGGGATAGTACGTCCGATGTAAGAAAGGGGTTAAATATGACTCTAATAGCACCACAACTTCATTCACCAATGTTATGCAACATATATTTGTATTTTAAGTTAATTATTTGTTTGAATATCACATTACTTTCTGTGGGCGACAAAACTTTTGTCTTGCCAAAGTCTGACCATTCTGTGTCCATTAATTGATCAATATTTCTGCATTGATGCCAATTTATTTTCTTAACCTAAGCCACATTTCGGAGGGTTTCAGCTTTCAAAAGAATAATTTATACAACCAATGGATTACTTTAACGTCAGGTTATAAGCTTTTATTTACATAATGTGGATAAGCGACATAACATAGTGTATTACCTCATAAAGGGACAGTGATCAGAATTGTAAAAATTGGCCTGGTCATTAACATGCAAACCACCCTTTGGGTAAAGGGGTTAAAGACTGTTCTCATCATATTAAAATTCTGTATTATTTGTAGTTATCATCAGGTCTAGAATCATGACCCAAACATAAGGATTCTCACAACTTTTATTTCCAGTTTTCATCTTAGAGGAAGCTTTATTTTTAGTTGAAATTGAACAGCTGTATTAGCATAATGGCAGTTACAAGAGATGATTGCATCGACCTGTGGTGAATCGAATTTATCGAATTTTGCATTTCTGTGCAGTCGCCGCACACGTCAAATCGCCGCATGCAGACGCATCCGCATACAACACACGTCCCTGCGTACCCATTGTTAAAGATAGGTACACAGGATGCATGCAGAGTAGGCGAAGCGTAGGCGGGTCTACAAGGAGGGAGAAGGGTGGAAGTATGCTGCCTTCCGCAGCCCTCACGACCGCAAATGTGAACGTAGCCTTAGTGTGACTGTCAATTAATTGATCTGTTGTATACTGAAGTAACAGCACAACACTTTAATAACAGTATTATTTTTAATCTTTTTTTAGTCTTCTTCACACACTGCAATTGCAAACCAGGAGGTAGTTTAATACCATACAACCTTATCAACCTTACAAGACCATTATGCAAATTGTTGTCTGTTTTTTAGTTTCCAGGCATGAAACTAAGGGTACCGTCACACTATACGATTTACCTACGATCACGACCAGCGATATGACCTGGCCGTGGTCGTAGGTAAATCGTAGTGTGGTCGCTGGGAGCTGTCACACAGACAGCTCTCCAGCGACCAACGATGCCGAGGTCCCTGGGTAACCAGGGTAAACATCAGGTAACTAAGCGCAGGACCGCGCTTAGTTACCCGATGTTTACCCTGGTTACAAGCGTTAAACTAAAAAAAAACAAACAGCACATACTTACATTCTGGTGTCCGTCAGGTCCCTTGCAGTCTGCTTCCCGCACTCAGTGACTGCCGGCCGTAAAGTGAAAGTGAAAGCACAGCCGCTGTGCTCTGCTTTCACTTTACGGCCGGCAGTCACTGAGTGCGGGAAGCAGACTGCAAGGGACCTGACGGACACCAGAATGTAAGTATGTGCTGTTTTTTTTTTTTTAGTTTAACGTTTGTAACCAGGGTAAACATCGGGTAACTAAGCGCGATCCTGCGCTTAGTTACCCGATGTTTACCCTGGTTACAAGCGAACGCATCGCTGGATCGCATCGCTAGATCGGTGTCACACACACCGATCTAGCGATGACAGCGGGAGATCCAGCGATGAAAGAAAGTTCCATACGATCTGCTACGACGTACGATTCTCAGCAGGATCCCTGATCGCTGCTGCATGTCAGACACAGCGATATCGTAACGATATCGCTGGAACGTCACGAATCGTACCGTCGTAGCGATCGAAATGTTATAGTGTGACGATACCCTAAGTGTGTAACTATTTTGCAGCATGGAATTTTGGGGTCTGTTTCATTCAGTTACAAAAGTTGGTTAGTGGTGGGTGGCAACAAACTTTGATAAAGTATTTAACTTTTATATCCAAAATGTATGTTAAACCAAAATTTGGCATTGGCAACAGGTGTGATACAGTAAGAGAAATAAACACGCATACCACAGCAAAAAATGTGGGAGCTGTTGGCAGCAGAAGTACTGGCACTTCTGGCAACAGAAATACAGAAAATTAAATAAATTCTGTAAAAAGCAAATCAAGGCAGCAAAGATTGAGACAGAGAGACTCATTGCCAGAGAGAGTAAAAATAATCCTAAAATATTCTTTAACTACATAAATAGTAAGAAACTAAAAAATGATAGTGTTGGCCCCCTTAAAAATAGTCTGGGTGAGATGGTGGATGAGGATGAGGAAAAAGCCAATATGCTAAATGACTTTTTTTCATCAGTATTTACACAAGAAAATCCCATGGCAGACAAAATGTCTAGTGATAAAAATCCCCAATTAAATGTCACCTGCTTAACCCAGCAGGAAGTGCGGCGGCGTCTAAAAATCACTAAAATTGACAAATCTCCGGGCCCGGATGGGATACACCCTCGAGTACTGCAGGAATTCAGTACAGTCATTGATAGACCATTATTTTTAATCTTTAAAGACTCCATAATAACAGGGTCTGTGCCACAGGACTGGCGTATAGCAAATGTGGTGCCAATATTCAAAAAGGGGACAAAAACTGAACTCGGAAATTATAGGCCAGTAAGCTTAACCTCTACTGTGGGTAAAATACTGGAGGGCATTCTAAGGGATGCTATACTGGAGTATCTGAAGAGGAATAACCTCATGACCCAGTATCAGCACGGGTTTACTAGGGACCGTTCATGTCAGACTAATTTGATCAGTTTCTATGAAGAGGTAAGTTCCAGATTGGACCAAGGGAACCCAGTGGATGTAGTGTATATGGACTTTTCAAAAGCTTTTGATACGGTGCCACACAAAAGGTTGATACATAAAATGAGAATAATGGGGATAGGGGAAAATATGTGCAAGTGGGTTGAGAGCTGGCTCAGGGATAGGAAACAAAGGGTGGTTATTAATGGAGCACACTCGGACTGGGTAGCGGTTAGCAGTGGGGTACCACAGGGGTCAGTATTGGGCCCTCTTCTTTTTAACATATTTATTAATGACCTTGTAGGGGGCATTCAGAGTAGAATTTCAATATTTGCAGATGACACTAAACTCTGCAGGGTAATCAATACAGAGGAGGACAATTTTATATTACAGGATGATTTATGTAAACTAGAAGCTTGGGCTGATAAATGGCAAATGAGCTTTAATGGGGATAAATGTAAGGTCATGCACTTGGGTAGAAGTAATAAGATGTATAATTATGTGCTTAATTCTAAAACTCTGGGCAAAACCGTCAATGAAAAAGACCTGGGTGTATGGGTGGATGACAAACTTAAATTCAGTGGCCAGTGTCAGGCAGCTGCTACAAAGGCAAATAAAATAATGGGATGCATTAAAAGAGGCATAGATGCTCATGAGGAGAACATAATTTTACCTCTATACAAGTCACTAGTTCGACCACACTTAGAATACTGTGCACAGTTCTGGTCTCCGGTGTTTAAGAAAGACATAGGTGAACTGGAGCGGGTGCAGAGAAGAGCGACCAAGGTTATTAGAGGACTGGGGGGTCTGCAATACCAAGATAGGTTATTACACTTGGGGCTATTTAGTTTGGAAAAACGAAGACTAAGGGGTGATCTTATTTTAATGTATAAATATATGAGGGGACAGTACAAAGACCTTTCTGATGATCTTTTTAATCATAGACCTGAAACAGGGACAAGGGGGCATCCTCTGCGGTTGGAGGAAAAAAGGTTTAAGCATAATAACAGACGCGGATTCTTTACTGTAAGAGCAGTGAGACTATGGAACTCTCTGCCGTATGATGTTGTAATGAGTGATTCATTACTTAAATTTAAGAGGGGACTGGATACCTTTCTGGAAAAGTATAATGTTACAGGGTATATACACTAGATTCCTTGATAGGGCGTTGATCCAGGGAACTAGTCTGATTGCCGTATGTGGAGTCGGGAAGGAATTTTTTTCCCCAATGTGGAGCTTACTCTTTGCACATGGGTTTTTTTTGCCTTCCTCTGGATCAACATGTTAGGTTAGGCTATGGGTTGAACTAGATGGACATATAGTCTTCCTTCAACCTTAATAACTATGTAACTATATGTAACTATGTAACAACCGTCTTGGCAGTAGTAGTATGAAATGCAGGTCACAATTGGCATCCTTTGCCAATTGTATCAGTATGGAAAAAGTAGAGGGAATAATCGTATATATGTCATAGCACTCCACTCAATCACAGCAGGATGATGTACCCTCTGACAGTGACACCATCAGCTTGAGTGAGTGTTCTAATTAGTCCTCCTCTGCCATCATAACTATGTTGTAAAGAGAGGAATTTCCATTCTGACGATGATAACTTCTGTTATGCCCTTTAGTCCCCTAACCGACAGCACCTTGGGGATAGAAAAGATACTATATCAGAATAAGTTTTTCCAGTTGATTTATTAAAAAGAGATAAACAGTCAGCCTGTGTACTAGAAAAACAAGGGGCTGGAGAAGATGGAGAACCCAATTCTAACACCAAGCTGTGTTTCTGGCTCTGCGAGCTATGGTGGTAAGGATGCTGTCAGGGGTATTAGCACTCTAAACCAGGTCAAATCTTGAGATAGTAATCAGGCGGGGAAGCAAGAAGCTCACACCATTTCTCATACAGAGGCAACTGTCATTCGAATCAGGGGTGATGAAGATAATTCTGTGGTGGGCAAGATCTGGGAAACAGACAACGGTGCTGAGAAGGTGATGTCATCAGAGGAGGATGGTGTTGGCCTTAGCTATACACTGTACAAGAAGTGTTGCTTTTAAAAGACCTTCTGGGGTAAAATCTGCTTGTTCTGAGGTCAGCTCTGGAGCAAGTGATGTCAAAACTGTTGCTGCTGTAGGAGGCTAAAACGTGCCTGTTAGCTATGATGGTGGTCATGGTGCTGGTGATTCTTATGTGTGTGTGTACCTTGAGTTTTTGGAATTCTTTTGCATTTTGTCGAAGAAACAATCTATTGAAGTGTGTTGTCTATGCCGTTGGAAATAAATCAGGTATATCCTGTCACAGATGGTCTAGGAACTACGTCATTCCATCAGCACATGAAAAATCATGTGGCGAAAGCAAACTGACAAGCAAGATGAGTAAGACTCAAGCTGTCATCCATCTTCACCTCATAATCATTTTTCTGGTAAAGGTCTGCACCCTCCAAGTAGAGCCTTGTCAATGTTATAAACCCCATCATCATCCTCATCAAGTGCTTTGCGTACACTTCCTCCTCTACCTCCATTGCATTGTCTGTTCTCTTTTTGAATACCCAAGAAACACGCATTCAGTCATCCAGTTATATGGAAATTCTACTCCCACATGTCCAAGTTCACCACAATTGATGCCAGACCACATGGTTGTGCTTCCTTTTGTGAAAGAATCATGTGCATTCAGCCTCAGTGGAAGACACCTATCTAGCATTATATATTGTACTAAAAAGCCATCTACTCCTTGTAAATCATGTCATCTATACTGTCATACTGCTGATCCAGTAGCTGTCTTGGCTGGCCTTTCAATGCCACACATCTTTTTGTCTTTTCTATCTTAATTCTCTACTATGCTGCTTCTCCCACTGCCACTGCACAGCCATGCCAGACACACATCTCCTGCCTGCATTCCCACTGTGAGTTATATTGCTAGACTGTATTATTGCTGCCAAGAGGCTGCCGTTGCTGACTCTATACTGCCAAATATATATATATTTATATCTTCTGAAACTGACACTGCACAGCCATGCCAGCCACACATCTCCAGACTGCACAGTGTGTTCTATAGTGATAGAATGTACTGCTGATCTGATACGTACTCTCGAGGGAACACAAACATGAAACAGCTAACAAAATAGGGTTACGGTATTTTTAAAGGCTTGTTGACAACATGCCATTACTTTTTCACTTTTAAAACAGCCTGCTCTTATTCCCTTAAAATGGGATAATTTTTAGAAGGCTTGATAAAAAAGCCTTTATAATTGTTTGATTGGGCATCACGGTGGCGCAGTGGTTAGCACTGCAGCCTTGCAGCCCTGAAGACCTGGGTTCAAATCCCACCAAGGACAACATCTTCAAGGAGTTTGTATGTTCTGTTGTGAATTCTGTGGCTGAATTCACTCCTGTGGTCACAAGTGGTACTGCAGCTTCTGAGCTTCCTCCCTCAGGTGTTCTGGTGAGCTCGTTAACTGCTTCATTACTTAACTCCGCCTGATGCTGCTATCCTTGCTCCTTGTCAATGTTTCAGTGTTGGATCTGAGCTTCTCCTGATTGTTCCTGTGACCTGCTGCTCTGTATAGCTAAGTGCTTTTTGCTTTTTTGTTGCTTTTTTTTCTGTCCAGCTTGTCTTTTGTTTTGCTGGAAGCTCTGAGACGCAAAGGGTGTACCGCCGTGCCGTTAGTTCGGCACGGTGGGGTTTTTTTGCCCCCTTTGCGTGGTTTTGCTTTAGGGTTTTTTGTAGACTGCAAAGTTCGCTTTACTGTCCTCGCTCTGTCCTAGAATATCGGGCCCCACTTTGCTGAATCTATTTCATCCCTACGTTTTGTCTTTTCATCTTACTCACAGTCATTATATGTGGGGGGCTGCCTTTTCCTTTGGGGAATTTCTCTGGGGCAAGTCAGGCCTATTTTTCTATCTTCAGGCTAGCTAGTTTCTTAGGCTGTGCCGAGTTGCCTAGGTAGTTGTTAGGCGCAATCCACAGCCGCTTTTAGTTGTGTTTAGGATAGGATCAGGTGTGCAGTTTACAGAGTTTCCACGTCTCAGAGCTCGTTCTTGTATTTTTGGGTATTTGTCAGATCACTGTGTGCGCTCTGATCGCTAAGCACACTGTGTTTCTGGATTGCCTTCATAACACCTGTCATTAGCAAACATAACAGTACAAGGAGCCAAACTAATGATTCTCAATAGAGGGAAAGAAAAAGTTCTGACATCATTTTTTTTTTTTTTCTGCTCTGTGTTCACTTTTTTTTTTCCCCTAGACATTTGGGTGATTCTGGACACAGGTGTGGACATGGATATTCAGGGTCTGTGCTCTTCAATGGATAATCTCGTTATAAATGTACAAAAAATTCAAGATACTATTGATCAGAAATCTATGTTAGAACCAAGAATTCCTATTCCTGATTTGTTTTTTGGAGATAGAACTAAGTTTCTAAGTTTCAAAAATAATTGTAAGCTATTTCTGGCCTTGAAACCTCATTCTTCTGGTAATCCTATTCAACAGGTTTTGATTATTATTTCTTTTTTGCGCGGCGACCCTCAAGACTGGGCATTTTCTCTTGCGCCAGGAGACCCTGCATTGAGTAGTGTCGATGCGTTTTTCCTGGCGCTCGGATTGCTGTACGATGAGCCTAATTCAGTGGATCAGGCTGAGAAAAATTTGCTGGCTTTGTGCCAGGGTCAGGATGATATAGAAGTATATTGTCAGAAATTTAGGAAATGGTCAGTACTCACTCAGTGGAATGAATCTGCGCTGGCAGCTTTGTTCAGAAAGGGTCTCTCTGAGGCTCTTAAGGATGTCATGGTGGGATTTCCTATGCCTGCTGGTTTGAATGAGTCTTTGTCTTTGGCCATTCAGATCGGTCGACGCTTGCGCGAGCGTAAATCTGTGCACCATTTGGCGGTACTGCCTGTGGTTAAACCTGAGCCTATGCAGTGCGATAGGACTATGACTAGAGTTGAACGGCAGGAATACAGACGTCTGAATGGTCTGTGTTTCTACTGTGGTGATTCCACTCATGCTATTTCTGATTGTCCTAAGCGCACTAAGCGATCCGCTAGGTCTGCCGTCATTGGTACTGTACAGTCCAAATTCCTTCTGTCCATTACCTTGATATGCTCTTTGTCGTCGTTTTCTGTCATGGCGTTTGTGGATTCGGGCGCTGCCCTGAATCTGATGGATTTGGATTATGCTAAATGTTGTGGGTTTTTCTTGGAGCCTTTGCGGTATCCTATTCCATTGAGAGGAATTGATGCTACACCTTTGGCCAAGAATAAACCTCAATACTGGGCCCAGCTGACCATGTGCATGGCTCCTGCACATCAGGAAGTTATTCGCTTTCTGGTGTTGCATAATCTGCATGATGTGGTCGTGTTGGGGTTGCCATGGCTACAAACCCATAATCCAGTATTGGATTGGAATTCCATGTCGGTATCCAGCTGGGGTTGTCAGGGGGTACATGGTGATGTTCCATTTTTGTCGATTTCGTCATCCACCCCTTCTGAGGTCCCAGAGTTCTTGTCTGATTATCAGGATGTATTTGAAGAGCCCAAGTCCGATGCTCTACCTCCGCATAGGGATTGTGATTGTGCTATCAATTTGATTCTTGGTAGTAAATTCCCTAAAGGTCGATTATTTAATTTATCCGTGCCCGAACACGCCGCTATGCGCAGTTATGTGAAGGAATCCCTGGAGAAGGGACATATTCGCCCATCGTCATCACCACTGGGAGCAGGGTTCTTCTTTGTAGCCAAGAAGGATGGTTCGCTGAGACCGTGTATTGATTACCGCCTTCTTAATAAGATCACTGTTAAATTTCAGTATCCCTTGCCATTGTTATCTGACTTGTTTGCTCGGATTAAGGGGGCTAGTTGGTTCACTAAGATAGATCTTCGTGGTGCGTATAATCTGGTGAGAATCAGGCAAGGAGATGAATGGAAAACTGCATTCAATACGCCCGAGGGTCATTTTGAGTATCTAGTGATGCCGTTCGGACTTGCCAATGCTCCATCTGTGTTTCAGTCTTTTATGCATGACATCTTCCGTGAGTATCTGGATAAATTCCTGATTGTTTACTTGGATGACATTTTGATCTTCTCAGATGATTGGGAGTCTCATGTGAAGCAGGTCAGAATGGTTTTTCAGGTCCTGCGTGCTAACTCTTTGTTTGTGAAGGGATCAAAGTGTCTCTTCGGTGTGCAGAAAGTTTCATTTTTGGGGTTCATCTTTACCCCTTCTACTATCGAGATGGATCCAGTTAAGGTCCAAGCCATCCAGGATTGGATTCAGCCGACATCTCTGAAAAGTCTGCAAAAGTTCCTGGGCTTTGCTAATTTTTATCGTCGCTTCATCTGTAATTTTTCTAGCATTGCCAAACCATTGACCGATTTGACCAAGAAGGGTGCTGATTTGGTTAATTGGTCTTCTGCTGCTGTGGAAGCTTTTCAGGAGTTGAAGCGTCGTTTTTGTTCTGCCCCTGTGTTGTGTCAGCCAGATGTTTCTCTTCCGTTCCAGGTCGAGGTTGATGCTTCTGAGATTGGAGCAGGGGCGGTTTTGTCACAGAGAGGTTCTGATTGCTCAGTGATGAAACCATGTGCTTTCTTTTCCAGGAAGTTTTCGCCCGCTGAGCGTAATTATGATGTGGGCAATCGAGAGTTGCTGGCCATGAAGTGGGCATTCGAGGAGTGGCGTCATTGGCTTGAAGGAGCTAAGCATTGCGTGGTGGTATTGACTGATCATAAGAACTTGACTTATCTAGAGTCTGCCAAGCGCTTGAATCCTAGACAGGCCCGTTGGTCGTTATTTTTTGCCCGCTTCGACTTTGTGATTTCGTACCTTCCGGGCTCTAAAAATGTGAAGGCGGATGCTCTGTCTAGGAGTTTTGTGCCCGACTCTCCGGGTTTATCTGAGCCAGCGGGTATCCTCAAGGAAGGAGTCATTGTGTCTGCCATCTCCCCTGATTTGCGGCGGGTGCTGCAAAAATTTCAGGCGAATAAACCTGATCGTTGTCCAGCAGAGAAACTGTTCGTCCCTGATAGGTGGACTAATAAACTTATCTCTGAACTTCATTGTTCGGTGTTGGCTGGTCATCCTGGAATCTTTGGTACCAGAGAGTTAGTGGCTAGATCGTTCTGGTGGCCATCTCTGTCACGGGATGTACGTACTTTTGTGCAGTCCTGTGGGATTTGTGCTAGGGCTAAGCCCTGCTGTTCTCGTGCCAGTGGGTTGCTTTTGCCCTTGCCGGTCCCAAAGAGTCCTTGGACACATATTTCGATGGATTTCATTTCTGACCTTCCCGTTTCTCAAAAGATGTCAGTCATTTGGGTGGTCTGTGATCGCTTTTCTAAAATGGTCCATCTGGTGCCCTTGGCTAAATTGCCTTCCTCCTCTGATTTGGTACCTTTGTTCTTTCAGCATGTGGTTCGGTTGCATGGCATTCCTGAGAATATTGTTTCTGACAGAGGTTCCCAGTTTGTTTCAAGGTTTTGGCGAGCCTTTTGTGGTAGGATGGGCATTGACCTATCCTTTTCCTCGGCTTTCCATCCTCAGACTAATGGCCAGACCGAACGAACCAATCAGACCTTGGAAACATATCTGAGATGTTTTGTTTCTGCAGACCAGGATGATTGGGTGTCCTTTTTGCCGTTGGCTGAGTTCGCCCTTAATAATCGGGCCAGCTCGGCTACCTTGGTTTCTCCATTTTTTTGCAATTCTGGGTTCCATCCTCGTTTCTCTTCAGGACAGGTTGAGTCTTCGGACTGTCCTGGTGTGGATTCTGTGGTGGATAGGTTGCAGCAGATCTGGACTCAGGTAGTGGACAATTTGATCTTGTCCCAGGAGAAAGCTCAACTTTTCGCTAATCGCAGACGCCGTGTGGGTCCCCGACTTCGTGTTGGGGATCTGGTTTGGTTATCTTCTCGTCATATTCCTATGAAGGTTTCCTCTCCTAAATTTAAACCTCGTTTTATTGGTCCGTATAGGATTTCTGAGTTTCTCAATCCTGTGTCTTTTCGTTTGACCCTCCCAGACTCCTTTTCCATACATAATGTATTCCATAGGTCGTTGTTGCGGAGATACGTGGCACCTATGGTTCCATCTGTTGAGCCTCCTGCCCCGGTTTTGGTGGAGGGGGAATTGGAGTATATTGTGGAGAAGATTTTGGATTCTCGTGTTTCTAGACGGAAACTCCAGTATCTGGTTATATGGAAGGGTTATGCTCAGGAAGATAATTCCTGGGTTTTTGCCTCTGATGTTCATGCTTCCGATCTTGTTCGTGCCTTTCATGCGGCTCATCCTGGTCGGCCTGGGGGCTCTGGTGAGGGTTCGGTGACCCCTCCTCAAGGGGGGGGGGGGTACTGTTGTGAATTCTGTGGCTGAATTCACTCCTGTGGTCACAAGTGGTACTGCAGCTTCTGAGCTTCCTCCCTCAGGTGTTCTGGTGAGCTCGTTAACTGCTTCATTACTTAACTCCGCCTGATGCTGCTATCCTTGCTCCTTGTCAATGTTTCAGTGTTGGATCTGAGCTTCTCCTGATTGTTCCTGTGACCTGCTGCTCTGTATAGCTAAGTGCTTTTTGCTTTTTTGTTGCTTTTTTTTCTGTCCAGCTTGTCTTTTGTTTTGCTGGAAGCTCTGAGACGCAAAGGGTGTACCGCCGTGCCGTTAGTTCGGCACGGTGGGTTTTTTTTTGCCCCCTTTGCGTGGTTTTGCTTTAGGGTTTTTTGTAGACTGCAAAGTTCGCTTTACTGTCCTCGCTCTGTCCTAGAATATCGGGCCCCACTTTGCTGAATCTATTTCATCCCTACGTTTTGTCTTTTCATCTTACTCACAGTCATTATATGTGGGGGGCTGCCTTTTCCTTTGGGGAATTTCTCTGGGGCAAGTCAGGCCTATTTTTCTATCTTCAGGCTAGCTAGTTTCTTAGGCTGTGCCGAGTTGCCTAGGTAGTTGTTAGGCGCAATCCACAGCCGCTTTTAGTTGTGTTTAGGATAGGATCAGGTGTGCAGTTTACAGAGTTTCCACGTCTCAGAGCTCGTTCTTGTATTTTTGGGTATTTGTCAGATCACTGTGTGCGCTCTGATCGCTAAGCACACTGTGTTTCTGGATTGCCTTCATAACACCTGTCATTAGCAAACATAACAATGTTCTCTCCGTGTTTGCGTGGGTTTCCTCCGGGTTCTCCACTTTCCTCCCACACTCCAAAAACATACTGATAAGGAATTTAGATTGTGAGCCCCATCGTGGACAGCGACAATAATGTGTGCAAAAATTGTAAAATGCTGCGGAATATGTTGGCGCTGTATAAATAAAGAGATTATTATTAATAGCAAGCCTGTTGTGGATCACAATAAAGGTTCATTTTTTTGTGAAGAAGCTTGAAATTGTACGCAAAGAAAAAAGCTCCTTAAACTACTGCACAGCTATTGTTTTCCTAACTCCCCTTCCCCCGTTTGAAAACGCTATGGCTTATTCTGTATGAACTGCCTGTGTATAATCACTAGCAAGACAGGCATCTGCCCCAAAAAAGGATAATACTTGAACTGTTTCCACAATGTAAGCTACCTAACCTGTGTGATACTGTAGTGTGTTGTTAATTAGCCAGTTATTTAACATCGGTTATCATTTTTTTTTTCACCTAGCCAGATAGGTGGAGCTCAATATTCAGAGCACTGCCAGATCTCAAGCAGAGAAAACAGTGATTTTATCGAGATGACAGCAAGCAACCCATTAAGTCATACATAGCTGGAATCAGGGTATTGGCCCCTTCGTTATGCCGCTCTCAGATGGGGTAGCAAAAACCTGGTGAAAGATTCCCTTTAAAAAGCTTTTTATACATTTGTAGTCAAAAGAAAAAAAGTACTGTGTTTGGTAATACAGTTGTAGTAAAACGCGCAGGAATATAGTCTACAGTGGTCTAATTATCATATTACTAAATTGTGCATGTCTCGCAATCATTTGGGATTCACCTAAACTTCCCTAGGTTTACACATAACAAGGCTAAATCCTAGAAATGCCAATAGAGGTAATGTATTTCTTAATTTAAATTCCCTATTAGTATGTCTTTAGTACATGCCTCACACTGGGAGAACAAACACGTACATACTCGATTCAGCAATGCAACTCATCAGTACTAACCACTGACAACCATGCAATCAATGATTGCCAGATTTCAAGATTGGAAATCTATTATTGCAAATTGATAAAACATAAACTACTTATAGTACGTGACACATGAAAAGTTTGCCTACGTGGATTTATTTTGGTGTATATTTTACTCACAATGTGTTAATGATATTTTTGTAACCTTTTGTAACAACTAAAAACCAGTAAAAAAAAAAACAGCAGCAAATTAGGTATTATGTAGAATAATGAATAATTAAGAGTGGTTATCTGGATGTACATCTATATTCTGTATAAACAGTACCTGAGTGGCAGACATCCCTCATATAGCTTAATTCGACATTTGATTCTAACTATCATGCATTGGGACAATTACTTTTTATGTCCTTATAATTTGTACTGGGCTTTTAAAGAGATTTGTATTCTTTAGAGGTCCATTTAACTACCCCATATATATAGATTAAAATATTCATAGAAACACAACAGTCATAACTTCTTAGGTCTGTGCTCATGGCCAAAATTTTAGACCTTATTGGATAATGAGGACATACATAACATCAAAAATATGTACATTCAGAAAACCACTTAAATAAATGTCTTAAATATATGTAAGCAAAACAGAAGAGAATATATACCGGTATTTATAAAAAAAAAATGCAGTTTCTAACTTTCCCTTAACATGTATATTTTCTTACAGTTTATGATAAACAGGTTCTCCATTGCTTGTCTTATTTTTTATTTATTTTTTTTGTTTTCCGACAAAATGAAAATAGAGCTCGGAAGTAAGTTACGTTGTGTCCACTGCTGTGTCCAACTTTTCCCGACTGTTTACAATTGCATGCCAAGAACTGATTATTTCTCTATAGATCATTAACTTTGATGCTTGAGAGGGTGCCAGCTCCTGAATATGTGCTGCTGTCCTGTCAATCACAAATGAGCTCTTGATATGATTGCTGTCATTAAATCTTAACCTACAGTCATGATCGTAACCCTGTGATAAGTGAAATTAAGGATTAAATGGACCGCTTCACACTAATAATTTACATTTATTCATTGATAATAAGATGTTTTGCATACTATTGTTATTAAGCCAGGTTCACAAAGGGCAGTTATTGCTGCAGTTTTAATATATGTCTTTTAACCAAGGCCAATAGTGGCTCCTAAAGGGGTGAAAGTGTAAAGAAAAGACTTATACGTCTTTTTTTTTTAATCCACTGCCTGTGTGAGCCAGGTCGTAGTGTTGCCTTTCCAAATTTCCAAAATGTATTAAGTTACTTTAATGGATTCCACACCTGTTTAAACTAACTTACCATGTGTGATCATATTGAGTACTCACAATCTGTGATATAAAATTACATTGCTTTTCTGATGAAAATCGCTACACAAGAGCAGTGGTGTAACTTACACCTATCTTATGCTATATTTAATATTGCTATCATCTTGTGTGGCAGAAGGGCAGTGGGTCTCCGCTATGCACTAGGGTCTCTACGGCAAGTAACACAAATATTGACCCTATTTTTGCTCCATCCTTCCACCCGATCCTCTTTAGAGGCATAACTATGGAAGGTGTGTCACTTTTAGTTATGTCCCTAAACTGGATCAGGTGGGAGTAAGGAACAAAAATAGAGTCAACATTTGTGTTACCTGCTATAAAGGACAAAGCAACCTGTAAAGATAGGCTTGCCATTACAGTTCCCATCTTAGATTCTGCTTTATTTTTGGTACTTACAACTGCTCTAGTATAGCCCATCCTAAAATTTGAACGGACTACATATCAAAGAGATAGTACTCTATATGCTAAAATTTGATGACCGTGCTTTAGCTTAGTGTGGAACCTCTTTAAATTATCTGCTTGTGAGCTGGAGATTTCAGATATTTATTAAAGGCAACCTATCACCAGGTTTGGCTGATAAGAGATACAGCCATCACCTTTCAGGGCTGATATACAGCATTCTATAATGCTGTATATGTGCCCCCTACCCGACCTGTAAGAGAAGAAAAATAACTTTTATTATACTCATCTGCAGGGCGGTTTGGTCCAATGGGCGTCACTGGTCTTGGTCCGGCGCCTCCCTTCTTCTTGTGACCACGGTCCTGCTTGCTTTGTGTGGATGATGCATCTCCTCGGCATCGCTCTCCTGCGCAGGTGTACTTATCTGTCCTCTTAAGGGCATAGCATAGTACTGCAGTGCGCAAGTGCCAGGAAAGGTCAAGTGCATGCGCACTGTTATACTTATCTCTGCCCTCGACAGGGCAGTGCAGCACGCATGCGCAGGAGTGCTGTGCCGAGGAGACTGTGGATGACGATGGGATGTGTCTTCCACATGAAGCAACAGGAAGATGGGGATCGTAAGAAGATGGGAAGCGCCAGACCAAGAAGAGCGACACCCCTCAGACCGGACCGTCAGGTGAGTATAATAAATTATTTTTCTTCTCTTACAGGTTGGGTTGGGGGCACATATACAGCATGATAGAATGCTGTATATCAGCCCTGAAAGGTGATGGCCGTATCTCTTATCAGCCAAACCTGGTAACAGGTTCCCTTTAAGCAATGAAGGAATTGTAAAGCTTTCTACATTTTTCATTGTAGACAGTAGTAATTGATATAGTTGAGCAAAAATATTTGCGTTCCCCTGGTACGGCAACCAGTCTGGCAGCCAGTCCAGGGCAGACTTCAGCCTGACATCCTGGGCGCCTGTAGAGATTAGCAGTCCCTGCTTGGTCAATAGGACTATGACATCACAAGGTCTAATAAATGACAGAGGTGCCCAGGATGCCAAGCTGAGGATGCCGTCCACAGAAGTGAAGACTGCTTTGGTCCAATTGTCATGAAAAATGGACTAAGAAACAGAGGCTTTTTTATCAACTATACTAATTGATTGTCTTGCCATGAAACAATGTACAATTATCCTTCAGAACATCTATTAGCAACTTAATTTCCAGCCATAAAACAATATAAAGTAATAACGATGCTATCAGATTACCTTATTATCAATTCAGAAATATGCATTTCTGTCAGCTCTCTAACAGGTAGTCTTTTGTTAAGATCAGGCTATACAAAGACTGTAACAAAAGAAAATCATGTCACCTTTAAGATCACTTTGATAAATAAAGGAGGGTATTCATTGTCCAATTATGGCCAGATGTTTGGCTTATAAAAGCAAAAAATGTACATGTGATTGGTCTTAGACATGGCCAACCGAAGGTCCGACAGATTACATTTTTTTTCACCAGAAAGTGGAGCAAATTGTAGCAAAAATCTGCTAACACACAACTGGAGTAGATTTCTGATTCTGGCACTCAGAAAGCCGGAAGGTGCATCTTTTAATGAATTTTGTGTAAATCTAGAAGTGGGAAACAGAGCGCACAATAGGGTGATACCCTGTGGAGGGAGAGTAGGAGAGGGCTGGTTACGCTGACAGGCACCACTCCTATGTGGGGTGAGGAAAAATAGCTGCTGCTGCCCCATGGCTGGTGTAAAAATCCTCCATGAAATATTGGATCCAATTGGATGATCACGTACATGCGCTGCTGGAGTAAATAAATTCTTCAGAAATGATGATAAGGAAAAGCTTTTTATTCACAGCGTGTGTCAACGCTGTCCCACCATCTTTTTCAAGTGACAAAAAACGCATTTCTGTTTTCCACCTGAAAAAGACACCGGTACGGCATTGAAACACGTTGTGAATGCAAAGCCTTTTCCTCATCATCATTTCTGAAAAAAATTGGTTTACTCCAGCAGCGCAGCCCACCTATGTGTTCATCCAACTGGATCCTTTTAATGAATTTTGAAGCATCTTAGGCTAGTTTCACATTTGCGTTTAAAAACACAGCGTTTAAAACGCAAACGCAGGTGGTGAAAAAAATGCATGTAAACCCGTGCAAATGCTGCATTTTTTAGACGCATGCGTTTTTGCATGTGGAAAAAAAATGCGGCGTTTTGACGCGTTTACATTCGTTTTTTCCTGCGTTTGCATTTTTGAAACGCATGCTGAGAAGTGTGTGACAGCTGCCAATCATCAAAATCAACTAGAAAACCCACTATAAACAGAAATAGCTAGGGTTAGGGGTAGGGTTAGGGTTAGGATCCCTAGGGTTAGGGTTAGGATCCCTAGGGTTAGGGTTAGGATCCCTAGGGTTAGGGTTAGGATCCCTAGAGTTAGGGTTAGGGTTAGGATCCCTAGGGTTAGGGGTAGGGTTAGGGTTAGGATCCCTAGGGTTAGGGGTAGGGTTAGGGTTAGGATCCCTAGGGTTAGGGTTAGGATCCCTAGGGTTAGGGTTAGGATACCTTTATCACCTTTATGGTGGGGGGTGGCTTATCAGTGTGTTTTCTTGTTTTTTTCTATGAAAACGCATGCGTTTTTAATGCAACCAAACGCATGTGCTTAAAAACGCATGCGTTTACATAGACAGCAATACGTTTTTTTGCCGCAAAATAACACGTGCATTTTTTTGCGGCAAAAAAACGCCTCTAGAAATTACTACATGTTGCATTTCCGCAACAAAACGCAAGCATAGAAAAGACGCATGCGTCGTCAAACGCGGCAAAACGCATGCAAAAAAACGCATGCGTTTTTTATGTTAAGTATAGGAAAAAAAGCATGCATTTTTTTGCGCTAAAACGCAGCGGCAAAAAACGCAAATGTGAAACCAGCCTTACTCCAGTTGACTTTTCTACTGGAATTGCCAAACTTGAGCATTTTTACTTAAAATCTATTCTCTTGAAGCAAGTCACCTTCCAAGCCTTTGGCTATATGGTAGTGGCTCTACTTCTTCTATATTAGCAACAGCACCAGATCAAACAATAGAACCTGAGTGACAGTTCCTATGTCTGTTAATGATAAGAAGCTGGACACTTTGGTGGCTTCCTTTGTCTGCTATTTTATGAACGCATTCTTCAAATCTACACACCACCCATAAAAAAGAGGATAGTGGCAGCATGACCTCAGATACCCATCTTCATGTGCCCCCTAACAGCTGTTATAATTGCATTTATGATATTTATAACATTTCACTTTAGTATTTTGGAAAAGAGAAATGAAACAGATGTGTAATGATTGAAATTTGTGTGTTGGTACATTTTATAGTAATACATTTATATAATAACCCCAGTCATAGAAACCCTTTGTGCCAATTTTTGGTGCAAGATCATTTTTTATAGCCTGTTCGTAACAAAAAATTACAAATATAATTGACAGATCGTCTGTTAAATAAAAACAAATCTAATGGAACATTACCTTAAAATACATTTTTGTCTATGGGTAGCTTGGTTTCCTATATTTTGACCAGTGCAGCTAAATTTTGGAAGCAAGTTAGAAAATGTTTAGCTATGAGGAAAGAAATCTCATACACAAGTCACTAACTCAATGAAATATTCCAATATTTCCTTAAAGGGAACCTGTCACCCCCGTTTTTTCAGATTGAGCTATAAGTACTGTTAAATAGGGCCTGCGCTGTGCGTTACTATAGTGTATGTAGTGTACCCTGATTCCCCATGTATGCTGAGAAATACATTACCAAAGTCGCCGTTTTCGCCTGTCAATCAGGCTGGTCTGGTCAGGTGGGCGTGTTCACAGCGCTCTTTTCTTCTCCAGCTTTCCGTTGGTGGCGTAGTGGTGTGCGCATGTCCAAGGTCCAAATTCCCTGCGCCCACGTGAAGTGACGCACAGCGCAGGCCCTATTTAACAGTATTTATAGCTCAATCTGAAAAAACGGGGTGACAGGTTCCCTTTAATCCTATGACCAACATAGAACTAGTGTACAGATTTTTCTGACTTCGGTGATACACTACATCCCTTTTTTTTTACTAATTTGACAGTATTAATTTATTCGCTCAAATCTGACCATACAGGTAGATGTATTAACTCAGCAACTGAAGTAATTCATCTAGAAGTCCCTGATTGTGTGTATTCACTGTCATTATCATGAGTAATTGGCATTGGCAACAGCTTTGGCAATCCTACAGCCTTTCAATGGCTTTGTATAAATCTGACCATGTAGAAGTTGGAAATAATACAATTATTACATAGAGATGAGACATGGAGCTATACAAGACTATAACTGGAAAGTATTAATTCCATCTTATATCAATACATTGAGAACAGTTGCAATATTCACCATGTAATTATTGTTTTAGCTGCTGGTCAATTTAATAATGATTTTATGTAATGGAAATTCTCACTTATCACTGAATTTTCATCAAAAGGTATCAAACGCAGTCTAACCAATCCATCGCAAACTAAAAAGGGCTATACTTGTATCAGCACATGCAGATACAGGGAAGAGCATATGCTTGTACATTAGATAATATGGTTACTTCCATAGTTCGGTATGTTTCCTGTACCTGCTTGTCATGATATTTGCTGCTTTTCTCTTTACTATAATCGGTTAGAACAATGACGAAGTTAACAACATCACATTTCCTTGCTCTATGCTTTGCTGTGTTGAAGATGCATGCTTTTCATTCTACAGAAACATAACAAAACTGAGCAATCAGATTTCTCAAGACATTTCTCATATACTTTGAACTTTTACTGCAAAATGCATGTGGTAAGCCTCTGTAAATTATGGGAAGAGATCTATAACCTATTGTTTTTCCAGGTTACGAAGTGTTAAAATGGAACAACGGAAACTAAATGATCAAGCAAACACCTTAGTGGATCTAGCAAAGGTGAGTAGAAATAATAAAGACATTTCTAAAAGTATTTTTTCGCTTTATAAGATGCACCTTATTATTAGGCTACTTTTACACATCAGCTTTTTGTTTCAGGCACAATCCGGCCAATTTTTGAAAAAAACTGATCCATCGCAAATAGTGAAAAACTCATGTGACGGATCCGTTTTTTTTTTTTGCTGGATCCAGCTTTTGTTTTTAACCCGGGGATAACTTCCTGTTCCGGGGTGAGGAGAGAGAGAAAGAGAAAATCCTCCAAGGCCGGTGATTCCATAATTTTTGCCAGGGGTTGTATATGTGACTGACATCTTTATATCTATCAATTCTATGTGTATACACTCTATGTATTCTATCTATTCTATTCTGTCGGGTCCTGCTGTGATTTTACTGTACGTGGCTCCTGAATTGCCAGCTTCCATCAATCTAAAACATACATGTATTTGTGTATTGAAGAATATTTCCTTTTGAAAACGAATTGTAAATGTCAGAGAATTGCTCTATGTAAAAGCTCGTGTTAAAATTGCATTGCAATAAGATAGCAATCGTATGGCATTCGGAGGTAAATCGGATGCTAGGTGTGAAAAATCGAATTGTACTCACACAAAAAATCACATCAGACTTGCATTATACTAGTCCTACATTTCTGGACCGAAATCGGTATGTTTTTTTTTCTCGGTGATGGGTATGAGACCTTATAAATATTGTGGCTGTTTTCTGTTCCTGATTACCTTTATTGAATAGTGCAGAGTTAGGGCTGATCTTCCAGGGTGGGGTTGATTACCGAGCCCTCTTAACAGGAAATGTTAGCTCATGAAATATGTATGATAATTTTTTGTAATGGATCAAACATTTCTTCTGTAGAAGTATTCACTGTATTGATTGTGATTACACTTTGGTGCTATTAAGAGCTGAGATATACTGTATATACTCGAGTATAAGCCGACCCGAGTATAAGCCGACCCCCCTAATTTTGCCACAAAAAACTGGGAAAACATATTGACTCGAGTATAAGCCTAGGGTGGGAAATGCAGAAGCTACCGGTTAATGTCAAAAATAAAAATAGATACCAATAAAAGTAAAATTACTTGAGACATCAGTAGGTTAAGTGTTTTTGAATATCCATATTGAATCAGGAGCCCCATATAAAGCTCCATACAGTTCATGATGGGCCCCATAAGAAGCTCCATATTAAAATATGCCCCATATAATGCTGCACAAAGATTAGTAATGGCCCCATAAGATGCTCCATAGAAACATTTGCCCCATACAATGCTGCATAAAGGTTGATGGCCCCATAAGATGCTCCACACATTATGACCCCATAAGATGCTCCACACATTAGGGGCCCCATGAGATGCTCCATACATTATGGCCCCATGAGATGCTCCACACATTATGGCCCCATAAGATGCTCCACACATTATGGCCCCATAAGATGCTCCACACATTATGGCCCCATAAGATGCTCCACACATTATGGCCCCATGAGATGCTCCATACATTATGGCCCCATGAGATGCTCCACACATTATGGCCCCATGAGATGCTCCACACATTATGGCCCCATGAGATGCTCCATACATTATGGCCCCATGAGATGCTCCACACATTATGGCCCCATACATTGTGGCCCCATGAGATGCTCCACACATTAGGGGCCCCATGAAATGCTTCACACATTATGCCCCATACGATGTTCCATACATTGTGGCCCCATGAGATGCTCCACACATTAGGGGCCCCATGAGATGCTCCACCCATTATGCCCCATAAGATGCTCCTCATATATGCCCCATAAGATGCTCCTCATATATGCCCCATAAGATGCTCCTCATATATGCCCCATAAGATGCTCCATACATTGTGGCCCCATAAGATGCTCCATACATTTGCCCCATTTGCTGTTGCTGCAATTAAAATAAAAAAAATTACATACTTACCTCTCTTCGCTCAGGCCCCCGGCACTTGCGATAGTCACCTTCCAAGTTCCATCGCTGCGCGCTGCTCTGTCTTCCATCCTCGGCACTGACTGTTCAGGCAGAGGGCAGCGCGCACACTAATCGCGTCATGGCGCCTTCTGACCTGAACAGTCACAACCAGAGGATGGAAGACAGAGCAGCGCGCAGCGATGGAAAGTGGAAGGTGACTATCGCGCAATGCTCCCCCTCCCCTGATATACTCACCTGCTCCCGGCACGGTCCCTGGCAGCGTCTCACTGTCAGATGGTCACCGGGAGCCAGCGGCATCTTCCTGTGTTCAGTGGTCACGTACCGCTCATTAGAGTAATATAGTAACATAGTAACATAGTTAGTAAGGCCGAAAAAAGACATTTGTCCATCCAGTTCAGCCTATATTCCATCATAATAAATCCCCAGATTTACGTCCTTTTACAGAACCTAATAATTGTATGATACAATATTGTTCTGCTCCAGGAAGACATCCAGGCCTCTCTTGAACCCCTCGACTGAGTTTGCCATCACCACCTCCTCAGGCAAGCAATTCCAGATTCTCACTGCCCTAACAGTAAAGAATCCTCTTCTATGTTGGTGGAAAAACCTTCTATCCTCCAGACGCAAAGAATGCCCCCTTGTGCCCGTCACCTTCCTTGGTATAAACAGATCCTCAGCGAGATATTTGTATTGTCCCCTTTATATACTTATACATATGCGCGCATATTCATTACTCTAATGAGCGGTACCACGTGACCGCTGAACACAGGAAGCGCTGCCCGGAGACCATGGGACATGCAGGGACAGCGCCAGGAGCAGGTAAGTATATCACAGCCGCCGCTCCCCCTCACCCGCCGACCCCACACCGACACTGACTCGAGTATAAGCCGAGAGGGTCACTTTCAGCCCAAAAAAGTGGACTGAAAATCTCGGCTTATACTCAAGTATATACGGTAATTTATGGTTTATCTGTGTGAACACTTTGCATCATTTGTATCAGTGAACAGATGCAGATAACCCCACAATGACTGATCATGTCCTTCTTTGTAAATGAACACTTGCATATGGACAAAAGTATCAGAACACCTACACATTACAATTACATGAGCTTTCACGACATCCTTTTCTACATCCGTAGGCATTAATACCTTTTTTTCAGCTAAAAATGCTTCCACTCCTTTCTGGGAAGGCTATCTAAAAGATTTTGGACTGTCTGTAGCAATGTTTGCCTATTTATCTAGAACAGCATTTGTGTGGTCAGACGCTGATGTCGGACAAGAAGGACAGGCCTTCTTTTCATCTTATCCCCTAGATGTTCAGTGGGATTGAAATCGGGGCTCTGCACATACCGATCATGTTCTTTCACATCAAACTCACGCACCCATACTTTTATGGACTTTGCTTTGTGCAATAGAGCGCGGTCATCCTGATAACCCAGTCATGCCAAACCCAGACTCAACCCTCAGGTTGCTAGTTAGAGAAGAGTGATTTGTCACTTTACAGAATACGTTTCCCCTGCTCTACAGTCCAGTGGTGTGTTTTTTATCTGGTGCTTGTGATTGTGCATAGTGATGTAAGGCTTGCATGCATCTACTATGCCAGGGAAACCCAACCCGGCTCAGTTTTTGTACTGATGTTAATCACGGAGGAGGATTAGAAGTCACTTATTGAGATAGCAGAGTGCTGGCACCCTTTATGCACTATGGCCTCAGCATTCGGTGACCCCGCGGTGTAACTCTGTGTAGTCCGCCACTTCTTGAATAAGTTGCAGTAATTCCTAAATATTTCAATTTTTCATTAATACCACCTACTGGAGGGAAGAAATTTAGGGTGGATGAAATTTAATGGGCTGCCTTGTAACAATGGTGATGTCTTATTGCAGGACCACACTCTAATTCAATGAGCTCATCTACACATATGATAGTAAAGGTGACAGTATGGCGAAGGGCTGGATTTTATCGGACTGAATGTAAACTCTGAATTCAATGATGGACGTGTATCCCAAAACATTTGTCCTTATTGTACTCTATAGACAAATACAAATTACACAGAGACAGAAATATAAGTGCATTGCCTTCTGGCAAATTAGAAAAATAATTGGAACCATTTTGTAGTCAGTTCAATGGGATTAGAAATGTGAACATAAGAAATGACTCCCACATACACTACATACAGCAAAAAGTACTATTGTCTCCTTTCTGTAATGTTATGGTTGCCATGGGAACCTCAAACAACAGAAAGAGCCCAGGCTCTATACTGTACGTGTGGTTTTATTATTTATCTCGATACTGTGCTTGCCATTTACATAAACTGCTGGTATATGATCCCATACATACTGTGTCATGTACATGTACTGTATTAATAAGGAGGTCACACAAGTCTGGGGGAGGAAAGTTGTTTTTCACATTTTATGTTAAATGGAATCCATATTCCCATCTGAACCAGCTTACCCTAATAGCGCAATGCCAGTTTAAAAAGCTCTGACACTTAAATCTGTCTTCAAAAATCTGATATTATTATGGGAGAAAGAGAAAATTGCCCACCAGTAAGGTCTGACATAAAGGGGTCCAAGCAGTCTGCAAATAGGTGTAATTTTCTGTAACTGAGGAGTGGCAAGTCAGAAGAAGTAATTGACTGGAATGATGGAATGGCCGCCCCTTACAATTCACTGGCTTTTTGCTTCTGGTTATCAGAGATTCCTGATTACAGATTTCAGAGCTGAAGTTAGAGAACATAAGGTCTCCTATAATGCTCATATAGGGGCATGTTCTGTAAATTTATATATGTTGAACATTTCATATCTTTCTGTCTATGTCATATATATCAATTCAGGCAAAAATTAGCTCATGGGATTGACATCTGCTGGGATAGATGTTTGACACAAGAAAACTTTTTTTTTTCCTGGCGCATTATGTATGAAGATTATAAAACTGGTTGCGGTCAGCCTTGAAGCTAATGCAGTCAAGCAAGTTACATTAAACAATAAAATTCACACCCTTTTCATTTGGCCACTAAGTAAACATTCTCATTTCCCTAATCAATACATAAATCAAATACCGTATATACTCGAGTATAAGCCGACCCGAGTATAAGCCGACCCCCCTAATTTTGCCACAAAAAACTGGGAAAACTTATTGACTCGAGTATAAGCCTAGGGTGGAAATGCAGCATTTACCGGTGAATTTCAAAAATAAAAATAGATCATTATTTCCCCATAGCTGTGCCATATAGTGCTCTCCACCGTTCATTTTGCCCCATATCTGTGCCCCATACTGTGCTCTGCACCGTTCATTTTGTCCCATAGCTTTGCCATATAGTGCTCTGCACCGTTCATTGTGCCCCATATACAGTGCTCTGCACCGTTCATTGTGCCCCATAGCTGTGCCCATATACGGTGCTCTGCACCGTTCATTGTGCCCCAGAGCTGTGCCCATATACAGTGCTCTGCACCGTTCATTGTGCCCCAGAGCTGTGCCCATATACAGTGCTCTGCACCGTTCATTGTGCCCCAGAGCTGTGCCCATATACGGTGCTCTGCACCGTTCATTGTGCCCCAGAGCTGTGCCCATATACGGTGCTCTGCACCGTTCATTGTGCCCCAGAGCTGTGCCCATATACGGTGCTCTGCACCGTTCATTGTGCCCCATAGCTGTGCCCATATACGGTGCTCTGCACCGTTCATTGTGCCCCATAGGTGTGCCCATATACGGTGCTCTGCACCGTTCATTGTGCCCCAGAGCTGTGCCCATATACGGTGCTCTGCACCGTTCATTGTGCCCCATAGATGCTCCACATAAATCTCTGCCGCCGCTGCTGCTGCTGCTGCAAAAAACACATACTCACCTCCCTTGATTGCAGCTCCCAGCGTCTCGTTCCGGCGCCTCCATCTTCTGATCAGGCAGAGGGCGCCGCGCACACTATATGCGTCATCGCGCCCTCTGACCTGCACAGTCAAAGCGCAGACGCCGGGAAGATGGAGGCGCCGGCCGGGAAGATGGAGCGACGCCCGGCGGCTGGAACGCGGACAGGTGAATATGCTATACTTACCTAGTCCTGGCGATCCTCGCGCTGTCCCTCTGCCTGTCACAGCTGTCTTCGGTGCCGCAGCTTCTTTCTCTATCAGCGGTCACCGGCACCGCTGATTAGAGGAATGAATAGGCGGCTCCGCCCCTATGGGAGGTGGAGCCGCCTATTCATTTTTTTAATGAGCGGTCCCACGTGACTGCTGAAGAGGGGAAGACACTGCAGCACAGAAGCCCGTGGGACGGCAGGGACAGCGCGAGGATCGCTGGGACTAGGTAAGTATACCTCAGCGCCCTCACCCGCCGACCATGCCACCCACCTTGACTCGAGTATAAGCCGAGAGGGGCACTTTCAGCCCAAAAATTTGGGCTGAAAATCTCGGCTTATACTCGAGTATATACGGTAATTATCACCAAGTGGATTAGACCCCCCTCACTCCACCCACCCAACTATTAAGCCAACACAACTTCCTTAGTTCTCTGGCCTAGTCTTCACTCATTGTACCCTCCATAAAGTTCACCTTCACCAGGCTTAAAAAGTTTGTCCGCTATCTGGACAACCACTTTTTAAATATAGCAGTTTCTAAAAATAAAAACACCTACTCGCCTCCAGTTCTGGCAACGTTCCTGCGATGTCGGTGCCAGGTATTCCAGGTTCTCGTGTGACATTGTTATGCTACATGAGCCCTCCAGTTAATGAATGGCAGCTAATAGGCTGCTGCACTCTCACTACTTCCAGTTGTCCGAGGTTCGACTAAAGTCATGAATCTCAGACAAATTAAAGAAGTGAGAATGCACACGTGACCCAGCAGAGTGCAACAGCCATTAGTGGCCTCTGATTGTCTGCAGGGCTCATTGGCATAACAATGTCACCAGCGACCCAGAACGGACATCGCAGTAACAGCGTTGCACAGGAGGTGAGTATAAGGTGTTTTTATTTTATAATGGGGTCTCTTTCATTTGAAAATAGATTGATCTTGTACTGGACAACCCCTTTAACAGGTATTTATGTAAAAACTCATACTGGAAGGAACGGGAGTGGCAGGTCCCAATTTCTATATACCTGCCACTCCAGGCCCAGAAATTTCGAAATTCTGTAAACTCATTTTGCTGAGAAACTCAACTCCTCTAAATTGCTTTATTTGACTCAGATTTCCTGACAAACGTAAATCCATCTCTATATAGTAAAATTCTCCTGCTGTTCAATCACACTATCTATCTACCTTATCTATATATTGATTTCATAGCTATCTGTTACAAAGTAGTAATATTTACCATATACGTTAAAGAACTGATAAAGGCTTATTCGTATTCTACTCCTTTTCCCCTGTTTACATAAAATATTAGGAAATGTTCAAATTCCTCTGTGTACAGTATATCCTTAGAGAATGGTTTTCAAAGATTGTGTACTATGACATAATAAAAAGCGATTTCTTTTTATTTCCACTTTTGCTTCCTAGACGCAAAACATCATGTACGACATGATCTCCGATTTGAATGAAAGAAGTGAAGACTTTGAGAAGAGGATTGTTGTCTTAGAGACAAAGCTAGAGACATTAATTGGTAGCATCCAAGCTCTCCCTGGACTGATTAGTCAGGCAATCAGCCAACAGCAAAGGGACTTGGTTGAAACTCAGCTGCAGAATTACGATCAGCATGTTGCATACAGCATGGAGCGATCACGGTCTGTGTCAAGAAGGCGACGGTCTTCATCCACAGCACCTCCAACTTCATCAGAAAGTAGTTAGAAGGGGATATGTTAACCAAAAAGACTTTTTGCCATCATATGGTCAATATTTTAGCTTTTATTGTAAAGCCCTATGGTTCTAATCAGTGTTATCTGGGTTCTGATGTCAGAATCTTAGAAACCTGAACATTAACGTTTTAGGCCAAATAGAGTGAGAACTCTTTTATTATTTATTTGAGATGCACAGTGAATGCACCTAACATTGCTATATAGATTGTTTCTCTGTTTCACTAACTTTTTATTCTTGCACTTCAAAGTTTATTACTATATAGTATAAAAAATATTAATTTCTGAACATAATTGTATGGTCACTTCTGTTCATACAATGGGTTCTGCTTATATTAGGCAAGTTTATTGAAATAACCAAGTGATATGTACCAATGTGATTTTTATAAAATTATTTATTTATTTATGAATTGAAAAAAATAGGACGATAGCCAAAAAGGCTTAGTTATTTTTTTTTAATCGTATAATATTATAAAATAATAAATGCATAAATACATTATATTACCTTTAGACCTTGCCTTAAGATATATAGCATAGTTCTCGGTTGTAGATTTATCCAGGCTTGAATAAAAGTTTATGTTTTTCAACTATTTAATTTTCTTTTTCCTTTTTTTGTTTAATAAAATTGATATATATGATATGGGTTATTTTCTTTCCATTTAGGTGTTCTACTGTGCCGTGTTGCATATTATTTATACTGTTGCTTAATTTAGCCAAAATCTCAAGAATCTTAGGGTTTTTTCACATTTTGTTTTTTTTCAGGCGAGCGCCAACATTAAGTTTCTCAAACACAAAGTCTTTCTGTAAATGCCGGGTTTTTATCTTGAAGTGTTTTGGTAAACTTTTTTCCTAGGAGCTTTCTTGTAAACTTGTTTTTTTGAGCATTTTTAGGCATTTTGTGGACAATTTTCAAAATTTTTAAACTCCATTAAACAGTGAATGAAACACTAGCATTATTTGTGACAAGAATACTGACGATCCAAAAGACACAAAGTAAAGAAATCTAATTTTTTTTAGATTTCCTATTGACTTATAATGGGGAAAGTAAGGTAAGTATGTGAAACACTGCTGATTTTGCAAGTTGACAAAGAAAGGAGAGGTCTGTAATCTCTATTGTAGGTACACTTCAACTGTGAGAGTTAGAACATAAAAAACCTAGAAAATCAAATTGTATGATTTTTACATAATTAATTTGCAGCTTACTGCATGACATGAGTATTTGATACAATAGAAAAACAGAACTTAATATTTGGTACAGAAACCCTTTGTTTGCAATTACAGAGTTCAAATGTTTCCTGTATTTCTTCACCAAGTTTGCACACACTGCAGAAGGGATTTTGTCCCACTGCTCCATACATATCTTCTCCAGATCTTTTATTTTTCGGGGCTGTTGCTGCGCAACATTGAGTTTCCGTTTCCTCCAAAGAATTTTTATTGGGTTCAGGGCTGGAGACTGGCTAGGCCACTCCAGGACCTTGAAATGCTTCTTACGGAGTCACTCCTTAGTTGCCCTTACTGTGTGTTTCAGGTCATTGTCATGCTGGAAGACCCAGCCACGACCCATCTTCAATGCTTTTACTGAGGGAAGGAGTTTGGGGCCAAATTATTGCGATATATGACCCTATCCATCCTCCCTTCAATACAGTGCAGTCGTCCTGTCCCTTTTTCAGAAAAGCACCCCAAAAATATGATGTTTCCCCCACCATGCTTCATGGTTGGCACTGTGTTCTTGGTATCATCCTTCTTCCTCCAAACACGGCGAGTGGTGTTGATATCAAAAAGATTTATTTTGGTCTCAAAACGACAGCCCTAGAATACCTTTTCACATTGCTTTCCCCCTTCTATGTTGGTAGCCTTGTGGGCAGTTGAGGAATTTTTGTCGGACAGTTATTTTTTATAATATCTATGAAAAACTTGGCACTCAATTGAAGTAGAAAAAGGATGATTTATTCGCAAACCACAGTGAATATATTTGACATTTTGGTCTCAGTTTAGACTTTCTTCAGATATAAAGATTGCCATCGAAGAATATAGGACTCAATGCTGAAACTAAAAGGATTCAGTTTGTCTGGAAAGTGGGAATACCACTAAAGGTGTGGCACCTATAGAAGTCTGTATATCTTATAGAGTTACGCCTTTTCCATGTTGTGTAACCATTACATGGAACCATATACTAGAGAACCGAAGGCATGTAATTGAACATATGTCACATTTTGCAAAAAATAAACAATATTTCTTCATAACAAAGTATATTCTGCCGTATGTTAAATGATTATTCTCATCTTAAGTAGGTAAGATAGCAAAGTGCTTGTAAAAATAAGTATGCAAATTGCCTCTTCAGAGAAAAAGAGGACTTAAACTCTATAGCACCACCTTTTGGAAGTAGCGATCCTACAAGTCACAATCAACCCTTTATCAAGTCTTGCAATATGACTTAGGATAAAAGCCAAATCAGTATCTCAATTCGCAGACACGGTGTTTCGGGCTGTTGGCCCTTGTCAGTGCGAAGCATGAGAACTAATTTGGCTAGGTGAGAGGCTCTCGACTGGGGTCCAAGAGGTAAGGTTTCTCCTTGTGGAGAGTGACATACTAGCTCTGGCTTGTCAAGGTAAGGAGGCTTATTCGCCGTGCAATGCTCCTCTGGGAAATTTATTATGCAAATTGCCTCTTCAGAGAAAAAGAGGACTTAAACTCTGTAGCAAACCTGTCATTATAATCTTGTTAAAAATGTTTTGCATTCGTAAGAATGGTGGGATTTTTAGTTCCATTGTTACACACCTGTCCCAGGTATCTCAAGCTCCTTTTCCTTACTCTCTGTGCTCCATGTCGGGTTTTGCAAGTTGTTTGGAGTGGATCAATGACATCATCTCCCTTGACCTATTTAAAGCCCGCTTAGATACACAGTGTGTCTTGTGATATAGACTGTAATCCTATGTTTGATGTGCTCCAACATCTGTGCTTTTTGTGTTTGTTTGTAATTGCATCCATCCATGCTGTGTTCCACTTCATCCATCTCACTGAGATTCCTGTGTTTGCCAAGTCTTTGCTGCCCATGTGCCTTCCTGCTTGCTGCATGAGGTCCTTAACTTTTAATTGTTAACTTTTAATTTGTTATACAGGGTGGAGCGCGGTAATTTGCTTTTTTGCACTGCATGCTGTGGCGGCACTGTCGGTCGAAGAGAGGGGAGAGTGGGTGTGGCTTACAGTGGCTGATGGGAGATTTGTATTCCTCTGCCTTTCAGTTGCCATCATGCAGTGGACACGTGAGGAGAGGTCATTTTGTGTTGAAGCGTATTTTTCAAATGCCCACTCGATCATTGCAGTGCAGCGTGCTTTTCGTTTACAATTCGCTGTTCCTCCACGCGGACGTGTTCCTGGACGGCAATCAATTGTAAATTGGGTGAATGCATTCAGAACAGCAGGGAATGTGTCATGTGTACGAAGGGGACCTGAGAGAAGGATTACAACACCACAAAACATCGAGAGAGTTAGAGCAGCAGTACTGCAATCTCCGAAACGCTCTGCTCGGAAGCAATCATTTGCTCTTGGCATTTCAAGACGTTCTCTCCACCGGTTTCTTCATGATGAACTGAATTTTCACCCGTATAAAATGTGCGTGGTCCAACATTTGTCAGCATGGGACTATTTGACACGGCGGACCTCTTGTGAAGACATGTTAGCAACGATACCCCGTGACGCAATTGTGTTTTTTTCTGATGAGGCACATTTTCACCTCAGTGGGTGTGTAAACAAACAAAATATGCGTTACTGGAGTGAAACAAACCCCAGAGAAGTTCACGAGAGACCTCTGCATTCGGACCACGTCACTGTGTGGTGCGCCATATCACGAGTAGGCATCATTGGTCCTTACTTTTTTCAGGATAATGGTCGTGCCATAACTGTGAACTCCGAACGGTACTTGTCTATGATACAGGATTATTTTCAGCCGGCTCTTGAGGCAATGGAACTAGAGGATACATGGTTCCAACAGGATGGTGCCACTGCACACACAGCGAGGGTTACCATGAATTGTTTGAGGCAAATGTTTCCTGGACGGCTTATCTCTTTGAGGGGAGATGTGAACTGGCCAGCACGCTCACCAGATTTAGCCCCATGCGATTTTTTCCTTTGGGGTTACCTGAAGTCTAAGGTGTATATCAACCGTCCCAACACCTTGGAAGACCTAAGGAACAATATTGAAGCTAAAATTGGCAGAATACCAGTGGACATGCTTGTTAGAGTTCATGAAAACTTCAGAAAACGTATGCAGCAGTGTGTAGATAGCGAAGGTCGACATTTGCCAGATACACTATTTAAAACCATGTAATTTAAAAATTCCATTACTGTTCAGTATAATTAAAATATAAAATTAATTTTTCTAATGATCATAATTTTTTTATTTCATTCCCAAATCAGCAAATTACCGCGCTCCACCCTGTATAAGGACTTTCTTTTTCTATGCTGAGCTGATGTTTTAAAATTATAGCATTTTGGGGTACAAATGAGGGTCTGATTGCCTTTTATTCTATTCTTATGACTCTAGTCACTACTGATGGACAAGTCGCGACACACCGTGGTCCTGATTGGATGGCTAAACTGTCACTCAAGACCCTGACAACTCAGCTCAGCATGCCCTAGCATCTGGTTGGAAGTCACCTGTCCATCACCAAACTGACAACTCAGCATGCCTCAATCCAAGATTGGACAGCAGAATTGTCATGAACTGTGAACAGACACTCTGATAGGAGGAATTGTGATAGTACCTTCTTCTAGGGGGCCACTGGACCCCCAGGTTTCCCAGGAAACCTATGATGGCAGGCCCTGACCAGACTATCAACCTTCATGGAATGAGCTGGAATCTAGGATCTCAACTCGTACTCCAAATCTTCACTGACAGAAACCAGAGGAGGTGGAGGTGAGACAGACAACACTGACTGGATAAACTCCTTTAACAGGGATTTGTGGAATACATTTGGAAAACCGGGAAGTCTTAATCTAAAGGCCAAGGGATGAATTCCCTTCAGAATCTCATATGGGTCAATAAATATAGAACCCAACTTTGTTGACTGTACTTTCAACTTAATAGTTTTAGATGATAACCAAACCTTACCACCTACATTGAAGATGGGACCTGTCGAATTTTCCCACTGACCTTCCGTTTTTGGTGAAGCTGAGCCATTCCAATATTTTCCTGAACCTACCTTCAGACATCCCCAAGTTTCCTTATGGCAACCTCTTCTCAAGGACATCCAGAACTCAACCTAGAAAATTCACCAAAATGAGGATGAAAACCATAATTAACCCCTTTATCTCCCAAGGTGGGTTGCAAATTAACCCCTCTCTGACCTTAGATGTACTATCCCATCGAGGTACCCTGGGCCTATCTGACCCTCGACGGCATAGTACGTCATAGCGATCGGCCGCACTCACGGGGGGAGCGTGGCCGATCGCGGCCGGGTGTCAGCTGCCTATCGCAGCTGACATCTGGCACAATGTGCCAGGAGCGGTCACGGACCGCCCCCGGCACATTAACCCCCGGCACACCACGATCAATGATCGCGGTGTGGCGGCGGTATAGGGAAGCGTCGCGCAGGGAGGGGGCTCCCTGCGGGCTTCCCTGAGACCCCAGCAGCAACGCGATGTGATCGCGTTGCTGCGAGGGTCTCCTTACCTCCCACCCTGCTCCAGGCCCGGATCCAAGATGGCCGCGGCATCCGGGTCCTGCAGGGAGGGAGGTGGCTTCACAGCGCCTGCTTAGAGCATGCACTGTGAAGCCTGCAGTGCTCTAAGTCAGATTACTGATCTGACAGAGTGCTGTGCAAACTGTCAGATCAGTGATCTGTGATGTCCCCCCTGGGACAAAGTAAAAAAGTAAAAAAAAAAAAATTCCAAATGTGTAAAAAAAAAAAAAAAAAATCCTAAATAATGAAAAAATAAAAAAATATTATTCCCATAAATACATTTCTTTATCTAAATAAAAAAACAAACAATAAAAGTACACATATTTAGTATCACCGTGTCCGTAACGACCCAACCTATAAAACTGTCCCACTAGTTAACCCCTTCAGTAAACACCGTAAGAAAAAAACGAGGCAAAAAACGCTTTATTATCATACTGCCGAACAAAAATTGGAATAACACGTGATCAAAAAGACAGATATAAATAATCATGGTACCGCTGAAAATGTCATCTTGTCCCGCAAAAAACGAGCCGCCATACAGCATGATCAGCAAAAAAATAAAAAAGTTATAGTCCTCAGAATAAAGCGATGCCAAAATATTTATTTTTTCTATAAAATAGTTTTTATCATATAAAAGCACCAAAACATAAAAAAAATAATATAAATGAGGTATCGCTGTAATCGTACTGACCCGAAGAATAAAACTGCTTTATCAATTTTACCAAACGCGGAACGGTATAAACGCCGCACCCAATAGAAATTCATGAATAGCTGGTTTTCGGTCATTCTGCCTCACAAAAATCGGAATAAAAAGCGATCAAAAAATGTCACGTGCCCGAAAATGTTACCAATAAAAACGTCAACTAGTCCTGCAAAAAACAAGACCTCACATGACTCTGTGGACTCAAATATGGAAAATTTATAGCTCTCAAAATGTGGTAACGCAAAAAATATTTTTTGCAATAAAAAGCATCTTTCAGTGTGTGACGGCTGCCAATCATAAAAATCCGCTAAAAAACCCGCAATAAAAGTAAATCAAACCCCCTTCGTATTTTTTTCCATTAGGGTTAGGGCTAGGGTTAGGGTTAAGGCTAGGGTTAGGGCTAGGGTTAAGGCTACAGTTAGGGTTGGGGCTAAAGTTAGGGTTAGGGTTGGGGCTAAAGTTAGGGTTAGGGTTTGTATTATATTTACGGTTGGGAATAGGGTTGGGATTAGGGTCAGGGGTGTGTCTGGGTTAGAGGTGTGGTTATGGTTACCGTTGGGATTAGGGTTAGGGGTGTGTTTGCATTAGGGTTTCAGTTATAATTGGGGGGTTTCCACTGTTTAGGCACATCAGGGGCTCTCCAAACGCGACATGGTGTCCGATCTCAATTCCAGCCAATTCTGCGTTGAAAAAGTAAAACAGTGCTCCTTCCTTTCTGAGCTCTCCCGTGTGCCCAAACGGGTTTACCCCAACATATCGGGTATCAGCGTACTCAGGACAAATTGGACAACAAATTTTGGGGTCCAATCTCTCCTGTTACCCTTGGGAAAATACAAAACTGGGGGCTAAAAAATATTTTTTGTGGGAAAATTTTTTTTTATTTTCACGGCTTTGCGTTATCAACTGTAGTGAAACACTTGGGGGTTCAAAGTTCTCACAACACATCTAGATAAGTTCCTTGAGGGGTCTAGTTTCCAATATGGGGCCACTTGTGGGGGGTTTCTACTGTTTAGGTACATTAGGGGCTCTGCAAACGCAATGTGACGCCTGCAGACCAATCCATCTAAGTCTGCATTCCAAATGATGCTCCTTCCCTTCCGAGCCCTCCCATGCGCCCAAACGGTGGTTCCCCCCACATATCGGGTATCAGCGTACTCAAAACAAATTGGACATCAACATTTAGGGTCAAATTTATCCTGCTACCCTTGGAAAAATACAAAACTGGGGGCTAAAATATAATTTTTGTGGAAAAAAATATTTTTTATTTGCACGGCTCTGCGTTATAAACGGTAGTGAAATACTTGGGGGTTCAAAGCTCTCACGACACATCTAGATGAGTTCCTTAGGGGGTCTACTTTCCAAAATGGTGTCACTTGTGGGGGGTTTCTACTGTTTAGGTACATTAGGGGCTCTGCAAACACAATGTGACGCCTGCAGGCCATTCCATCTTAAGTCTGCATTCCAAATGGCGCTCCTTCCCTTCCAAGCCCTCCCATGCGCCCAAACGGTGGTTCCCCCCACATATGGGGTATCAGCGTACTCAGGACAAATTGGACAACAACTTTTGGGGTCCAATTTCTTCTCTTACCCTTGGGAAAATAAAAAATTGGGGGCGAAAATATAATTTTTGTGAAAAAATATGATTTTTTATTTTTATGGTTCTGCATTATAAACTTCTGTGAAGCACTTGGTGGGTCAAAGTGCTCACCACACCTCTAGATAAGTTCCTTAGGGGGTCTACTTTCCAAAATGGTGTCACTTGTGGGGGATTTCAATGTTTAGGCACATCAGTGGCTCTCCAAACGCAACATGGCGTCCCATCTCAATTCCTGTCAATTTTGCATTGAAAAGTCAAATTTCCCTCCTTCGCTTCCGAGCTCTGTCATGCGCCCAAACAGTGGTTTACCCCCACATATGGGGTATCGGCATACTCAGGACGAATTGTACAACAACTTTTGCGGTCCATTTTCTCCGGTTACCCATGGTAAAATAAAACAAATTGGAGCTGAAGTAAATTTTTTGTGAAAAAAAGTTAAATGTTCATTTTTATTTAAACATTCCAAAAATTCCTGTGAAACACCTGAAGGGTTAGTAAACTAAGCAGAAATATATTGTCAGAAATTTCGGAAATGGTCGGTGCTTACTCAGTGGAATGAGTGCGCCCTGGCTGCAAGATTCAGAGATGGCCTTTCTGAGGCCATTAAAGATGTTATGGTGGGGTTCCCTGCGCCTACAGGTCTGAATGAGTCTATGACTATGGCTATTCAGATTGATCGGCGTTTACGGGAGCACAAACCTGTGCACCATTTGGCGGTGTCTTCTGAGCAGGCACCTGAGACAATGCAATGTGATAGAATTCAGTCCAGAAGTGAACGGCAAAATTATAGGCGGAAAAATGGGTTGTGTTTTTATTGTGGTGATTCAGCTCATGTTATATCAGCATGCTCTAAACGCACAAAAAAGGTTGATAAGTCTGTTGCCATTAGTACTTTACAGTCTAAGTTCATTCTGTCTGTGACTCTGATTTGTTCATTATCAGCCATTTCCGTTGATGCCTATGTGGATTCAGGCGCTGCCCTGAGTCTTATGGATTGGTCATTTGCCAACCGCTGTGGGTTTAGTCTGGAGCCTCTGGAAGTCCCTATTCCTTTGAAAGGAATTGACTCTACACCTTTGGCTATGAATAAACCTCAGTACTGGACACAAGTGACCATGCGTATGACTCCCGTTCATCAGGAGGTGATTCGCTTCCTGGTACTGTATAATTTACATGATGTCTTAGTGCTTGGTCTGCCATGGTTACAAACTCATAACCCAGTCTTGGACTGGAAAACAATGTCTGTGTTAAGCTGGGGATGTCAGGGGGTTCATGATGATGCACCTCTGATTTCTATCGCTTCATCTACTCCTTCTGAGGTTCCGGTATTTTTGTCTGATTATCGGGATGTTTTTGAGGAGCCTAAGCTCAATTCGCTTCCTCCTCACAGGGATTGCGATTGTGCTATAGATTTGATTCCTGGCAGTAAATTTCCTAAAGGTCGTTTGTTCAATCTGTCAGTGCCAGAGCATACTGCTATGCGGGATTATGTTAAGGAGTCCTTGGAAAAGGGACATATCCGTCCATCTTCGTCCCCTTTGGGAGCAGGTTTTTTTTTTGTGGCCAAAAAAGATGGTTCCTTGAGGCCTTGTATAGATTACCGTCTTTTGAATAAGATTACAGTTAAATATCAGTATCCTTTGCCATTGTTGACTGATTTGTTCGCTCGCATTAAGGGGGCTAAATGGTTCACTAAGATTGATCTTCGGGGTGCGTATAATCTTGTGCGGATAAAGCAGGGTGATGAGTGGAAAACCGCATTTAATACGCCTGAGGGCCATTTTGAGTATTTGGTGATGCCTTTTGGACTTTCTAATGCTCCTTCTGTCTTCCAGTCCTTTATGCACGATATTTTCCGTGAATATCTGGATAAATTTATGATTGTGTATTTGGATGATGTTTTGGTTTTTTCGGATGACTGGGAGTCCCATGTTCAGCAGGTCAGGAAGGTGTTTCAGGTCCTGCGGGCCAATTCTTTGTTTGTAAAAGGTTCAAAGTGTCTCTTTGGAGTCCAGAAGATTTCTTTTTTGGGGTATATTTTTTCCCCTTCTACTATTGAGATGGATCCCGTCAAGGTTCAGGCTATTTGTGACTGGACGCAGCCTACATCTCTTAAGAGTCTACAGAAGTTCTTGGGCTTTGCTAATTTTTATCGTCGTTTCATAACTAATTTTTCTAGTGTTGTTAAGCCTTTGACGGATTTGACTAAGAAGGGTGCTGATGTTGCTGATTGGTCTCCTGCGGCTGTGGAGGCCTTTCAGGAACTTAAGCGCCGGTTTTCTTCTGCTCCTGTGTTGCGTCAGCCAGATGTTTCGCTTCCTTTTCAGGTTGAGGTTGATGCTTCCGAGATTGGAGCGGGGGCGGTTTTGTCACAGAGAAGCTCCGATTGCTCAGTGATGAAGCCATGTGCGTTCTTTTCTAGAAAGTTTTCGCCCACTGAGCGGAATTATGATGTTGGTAATCGGGAGCTTTTGGCCATGAAGTGGGCATTTGAGGAGTGGCGTCATTGGCTTGAGGGTGCTAGACATCGTGTGGTGGTCTTGACTGATCACAAAAATCTGATTTTTCTTGAGTCTGCCAAGCGTCTGAATCCTAGACAGGCTCGTTGGTCACTGTTTTTCTCCCGTTTCGATTTTGTGGTTTCATACCTGCCAGGTTCAAAGAATGTGAAGGCGGATGCTCTTTCTAGGAGTTTTGTGCCTGACTCTCCTGGAAATTCTGAGCCCACTGGTATCCTTAGGGATGGGGTGATTTTGTCGGCTGTCTCCCCAGACTTGCGACGTGCTTTGCAGGAGTTTCAGGCGGATAAACCTGATCGTTGTCCGCCTGAAAGACTGTTTGTTCCGGATAATTGGACCAGTAGAGTCATCTCCGAGGTCCATTCTTCTGCATTGGCAGGTCATCCTGGAATATTTGGTACTAGAGACTTGGTGGCCAGGTCTTTTTGGTGGCCTTCCTTGTCGAGGGATGTGCGTTCTTTTGTGCAGTCTTGTGAAGTTTGCGCTCGGGCTAAGCCTTGCTGTTCTCGGGCCAGTGGATTGTTGTCACCTTTGCCTATTCCGAAGAGGCCTTGGACGCACATTTCCATGGACTTTATTTCGGATCTCCCTGTCTCTCAAAAAATGTCCGTCATCTGGGTTGTGTGTGACCGCTTTTCTAAGGTGGTTCATCTGGTACCCTTGCCTAAGTTGCCTTCCTCCTCTGAGTTGGTCCCTCTGTTTTTTCAGAACGTGGTTCGTTTGCATGGGATTCCGGAGAACATCGTTTCTGACAGGGGATCCCAGTTTGTGTCTAGATTTTGGCGGACGTTCTGTGCTAAGATGGGCATTGATTTGTCCTTTTCGTCTGCATTCCATCCTCAGACGAATGGCCAGACGGAACGAACTAATCAGACCTTGGAAACTTATTTAAGGTGTTTTGTTTCTGCTGATCAAGATGACTGGGTTACCTTTTTGCCACTTGCCGAATTTGCCCTTAATAATCGGGCTAGTTCTGCTACCTTGGTTTCTCCTTTCTTTTGTAATTCGGGGTTTCATCCTCGTTTTTCCTCTGGTCAGGTGGAGCCTTCTGATTGTCCTGGAGTGGACATGGTGGTGGATAGGTTGCATCAGATTTGGAGTCATGTGGTGGACAATTTGAAGTTGTCCCAGGAGAGGGCTCAGCAGTTTGCTAATCGCCGTCGCCGCGTGGGTCCTCGACTTCGTGTTGGGGACTTGGTGTGGTTGTCTTCTCGTTTTGTTCCTATGAAGGTCTCTTCTCCTAAGTTCAAGCCTCGGTTCATCGGTCCCTATAGGATCTTGGAAATTCTTAACCCTGTGTCGTTTCGTTTGGATCTCCCGGCATCGTTTGCTATTCATAATGTGTTCCATCGGTCGTTGTTGCGGAAGTATGAGGTACCTGTTGTTCCTTCGCTTGAGCCTCCTGCTCCGGTGCTGGTGGAGGGAGAATTGGAGTATGTTGTGGAGAAGATCTTGGATTCTCGTGTTTCCAGACGGAAACTCCAGTATTTGGTCAAGTGGAAGGGTTATGGTCAGGAGGATAATTCTTGGGTGGTTGCCTCTGATGTTCATGCTGCTGATTTGGTCCGTGCATTTCATAGGGCTCATCCTGGTCGCCCTGGTGGTCCTCGTGAGGGTTCGGTGACCCCTCCTCAAGGGGGGGGTACTGTTGTGGATTCTGTTTTTGGGCTCCCTCTGGTGGTTACAGATGGTACTGGGTGACTTGTGTTCTCTGCGGTCTCTGGTGTCCACCTGTTCTATCAGGATATGGGAGTTTCCTATTTAACCTGGCTTTCTTGTCATTTCCTCGCCGGCTATCAATGTAATCAGTGTGTCTTGTTACCTCTGCTTCCCGCTTCTGTATTCTTCAGGACAAGCTAAGTTTTTGATTTTCCTGTTCCACGTTTTGCTTAATTTTTGTCTTAGTCCAGCTTGCAGATATGTGATTCCTTTTTGCTGGTTGCTCTAGTGGGCTGATATTACTCCTCATGTTCCATGAGTTGGAACATGAGTTCAAGTAATTTCAGGATGGTTTTTTGTAGGGTTTTTCGCTGACCGCGCAGTTCACTTTTGTATCCTCTGCTATCTAGCTTTAGCGGGCCTCATTTTGCTGAATCTGTTTTCATAACTACGTATGTGCTTTCCTCTCATTTCACCGTCATTACATGTGGGGGGCTGCTATTTCTGTGGGGTGTTTCTCTGGAGGCAAGAGAGGTCTGTGTTTCTTCTAATAGGGAAAGTTAGTTCTTCGGCTGGCGCGAGACGTCTAGAATCATCGTAGGCACGTTCCCCGGCTACAGCTAGTTGTGTGTTGAGGTTCAGGATCGCGGTCAGCTCAGTTTCCATCACCCTAGAGCTTGTTTTGTTTTTTGTGCTTGTCCTTTTGTGATCCCCTGCCATTGGGATCATGACAGCATGGTATGTGTGTATATATTTATATATATACATATATATAAACAAAGAAAAAAAACCAACCAGCACTCCCAATGTGAACACATACAAGCTGCAAGCTGTATCATATAGATATAAAGAAACACAGCAGCACGTGTATATGAATATAGGCCATGTGAAAACACAGACAAATATTCGATATGAATCATACTACTCAAAAATATTTTTTCATAAAAAAATTTTCAAAATTTTTTTTTTCATAAAACTTACAGTTATAGATAAAATGAAGATTCTTAGCGCATAAATTGGCCAATTCATGTGTGCCCATCAACCACGGCAAGGTGATCTCCCTCTGATGGGTCCTACTCTACTGTACATACCACTCTTGGGCCTCGAGCCTACAACTTAGGACAAACATGTCACTCTGGGCTAAACCTACAATTTATGGGCAAGTAGAGATGATTACCGCCACCTGCAAGGTCAATGGGAGGAGTGCAAGATCAGTCTGGATGCAGCCACATCCATACACTAAACAAAAAAAAAAAAAAAACCAGCACTCCCAATGTGAACACATGCAAGCTGCAAGTTGTGTCATATAGATATAAAGAAACACAGCAGCACATGTATATGAATATAGGCCATGTGAAAACACAGACAAATATTCGATATGAATCATACTACTCAAAAATATTTTTTCATAAAAAATTTTTCAAAAATGTTTTTTTCATAAAACTTACAGTTATAGATAAAATGAAGATTCTTAGCGCATAAATTGGCCGATTCATGTGTGCCCATCAACCACGGCAAGGTGATCTCCCTCTGATGGGTCCTACTCTACTGTACATGCCACTCTTGGGCCACCAGCCTACAACTTAGGACAAATATGTCACTCTGGGCTAAACCTACAATTGTTTAGTGTATGGATGTGGCTGCATCCAGACTGATCTTGCACTCCTCCCATTGACCTTGCAGGTGGCGGTAATCATCTCTACTTGCCCATAAATTGTAGGTTTAGCCCAGACTGACATGTTTGTCCTAAGTTGTAGGCTGGTGGCCCAAGAGTGGCATGTACAGTAGAGTAGGACCCATCAGAGGGAGATCACCTTGCCGTGGTTGATGGGCAGACATGAATTGGCCAATTTATGCGCTAAGAATCTTCATTTTATCTATAACTAAGTTTTATGAAAAAAATGTTTTTGAAAAAATTTTTATGAAAAGATATTTTTGAGTAGTATGATTCATATCGAATATTTGTCTGTGTTTTCACATGGCCTAGATTCATATACATGTGCTGCTGTGCTTCTTTATATCTATACATATATATATATATACATATGTATATTATATATATATATATATATATATATATATACTTGTATGTGTATGCCTGTATGTATGCATGGTATGTGTGTGTGTATAGATGCGTGTATGTGTATGCCTATATGTGTATATATGCTTGCATGTGTGTATATGCTTGTATTTGTATGCCTGTATGTATGCATGGAATATATGTGTACATATGCTTGTATGTGTATGCCTGTATGTGTATGTATGCTTGTATGTGTATGTATGCATGGTATATGTGTGTGTATATATGCTTGTATGTGTATGCCTATATGTGTATATATGTTTGTATACAGTATGTATGCCTGTATGTATGCATGGTTTATATGTTTATGTATGCATGGTATATGTGTGTACATATGCTTGCATGTGTATTCCTGTATGTGTGTATGCATGGTATATGTGTATATATGCTTGTATGTGTATGCCTGTATGTGTATATACTGTATGCTTGTATGTGTATGTATGCATGGTATATTGTGTATATATGCTTGTATGTGTATGCTTGTACAGTTATATGAAAAAGTTTGGGCGCCCCTATTAATCTTAAGCTTAATGTTTTATAAAAAATTGTTTTTTTTGCAACAGCTATTTCAGTTTCATATATCTAATAACTGTTGGACACAGTAATATTTCTGCCTTGAAATGAGGTTTATTGTACTAACAGAAAATGTGCAATCTGCATTTAAACAAAATTTGACCAGTGCATAAGTATGGGCACCCTTATCATTTTCTTGTTTTAAATACTACTACCTACTTTTTACTGACTTACTAAAGCACTTTTTTTGGTTTTCTAACCTCATTGAGCTTTGAACTTCATAGCCAGGTGTATGCAATCATGAGAAAAGCTACTTAAAGTGGCCACTTGCAAGTTGTTCTCCTGTTTGAATCTCCTCTGAAGAGTGGCATCATGGGCTCCTCAAAACATCTGTCTAATGATCTGAAAACAAAGATTATTCAACATAGTTGTTCAGGGGAAGGATACAAAAAGCTGTCTCAGAGATTTAACCTGTCAATTTCCACTGTGAGGAGCATAGTAAGTAAATGGAAGAACAGAGGTACAGTTCTTGTTAAGGCCAGAAGTGGCAGGCCAAAAAACATCAGAAAGGCAGAGAAGAAGAATGGTGAGATCAGTCAAGGACAATCTTCAGACCACCTCCAGAGAGCTGCAGCATCAACTTGCTGCAGATGGTGTCACTGTGCATCGGTCAACTATACACTTTGCACAAGGAGAAACTGTATGGGAGAGTGATGCAAAAGAAGCCGTTTCTGCAAGCACGCCACAAACAGAGCCAGCTGAGGTATGCAAAAGCACATTTGGAGAAGCCAATTTCTTTTTGGAAGAAGGTCCTGTGGACTGATGAAACCAAGATTGAGTTGTTTGGTCATACAAAAAGGCGTTATGCATGGCGGCCAATAAACACAGCATTCCAAGAAAAACACTTGCAACCCACAGTAAAATTTGGTGGAGGTTCCATCATGCTTTGGGGCTGTGTGGCCAATGCCAGCACCGGGAATCTTGATAAAGTTGAGGAATGCATGGATTCCTCTCAGTATCAGCAGATTCTTGACAATAATGTTCATGAATCAGTGACAAAGTTGAAGTTACGCAGGGGATGGATCTTTCAGCAAGACAATGATCCAAAACACCGCTCCAAATCTACCCAGGCATTCATGCAGAGGAACAATTACACTGTTCTGGAATGGCCATCCCAGTCCCCAGACCTGAATATCATTGAACATATGTGGGATCATTTGAAGAGGGCTGTCCATGCTCGGCGACCATCAAACTTAACTGAACTGGAATTGTTTGGTAAAGAGGAATGGTTAAAAATACCTTCATCCAGGATCCAGGAACTCATTAAAAGCTACAGGAAGCGACTAGAGGCTGTTATTTTTGCAAAAGGAGGATCTACTAAATATTAATGTCACTTTTCTGGTGGGGTGCCCATACTTATGCACCTGTCAAATTTTGTTTGAATGCAGATTGCACATTTTCTGTTAGTACAATAAACCTCATTTCAAGGCAGAAACATTACTGTGTCCAACAGTTATTAGATATATGAAACTGAAATAGCTGTTGCAAAAAAAAAACAATTTTTATAAAACATTAAGCTTAAGATTAATAGGGGTGCCCAAACTTTTTCATATAACTGTATTATTATTATTATTTATTTATATAGCACCATTGATTCCATGGTGCTGTACATGAGAAGGGGTTACATACAAGTTACAAATATCACATACAGTAAACAAACTAACAATGACAGACTGATACAGAGGGGAGAGGACCCTGCCCTTGCGGGCTTACATTCTACAAGATTATGGGGAAGGAGACAGTAGGTTGAGGGTTGCAGGAGCTCCGGTGTTGGTGAGGCGGTAGCTCCGGTGTTGGTGAGGCGGTAGCTCCGATGTTGGTGAGGCGGTAGAGTATGTGTATATATGCTTGTATGTTTATGTATGCATGGTATATGTGTGTATATATGCCTGCATATGTACATTATGTATGCATGGTATATGTGTGTCTGTGTGTGTGTGTATATATGCCTGTATGTGTATGTATGCATGGTATATGTGTGTATGTATGCGTGTATGTATGCATGGTATATGTGTGTATATATGCTTGTATGTGTATGCCTGTATGTGTATATATGCTTGTATGTGTATGGATGCATGGTATATGTGTGTATGTATGCCTGTATGTTTATGTATGCATGATATATGTGTGTGTATATATGCCTGCATACAGTCATGGCCAAAAGTATTGACACCCCTGTAATTCTGTCAGATAATACTCATTTTCTTCCTGAAAATGATTGCAAACAAAAATTCTTTGGTATTATTATCTTAATTTAATTTGTCTTAAATGAAAAAACACAAAAAGAATTGTCCTAAAGCCAAATTGGATATAATTCCACACCAAACATAAAAAAGGCGGACAAAAGTATTGTCACTGTTCGAAAAATCATGTGATGCGTCTCTAATGTGTGTAATTAACAGCACCTGTAACTTACTGTGGCACCTAACAGGTGTTGGCAATAACTAAATCACACTTGCAGCCAGTTGACATGGATTAAAGTTGACTCAACCTCTGTCCTGTGTCCTTGTGTGTACCACATTAAGCATGGAGAAAAGAAAGAAGACCAAAGAACTGTATGAGGACTTGAGAAACCAAATTGTGAGGAAGCATGAGCAATCTCAAGGCTACAAGTCCATCTCCAAAGACCTGAATGTTCCTGTGTCTACCGTGCGCAGTGTCATCAAGAAGTTTAAAGCCCATGGCACTGTGGCTAACCTCCCTAGATGTGGACGGAAAAGAAAAATTGACAAGAGATTTCAACGCAAGATTGTGCGGATGTTGGAGAAAGAACCTTGACTAACATGCAAACAAGTTCAAGCTGCCCTGCAGTCCGAGGGTACAACAGTGTCAACCCATACTATCTGTCGGCATCTGAATGAAAAGGGACTGTATGGTAGGAGACCCAGGAAGACCCCACTTCTTACCCCGAGACATAAAAAAGCCAGGCTGGAGTTTGCCAAAACTTACCTGAAAAAGCCTAAAACATTTTGGAAGAATGCTCTCTGGTCAGATGAGACAAAAGTAGAGCTTTTTGGGCAAAGGCATCAACATAGAGTTTACAGGAGAAAAAAAGAGGCATTCAAAGAAAAGAACACGGTCCCTACAGTCAAACATGGCGGAGGTTCCCTGATGTTTTGGGGTTGCTTTGCTGCCTCTGGCACTGGACTGCTTGACAGTGTGCATGGCATTGTGAAGTCTGAAGACTAACAACAAATTTTGCAGTATAATGTAGGGCCCAGTGTGAGAAAGCTGAGTCTCCCTCAGAGGTCATGGGTCTTCCAGCAGGACAATGACCCAAAACACACTTCAAAAAGCACTAGAAAATGGTTTGAGAGAAAGCACTGGAGACTTCGAAGGTGGCCAGCAATGGGTCCAGACCTGAATCCCATAGAACACCTGTGGAGAGATCTAAAAATGGCAGTTTGGAGAAGACACCCTTCAAACATCAGGGACCTGGAGCAGTTTTCCAAAGAAGAATGGTCTAAAATTCCAGCAGAGCATTGTAAGAAACTCATTGATGGTTACCGGAAGCGGTTGGTCGCAGTTATTTTGGCTAAAGGTTGTGCAACCAAGTATTAGGCTGAGGGTGCCAATACTTTTGTCTGGCCCATTTTTGGAGTTTTGTGTGAAATGATCAATGTTTTGCTTTTTGCTTCATTCTCTTTTGTGTTTTTTCATTTAAGACAAATTAAATGAAGGTAATAATACCAAAGAATTTGTGATTGCAATCATTTTCAGGAAGAAAATGAATATTATCTGACAGAATTGCAGGGGTGTCAATACTTTTGGCCATGACTGTATGTATGTATGCATGGTCTATGCGTGTGTATGTATGCCTGTATGTGTATGTATGCATGGTATATGTGGGTGTATATATGCTTGTATGTGTATGTATGCATGGCATATGTGTGTAAATATGCTTTTATGTGCATGTCTGTTTATGTTTATGCATGGTATGTGTGTATATGCTTGTATATGTATGACTATGTATGCATGGTATATGTCTGTATATATACTTGTATGTGTATGCATGGCATATGTCTGTATATATACTTGTATGTGTATGCATGGTATATGTGTGTGCACGTATGTCTATGTATGTGTGTCTGTGTCTGCATGCACATGTCTGTATTTACATAGGCATTTCTGTGTGTGTATGTCATTGAGTGTCTAGGTGTGTGTGTGTGTTTGCATTCCTGCGTGTGCTTGTATGTGTCTAGTCTATGTGTGCATTTCTGTCTGTGTCTTCACGTGTGTGTGTGTGTTTGTGCTTGTCTGAGCGAGAATTTCTGTTTGAGTATCTGTGTGTGTGAGCATGACTGCGTGTTTACGTATGCACTTTTGCATGCATAAGTGCACTTGCCTGTGTGTATATGTGTGTGTGTGTCCCCATTTCTGTGTGTATGCAATCTGCAAGTGTGTGTGTGTGTGTCTACTAATTCATGTCTTCGTGTGTGTGTGTGTGTGTGTGTGTGTGTGTGTGTATGTGCTTCTGTGTTTCTTTGTGTGTCTTTGTGCTCTTCCAAATATTTTAATTGGGGAGATATGGGGGCGAAATTTTAGGATACAGTATGAAGAAAATGTGGTAAGAAACAGTATGGTGAATGAGGGGAGGAATGGGTGCAGGGACAGAATGGGGATGTATGAGGAGACAGTATGGAGAGTGAGGAGACAGCATAGGGGAGAAAAGAGTGAGGGGACACAGAACTAGGTAGTGTGGGGAGAGATATATAGATCGGGCAGTATGGGGGACAGTGTAAGGGCACAACAAGGAGGGAATAGTATGCTGTAGAGCGGTAGTGTGATGAGGGGGCACATTATACAGATGGGCAGTATAGGGAGGATACCGTGTGAGAGGACAGTGCAAAGAGGAGGCCCAGTATAGAAAAGAGAATTCAGTGAGGAGGGCATGCACCATAAGAATTATAGAGTGTGTGGGTCATATTTAGCATAGGGAGCGTTGTGAGAGTTAGTAGTCTCCATGTAGGGCAGGTATTTTTATTCAGGAGCATTGTAATGACTCTGCTATTTTTAGGGGCATTGTGTGGGGATGTGCTGCAGGAAACTGGAGGTCGACAGAGAACAGCTGTGCATAAGAAGAGTCATCATGGAGTCTGGACAAGATGGAGACTAAAATAAAGAGAAAGACTCCAAGCAGAGAAGAGGTCACAGGTAAGATACCTGGATGTAAATGTTTATTTGTGATCCAGCCTGCGTCTCATCAGTGCTGTAGTTCCTGTGTGGTCCGCAGGCTGATGATGACTGATAACAGCAACTCCCAGTATCTCGATTGTTAAGGGCATACTGGGAGTTGTAGGTTCATGTGATACAAAGGTATATGGGGCTGACCTGACACTACAATTAATGTACCATGTACTGATGGTGGTTCAGGTAATGTATTCATGTACTGGCGTGTTTGTGCCTGTCTGCGTGTTTGTGCCTGTCTGCGTGTTTGTGCCGGTCTGCGTGCTTGTGCCTGTCTGCGTGTTTGGAATTATATGTATCTTTGTAAGATGTGTATTCTGGAGTGTAAAAGCATTTGTATGTTTGTGCACATTTACTAAATCTATTAGGGCTCTTTCATGTGTTAGGGAATTCCATTTGTCTTTCCATGTTTAGGAACAGACTGTTATGAAAGGCAATTCAGTACCACAATGGACATAGCGGTCAGAGCACATACAGTGATCTGACAATAACCCAAAATCATAGAACGAGCTCTGAGACGTGGGAACTCTGCAGACCGCAATCCCTAATCCTCTCCAAACAACACTAGAGGCAGCCGTGGATTGCGCCTAACTCTGCCTATGCAACTCTGCACAGCCTGAGAAACTAACTAGCCTGAAGATAGAAAATAAGCCTACCTTGCCTCAGAGAAATACCCCAAAGGAAAAGGCAGCCCCCCACATATAATGACTGTGAGTTAAGATGAAAAGACAAACATAGAGATGAAATAGATTCAGCAAAGTGAGGCCCGACTTTCTTAACAGAGCGAGGATAGAAAAGGTAACTTTGCGGTCTACACAAAACCCTAAAGAAAACCACGCAAAGGGGGCAAAAAGACCCTCTGTACCGAACTAACGGCACGGAGGTACACCCTTTGCGTCCCAGAGCTTCCAGCAACAAATTAGACAAGCTGGACAGAAAAAATAGCAAACAAATAGCAAAGAAGAACTTAGCTATGCAGAGCAGCAGGCCACAGGAATGATCCAGGGAAAAGCAAGTCCAACACTGGAACATTGACAGGAAGCCAGGATCAAAGCACTAGGTGGAGTTAAGTAGAGAAGCACCTAACGACCTCACCAGATCACCTGAGGGAGGAAACTCAGAAGCCGCAGTACCACTTCCCTCCACCAACAGAAGCTCACCGAGAGAATCAGCCGAAGTACCACTTGTGACCACAGGAGGGAGCTCTGCCACAGAATTCACAACAGTACCCCCCCTTGAGGAGGGGTCACCGAACCCTCACCAGAGCCCCCAGGCCGACCAGGATGAGCCACATGAAAGGCACGAACAAGATCGGGAGCATGGACATCAGAGGCAAAAACCCAGGAATTATCTTCCTGAGCATAACCCTTCCATTTAACCAGATACTGGAGTTTCCGTCTAGAAACACGAGAATCCAAAATCTTCTCCACAATATACTCCAATTCCCCCTCCACCAAAATCGGGGCAGGAGGCTCCACAGATGGAACCATAGGTGCCACGTATCTCCGCAACAATGACCTATGGAATACGTTATATATGGAAAAAGAATCTGGAAGGGTCAGACGAAAAGACACAGGATTAAGAACCTCAGAAATCCTATACGGACCAATGAAACGAGGTTTAAACTTAGGAGAGGAAACCTTCATAGGAATATGATGAGAAGATAACCAAAACAGATCCCCAACACGAAGTCGGGGACCCACACGGCGTCTGCGATTAGCGAAACGTTGAGCCTTCTCCTGGGACAAGGTCAAATTGTCCACTACATGAGTCCAAATCTGCTGCAACCTGTCCACCACAGTATCCACACCAGGACAGTCCGAAGACTCAACCTGTCCTGAAGAGAAACGAGGATGGAACCCAGAATTGCAGAAAAATGGCGAAACCAAGGTAGCCGAGCTGGCCCAATTATTAAGGGCGAACTCAGCCAAAGGCAAAAAGGACACCCAGTCATCCTGATCGGCAGAAACAAAGCATCTCAGATATGTTTCCAAGGTCTGATTGGTTCGTTCGGTCTGGCTATTAGTCTGAGGATGGAAAGCCGAGGAAAAAGACAAGTCAATGCCCATCCTACCACAAAAGCCTCGCCAAAACCTTGAAACAAACTGGGAACCTCTGTCAGAAACGATATTCTCTGGAATGCCATGTAAACGAACCACATGCTGGAAGAACAATGGCACCAAATCAGAGGAGGAAGGCAATTTAGACAAGGGTACCAGATGGACCATCTTAGAAAAGCGATCACAGACCACCCAAATGACTGACATCTTTTGAGAAACGGGAAGATCAGAAATAAAATCCATAGAGATATGTGTCCAAGGCCTCTTCGGGACCGGCAAGGGCAAAAGCAACCCACTGGCACGAGAACAGCAGGGCTTAGCCCGAGCACAAATCCCACAGGACTGCACAAAAGCACGCACATCCCGCGACAGAGACGGCCACCAAAAGGATCTAGCCACTAACTCTCTGGTACCAAAGATTCCAGGATGACCAGCCAACACCGAACAATGAACCTCAGAGATAACTTTATTGGTCCACCTATCAGGGACAAACAGTCTCTCCGCTGGACAACGATCAGGTTTATTAGCCTGAAATTTTTGCAGCACCCGCCGCAAATCAGGGGAGATGGCAGACACAATTACTCCTTCCTTGAGGATACCCGCCGGCTCAGACAAACCCGGAGAGTCGGGCATAAAACTCCTAGACAGAGCATCCGCCTTCACATTTTTAGAGCCCGGAAGGTACGAAATCACAAAGTCAAAACGGGCAAAAAACAGCGACCAACGAGCCTGTCTAGGATTCAACCGCTTAGCAGACTCAAGATAAGTCAAGTTCTTATGATCAGTCAATACCACCACACGATGCTTAGCTCCTTCAAGCCAATGACGCCACTCCTCGAAAGCCCACTTCATGGCCAGCAACTCTCGGTTGCCCACATCATAATTTCGTTCAGCAGGCGAAAACTTCCTGGAAAAAAAAAGCGCATGGTTTCATCACTGAGCAATCAGAACCTCTCTGCGACAAAACAGCCCCTGCTCCAATCTCAGAAGCATCAACCTCGACCTGGAACGGAAGAGAAACATCTGGTTGACACAACACAGGGGCAGAAGAAAAACGACGCTTCAACTCTTGAAAAGCTTCCACAGCAGCAGAAGACCAATTGACCAAATCAGCACCCTTCTTGGTCAAATCGGTCAATGGTTTGGCAATACAAGAAAAATTGCAGATGAAGCGACGATAAAAATTAGCAAAGCCCAGGAACTTTTGCAGACTTTTCAGAGATGTCGGCTGAGTCCAATCATGGATGGCTTGGACCTTAACAGGATCCATCTCGATAGTAGAAGGGGAAAAGATGAACCCCAAAAATGAAACCTTCTGCACACCAAAGAGACACTTTGATCCCTTCACAAACAAAGAATTAGCACGCAGGACCTGAAAAACTGTTCTGACCTGCTTCACATGAGACTCCCAATCATCCGAGAAGATCAAAATGTCATCCAAGTACACAATCAGGAATTTATCCAGGTACTCTCGGAAGATGTCATGCATAAAGGACTGAAACACTGATGGAGCATTGGCAAGTCCGAATGGCATCACTAGATACTCAAAATGACCCTCGGGCGTATTAAATGCAGTTTTCCATTCATCTCCTCGCCTGATTCGCACCAGATTATACGCACCACGAAGATTTATCTTGGTGAACCAACTAGCCCCCTTTATCCGAGCAAACAAATCAGATAACAATGGCAAGGGGTACTGAAATTTAACCGTGATCTTATTTAGAAGGCGGTAATCTATACAAGGTCTCAGGGAACAATCCTTCTTGGCTACAAAAAAGAACCCTGCTCCTAATGGTGACGATGACGGGCGAATATGCCCCTTCTCCAGGGATTCCTTCACATAACTGCGCATAGCGGCGTGCTCAGGCACGGATAAATTAAACAGTCGACCTTTTGGGAATTTTCTACCAGGAATCAAATTGATAGCACAATCACAATCCCTATGCGGAGGTAGGGCATCGGACTTGGGCTCATCAAATACATCCCAGTAATCAGACAAGAACTCTGGAACCTCAGAAGGGGTGGATGACGAAATTGACAGAAATGGAACATCACCATGTACCCCCTGACAACCCCAGCTGGACACCGACATGGATTTCCAATCTAATACTGGATTATGGGCTTGTAGCCATGGCAACCCCAACACGACCACATCATGCAGATTATGCAATACCAGAAAGCGAATAACCTCCTGATGTGCAGGAGCCATGCACATGGTCAGCTGGGTCCAGTATTGAGGCTTATTCTTGGCCAAAGGCGTGGCATCAATTCCTCTCAATGGAATAGGACACTGCAAGGGCTCTAAGAGAAACCCACAATGCTTAGCATACTCCAAGTCCATCAAATTCAGGGCAGCGCCTGAATCCACAAATGCCATGACAGAATACGATGACAAAGAACAAATCAGAGTAACAGACAATAGAAATTTCGACTGTACCGTACCAATGGTGGCAGACTTAGCGAACCGCTTAGTGCGCTTAGGACAATCGGAGATAGCATGAGTGGAATCACCACAGTAGAAACACAGCCCATTCAGACGTCTGTGTTCTTGCCGTTCAACTCTGGTCAAAGTCCTATCGCACTGCATAGGCTCAGGTTTAAGCTCAGGTAATACCGCCAAATGGTGCACAGATTTACGCTCACGCAAGCGTCGACCGATCTGAATGGCCAAAGACATAGACTCATTCAAACCAGCAGGCATAGGAAATCCCACCATGACATCCTTAAGGGCTTCAGAGAGACCCTTTCTGAACATAGCTGCCAGCGCAGATTCATTCCATTGAGTGAGCACGGACCACTTTCTAAATTTCTGACAATATACCTCTATCTCATCCTGACCCTGACAAAGAGTCAGCAAATTTTTCTCTGCCTGATCCACTGAATTAGGTTCATCGTACAGCAATCCGAGCGCCAGGAAAAACGCATCGATATTACTCAATGCAGGATCTCCTGGCGCAAGAGAAAATGCCCAGTCCTGAGGGTCGCCGCGCAAAAAAGGAATAACAATCAAAACCTGTTGAACTGGATCACCAGAGGAGCGAGGTTTCAAGGCCAGAAATAATTTACAATTATTTTTGAAACTCAGAAACTTAGTTCTATCTCCAAAAAACAAATCAGGAATAGGAATTCTTGGTTCTGACATAGATTTCTGATCAATAGTGTCTTGAATCTTTTGTTCTCTTGCCGAGAGCTGATCCACAAATGAAGACAGACTTCTAATGTCCATCGCTACACCTGTGTACTGAACCACCCAAATGTCTAGGGGGAAAAAAAGGCAAAACACAGTGCAAAGAAAAAAAAAAGGTCTCAGAACTTCTCCTTTCCCTCTATTGAGAATCATTAGTACTTTTGGGCTTCCTGTACTGTTATGAAAGGCAATTCTGTACCACAATGGACATAGCGGTCAGAGCACATACAGTGATCTGACAATAACCCAAAATCATAGAACGAGCTCTGAGACGTGGGAACTCTGCAGACCGCAATCCCTAATCCTCTCCAAACAACACTAGAGGCAGCCGTGGATTGCGCCTAACTCTGCCTATGCAACTCGGCACAGCCTGAGAAACTAACTAGCCTGAAGATAGAAAATAAGCCTACCTTGCCTCAGAGAAATACCCCAAAGGAAAAGGCAGCCCCCCACATATAATGACTGTGAGTTAAGATGAAAAGACAAACGTAGAGATGAAATAGATTCAGCAAAGTGAGGCCCGACTTTCTTAACAGAGCGAGGATAGAAAAGGTAACTTTGCGGTCTACACAAAACCCTAAACAAAACCACGCAAAGGGGGCAAAAAGACCCTCCGTACCGAACTAACGGCATGGAGGTACACCCTTTGCGTCCCAGAGCTTCCAGCAACAAATTAGACAAGCTGGACAGAAAAAATAGCAAACAAATAGCAAAGAAGAACTTAGCTATGCAGAGCAGCAGGCCACAGGAATGATCCAGGGAAAAGCAAGTCCAACACTGGAACATTGACAGGAAGCCAGGATCAAAGCACTAGGTGGAGTTAAGTAGAGAAGCACCTAACGACCTCACCAGATCACCTGAGGGAGGAAACTCAGAAGCCGCAGTACCACTTCCCTCCACCAACAGAAGCTCACAGAGAGAATCAGCTGAAGTACCACTTGTGACCACAGGAGGGAGCTCTGCCACAGAATTCACAACACAGACGTGAAATTTTCTAACCTTGTCATCACTGTCACCTTAGGGGTATGATAGTATGGAGCGGGTTCAGGAGCTGAGCCTGCTCCATACCATGCAGATGTCGGATGTGACACACAGCCGGCGTTTACCTGTAACAGCAGTGATCAGTAGTGTTGAGCATTCCGATACCGCGAGTATTGGGTATCGGCCGATATTTGCGGTATCGGAATTCCAATACCGAGTTCCGATACTTTCAGTATATCTGATACCGGAATCGGAAGTTCCCATAATTCAAACAGCCAGAATTCAGCCAATGAGGAATGATTAGAAGTGTGGGCACATCCTGTTCTGCATGGTAGGCATGTAACTACTGACATGGCTGTGAATGGCTGCTGAAATGATGTCATGATGCACTATAAAAGTCGCTGCCGCCATTTTGGGTTCACTCTGCTGTGAATTCAGTTTGGGACAGGACGCTGTGTTCTGACTGATACCTCATACCATTCCATTGTCCGTTTCTCAATTAGTGCAGCCTGCTGCACATTTGTTCAAATTTATCCTATTAGTGGCTTCCCATCCGTATACAGCTAGATTGTGAGAAAACACTATAGGATTGCATAGAGGAGCTTTTTTTGGCCTTGCAGCGCCGTTCACAGCGGTCTGCATGGTCTCTGTGTGAGTGCAGCTCACTCTGTAGTCTGTTCTACCGCCACAGCCGGTTATAGTCAGCTCAGGGTGCGTCACTGCCTCATACCGTTCCATTCTCCGTTTCTCAATTAGTGCAGCCTGCTGCACATTTGTTCAAATTTATCCTATTAGTGGCTTTCCATCTGTATCATGCTAGATTGTGGAAAAACACTATATAGGAGTACATAGAGGAGCTTTTTTTGGCCTTGCAGCACCGTTCACGGCTATCTGCACGGTCTCTGTGTGAGTGCAGCTCACTCTGTAGTCTGTTCTGCAAAAAAAAAAGCTTAGCTTATCTTATATAAAAGTCTAGTCCACACTTCTGAAAATTATTGTTTCTTATACCATTTATAACATCTTTATAAAATATTTTTGATAAAGCACTGCCTAATTTTTATGGGATATAATATTTAATATTAGTTCATTCTCCATGCTCTAAACGTACCCTGTCTCTTGAAGGGAAATACGCTACTGTGTTGGGTTAGCTTCGGACCCGATTAATCGAAGCTGGTGGCAGCGGCCGTGTGCAGACGTTTGGGTTATGTTGTAGCGACTGCGGTGTTGATAATTATTGTTCCTGCCTGAGTGGGAGTAGTTTATCGCGTTGCTGCAGCGTGCCCAATAGCCAGTACATAGCAGGCAGCCTGTCTGGCGACCAATTACCCAGGGTGCAGTACCTAATCTGACCTGAGAGTAAGGGGGGCGCCAGAGAGCTGCAAGTTTTAAGTGGAACTGTAAGCGGGATATACATAAATCCCTGCAGTTCGTGGTATATTGAAGAGTAGTGGGATACCTAGAATAAGCCCCTGCTGTAAACTAAGAGGTCAATAGCCTTGTGTGTGTTTTTTCATCACGTTGTGGAGTGGAGGGATAACAAAGATAAGCCCCCCTGCACATTTGATAGCTGTCTGTTGGCCTAAAGTCACCCCGACCCGTGACGTAGGGGTGACGGTCAGGGGATTCCTGACAAATTATACCTGTTAGGAGCTGTTCAGGAATAAGCACACTAAGCCCTTAGTACTTTTCTGCCTATCTTTATCAGTCTACCAAGATGAAGAAGGCAGGGAGTAAGGCACGTGGGCATGGGCGTGGAGCAGGGAGAGGACGTGGGGATTCTGTGCCTGCTGCGGGCACCGGTGACTCATCATCACCCAGTTTCAGCAGGGAACAGTCCTTCATGTGCAGCTTTGTAGAAGATCGCCGTACCCCGCTGCTGCGGGAAGAACAAATTGAAGCCATTGTCGGATGGATGGCAGCTAACGCATCGACTTCAATTAGTGCCACATCCTCTCAGGCACAGAGCACTGGAGAGCACCCATCTGTCTCTTCACCACCTGCCAAATTGCCCAGGCAGTCAGAGAGCCCTGGACAGGAGCCATCTCTACTTCTGTTCTCTGAACTTCTTGGCTTGGAAAGAGGGGGCCAGCCAAGCAGCATTGGAGAAATGGAAGAAGAGGCAGTATGCAGTGATGCCCAACAGCTTTGTCTCTCTGATTCTGAAGAGGCGGGTGGGCCAATGCCTCCGGTCAGCACACCTCAGTACGCATCTGATGATGAGACTCAGGTGCCATTTTCAGGTGCGTACTGTGCTGCCGAGACTACCCAGGAGAAGCAGTTGGTGGAAGAGGGTAGTGTAGATGATAAGGTCCTTGACCCATCATGGCGTGAGGTACAGGAAGGTGGTGGGAGCAGCTCTGAGGAATCGATTCCCCAAACGGCCCAAAGAGCGACAGGGAGGGGGAAGACTGCGGTGCCTGTAGCCTCCACTTCGGCACCCATTAGGAGCATGCCTCTTCCAAAAGCCAAAACGGGCGCTCCCATGACTTGCAGTGCCTGGTCCTTTTTTGACACAGTTGCAGATGACATTTGCTTAGTCAAATGCAAGGTGTGTCATCAGAAAGTCAAAATAGTGAAAAGTGTCAGCAACCTCAATACCACAAATATGTGGAAACGTGTGGACCAAGCACGTGGTGGAGTTACAAAAACAAACTGAAGACCAGGGCCAACCAACAGCGGCACCTACCACCTCTTCAGCTCGTGTTGTAGCCTCTTCCTCCAGCTCACACACAGCTGGTTCGGCTTCCTCCCAGGATCGCCATGGAAGAACCTCTGGCACTGTTGTCCAGAGACCCAGTGTAATTCTACCCACAGCACCACGTTCCCAGTCATCCTCACACTCCCAGCCCAGTCTACAGCCATCGGTAGCACAGGCATGGGAGAAAAGGCAGCCATTCTCAGCAAACCACCCCCAAGCACAGGCTCTGAATGCTAGCATTGCAAAACTACTGTCCCATGAAATGCTGTCATTCAGGCTGGTGGAGACTGACACCTTCCGTAACTTGATGGCATTGGCAGTCCCACAATACAACGTGCCCAGCTGCTTTTATTTCAGCAGGCATGCCGTCCCTGCCCTGCAAAAGCATGTGGAGGGAAACATTAAACATGCACAACTAAACGCCGTCAGTAGCAAGGTCCACCTCACCACCGATGCGTGGACCAGTATCCATGGACAGGGACGATACCTTTCCCTCACTGCTCATTGGGTCAATGTTGTGGAGCTGGGTACAGATCTTGCGAGTGGCGCTGTACATGTTCTGCCAACTCCAAAGATTGCAGGAATCCAGTCTGTACACATTGCCTCCTCCTCATACTCCTGTTCCTCAGAATCATCGCTGCAGGAGCCGTCACGGTCTACCTCCACCTTGACCCGTGAACGCTTACCTGTTACGACCGATATGAGCACAGCCGTGGCCAAACATCAACAGGCCGTACTGAAATGAATTTCATTGTTGAATCGATGCCACACAGCGCAGGAGCTCTGGAATGCCATCAATCAGGAGAGCGACATGTGGTTTGTGACAGCGAATCTCAAGCCAGGCATGGTAGTGTGTGACAATGGCCGAAATCTGGTGGCAGCTCTGGCCCTAGGCAACCTCACTCACATCCCATGTCTGGCACATGTGCTCAACTTGGTCGTGCAGAGTTTTTTGAAGGACTATCCGGATCTTGATGCACTGCTGCACAAGGTCTCCCTAGACCGAGAGTGTGCTCACTTGCGGCGTTCCAGCATGGCAAGATTGCGCATTGCAGCTCTGCAGCGCCGATTCCGCCTTCCGGAACATCGCATCATATGTGACCTACCCACCAGGTGGAATTCAACATTACATATGTTTGAGCGGTTGTGTGAGCAGCAGCCAGCAGTAATGGACTACCAGCTGCATCAGGCGCAAAGAAGTCGCACTGCACGCCGTTCAGACTTCACAACCACTGAGTGGGCCACTATGAAGGACATCTGCGAGGTTTTGCGTGCCTTTGATGATTCCACGCGGATGGCGAGTGCAGATGATGCACTAGTCAGAATGACTGTCCCCCTTATCTGCCTGCTTCAAAGAACACTGCAAGCGCTAAGGGATGATGCTGTGGAAGAGGTGGAGGATGAGGAGTCACAAATGCCATCTGCTTCTGGACAGTCTGCGCGACGTGGCTCCTCGCAAAGGCCTAGGCAGGGGACGCTTTGTGAGGAGGATGAGGAGCAGTCAATGGAGGAGGAAGACATCTTTCAAGAGGAGGGAGTTACACAATTCTCCAGAAGTCAGTGTGTAGAGCGAGGGTGGGGTGATGCTGAGCAGGCAGAGGTCACGCCTCAAGCAGGGGGCAGCGTTTCTTGGCCAGTTGGCAGTCTGCAGCACATGGTTGATTTCCATGCTGCAGTGCCTGAGAAACGACCGCCGCATTGCCCACATTCTCAACATGTCTGATTATTGCGTGTACACCCTCCTAGATCCTCGCTACCGGGACAACTTTCAAAGCCTCATAACACCATTGAACCGGGAGCGTAAAATGCGGGAGTACCAAGATAATGTTGAAGTCAAAGACCCCCTCGCAGTGAGGACATGATTATTCCCACTGTGACTCATTTCGTGATGACTAGGGCCGCAGGGTACAAAATAGCCTGCAGCTCTCCCTGAACACCCTAAACAGGTCTTTCTCCCCTGAAAATTTTTCAGGAAGGGCCATTACTGATTCAGGAGAAATCAACTGCACATTTTTTTTTGCTATTTGGATCTGGACCCTGATGGGATCTTGCAGGTGGACCAGCAGCTAGTAGAGCTTTCATCCATTTTAACCAGTGTTGTGCCTTAGCTGCACATCTTCCATAGGTGAGTAGTATTTTAACCATTTTCAGCTCTCCTACTTTGTTGATCCCCACAAGGTGCTCTTTCCTTCTTCTTAACTACACACTAGAGGATTCTCACAGACACTGCCAGCAGTGGAGAGCTATGGGAAATTTTCATCAAACTAATTATCTGATCCTGTAACAGATATTGCGACAATTCAAGACTCTCGTATTCCTTGGACAGGATCCATACTGGCGAAAAAGACAAATGTATGGATATGAGCCAATTATAATGTGATGCTAGTCACTACTCTTAGACAAGCTTCGAGGCTGAGTAGTCAAGAGGTCCGAGATCAAAACCCAGGAGGGTACGTCATTGACATAGGGGTGAGACAAAAGTGTAGTCATAGCACAGTTTGGGGTCAGAATTCCAAGAAAGTAGTGGATTATGACAAAAGGACTAGACAAATGCAATGCCAAAGGCAAATCCGAGGTCGAGCATCACAAATCAGAATATAAAGCTAGCAGCACAGAACACACACACCTCTTAAGCAAATCTACAATTAACAGCAATCTAAGGCAGAGAGCTGGTTAAATAGCTAGGTAATTACTGTGAACAGGAGACACATAGCTGAAGCCCTGGCACACCCTGGCCCTGATTGGACAGTTAAACTCAAGACACTGACAGTTCAGGAAGCCTCAGCATGTGATTGGACGGCTGAGCTGTCCATCAACATACTACTGACAGCTCAGTATGCCCCTGTGCTATATTAGAAGGCAGAACTGTCATTCACTGCGAACTGACACCCTGATAGGAGTAATCATGACAATTCTTTTACAAATTGTGGTAATCTTAAAGGAGCAGTTCTATCATTTCTTTTTTTTAATTTTGGCATTAGACGTATGTATTATATTTTGAAATATTGGATGTTTTTGGACTCTGTATTATCAAACATGTTTATTTATTTTTATTTCTCTAATTAGTGAAGTAAAAGAGGAGTGTATTTTTTTTCTTTTTTACTTCATATTGCTATCGTTTTGTTGCTTATAATATATATTGCAATCTTTTATTGAAGCTTATAGGGAAATTGCAGTACTCCTAAGGAGCTAAGCTAAAGGCTGTGCTTCACAAGGGGACCAAGAAGTTTTGTTCTGTAGGTCTTCAGCAGGCCCCCGACTGCCTTGGTATACTACTGGTACCCCCAATTGCATTGCAGTTGGAAGCCGGCAACGATGCAATTTACATGCCACTGTCACAGAAAATGGAATTTAAGTGGTTAGACTACAGCGATAGGAGTTCACTCCAGTCACAGCAGTTACACACAATGCCAGCTATGTAAGAGAGACAGCAGCTGCTCAGGAGATGAAACTGCTTCCCGCATTCCTTAATGAACTACGTTATACATTTTTCTCATAGTTCAAAAAGGAATGTATGAAATATATATATTCTCAGGGCATAAAACATGACATGCCAAAATGAGACAAAATCCATTGGAGAACAAATCACATGTTAAAAAAAAACACTAAAAATGCAAAAAGGGCAAGTAACCTTAATTAGCTAGAGTAATTAGCTAATTGGTACATAACTCCTGCAAAAATCTGGTGCATCAAAAATGAATCAAATACTTATCCTGGGAACGTAACCTAAGGATACATAAACGTTATGGATCTGATACGGATTTGCTGTTGCAATGCCGCATCATATCTACTTTGTTTCCACATCACAATCTGCACACTTTACATATGGATTTCCTTGAAGATTTCACACTATGCATTATGTGAGCCAACACTGCAATTTTTCAGCACAAAGACTTAGCATGCTGAAGATTATAGAATCTGCACAGCAGGCCAATTTATGTGCTGCGAGTTTCTGTAGCATGTAGATAAGAATTTTAAAGTCTCGTTAACTGATATGCATGTAAACAAATGTAAAAAAAAAAAAATGCTGCAAATATTCACCACGTGCATTTATTTAGCCTATCGGGTCAGTGACTATTATATCTACAGTGGGGCAAAAAAGTATTTAGTCAGTCAGCAATAGTGCAAGTTCCACCACTTAAAAAGATGAGAGGCGTCTGTAATTTACATCATAGGTAGACCTCAACTATGGGAGACAAACTGAGAAAAAAAAATCCAGAAAATCACATTGTCTGTTTTTTTAACATTTTATTTGCATATTATGGTGGAAAATAAGTATTTGGTCAGAAACAAAATTTCATCTCAATACTTTGTAATATATCCTTTGTTGGCAATGACAGAGGTCAAACGTTTTCTGTAAGTCTTCACAAGGTTGCCACACACTGTTGTTGGTATGTTGGCCCATTCCTCCATGCAGATCTCCTCTAGAGCAGTGATGTTTTTGGCTTTTCGCTTGGCAACACGGACTTTCAACTCCCTCCAAAGGTTTTCTATAGGGTTGAGATCTGGAGACTGGCTAGGCCACTCCAGGACCTTGAAATGCTTCTTACGAAGCCACTCCTTCGTTGCCCTGGCGGTGTGCTTTGGATCATTGTCATGTTGAAAGACCCAGCCACGTTTCATCTTCAATGCCCTTGCTGATGGAAGGAGGTTTGCACTCAAAATCTCACGATACATGGCCCCATTCATTCTTTCATGTACCCGGATCAGTCGTCCTGGCCCCTTTGCAGAGAAACAGCCCCAAAGCATGATGTTTCCACCACCATGCTTTACAGTAGGTATGGTGTTTGATGGATGCAACTCAGTATTCTTTTTCCTCCAAACACGACAAGTTGTGTTTCTACCAAACAGTTCCAGTTTGGTTTCATCAGACCATAGGACATTCTCCCCAAACTCCTCTGGATCATCCAAATGCTCTCTAGCAAACTTCAGACGGGCCCGGACATGTACTGGCTTAAGCAGTGGGACACGTCTGGCACTGCAGGATCTGAGTCCATGGTGGCGTAGTGTGTTACTTATGGTAGGCCTTGTTACATTGGTCCCAGCTCTCTGCAGTTCATTCACTAGGTCCTCCCGCGTGGTTCTGGGATTTTTGCTCACCGTTCTTGTGATCATTCTGACCCCACGGGGTGGGATTTTGCGTGGAGCCCCAGATCGAGGGAGATTATCAGTGATCTTGTATGTCTTCCATTTTCTAATTATTGCTCCCACTGTTGATTTCTTCACTCCAAGCTGGTTGGCTATGGCAGATTCAGTCTTCCCAGCCTGGTGCAGGGCTACAATTTTGTTTCTGGTGTCCTTTGACAGCTCTTTGGTCTTCACCATAGTGGAGTTTGGAGTCAGACTGTTTGAGGGTGTGCACAGGTGTCTTTTTATACTGATAACAAGTTTAAAAAGGTGCCATTACTACAGGTAATGAGTGGAGGAAAGAGGAGACTCTTAAAGAAGAAGTTACAGGTCTGTGAGAGCCAGAAATCTTGATAGTTTGTTTCTGACCAAATACTTATTTTCCACCATAATATGCAAATAAAATGTTAAAAAAAACAGACAATGTGATTTTCCGGATTTTTTTTTCTCAGTTTGTCTCCCATAGTTGAGGTCTACCTATGATGTAAATTACAGACGCCTCTCATCTTTTTAAGTGGTGGAACTTGCACTATTGCTGACTGACTAAATACTTTTTTGCCCCACTGTATATCACCCTTATATAACCAGTAGCCTGCAAGTATCAGCAGTTTTCATCTTTACAGTTTTCCCTGTATAACTGTCCTTTTATTCTGAACTTGGCTCCAGAATGGATAGAGAGAAAACACTAAATCCTTCTCCCGATCTCTCTGTAGTATGCCATCAAAGACATTTGGGTAAGTGAGGACACTGACTAAAGAAGAAAAATTCAATTCGATACAAATCAAATTCAAGACTAATTTTATTGCATTTTCAGGTCGCGCCGAATTAAAACAATGCAAGATTCATTTTGAAAGAATCATCAAAAAGTGGTTTTTTACACATTGCAAAATATTGCAGCAGGCAAAGAAGGGTGACATAACCTCGTGCGTGACTGCTCAGATTTCTGGATAATGTCTTGCAGGTATCACATGGCTTACGCATTCAGGAAGGATTATCGTAGTCTGTATAAAAGCCTAAGCAGGTTATGCAGTAGCCATTTTATGATGATTTTAGGATGCAGAGAATATATCAGATCTCACTGCTGAACATAAGAATTAGGGCTCGTGCACATAGCTGTAATTTTGGTTTGACTGTGATCTGACAAAACTTTGTCTCACACTCAGACCAATGTTTTCTTATGGGGCCGTGTACAAAGAAAAAAATACTGCATACCCAAGGTTGATCCAATATGCAAGTCAATGAGTTCATGGAAACCATAGGACTGCACTTGAATGACACCAGAGTGTAGTCTGATGTTTCACACACACCCATGCACTTGTATGAATGTGCATGATCCAAATTCTCACAGATCTGCAATGCGCCATAGTAAAACATTGGTTCGAGTGTTATCCAACAAAACATCGGATAGCACTCATTCGTGCTATACACTCATGTGAGCGAGTCCTGATACAGAGATTCAATTTATAGGGGAGGTGCACGCAGCAGTGCCAAACTTACAGTGATTGATCAGTAGCATCTGTCCTGGTCACTGATTATATTTCAATGGTCTCACTGTAGTAAAACGTTACCTTTACTAAGTATTGATTAAAATAAATGAGCATAATGGAAATAAGACAGTCATATAATAAACCGATATATATATGGATAATTCTATATCTGTGGGAGAGAGGAGAGGAAAGGAAAAGGTTGGAGCTTGACACACTGAGACATATATCACAAGCTGTTGCAAATAAATGTAGCTGGTGGGTGCTGTACCTGCTGGTGATTTCAGCCGAAGTGAGGAAGAAGGAGGGGTGTTTCCAGCTCGTCCTTCCAGTTTAAATTTGTTTTTATTAGAGCATTTTAATACCAATGGTACAATTGAGAGAAAGAGACCTCCGCGACCTTAGTCATAGGATATAGTGCAAGACAAACAGATGACGAGTATGTATACAGTGGGTACGGAAAGTATTCAGACCCCTTTAAATTTTTCACTCTTTGTTTAATTGCAGCCATTTGGTAAAAGTTCATTTTATTTCTCATTAATGTTCACTCTGCACCCCATCTTGACTTAAAAAAATAAACAGAAATGTAGAAATTTTAGCAAATTTATTAAAAAAGAAAAACTGAAATATCCCATGGTCATAAGTATTCAGACCCTTTGCTCAGTATTGAGTAGAAGCACCCTTTTGTGCTAGTACAGCCATGAGTCTTCTTAGGAATGATGCAACAAGTTTTTCACACTTGGATTTGGGGATTCTCTGCCATTCTTCCTTGCAGATCCTCTCCAGTTCCATCAGGTTGGATGGTGAACGTTGGTGGACAGCCAGTTTCAGGTCTCTCCAGAAATGCTCAATTGGGTTTAGGTCAGGGCTCTGGCTGGGCCAGTCAAGAATGGTCACAGTTGTTCTGAAGCCAATCCTTTGTTATTTTTAGCTGTGTGCTTAGGGTCATTGTCTTGTTGGAAGGTAAACCTTCGGCCAAGTCTGAGGTTCAGAGCACTCTGGAAGAGGTTTTCATCCAGGATATCTCTGTACTTAGCCGCATTCATGTTTCCTTCAATGGCAGCCAGTCATCGTGTCCCTGCAGCTGAAAAACGCCCTCATAGCATGATGCTGCCACCACCATTTCACTGTTGGGATTGTATTGGGCAGGTGATAAGCAGTGCCAGTTTTCTCCACACATACCACTTAGAATTATCACCGAAAAGGTCTATCTTCGTCTCATCAGACCAGAGAATCTTATTTCTCATAGTCTGGGAGTCCTTCATGTTTTTTTAGCAAACTCTATGCGGGCTTTCATATGTCTTGAACTAAGGAGAGGCTTCTGTCAGGCCACTCTGCCATAAATGCCTTACTGGTGAAGGGCTGCAGTGATAGTTGACCTTGTGGAACTTTCTCCCATCTCCCTAATGCATCTCTGGAGCTCAGCCACAGTGATCTTGGGGTTCTTCTTTACCTCTCTCATCAAGGCTCTTCTCCCATGATTGCTCAGCTTGGCTGGACGGCCAGGTCTAGGAAGACTTCTGGTGGTCCTAAACTTCTTCCATTTAAGAATTATGGAGGCCACAGTGCTCTTTGGAACCTTGAATACTGCAGAAATTCTGTTTTAACCTGGGCCAGATCTGTGCCTTGTCACAGTTCTGTCTCTGAGCTCCGTGGCCAGTTCCTTTGACCTCATGATTCTCATTTGGTCCTATCAGTTTAATTAAACACAGTTGGACTCCATTGAAGGACTTGAACATCTCAAGGAGGATCACAAGGAAATGGACAGCATGTGACTTAAATATAAGTGTCTGAGCAAAGGGTCTGAATACTTATGACCATGTGATATTTCACGTTTTCTTTTTTAATAAATATGCAAAAATTTCTAGATTTCATTTTTTTTCAGTCAAGATGGGGTGCAAAGTGTACATTAATGAGAAAAATATGAACTTTTTTGAATTTACTATATGGCTTCAATGAAACAAAGACGGAAAAATTGAAAGGGGTCTGAATACTTTTCATATCCACTGCATAATATATAGCAAGGAACAAGCATAGTAATTAATGACATTAGGAAAACAACAGCTGAACATATATGGCATGAATCTCTCATTTCAAAGCATGTCAAAATTACATAAATTAGTATTTCATGTTACCGCATAATTTTAACATATATATTTCAATTTAATAAATGTAAAAAATGTCATTCCTATAGTCGGGCTCGGACTGGCCCATAGGGGAACAGGGGATTCCCCCCGGTGGGCCCTGTGCAGACATGGGTCCCAAACCCCATTGTATGGTCAGTACTTGGCATAATTCACTTGATTTACTCTGTATAGAAAAAAAGCAGCATCTCATCATTCATTAACCAAACTACCTAGTTTTTTATTATATAGAGATGTAGGTAAATTTGTGAAAGATGGCAGTGTAATATTTGTATGCAGGTTAAAAGTAGGCCCCCAAATACAATGTTACTTGTGGGCCCTCGGCACCCCAGTCCGACACTGTCTATAGTTCATGCCGTGTTGGTGTTTAGTGTGTAAGGTCAAAATCCAAAGGCTTCTCGAAGCAGTGCCAATTGTTTCTTCCAGTCACCACCCCTTGGTGACTGATCAACCCTTTCTATGCCCAAACAATTGAGATATTTGATAAATCTCCCTTATGCACAGAGATGAAATGTTTGATGGCTCCAGAATAACTTGATATTATTGTTTATATTAGCTATGTGATCTGAATGTTGCATGCCTGGCATTCTTTGCAATATATAATGTGATCTAAATCACAGTTAATGAATTATTTTATTTTGGAAATGGTGTTGTGATTGGAAGAAAAGGCAGTTATTATCTGCAGACATGGTATCTGTTGCCAGCACATTTGAAATTTCCATCTCTAAAAAGCTTGTCAGCAGAAGGAAACATGAAGTGCTCTAAAATTTCCTGGTAGATGGCTGCGCTGAATTTGGTTTTGATAAAACATAGTAGACCTACACCAGCAGATGACATGGCTCCCCAAATCATCACTGATTGTGGAAACTTCACACTAGACCTCAAGCAGCTTGGATTGTGTGCCTCTCCACTCTTCATCCAGACTCTGGGACCTTGATTTTAAAATGAAATGCAAAATTTATTTTCATCTGAAAACACCACCTTAGACCACTGAGCAACAGTCCAGTTCTTTTTTCTCCTTGGCCCAGGAAAGACGCTTCTGGTATTGTCTATTGATCATTAATGGCTTGACACAAGGAATGTGACACTTGTAGCCCATGTCCTGGATACATCTGTGAGTGCTGGCTCTTGAAGCCATGACTCCAGCTGCAGTCCACTCCATGTGAATCTCCATGAATGGCCTGTTTTTAATCCTTTCAAGGCTGCGGTCATCCCAGTTGCTTGTGCACCTTTTTATAACACACTTTTTCCTTCCACTCAACTTTGCATTAATATGGTTGGATACAGCACTCTGTGAACAGCAAGCTTCTTTAGCAATAACCTTTTGTGGCTTACACTCCTTGTGGAGTGTGTCAATGACTGCCTTCTGGACAACTGTCAAGTTACCAGTCTTCCCCATGATTGTGGAGCCTACTGAAACAGACTAAGGGACCATTTTAAACTCTTAGGAAGCCTTTGCAGACATTACATCTGTTGCCAGCACAAACCTTTTACTGATATCCACAATGTGGGAGTTTTAACTTGATGCACCATGCTGGGACATAGTATATTTCCCAGTGTGCAGCCTCTCCTGGCCACTACTCTGCATCCATTTTGAAGGATTGTGCATAAGGATTTATCCTGGTTAACTGCAAGGATAATTCTATAGTATTATACCTCCTCACAAGGTGATATAAAGTATGATGAAAATTAAATGTACCTCCTCACAAGATGGAGACCTACATAAAGCATACAGCATACACATATTGGCAAGAATGCTGTCATCTGTCCTGCTGCATTTAAATTCCAATTTCTCATTTTTTTCTTAGGCTAAGTTCACATTTGCGGTTGAGTCCGCAGCGTATCGTCTGCAACCGCAAACGCATGCAAAAACTCATGCAAAGGCATGATAACGCAGCATTTTTTATCCGCATCAGCTTACACATGATGGGAAAAAAACGCAACGTTTGCATGCATTTTTGCATGCGTTAGCGTTTTTTATGCGCATGCATTTGATAGGAAAACATTTTTCAAGGAGAATTTCCTTGAAACAAGCCACGCCAAATGGGCTTGTCTCATGGGATTTCTTTAAATAAAACTTTTGTACAGATGAAATCCTCAGATTTTGCTCTTGTATCCTGCGTCAAGATGAATCTTCGCATGGGCAGTTTCTATCGGAATCTGGATTTGGATGTCAACTTGTTTCTTTCCTTTGCATTTGCTTGTGGGCAAGAACGGAAAAGAGAAAAACAGAGAAGATGGCGTTGGCGCTTTTAGCAGCAACCGATTCTTGAACTCCGACAGAGCCGTGGAGCCTACCACTCCTTATTCAGTTAGCTCCGTGAAAACCTGGAGAAATATTTCGCGTGCACGAGAATGTCTCAACACAGCTTCATGGAATTGCTGGTCCGTGTACAAGGAGCCATCAGCAGACAGGACACCCATCTCCATTGTTAGGGCTAGCGGAACGCACCAAATAATAAGACTGATAGTGTACGGTGCGTTCGTAGCCCGGGGTCCACCGTGCAGAGATGGAACCTGCTGCAGAGTAATGACGGACTATATGGCGGTACTCATAAGTATACTCGCGTGGGTTAAACTTCACCCAACGTGAAGGAAGCGATCCTGTTGCATCACAGGGTCGCGGTACCGCACATAGAAGGCGAGCAAGCAGTCAGCGAACTTAACCCCAACTAGGATTGAAGTCCGATTAGACCCTTGCTGGCACAACACCGCAACAGGGTGTGTTAGGCAACTCTTATAATTAGAGCACCGAAGTGCGAACTGTGCCGTGCTGGCAGGCACCACTAAGCACCCAGACGTGGGTCAGGAAGCGCACTGCTGGCGCGTGGCGCCGCACTGGCGGTCACAGCAATAGACGCTGATACGTGTGTGACACGTTGAGTGATTTGTCGGGCGCTAGATAGCAGCCATACTCCATACGCGAACAGTCATACAATAGGGTAGGGGTATTTAATGAACGACTTGCACTCACAACAAACACACATATTCAATTGTACACTAGCGCATGGCCGTGCGGTCATGCGCAGTTTATATAATTGCAGGACAGGAAGTGGCCACAGAAACTTTGCCCTTCCAAGACCTGCCAAGAGGACCAATGGAATGCGCTGCAGAGCCAGAGCACATGACCCTCGATCTCCAACGGGAGATCTTGCTCTGGGCATGCTCAGTGTGCGCAAACAAGGACTTAGTCCCAGGGAAGTCCGCTCGCCGCTGACCAGCACTGACTTTAATGGCAGGAGCTGAAGAAGCAGCAGTAACTCTCTGTACAGAGTGAGAGCGAGCAAGACACTGGGAGCGACGTCCCTGCTGAGCAGACTCCACTGCGGCTGGAGGAGAATGGGAGACCGCAGCGGAGACGGATCGAGATTCCCCCTGTGCAGCAGAGGAAACTCGACTCCTATCATCCATACTGCGATTCCTGCTGAGAAACGTCTGCTGGTGACACTAAGGAATGTAATATTTAAACATTAACGCCTGTCATAATTCTTATTTTTCTGCATGTACTTCATATTTTTCTCTTTTTTTTGTTTTGCAAAAAAATGTCCTAAATATTATTGTTATAAAAGCCATGTCCTTTTCTTTTTTTTCCTTTTTTCTCTGTTTTGCAAAACTCCAGTCATAAATATTATTGTTCTGAATTTTTTTTTTCTTTCTCTGTTCGGCAGATTCCTGGCTACCAGAGACAGCCTACCATCGCTCCATTTCTAGTTCCGGATAGGAATTTCCACACTATTTGGGATTGTCGCAGATACCTGCTGGGCTTTGTGAGATGCTCTCCATGAGGAATTTATCCCCCTACCCACCACGGAAACTGGCAGCAAAATGTTGATAAATACTGGCAAATTCGTAATTTCCCCAACTGTTTGGGAGCAGTGGATGGAAAACATATAAGAATTACCAAACCGGCTTGAACTGGATCCGAGTACTTTAATTATATAAAATATTTTTCCATAGTTCTCGTAGCAATTGCAGCTGCGTACTGTAGTTTTGTCGCCGTGGACATTGGATCATTTGGCCATGGTAATGACTCCCAGACATAAAAAAAACTTGGACATGGGCCAACGGTTGTATGGCAATCATTTCAATTGCCACAACCTCTTCCCAACACTCAAGGCCCACCAATGCCATTTGTTGTGGTTGGGGATGAGGCCTTTCAGATGTGTGGAAACCTCCTGAAACCATACTACAGTCGGGACTGGACACACACAAAAAGGATTTTTAATTACCGACTGACTAGGGCAAGAAGAACAGTTGAGTGTGCCTTTGGTATCCTTGTCTCGAAATGGCATATTTTAGGGACAGCCATTAATCTCAAAATTGAGACAGTCAATGAGGTTGTCAAGGCATGTGTGGTTCTGCACAACTACATAATGGCTAAAAAACGACCCAACGTTGAACTTGATGAACCTGTAAGTAACCCATTGCCAGATTATCATCATCACCCTCCCAGGACAACAGTTGAAGTTTCCCAAATGAGGGATACATTTGCATCCTACTTTGTTTCTGATAGTGGAAGTGTTTCCTGGCAAGATGAAATGGTTTAGTGTTCTTGTAATATTATGTACCTGTAATTATTAAAATGTACCGTTAATGTTTGCTGGCATTAAAACACATCAAGTTAAACACCTGTAACAAGTGCCATCTATATTACAATATTTTTTTTTAAAGTTTAATAAGGTGATCATCGGTTCACAACTACAGTTTTTATAAAATCCACTCGCTGTATCATGCAGATTGCATGAGACAGGGATTGGATTATAACCAAATTGTGTTATGTAACCCATGCTTTACACTACACCTCTTCTCTCTAAGGTCAGTGCTATGGTAGGTGATGTTGGATTAGCTCTATTGCCTCTTCAGTCTGCATTTCTATAGTTCTATATATTAATGCAGACTGAAGAGATGATGGAGCTCATATCTTTACTCACCTGCTTGTGTGTCAGAACAAGTGCACTCAGGATGCAGAAAACCCAGCATCCTGAGTGCACTAGTGCTGACACCTGGGCAGGTGAGCATTGCTGACCCCTGACCTTTTGTGCTGTATTAATATATATTTTTGGAGGATTTTCAGTCCTCTTTGTGTTTTTGCCCCCTCATAGCTCCAAGACAGACACAAGAAGCAAAGCTGCAGCGTAAAGTAAATAAAGAAGATGGGCAGCTGATTGTATCATGGAGCTATGAGGTGGCAAAAACACAGTGTGTGTAGACGGCAACATGTGTGTTGATGACACACGGTGCGTGTTGCCAGCGACAAAAGAGACAAAGAACAAGCAGTGATTGGGGAAAAAACAACACGAATTTATTTAATCAAACAAAAAAAATTTCACTTTTACGAAACAATGTGGAGTTAATGTTATGGACCTGGGGGGTGTAGAGCTGGGAGGATTGGCTATGGGTGGACGATGAAGAGGTTCCAGGGGAAGGGCTAACTAAACCTGTGGAGTCTGGGAGGTCAAGGATGGAAGTAGGAGTGTAAGCATGGGATAGGAGAGACACATTGAAAGGGAAAGAAAAACTGGACAACACAGACACATTGGGAGATGAGGGCGGAGGTAGTCCGACAATTCTGGTGGGACGACTCTTTTTTGCTTTCTGTCCCGGCTTAGGTGGCTGCCTTGATTTTTTGTGTCTTCTTGGGAGGGTGGGAGTGGTGGGGTCAGCAGGACATCCAGAATGTGGACCTGGACTGGTGGTGGCGGTGGACAGCTGTGCAGGATCTGGAGGCGGCCTAGTGGTGGCGGTGGACAGCCGTGCAGTATCTGGAGGCAGCCTAGTGTTGGTGGCGGTGGACAGCGGTGCAGGAGCAGGACTCGGCATGGTGGTGGTAGTGGAGTGGATTTCAGCAGCACCCGGCATGGTGGTGGCGGTGTAGTGGTGTGCAGCAGGACTGGGCATGGTGGTGGCCATACAGTGGTATGCAGCAGAACTCGGTATTGAAGTTATGTGTGTAATTTGTGGCACAGGTAGAAATACCACCTGTGGCTGCTGTAAGTACTGAGTCTGCTGCATGGCCTGAACATAAGCAGCATTGCAGGCCTCCATCACATTGAGCTGTAGTTCAGGCGTAAGGTGTTCTGACATGCCCCGCTCTATCTGAGTAAAAAAATGGTGTGCTGGTCTCTGGAGGTTGGCTTCCAGATGGTTAAAGCGTTGGTTGACATCCTGGAAAAGTGCGTTAATATGGGTCAGACCACTTTCCAGTCTATCTCCTAGAACCTTCAGGCCATTCTGGAAGACCGAGCTCAAGTGAATAAACTCGGGCATGAGGGACCTGTTCGAGGCCTTCTGCCACTGGCGGAAAGAGCCCCCCCAAAAAAGAGGCTGGGACAGGGGAACAGCTGAAAGACCAGCTGCCTGTTCTCCAGACTGTGGTGCCGGCCTACTTGCTGCTTCGCTGGTGGATGGCTGGGACTGGTCCGTGTCTGTTTGATGAGGGAGCGCTCCAGAGGACGATCCATGTTCGAGGGTATTGCTCCAGGTTCTGTGAAAAGAAAAGTAAAACATTACTACCAAAAATAACAATTGTAAAAGCGCCAACTCCTGTGGAATAGAAAAATTCAGATTAGGGAATACAACACAATGGAACACAACACAAAAACACTTCCATTCTCTGAGCAAGGACAGGCCTCAGGAAATCCAGCACCCAATGGTATTTGTATTTCCTGATCCTTGCTGCAGCACCACTTCGAACTAGGATCTCCTGTCTCAGGTGCTTGTTGAATCCTTCATCGAACGCCAACTGGTTTTCACTTTGTTCATTGTGAATAGGGAAAAAAAATTGTTAAACAATGCACTTTAGGCCGGGATCACACAACCGTGTGTGATGCGAGAAAAACTCAAAGGAGTTTATCACATCACACATGGTTGTGTGCTCCTGGCCTTCAGGTTCACTGCCGCATCAGACCACATTGCAATACTTACGAAAAGCTTTTCTGACTTAAGCATTAATGTTTTGTCACATGTGTAATAGTGACAGTGAATACTTACCAATAAGTAGCAAATGTACTCACTTCAGTCTCCTGTCCACTCTGTGAGGTCTGCTCTTCACTGGAGGACATGATGAGGAATGCTGCAAGAGAGACAGGCAGACATGTAGCTTGTATACTCACACTATAGTCAGAGTCTTCCAATGCTTCCAAAAAAGATGCTGCAATCCTAGTAGAGTCTTGAGAGTAATGGACTTCCACTGCCCACACCTTCTTTTATAAGCTTTGCTTGGTGGGTGGCTTAAAACCAGTTCCTAGACATGTTTACTCTTAAAAACGCATGCGTACGCAAACGCAATCATACGCATGTACTTGCGTACCAATGAATTCCCATAGACTGTAATGTGTTTATTTGACGCACTCCTTCTGTAAGCATCCGCATGTGTATGGCAGCGGAAATTTGCCACCACAAAAAATGCAACATGGTGCGTTAGCTGCTCCCAGCCGCACAAGGCGAAAAGACGCATGCGTACGCAAATGCGGGCAATCGCATGCATACGCATGCACCTGCGTCTACAATGTTAAAGATAGGAAATCAAGACACATGCGGATGTTTGCGTCAGAAACGCTGTGGACATAACTGCAAATCTGAAACCAGCCTTAATGCAGTAGAAAGCAGAAGATAACATACCGTAATAGGGTTTTTTATACATGGTATGCAATTGATATATTTGCAAAGCAGAAAAAAATACCCTGTCTCATTAGAATTCAGATTTTTTTATCAAAGTGGCTGAATTTACCTGAAATAAAAACCAAGATAAACTTCGACAGAGGCTAGGGTCAAGCAACCAATTTTCTCTCCTCCGAGAATATCTGTCCAATTATGCCAATTACACTCTGATAAGAGTCTGATCAGTTTTTAACAAGCATGTGATCAAAGTTACCGTACTTGGATGTAGAGAAAAAAAAGTTTCTTCATCCTCCGCATGCAGTGTGTCCATGAACATCGGACCACACTCGGATGTCATCCAAGCGCAGTCCAATGTTTTCCATGTATCCATAGATATAAATGTCCAAGTGCAATCCAATTATTGGAAGCAACTCGTACATGCTGCAATTTTTTGGACAGAATAGGTACGAGGAAAATCACACATGTGCGCAGCCTCAGTGAATGAGGGGGGTACGGGTGCGATCTGTCAAAATGATGGATAGCTCTTGTCCGATTATCACGGTTGTGTTAGGAGCCAATGTTTAGTCTTAATTAGACATTTCAATTTTTGTAAATATTTTCGTTAGCTTTAAAATAGAAATAAAATATCAGGCAAGAGGAATAATGTCAGCTGTGCTCGCTATACTTCTACATTATTCCACATTCATACATAACGCTGTTGTTCAGAGTTCACACAGTTTGTGGCCATTTCACCTCTGCACATGGCAGGGTTCCTATTGTTTGGTGATTGTACCTGACAAATAAATATTTTCGTTTTGTACAAAGGAGTTATGTTTTGCTCCATGGAAAGTTACAAAATCTATTTTTATAGTCTGTATTTATGTGATTTGAAACGCTGCCATATTTTATGGTTTCTGTAAGATATCTAGTTTTTTGTGCAGCACATTGGCTTTATGTTTGATACAGAAATAAATCTAACCAACTGAGCTCACAGTAGATAAATCATGTACAGCACTAAAGGCGTCGCACATAAATGCAATGTTCACTTGTAACAAATGCTTATATTCCTAGGAAATCCCCCATACTAAAAAAAATATATATTTTTTTCAGCTATAGCTGTACGGCTTTCTTAATCAAATGTCACTTCTAGTCTTTGAGGCTTCTTCACATGCACAATATTTTTCCACTGTCATTTTTTGTTACATTTTTTGCACCATTTAAAATATTTTTTTTCTGGGGCACTATAGAGAAGCTTTTGCTGTTACAGTGTTCATTATGCATTAAAGGGAATCTGTCACCTCATTTTGGCCCTATAAACTGTGGCCTCCGCCATCAGGGGTTTATCTACAGCATTCTTTAATGCTGTTTATAAGCCCCCAATGTAATCTGAAAGATAAGAAAAACAAGTTAGATTATACTCACCCAGGGGAGGTTCGGTCAGGTCCGATGGGTGTCGTGGTCCAGGTCCGACACCTCCCATCTTAATACGATGACGTCCTCTTCTTTTTTTCCTGCCGCTGCTCCTGTGCAGGCGTAATTTATCTGCCCTGTTGAGGGCAGAGCAAAGTACTGCAGTGTGCAGGCGCCGCGAAAGGTCAGAGAGGCCCGGCGCCTGCGCACTGCAGTACTTTACGCTGCCCTCAACAGGGCAGATAAAGTACGTCTACACAGGAGCCTCAAAATTTTGAGACTGTATCGATATTCTCTGTTTTTGTGTAAAAAAGTCTCAAAAATTAAATTGCATCAAGACCATTAAAAGCACCCTTTCCCTTTTCTTTTGCAATATTTTTCAACTCTTACTTTAATCCTCTTTCCTTTTTTCCTCAATACACCATGAGAGAACTTTTGACTTGATAATGGTGTTTTAAATGGAAATCTTTAATTTGCCGCACTGGAACATTTCCAAGGCAGCCTGCATATTCCTTTGGGTTAATTAAACAGTGAGTCAAGTAAATTCTGGCTTTAAAAAAGGGAAATGACTGTTCTAAAGAGCTTAACATTTCACAGCAATTGTCAAAGAAAAGAAAAAGTCTCTCTACCACATGCTATTACTCCTTGATTGTGTAATTGTTACAAATTATATATATACGGAGCGCCCCCAAGGGCGGCGGGGAACTCGGTACCAGGCCCTTCGGTTCTCAAGGGGGATGTCACGGTGGCTGACCCGGTCCGTGGCCCTAGGGACGTCCGTTGATAAATGGGAGGGAAAGGTCTTTAAAGAGAAAATGTTTGTGACGCCACCTGTGGTATTCGGTCAGGGTGACCCATGCTGCTTGGGGGTCAGCTGGGGTGATGTTATGGCAGCTAGTTGGTATACCTTCCCACAGGTGAAGTATGTGCCCAGGGCTTCCCAGAGTGTAGATGGTGATGGTGTGAGGCACAGTGAAGATCGAGGACAAAAGGTTGCAGTCTCTTTACCTTTTTACTGAATGTTCAGCATCCACAGTCCAAAGCACCAGATCACAGGGCAGGCAGAGTCCGGCCGGTCCGAAGGCAAATCCAGAGTCCCCTTATCCAGGTGGAAATCAGTAGCCTTCCTCTAGCTCCTGGATGTTGTAATACCTTACTGCTAAGCTTCTCATAAGGTCCTCACAACTGATGTTGGTGTTGTAGATGTTATATCTTTCTCTCTGTCCCCCAGATGGATAGGAACAACCCGTATGACTGGTGGCTTGAGGCTTTTTCCAGGAGCTCTAGGATACCCCGGCCTCCCATCGTTGCCACCGTGGCTCCTGGGTAAGGGTCAGGCAACTAATTAGCTGTCCTGCCGGTCTCTGGAGCCAGGCTTGGAGACGATGACTCCCTTGGTGTTCCGGCTACCGGATCCGGCGCCTCAGATAGGAGGCAGCCTTTTACAGGGCAGAACTCCTTCTGGTTTCCTCTCCTTTTGCTATGACTGCCTTTCTCACTCTCTGCAACACAATACTTCTTCAATGTCTCTTTCTTAGGATGATGCCGCACGTCGGGCCGACGCAGCTCCGTGGCCTTCTGTCTAGGCCTCTGACAGGATCCCACCCCTGTCAGGGACCCACTACCTGAGTGGAGCTCAGACAGCAGCTCACTGGGTGAAGCACAGCTCGCTTCTGCCTAACTTCCTATCCAGACCACCAGTTTTACCTAATTGTGAAGAGTGCCCTACTAAATAGGAGCATAGCTCCCCTTGGTGGGCTGGAGTGTGAAGTGTGTTGTGTGGTTTGTGATACCTGGTAAAGTGATCTCCTTTATTGCCTTCAGACGTAACATCACTCCCCCTGGTGGAAGAATGACATTACTGCAACGACCAGGACCCTGGGGCTCTGCATATATACAGTTAGGTCCATATATATTTGGACAGAGACAATATTTTTCTAATTTTGGTTATAGACATTACCACAATGAATTTTAAACAAAACAATTCAGATGCAGTTGAAGTTCAGACTTTCAGCTTTCATTTGAGGGTATCCACATTAAAATTGGATGAAGGGTTTAGGAGTTTCAGCTCCTTAACATGTGCCACCCTGTTTTTAAAGGGACCAAAAGTAATTGGACAATTGACTCCAAGGCTATTTCATGGACAGGTGTGGGCAATCTCTTCATTATGTCATTCTCAATTAAGCAGATAAAAGGCCTGGAGTTGATTTGAGGTGTGCTGCTTGCATTTGGAAGGTTTTGCTGTGAAGTAAACATGCGGTCAAAGGAGCTCTCCATGTAGGTGAAAAAAGCCATCCTTAAGCTGCGAAAACAGAAAAAACCCATCCGAGAAATTGAGACAATATTAGGAGTGGCAAAATCTACAATTTGGTACATCCTGAGAAAGAAAGAAAGCACTGGTGAGCTTATCAATGCAAAAAGACTTGGGTGCCCACGGAAGACAACAGTGGTGGATGATCGCAGAATAATCTCCATGGTGAAGAGAAACCCCTTCACAACAGCCAACCAAGTGAACAACACTCTCCAGGAGGTAGGCGTATCAATATCCAAATCTACCATAAAGAGAAGACTGCATAAAAGTAAATACAGAGGGTTCACTGCACGGTGAAAGCCACTCATAAACATCAAGTATAAAAAGGCTACACTGGACTTTGCTAAAAAACATCTAAAAAAGCCAGCACAGTTCTGGAAGAACATTCTTTGGACAGATGAAACCAAGATCAACCTCTACCAGAATGATTGAAAGAGAAAAGTATGGCAAGGGTGTGGTGCAGCTCATAATCCAAAGCATACCACATCATCTGTAAAACACGGCGGAGGTAGTGTGATCGCTTGGGCATGCATGGCTTCCAGTGGCACTGGGTCACTAGTGTTTATTGATGATGTGACACAGGACAGAAGCAGCTGAATGAATTCTGAGGTATTCAGAAACATACTGTGTGCTCAGATCCAGCCAAATGCAGCAAAACTGATTGGTCGTCGTTTCATACTACAGATGGACAATGACCCAAAACATAAAGCCAAAGCAACCCAGGAGCAAAAGCAAAGAAGTGGAATATTCTTGAATGGCCAAGTCAGTCACCTGATCTCAACCCAATTGAGCATGCATTTCACTTGTTAAAGACTAAACTTCAGACAGAAAGGCCCACAAACAAACAGCAACTGAAAACTACCGCAGTGTAGGCCTGGCAGAGCATCAAAAAGGAGGAAACACAGCGTCTGGTGATGTCATTGCCAACAAAGGGTTTTCAACCAAGTACTAAAATTAGCATTTTATTTAAAATTATTGGATCTGTCCAATTACTTTTGGTCCCTTTAAAAACAGGGTGGCACATATTAAGGAGCTGAAACTCCTAAACCCTTCATTCAGTTTTAATGTGGATACCCTCAAATGAAAGCTGAAAGTCTGTACTTCAACTGCATCTGAATTGTTTTGCTTAAAATTCATTGTGGTAATGTCTATAACCAAAATTAGAAAAATATTGTCTCTGTCCAAATATATATGGACCTAACTGTATATATATATATATATATATATATATATATATATATATATACTAGATGGTGGCCTGATTCTAACGCATCAGGTATTCTAGAGTATGCATGTCCACGTAGTATATTGCACAGCCCATGTAGTATATTGCCCAGCCACGTAGTATATTGCCCAGCCACATAGTATATTGCCCAGTGACATAGTATACAGCACAGAGCCATGTAGTATATTGCCCATTTACGTAGTATATTGCCCAGTGACGTAGTATACAGCTCAGAGCCACGTAGTATATTGCAGAGCGACGTAGTATACAGCACAGAGCCACGTAGTATATTGGCCAGTCACGTAGCATATTGCCCAACTACGTAGTATATTGCACAGCCAGGTTTGTCACAGGTTAAAAAATAAAAAATAAACATATACTCACCTTTCCGAGGGCCCCTTGTAGTCCACGGCAGCTTCCGGTCCCAGGGTTGGTATGAGCGCAGGACCTGTCATGACGTCGCGGTCACATGGCCATGACGTCATGGCAGGTCTTTCTAGCGCAGGTGTGCAGGGCTTGCGATGACGTCGCGGTCACATGGCCATGACGTCATGGCAGGTCCTTCTCGCGCAGGCGCGCAGGGCCTGTGAGGATGTTGCGGTCACGTGACTGTGACGTCATGGCAGGTCCTTCTCCCATACCATCTTTGCCACCGGAACCTGCAACGGAAGATGGCAGCCGGCGCGAGCGAATACAGAGGGTGAGTATAGCAGTTTTTTTTTTATTATTATTTTTAACATTACATTTTTACTATTGATGCCGCGTAGGCAGCGTCAATAGTAAAAAGTTGGGGACACACAGGGTTAATAGCGGCGGTAACGGAGTGCGTTACCCGCAGCATAATGTGGTCCGTTACCACCGGCATTAACCCTGTGTTAGCGGTGACCGGAGGGGAGTATGCGGGCTACAGGCACTGACTGCGGGGAGTAAGGAGCGGCCATTTTCTTCCGGACTGTGCCCATCGCTGATTGGTCATGGCAGCCATGACATGCAGCTGGCAAGACCAATCAGCGAATGAATAACCATGACAGACAGAAGGACAGACGGAAGTGACCCTTAGACAATTATATAGTAGATATACATATATATATATATATATATATATATATATATATATATATATATATACAGAGCAAAAGTTTGGACACACCTCATTTAAAGATTTTTCTGTATTTTCATGACTATGAAAATTGTAAATTCACACTGAAGGAATCAAAACTATGAATTAACACATGTAGAATGATATACTTAACAAAAAAGTGTGAAACAACTGAAAATATGTCTTATATTCTGGGTTCTTCAAAGTAGCCACCTTTTGCTTTGATGACTGCTTTGCACACTCTTGGGCCAAGAGAATCCCAAGAGTGTGCAAAGCAGTCATCAAAGCAAAAGGTGGCTACTTTGAAGAACCTAAAATATAAGACATATTTTCAGTTATTTCACACTTTTTTGTTAAGTATATAATTCCACATGTGTTTATTCATAGTTTTGATACCTTCAATGTGAATTTACAATATTCATAGTCATGAAAATACAGAAAAATCTTTAAATGAGAAGGTATGTCAAAACTTTTGCTCTGTTCTGTATATATGCAATACACCATATACAGGTGTCTCTCACAAAATTAGAATGTCATCAAAAAGCTAATTTATTTCAGCTCTTCAATACAAAAAAGTGAACTCATTTCTATTAATGTTGTTGATTAAAACCCAAAAGTCATTAACAAAAAAACACGTGCAAAGGCTTCCTAAGCATTTAAAAAGGTCCCTTATTCTGTTTCAATAGGCCCCACAATTATGGGGAAGACTGCTGACTTGACAGATGTCCAGAAGGCAGTCAATGACACATTCCACAAGGAGGGTAAGTCACAAAAGGTCATTGATAAAGAAACTGGCTGTTCACAGAGTGCTGTATTCAAGCATATTAATGGAGAGTTGAGTGGAAGGAAAAAGTTTGCTAGAAAAAGGTGCACAAGCAATCGGGATAACCGCAGCCGTGAAAGGATTGTTAAAAAAAAGGCCATTCAAAAATTTTGGGGGAGATTCACAAGGAGTGGACTGACAATGGAGTCATTGCTTCAAGAGCCACCCCATGTCCTGACGTATCAGGACATGGGGTACAAGTGTCGCATTCCTTGTGTCAAGCCACTTATGACCAATAGACAACACCAGAAGGATCTTACCTGGGCCAAGAAGAAAATAACTGGACTGTTGCTCAGTGGTCCAATGTATTGTTTAGAGATGAAAGTAAATTTTGCATTTTATTTGGAAATAATGGTCCCAGAATCTGGAGGAAGAGTGGAGAGCCATACAATCCAAGCTGCTTGAGGTCCAGTGTGAAGTTTCCACAATCAGTGATGGTTTAGGGAGCCATGTCATCTGCTGGTTTAGGTCCACTGTGTTTTATCAAGAGCAAAGTCAGTGCAGCCATCTACCAGGAAATTTTAGAGCACTTCATGCTTCTCTCTGCCGACACGCTTTTTGGAGATGGAAATTTAATTCTCCAGCAGGACTTGGCACCTGTCCACACTGCCAAAAGTACCAATACCTAGTTTAAAACCAACAGTATCACTGTGCTTGATTGGGTAGCAAACTCCCCTGACCTTGAACTCATAGAGAATCTATGGGTTATTGTCAAGAGGAAGATGAGACACACCAGACCCAACAATGCAGATGAACTGAAGGCTGATATCAAAGCAACCTGGGCTTCCATAACACCTCAGCAGTGCCACAGACTGATCTCCTCCATGCCACGCCGCATCGTGCAGTAATTGATGCAAAAGGACCCCCGACCAAGTTTTGAGTGTATTTACTGAACATATATTTCAGTAGGCCAACATTTCGGATTTTAAAATAATTTTTCAAGCTGGTGTTAGAAAGTATTCAAATTTACTGAGATAATGACTTCTGGGTTTTCAGTGACTGTAAGGAATAATCATCAATATTAACAGAAATAACACTTGAATTAGATCATTCTGTTTATAATGACTCTATAATATATGAGCTTCACTTTTTGTATTAAGAATTAGATGCTGCAAATTACAGTTGTTTTGTTTGAAGGACGTAAACAGTTCCTCGGAATGGCCAGCGTTAGGGTGATATGTCTCCTGGGACTCTTGATGAGGGGATGAAGGAGGACCAGGTTGAGAATTGTGAGGCCAAGCCTCTTGGCTACTAAGACTGGACCATGTGGAAAACGTGATGATGCTGCTTGTCAAGACACTGGAGCCTTTGTCTGCTATCCAACCCACAGCATCCTCGCACTTGTCTGGGTTCGATAGCGCTGTAGCGCTCTTACTGAATTTTGACAGGTAGCTAGAATGAAATACTGTCACTTTCTGATCTGTCACACGGCCTTGGCGGGCACCTCCACATCCACATCCACATTCCTTAACATCAGCCTTTCCCATGTTAATATTATTATAGCACCATTTATTCCATGGCGCTTTACATGTGAGGAGGGGTATACATAATTAAAACGAGTACAGTAATCTTAAACAATACAAGTCACAACTGGTACAGGAGGAGTGAGGACCCTGCCCGCGAAGGCTCACAATCTACAAGGGATGGGTGAGGATACAGTAGGTGAGGGTAGAGCTGGTCGTGCAGTGGTTTGGTCGATTGGTGGTTACTGCAGGTTGTTGAATGCATTATGAAAAAAAATTCCTGGCTTTATTTTTCACAAGTACACTCACTTGTGTACAAATTCCCTGTAGCTAGTAATGTGTAGGTATTTTTTTTTTCAGATATCAGCTTTATTATACACGGCAACAGCAGATTCATTAAAATTACAAGTAAATAGTCACATTTACGTAGCTCAGCAGACTTTGCACCAGTGCCACAAAAGCAAGATAAAATATACACTATTTATTTAACCAATAGAAAATTAGTATTTTTATATCACCTTTATGACACATAGCAATAGCAGAGTAAGGAAAATTTTTGGCACTGGTAAACTGTGACATTTGTGTATCTCTGCAGGTTTTGCAGAAGTCGTACAACTGCTAGATAAAGATATGCCATTTATTTATCAAATAGAAAATAAAAATAAAATATACACTATTTATTTATTTAATTAGTATTTTTATATCGCGTTTATGACACACGGCAACAGCAGAGTAAGGAAAATTACTGGTAAATAGTGACGTTTGTATATCTCTGCAGGTTTTACAGAAGTTGGACATCTGATAGATAAAGATACGCTATTTATTTAACCAATAGAAAATTAGTATTTTTTTACATTGCTTTTATGACACTTGGCAACAGCAGGGTTTGCACCAGTTGAACAACTGCTAGATAAATATTAGCTATTTCAGCAATAGGCAAGGAATATTATTTAGCAATTAGCTTTTAAAAAAGATGTTTACAATATCCTGGCACTGAGGAATATTATTTTAGCTGTAAAAAAAAGTTTTTTGCATGCTGGCACGCAAGAATATTATGTAGCTCCCCAAATGTTTTTTTAGCATATGCTGGTACTAAGTAATATTATTTGGATATAAAAAGAGCTGCTTTGTATGGTAGTGGATGAAATCCTGCCTATCTCTCTCTAATCCTTCTGTCTGCTTCTACATTATACAACACAATGCAAACTAGAAGAGATCTGCAGAATGTACTTGCAATGATAACACCCATGTGCCAGCCTTTTCCCTTGGATTATGCTAACAGAGAACTAATCATCATTGTCAGTAGCTCTTAAAAAAGCTTTTTGTAAACACAAACTCTCCCTATATGCTGCTTTCACTCCCCCTACACTCACACTATGCACACACTATGCTGTTTCCAGCTATAATGTGTGCAAGATGGCACCATCAGGGATTAAATATCCCCTATAACTCTGTAAACCCAGTCAATCACAGTTATGCCACACAAAAGATGGCGTAGGCATTACTGTGATTGGCAACCAAGCCCAACATGTTCATTGGCTGCAAATATAGCACCAAACATGCTGGGTGCGTCACTTCAATATACCGAGGCAAATAGAAAATTACTCGCCAAATAGCCCAAATACAGTATGATCCGTGTGAGTAGCGAATAGTACCGAATGTATTTGCTCATCATTAGTTAAAAACTGTGATTTATATTTGCCCCCAAATCGCATCAAATAAGCAGGAAAATGCATAAAAGAAATGCAGCAGACATTCAATAATCAGAGATTGTTATTGCATTGTACAATGCTTATACCTGCAGAAAAAATGCAGGATAAAAGCATCAGCATACATTTTTATTATACTGTACTTTTTATGGGTTTAATAGAGAAAAATATAAATCCCTCAATTTTTTTAATGTCATTTACCGATCCACGTTAAAAATCTGATCCTAGGTCGTTAGGGTCGTTACCATTACAGGGCCACAAATATGTCCATGTATTTTGCTGATTTGTGATATTTAATGCATTTTAAAAAATAGATAAAGAAATATGACATTATTTTTTTCATTATCAAGTGTTTTATTATTATTTTTTTGTAATTTTATAGGATTAAAAAATTGTATTCTCCCTCTAGAATAGATACCTAGAAATCCAATGCTGTGTGCAAAGTATCTCTTTGTAATCTGGCTGTGTAGTTAGAGCCATATATGTGGATTACATATACAAAATCCTCCCCAGTACATCACCAGAGCTTGTGGCTCAATAGCTTAATCTCCTGTCTGTAATTGTAAGGTTGTGGGTTCAAATACTGGGTAGACTCATTAATATTATTATTTTTACTACTTTATAGGAACAAAAAAATATTTTTCTTCACCTCAGTATACATGGAACACAGAAATGCATTGTTATATACAATGTATCTTTATAGACATGTATAACATGCTTCTGGGTTCATTGCCTGCAATACAGTTTAAGGTTACAGAACCTAATAATTGTATGATACAATATTGTTCTGCTCCAGGAAGACATCCAGGCCTCTCTTGAACCCCTCGACTGAGTTCGCCATCACCACCTCCTCAGGCAAGCAATTCCAGATTCTCACTGCCCTAACAGTAAAGAATCCTCTTCTATGTTGGTGGAAAAACCTTCTCTCCTCCAGACGCAAAGAATGCCCCCTTGTGCCCGTCACCTTCCTTGGGTTTGCGGTCAGTACCGGGGCCACCTTCTCCAGAGTCCGTCTCATGCTGCTCCTAGGCCACCAGATCATAACAGTACAAATGGCCAACAATGAATTAATTGCATCTCAGAAGAAGGGCGGGAAGCTTTTGAGCCTTTTTTTTATTCCTTAGCCTGTTTGGTATTTTCCTCCCTCTTTACCTCTGGGTGGCTACGGAGTCTAGTATTAACATGAATGTTCAGGAGTTAGTTTCTCGGGTGGATCAGCTTGCTGCTAGGGTACAGGGTATTTCAGATTTCATTGTTCAAACTCCTGCCTTAGAACCTAAGATTCCCACTACTGATTTATTCTTTGGTGACAGATCGAAATTTTTGAGTTTCAAAAATAACTGTAAACTGTTTTTTGCATTAAGACCCCGGTCTTCTGGTCATCCTATTCAGCAGGTTAGAATCATCATATCTCTGCTGCGTGGTGACCCACAGGATTGGGCATTTTCCCTGGAATCATTGGGGTTGTTGTATGATGAGCCTAATTCTGTGGATCAGGCTGAAAAAATCTTGTTAGCCCTGTGTCAAGGTCAAGAAGCGGCAGAATTGTATTGCCAGAAATTTAGAAAATGGTCTGTACTGACTAAATGGAATGAGGATGCCTTGGCGGCAATTTTCAGAAAGGGTCTTTCTGAATCCGTTAAAGATGTTATGGTGGGGTTCCCCACGCCTGCTGGTCTGAGTGATTCTATGTCTCTGGCCATTCAGATTGATCGGCGCTTGTGCGAGCGCAGAGTTGTGCACACTGTGGCGTTGCCCTCTGAGCGGAGCCCTGAGCCTATGCAGTGTGATAGGATTTTGTCTAGAGCTGAACGTCAAACATTCAGGCGTCAGAATAGGTTGTGTTTTTACTGCGGCGATTCTGCTCATGTTATTTCTGATTGCCCTAAGCGTTCTAAGAGAATCGCTAGTTCTGTTGCCATCAGTACTATACAACCTAAATTTCTGTTATCCGTGACCTTGATCTGCTCATTATCATCATTTTCTGTCATGGCATTTGTGGATTCAGGTGCCGCTCTGAACTTAATGGACTTAGAATTTGCCAGACGTTGTGGTTTTCCCTTGCAGCCTTTGCAGAACCCTATTCCTTTGAGGGGCATTGATGCTTCACCGTTGGCTAAAAATAAACCTCAGTTTTGGACACAGCTGACCATGTGCATGGCGCCAGCCCATCAGGAAGATTGTCGTTTTCTGGTGTTGCATAATTTGCATGATGATATTGTGCTGGGTTTTCCATGCTTGCAGCTACATACCGTAATCCGGTGTTAGATTGGAAATCCATGTCTGTGACTAGTTGGGGTTGTCAGGGGGTTCATGATCAGGTTCCTTTGATGTCAATTTCCTCTTCCCCCTCTTCTGAAGTTCCTGAGTTTTTGTCTGACTTCCAGGATGTATTCGATGAGCCCAAATCCAGTTCCCTTCCACCGCATAGGGACTGTGATTGTGCTATTGACTTGATTCCAGGTTGTAAGTTCCCTAAGGGCCGACTTTTCAACCTGTCTGTGCCTGAACATACCACCATGAGGAGCTATATTAAGAAGTCTTTGGAGAAAGGGCATATTTGGCCATCTTCTTCACCGTTGGGAGCGGGGTTCTTTTTTGTTGCCAAGAAGGATGGCTCCTTGAGACCCTGTATTGATTATCGCCTCTTGAATAAGATCACGGTTAAATTTCAATACCCCTTGCCTTTGCTTACTGATTTGTTTGCTAGGATTAAGGGGTCTAGCTGGTTTACTAAGATTGACCTTCGAGGGGCATATAATCTTATTCGTATCAAGCAGGGTGACGAATGGAAAACTGCATTTAATACGCCCGAAGGCCATTTTGAATACCTTGTGATGCCATTCGGACTCTCTAATGCCCCATCTGTGTTCCAATCCTTCATGCATGATATCTTTCGGAGTTATCTTGATAAATTCATGGTTGTATATTTGGATGATATTTTGATTTTTTCCAATGATTGGGAGTCTCATGTTAAACAGGTCAGGATGGTATTTCAGATCCTCCGTAATAATGCTTTATTTGTGAAGGGGTCAAAGTGCCTCTTTGGAGTGCAGAAGGTTTCTTTTTTGGGTTTCGTTTTTTCTCCCTCATCTATAGAAAAGGATCCGGTTAAGGTTCAGGCCATTCATGATTGGATTCAGCCCACATCTGTGAAGAGCCTTCAGAAATTCTTGGGCTTTGCTAATTTTTATCGTCGTTTCATTGCCAACTTCTCCAGTGTGGTTAAACCTCTAACCGATTTGACCAAGATAGACGCTGATGTGACGAATTGGTCCTCCGCGGCTGTTTCTGCCTTTCAGGAGCTTAAACGCCGATTTACTTCTGCCCCTGTGTTGCGTCAGCCAGATGTTTCTCTTCCATTTCAGGTTGAGGTTGACGCGTCTGAGATTGGGGCAGGGGCCGTTTTGTCTCAGAGGAATTCTGATGGTTCCTTGATGAAACCGTGTGCCTTCTTTTCTCGGAAGTTTTCGCCTGCGGAACGCAATTATGATGTCGGCAATCGGGAGTTGTTGGCTATGAAGTGGGCATTTGAGGAGTGGCGACATTGGCTTGAGGGAGCCAAGCACCGTATTGTGGTCCTGACCGATCATAAGAATCTGATTTACCTCGAGTCTGCCAAACGGCTGAATCCTAGACAGGCTCGATGGTCCCTGTTTTTCTCCCATTTTGATTTTGTGGTCTCGTACATTCCTGGTACTAAGAATGTTAAGGCGGATGCCCTCTCTAGGAGTTTTTTTCCTGATTCCCCTGGAGTTCTTGAGCCGGTCGGCATTTTGAAGGAAGGGGTGATTCTTTCTGCCATCTCCCCTGATTTGCGACGGGTTCTTCAGGAATTTCAGGCTGATAAGCCTGACCGCTGTCCTGTGGGGAAACTGTTTGTTCCTGATGGATGGACTAGTAAAGTGATTTCTGAGGTTCATTGTTCTGTGTTGGCTGGCCATCCTGGGATTTTTGGTACCAGAGATTTGGTTAGTAGGTCCTTTTGGTGGCCTTCTTTGTCACGGGATGTGCGTTCTTTTGTGCAGTCCTGTGGGATTTGTGCGCGGGCTAATCCTTGCTGTTCCCGCACTAGTGGGTTGCTTTTGCCATTGCCGGTCCCTGAGAGACCTTGGACGCATATTTCTATGGATTTTATTTCCGATCTTCCTGTTTCCCAAAGAATATCGGTTATCTGGGTTGTCTGTGACCGATTTTCTAAGATGGTTCATTTGGTACCTTTGCCTAAATTGCCTTCTTCTGATTTGGTTCCGTTGTTTTTTCAGCATGTGGTGCTTTGCATGGTATTCCGGAGAATATTGTGTCCGACAGAGGTTCCCAGTTTGTTTCCAGGTTTTGGCGGGCCTTTTGTGCCAAGCTGGGCATTGATTTGTCTTTTTCCTCTGCATTTCATCCTCAGACAAATGGCCAGACTGAGCGAACTAATCAGACCTTGGAGACCTATTTGAGATGCTTTGTGTCTGCTGATCAGGATGATTGGGTGGCTTTTTTGCCATTGGCCGAGTTTGCCCTTAATAATCGGGCTAGTTCGGCTACTTTGGTTTCGCCTTTTTTTTGTAATTTTGGTTTTCATCCTCGTTTTTTTTCTGGGCAGGTTGAGCCTTCTGACCTTCCTGGTGTGGATTCTGTGGTCGACAGGTTGCAGCAGATTTGGGCTTATGTGGTGAGCAATTTGGTGCTGTCTCAGGAGGAGGCTCAGCGTTTTGCTAACCGTCGTCGGTGTGTTGGTTCTCGGCTTCAGGTTGGTGATCTGGTTTGGTTATCTTCCCGTCATGTTCCTATGAAGGTTTCTTCCCCTAAGTTTAAGCCTCGATTTATTGGTCCTTATAGGATTTCTGAGATTATTAATCCGGTATTCTTTCACCTGGCGCTTCCGGCCTCTTTTGCTATTCATAATGTCTTCCATAGATCTTTGTTACGGAAATATGTGGAGCCCGTTGTTCCCTCTGTTGATCCTCCGGCCCCTGTATTGGTAGATGGGGAGCTGGAATATGTTGTTGAGAAGATTTTGGATTCCCGTTTTTCGAGGCGGAAGCTTCAGTACCTTGTCAAGTGGAAGGGTTATGGCCAGGAGGATAATTCTTGGGTTTCTGCCTCTGATTTGGTTCGTGCCTTTCATCGGGCTCATCCTGGTCGGCCTGGGGGCTCTGGTGAGGGTTCGGTGACCCCTCCTCAAGGGGGGGGTACTGTTGTGAATTCAGCTTTTTGGCTCCCTCCGGTGGTTGTAGAAGGTAATGCAGTTGTGCCTGGACTGCAGGAGTGGACAGGTGTATCTACTAATTGCAAAACTGACTGGGGTATATAGCTTTGCAGGATCCTTTAGTCAGTGCCAGTTGTCCATTGTTCTGGAAGGATTCACTTCCCTGCTGGTCTCTCCAGTTTGCTGTGTTTTTCTACAAAGATAAGTCCTGGCTTGGTTTTTGCTGTCCACCTGCAGTGGACTTTATAGTTCTGTGCATTTTCATGTTTTGTTTTGTCCAGCTTAGTCTGTGAAGGATTTTTTGCAGCCTAGATATTTCTCTGGAGATGCAGATATACCCCCCATGTCTTTAGTCAGATGTGGTGTTCCGTATTTTCTGCGGTGGATATTTTCTAGTGTTTTTATACTGACCGCATAGTACTCTGTTCTATTCTTTCTTTTTAGCTAGTATGGCCTCCTATGCTAAAATCTGATTTCATATCTGCGTATGTTATTTCCCTCTCCTCTCACAGTCAATATTTGTGGGGGGCTATCTATCCTTTGGGGATTTTCTCTGAGGCAAGATAGGTTTCCTGTTTCTGTCTTTAGGGGTAGTTAGATCTTAGGCTGTGCCGAGGGGTCTAGGGAGTGTTAGGTACCCCCCACAGCTACTTCTAGTTGCGCTGCTAGGTTCAGGGTTTGCGGTCAGTACAGGAACCACCTTCTCCAGAGTCCATCTCATGCTGCTCCTAGGCCACCAGATCATAACAGACCAAATACTTATTTTCCACCATAATTTGCAAAATAAATCTTGCCAAATCAGACAAGGTGATTTTCTGGATTTGTTTTCTAATTTTGACTCTCATAGTTGTGGTATACCTATTATGTCAATTACAGGCCTCTGTAATCTTTTTAAGTGGGAGAACTTGCACAATTGGTGGCTGACTAAATACTTTTTTTCCCCACTGTACCACAGTATGTGTGAAAGTGATAGGTCCCCTTTAAGTGCAAGTCTGACACTGCCCAGTGACAGAGGCAGAGGTCATAGGAGTGGATTCAGATTTGGACGTGATACTATCCATATAAGAGGGAATTCCTATTATGCGAAAAAACATAATCTGCCTTGCATACACTTGTGAAGATGGTTATCCTGACTCTGGAGAAGATATTATTTTTTATTTTTCCTTCACACTATAGTTACATCTGTATTAACAATCCAATATTTCTACAGCCGGAGTTGAAAATATTTTCTGAAATCGGCTTAATGGAATGAAGCAATATATTTTGCTTTCTTTAGTTATCAGAACAACTTAATCCTCACATTTGTTCCAATTTTACTACTGCAATGCATCATAACCAATCTTTTTTTTTTCTTGCAGAGAATTATGTTGCCTGATCTTTGCTGAAGCAATATAATCTCTGATGCTGTTCTCTAATAAAATTGTTGACCGGAATTAACTTCAAGAAAGCTAAAGCCTTGTAGGTTTTTGTGCATGTATGTAACATTATAGGTTTGGAGTACATCAAGAAACTGTGTGCACAGGCGAATTGTGATTCCTTTACCGTGGGTAAAATTAATAATAGGGAATATATGGCCTACATAGAGAGTTGATAAAGAAAAGAAAAAGAACAGCAAGGCTTAACAAATGGAGAGGAATGGATTCAGCTGCTAAGCCCTAAGTCCGGTACTTGGCCGGTTGCCTAAGTGTTGTTTGTTTCATTTCTAAATACATCAATTTAACTTTAGGGATAAATAATCACTGTGCGTTTTTCTAACAGTCCTTTGGTTGGACTCATATTTTAATCTGTTCACTGGAGGACTAAGCACCACATGACTCTCCCATCTGCTGCTTGGCTGCAAAACTTATAAAAAGTTGACTCTCAAGCTTTCTATCAACTTTAAGGGTTTGGGAAATACAAAGGTTGCTCACGTTCAAGCCTGTAAACAAATACAGCAGACTTTTTAATTTTGTACACTGGAATTGACATTTATTTATGTCACATAATATATTCTCAGCAGCTTAATTAAACTCGGGTCCATCTGTTGCGTTTTATGTAAGATGTAGGGTACTTAATAAGGTGTTGCACTGGTAAATATTTCTAGCTATGTATAAACATAGGACATTAAAGGCATCACACTAGAAATATGGCACTGTGAAAGTGTTATAACTCTTTATAAAATCACAGGCTTGTGAAGGTAGACTAGAGGGATCGTGCACAATATAACAGCGCCATAATGACAGAGCCATTATATGGCCATCTGAATCGGTCCTAAAATATAAGTAGATACCAAGACAGCAAAGATTGAATTATTTGTGCCAGTGTATCATATATGTCATATATAGAATGCAAGTAGTACAATAGGTGAAGCAAAATTACAGTTAAACTGAGTTCATCACCCCCAAAATGAATTGCAAATAGGCTATTCAGTGTTGTAGCGGGCTTAGCCCCTATATAGTAACAACCATACTAGCACTGTATCCATTACTGGTAGAGTGCCTGAGAAAATAGCTTTTAAATCATATGCAAATAAGGAAGCTTCCATGCACCCTTTGCTTGACCAAGAGTTTGATGCACAATTATCCCTCCTCATTTCGATATATAAGAGGCTTTCCCCCACTTCTGATTGTCAGTGCTTGCTTTCTAGAGTGGTGCCTGTTCAGCCAATCACACTGCATATTCTTGAAACGCGTAGGCCAAGTGTTTTTTTTTGTTATTTTTTTCTCTTTCGAAATTTAGAGTGACCAAACAAATAAGTTTAAAAAAAATTTGCGGATGCTGGAATTATCCACTTTACCTTATTCAGCAATGGTAACTTTAGCAGAAGCAATAATAAAGTTTAGATGACGTGAAGGACAGGGAGTAATTGCGTGGATACCGACAATGAACAGGCAAACAAGTTACATGGCTGATGATCTTAGCATCAGCAGTAGGTAAATAAAAGTCAGGACAGTTCTGTTTCTAATTAATTTTGACATATCTATGACTTTGCACTCTTGAAAAGGATAACCTGGTCTGCATGAATGTGACAAAGCCACCGTCTGTGCAATACCTCCATTCTGTGCAAGGAGGAAGAGCAGTGCCAGGGCCTTTCAAAATGACCTCCAGCAAGTCACTAACATCCATTTGTCCGCTCAAATTACCAGAAACTCCATGAGGGTGGAGTGAGGGCCCAACTTCTACAATTGGGTGTTGTGCTTAGAGCCCAACACCATGCAGAGCAATTGGCATTTGCCACATAACACGGATAAGAACAGGTTCACACTAAGCACATGTGACAGATGTGACGGCATCTGTAGGCATGTGGAAAACATTCTGCTGCCAGCAACATCCTCCAGCATGACTGGTTTGGCAGTTGGTCAGTAATGGTGCGGGATGCATTTCTTTGGGGGGCTGCACAGTCCTCAATGTGCTAGTCAGTTATTCCCTGACTACCATTAGGTAGCAGGATGAGGTGCTCAGACACCTTGTGAAACCATTTATAGGTGCAGTCGACATGGGGTCCTTCAGATGCATGACAATGCTAGGTTTCATGTTTCTTTTCTGTAGGATGAAGGCATTGATGCATTGGACTGGCCTGCCCGTTCCCCAGACCTGAATCCAAATCGAGCACATCTGGGACATCATGTCTCATTCCATCAACCAACGCCACATTGCACCTCTCAGGAGAACATCGGCTACCTGATCAAGAGCATGCCCAGGCATTGTAGTGAAGTCATACAGGTATGTGAAGGCCACACACTAATGAGCATCATTTCCTTGTCTTGAAGCATTTCCATTGAAGTTGTCTGCTGCCTGTAGTTTTGATAAAATCACTATTTTAGCAGCAAGATAATCAACATTTCTTTATGCTGCCAGGTAGTCTTTTATATTCATAATCTCTGTAAAACCCTGTACCCATCTCTGATTGGCAACTTTCTGTGTATACTCCACATTGGCAGAAAACTGCCAATCAGTGATTTGGGCAAGGTTATACAGAGCTCGGCATTCAAACAGCTGGTTGATTTGTAACAGATTAAACAGTGATTTTATCAAAATGAAAGCAGCCCTGTAAGTGACACATTGCTGAAATTAGAGTCTCTATCCTTACATCATGCTGCTCACAAATGTAGTAGCAAAAGCTTGGTGACAGATTTGCTTTAAATCAACAGGAGCAAGCCCATCTTAAGCTTAAGCAAGCCCATTTTATGAGCATTCTGACCCACCATAGACAGTGGTATTTTTCCATATCACAATTTTATTTTGCACTTTATATACTAGAGTAGTAATATTAAATCTGATAAAATTCTTAGCATCAACAAAAACAGTATCATCAGAAACTTTCAAACCAACTAATAGATTTAATCGACTCTCCACTCTACTCTCAAGATCACATCTCACCGCCTGTGCACTTGACCCGATCCCATTCCACTTCATCCCAAACCTCACCACAGTCTTCATCCCAACCCTAACCCATCTTTTCAACCTGTCACTAACAACACCTTAAGCTTTAAACATGCCTCAATCACACCTATCCTCAAAAAGCCCTCTCTTGACATATCCTCTTTATCCAGCTATCACCCCATATCACTTCTCCCCTATGCCTCCAAACTACTGGAACAACACGTCCATCTTGAACTGTCCTCCCACCTCTCTTCTTGCTCCCTCTTTGACAGCTTACAATCTGGCCGCATCACTCCACTGAAAGTGCCCTAACTAAAGTCACCAATGACCTATTAACCACCAAAGCCAAGCAACACTACTCTGTCCTCTTCCTCCTAGACCTGTCCTCGAATCTCATGGCTTTCAGTATCACCTCTACGCTGATGACACATAGATCTACATCTCTGGACCAGATATCACCTCCCTACTAACCAGAATCCCACAATGTCTGTCCACTATTTCATTTTTCTTCTTCGCTAGATTTCTAAAACTTAACTAGACTCCCCCAACAGACCTATTCATTAAAGTAAATGGCTGCTCACTCACCCCAGTCCCACAAGCTTGCTGCCTCGGGGTAATCCTTGACACTGATCTCTCTTTCAAACCACATATCCAAGCCCTTTCCACTTCTGCAAAATCTGCAAAAATCCTAGTCTATGCCCTCATCATCTCCCCCCTTGACTGCTGCAATCTCATGCTCTGTGGCCTCCCTTCTAACACTCTCACACCCCTTCAATCTATTCTAAACACTGCTGCCCGACTGATCTACCTGTCCCCCTGCTATTCCCCAGCCTCTCCCCTCTGTCAATCCCTGCATTGGCTCCCCATTACCCAAAGACTCCAGTTCAAAACCCTAACCATGACATACAAAGCCATCCACAACCTGTGTCCTCCATACATCTGTGACCTTGTCTCCCAGTACTTACCTGCAGGCAACCTCCAATCTTGATAAGATCTCCTTCTATACTCTCCTTTTATCTCCTCTTCCCACAATCGCATACAAGATTTCTCCTGTGCATCCCCCCTACCATGGAAACCTTCAGAAAGAACCTGAAGACATTCCGACAAGCCTAAAACCTGCAGTAACCACTGATCGACCAAACCACTGCACGACCAGCTCTACCCTCGCCTACTGTATCCTCACCCATCCCTTGTAGATTGTGAGCCCTCACGGGCAGAGTCCTCTCTCCTCATGTACCTGTTGTGACTTGTATCATTTAAGATTACTGTACTTGTTTGTATATAGTATACCCCTCCTCATATGTAAAGTACCATGGAATAAATGACGTTATAATAATAAATAATAATATTAAACCAATGGGCTATACATGAATACATAATAGCCCAAATCATCAACATCAAGACGTGCAGGTTTAGACCAATTAATCTACAAATCAGAAAAATCTTCAAATCTACTAAATAATTCAAAGAGTCGCTCTGTTGAATTATGGAATAACAAAAAAGGCTAAATCATCACCATAAAGTCATATTTTTGTAGCATCACCAAAGTAAATTCATTCCACCTCAACTTCCTGTCTAATAAGAGAGGATGAGGGCATTAGAATTTTACTAAACTACAAGGGGGAAGGTGGAAACTTTGAAGGTGGAAATACTTAATTTACTAGAATAGATGAAGAAACTGAGCTATTGATATAAATTTGAGAACATGGGCAATAACATAACCACTTAACTCAATAAGCCTTAACACCCTCTAAAGAAAACAGAATTTCACTGTATCAAGCGTTCTAGATGCATCTAAGACTTGTTCTTTCCTCAGGATTGCAGAGTCAGCAGCAGGTCCAGATAAAAATGCCTAATATAATTACAAAACTAAATCAAAATCAATTAATTAAGTAAGAGCTAGAATGATCAGAGATGCCTAATCTTTCATAATTCACATAAACAATATTTTTAAATATACTGTATTGTCAAAGCAGTTCCTCTAACCAAATCATTGTGCGGTAATAAAAAGTGTTGAAAGATTTAAAAAAACAGGAACATGTTTGTGTCTCTGTTACAGAACCCCCAACACCAAGAATATGTTATGCAGTATATATTATGTATAATAGGTTCCATGTGAAATGCTACAGTCCACAGGCTGCGCCACTGGGCAGAGGGGACACGATATTCCCCTTTTGTCCTCCCCCACCTTTGTAATTCCCACAGTAAATATCAGCAGGCTCCGGCCCCCTGCGGCTATTGTAATGTATGTCTGGCCTGCTTTTTCTATTGGCCTGCCCTGTGTATCTGTGTTATATATTCTGTGTGTTGTAAATAAAGTGAGTTCTTTTAGACTGGAAATAAGTGGAGTAGCAGTCAGCTTTTATATGCTCTCACGTAATCAAGGAATTCCAGCCAGCGTCCTTCATTCAGAATCCAGCAAAAGCAGAGTGGACCTCCTGAAACACGGGGTGGTACTGAAAGAGGTACCCCAGCTTGTTAGACCCCGTTACAGTCTCCATTTCTAATACTCCATACTCCAATCTTAAAATCTCATAATTGTGATAGCTTATTATTAGAGGTGAGTAAGCACTAAAATGCTTAGCTTTTCGTTACTCGAACCAAGGATTTTCTAATTCTCTGATGCTTGTTTCGAGTATTGAGCATAATGGAAGTCAGCAGGAAATCCGAGCATTTTTCCAGCAGACCCTAGAAGGAGGTCTGGAGGGAAGTGAAAATGTTGAACTGGATGGAAAAAAGTGCTGAATAAAAGGAGAACAGCATCGAGAATATCCCTGGAAGCATCTCTGACTCACAGATAGCTGTTGATAGCTGTTGAGCGTTGTCACACTTTTACTTTAAGAAAAAATGTTCCTGTATAATTACATGTATATATGGCAACATTTAAAAAGGATTTAAAAATTACAATTTAGACCCTATTGAAATCATCAATAATAATTCAGAACATGATAAACCTTATCAATCATAAATTCCTCAAATATAACCAGCACCATTAAGAGAAAAAAAGAGGTATATAAATATTAACAACAACCCCAAATACACCATTTAAAAACACTCAAAGATAAATCTATCATACATATCCTTAACTGACAGAATCTGAATTTTAACATCTATTTGAATTAATATTACAATTTTCTGCAAACAAATATTTGGTTGTTAATAAGATTAAAGGGATTCTGTCAAGTCAGATAGCGCTATTAATTTGCAGATACAGGTGCTTCTCACAAAATTAGAATATCATCAAAAATACACCTGCAAAGGCATCCTAAGCATCTAAAAAGGTTCCTTAGTCTGTTTCAGTAGGCTCCACAATCATGGGGAAGACTGCTGACTTGACAGATGTACAGAAGGCAGTCACTGACACATTCCACAAGGAGGGTAAGCCACAAAAGGTCATTGCTAAAGAAGCTGGCTGTTCACAGAGTGCTGTATCCAAGCATATTAATAGACAGTTGAGTGGAAGGAAAAAGTGTGTTAGAAAAAAGTGCAAAAGCAACTGGGATAACCACAGCCTTGAAAAGATTGTTAACCCATTATCTACCAATGTCCTTTTTTTGGGGACGCCTAATCTTTTGCTTCTAGCAACCAAGATTTTATAATTTTTATAATTAGGTCCAATTTTTTGTGGTATGTTTGTAAAATGAATGTTTTCAAAATAGGAAATCATGTCATTGTCATTTTTAATTGACTATTGGGATGCCCTTTTCTGAAAAATCCATAAAATGAAAATTTCTAATTTGTCAAGTAATGGGTTAAGAAAAGGTAATTAAAAAATTTGACAGAGATTCACAAGGATTGGACTGGAATCATTGATTCAAGAGCCACCACACACAGAAGTATCCAGGGCATGGGCTACAAGTGTTGCATTCCTTGTGTCAAGCCACTCATGACCAATAGACAATGATAGAAGCATCTTACCTGGGCCAAGGAGAAAAAGAATTGGACTGTTGCGCAGTGGTCCAAGGTGTTGTTTTCAGATGAAAGTAAATTTTGCATTTCATTTAGAAATCAGGGTCCCAGAGTCTGGAGGAAGAGTGGAGAGGCACATAATCTTTGCTGCTTGAGGTCTTGTGTGAAGTGATAGTTTGGGGAGCCATGTAATCTGCTGGTGTAGGTCCACTGTGTTTTATTAAGATCAAAGTCAGCACAACCGTCTGCCAGGTAATTTTAGAGCACTACATGCTTCCCTCTGCTGACATGCTTTTTGGAGATGAAAATTTCATTCTCCTGCAGGACTTGGCACCTGTCCACACTGTCAAAAGTACCAATACCTGGTTTAAAAACAACAGTATTACTGTGCTTGATTGGCCAGCAAACTCACCTAACTTTAACTCTATGGGGTATAATCAAAAGGAAGATGAGAGACACCAGATCCAACAATGCAGATGAGCTGAAGGCTGCTATCAAAGCAACCTGGACTTCCACAACATCTCAGTAGTGCCACAGGCTGTTGCCTCTATGCCACGCGACATTGATGCAGTAATTGATGCAAAAGGAGCCCCGAACAAGTATTGAGTGCATTTATTGAACATACATTTCAGTAAGACAACATTTTGGAATTTAACCCCTTTCTGACATTGGTCGCAATAGTAAGCCCACATGAGAATCCCTCTATTTGATGTGGGCTCTGGCGCTGAGCCCACAGTTTTCCCAGCACATTTCAGCTGTTTTGAACAGCTGATATGTGCCTCTAACAGCTGTGGGTGGACTCGTGATCCACCCATGGCTGTTAAGCTGTTAAATGCCGCTGTCAGCCTCATACTTTCCGGATCAGCACTGGAAATCCCACCCATTAGTGACCCTGTCATGTGATCACGGGTCACCGATGGGTTGGCATGACAACCAGAGGTCTCCAGCAGACCTCTATGGTTGTCATAGCCAGATTGCTATGAGCTCCACCCGGTGGTTGGCGCTCATAGCAAGTGAGCAATTCTGCTACATATAGGCTATCTGATCATTGCCTGTATGGAGCAGAGCTGATGAAAGTACTGCAGCTTCTAGTCTCACAGATGTCTTATACTGATGCACTTATTAGCCTGCTTTGACTGGTGAACATAATTTGCTTGGGTACGACTGCATAAATGAAAGCCAGCGGCTCCCTGCTGAAATATATTTAAATTTTCTCCCTGGTGTCGCACTTTCAGTACTGCAGCTAGGCATTACTGAGCAATAGAGAAGAGATCTAGTCTAGCTGAACTAAATAACTGGCAGTGTGGCCAGAAATTTAGATATTTAAATGGTATCAGCTCTTCACAGTATTGGTCAGATAAAGGAGCAAAGAGACAGAAGTAACCCTGAAGCCCTGAAAGCAGCACCACAATTTACATGGAATACACAAAGCTGCCACACTATGACCCCATGTCCACTGTAGCAAAAGTGCAAGAGTCGACATTGATGTAACAGCCATCATGAAGTGTGGTATGCGTTACACTCTAATGATTCCCACGTGTTCACCATGTGAGTGAGTGATCACGTGACTTCATGTATGTAATTTGCATATTTGCAGACATGTGCTGACTAGTTTCACCTAGCTTTTTTCATTAGAAGAGAATGAGAGACACTGGATGAGACTAGTTTTGCATGCGACCAAAGGAAACAAGATGAATAAATGTGGTTAGTGCTTGACTGGGGTGTCAAAGGCCCACTAGTAACATCAACTTTGAGGGACCGCTGTTCAGCTACATGTAAATATTACATTACCCTCATTCACAAATGTCTATAAAAATAAACTAGGTAGTTTGTTAAATTAGTGATTATATGCAGCCTTTGTCTTTAGATAGTGTATCAAGTGTATTGTGTTAAATCCTGCTTACATAGGAGGTTAGGGGGCCCACTCATGCACAGGGGTCTACCAGGTGTTTCCTCTGTTACTGAGTCGGCGAATCCGATCCTACATGCGGTCATGCACAGTCTTTTTAAACATTTTTCCCATCAATGAGAGATATTGAGAGAAAAAGAAGACTTGATCATCGAATAATAACTGCAAACCATAATTTAATTCTCATTGTTGGCTCTTTCTTAAGAAGAAATCCCACTTTTAGTTTAGTTTAGTTCTCCATCATATATTGAAAATTTGAATTATATGCCTTTCATTTTTATATAGCCCTCAACATGGTTAAATGTATGGCTGTTAAGTTTGCTCATTGAAAATTGACGAGTTTTTTTTTTCAATGTTCATTACCATCTATTCAGATCTTTATTAGCTCTGCCAAACTAGGATTTGCTCTGAAACAACTGATTTCTATACATGATGCAGTTTTAAAGTGCCCCAGAAGAATAGCATAGCAATAGGGTTTCAGAGGTTGCAATCACTCTTTGTTCTAAAGTGTGCAAGGATCAAAAGCAATACATATGAGACATGTGGAGTCACAATATGATATTATTCTAAGCACAAAATGGTTTAATTGTCTATGGAAAAGCTATTTTACTGGGTATTCTAAAATAGATATTCTTTCTTTGCAGCTTGTAATCAACAGTTAAAATTGTGGGTTTGGGATTTTGCATTGTGTCCCTAAGGGTACCAATCACTCCTTCTCTTGAGAAATGTTATATCTATATATCCTATTTTAAAATACATATATACAATATTTTCCAAGATATTAACTTTTATACTCCTAATATGCTTTGCCTTCAGATATGCATTGGGATTTACATTTTTCTTTCATAAAAGCAAAATGGAGGCTGAGAAAGGGTGAGTCATGCGATTGACACTAGCAGTGGCCAATGAATACAATTGACTCATAATTGGAATTTTTGGTTCCTTAATTGGTGTCCACTATCTCAACCGAGCCTCAAATTCAAAACCATGGCTTAAAGTGTTTGCTCATTTTGAGAAGGGATTTCTATAAATTAACTCCTTCAACCCTGAGCCTGTTTTCATCTTCGTGAAGAGGCCAAATTTTACAATTCTAACCAGTGTTAATTTTTGTGGAAATAACTGGAATGCTTCAACGAGTCCCACTGATTCTGAAATAATTTTATTGTGACACATTTTACTTTAGTGGTAAAATTTGTTCGATATGACTAGAGATGAGCAAACATGTTCGGAAAACGTTGCTAATCTCAAATTCAGCACAAATATAGTACATTCGGATTTGCGATCGCTTTCACAAGCACTTTTACTCAAAATGGGCAAAAGTCGCCTATAGTTCGATAAATGATCGCATTTCCACTATTGCTTTTGTATTACTAAGACTATAACAGTTGTGCTGTATGATGAGCGGTTGTAACGGTGGGACATGTTTGATGAGGGGAGAGGGTGTGGAGAGGTTAAAGGAGAGTCTGAAGAGATTACAGGAGCAGCGCACACTTTTTTTTATTCCCATAACTTTATGTGTGTTGATTCCCACAACCAATCAGGGCGCAGAAACCATTCACAGCGTTAAGACACAAGGTCTTCTGTGAGTGGTTACCAAAGTCACATGTCCCTGCCCATATAAAAAGCAGACATCTTGTTTTACTGGCCCCATTTGCTCAGCGTTACAGAGCAGAGAGGTCACTCCTGCGCTACAACTGGTGCTGCTGAAAGTGAAATTGTCAGTGAAAAAGTTAGAATCCTGTTCTGTATGAAATCAGTCTTCCAGCCTCGAAGAAGATTGTGCAAACACTGTGTGGCAGATTTCAGAAGACCTATTTGCTACTTCAAATCATTTTTTGTAAAACGGTGTTTCAGTGGCAAATCAGAAGGCCAGATTTCCACTTAAAAATTCTTAAGCCTAATATAGTGGTGCAACCATGAGGCCCAATTAGCTACTCCAAATCGTTTGTGCTAAAACTGTGCTTCAGTGACAAATCAAAAGGCTATATTTCCACTTAAAAATTGTTAGGCATAACAGTGTTCTTAAGGCACTCTAACTAAGAAAATAAATAGTGATTGTTCATTTAGTGAAAGGTGACTGACAGCTGTGGGCATAAGGTTGTGAAACAGCAGAGTACAACAAGGGAAGGCTTCTTACAACATGAGTGGGAAAAAGCGAGGTCATGGTGGAAGTGGGAATAGGCCTGGTGTTCGATAGGGTTAGGTGTTAATGTGAATGAAAGCTCAACTGAATAAACACCATCTCGTCCTATCCAAAGACCACTGACAATATATGTTACTGGCTTGCCTGACTGTGGGAAACCTCAGTGGCAGTAGCGTAGCTACTTCGGGGCCAGAGGGAGCCATCGTCCCGGGCCCTGCGCTCTGAGGGGCCCCACCCAAAGCTACGCTACTGTAACTGCATCAGCGCGTGCAGCACGCCGACACAGTTACATTCTGCGGCAGGGCAGGGAGAATCAATCTCACTGCTCTGCCGCAATGGGGCCCCTGAGCAGGTGGGGGTGCCCGATGCCAGCAGTGGGCCCCCGCCATCATCGCAAGGTCAGTTGTATCGGCATCTAGCTGATACAGCTGACTGCAGTGATGAGGGAAGGAGCGCTGTGCTCCTTCTCCCATCATCCCCCACATCGTCTGACAGCGGGCGCAATGACATCACCGACCGCTGTCAGATGAGCGAGAGCAGGGAGCGCCGCTGGAACAAGGAGGAAGAGAGATGAGTATTTATTCTGTTTTTTTTAATGGGGGTGCTGCCTTACATACAGGATCTGCCTATGGGGGGTGCTGCCTTATACATAGGATCTGCCTTGGGGGTGCTGCCTTATATAGAGGATCTGCCTCTGGGGGGTGCTGCCTTATATATAGGATCTGCCTTTGGGGGGTGCTGCCTTATATACAGGATCTGCCTATGGGGGTGCTGCCTTATATACAGAATCTGCCTTTGGGGGGTGCTGCCTTACATACAGGATCTGCCTATGGAGGGGTGCTGCCTTATATACAGGATCTGCCTTTGGAGGGGTGCTGCCTTATATAGATCTGCCTATGGGGGGTGCTGCCTTATATACAGGATCTGCCTATGGGGGGTGCTGCCTTATATATAGGATCTTCCTTTAGGAGGCTGCCTTATATACAGGATCTGCCTATGGGGGTGCTGCCTTATCTACAGGATCTGCCTATGGGGGTACTGCCTTATATATAGGATCTGCCTCTGGGGTGCTGCCTTATATATAGGATCTGCCTATGGGGGTGCTGCCTTATATACAGTATCTGCCTCTGGGGGGTGCTGCCTTACATAAAGGATCTGCCTTTGGGGGGTGCTGCCTTACATACAGGATCTGCCTATGGGGGTGCTGCCTTATATACAGGATCTGCCTTTGACGGGGTGCTGCCTTACATACATGGAAAAGGGTTTTTGGCGTGCACTCAGCCTGAATAAAGCGAGGTGCCGGTGTAATGGACCAGATGCCCTGATATAATGAAATAATCAAATTCACTGCACTCTCTTTAGATAATTTATGCAAAGGTTGTGCCAATTTATTAGTGTGTACTGGGAGCGTAACAGAATATTACAGCATATGCGATTAACAACGTTTCGGCTCAACCAGAGCCTTTGTCACGTATTCGCTTGTTCCAGGTACAAGATAGTGTGCAGAGGGGGAAAAAATCCCAGCGGTGAAATGTAAATTCTTGGATAATGCACTAAGAATGCTATATGAGGCTCCCTTCGGGTGGTGTGAACCTGCAATGTCAGGATCAAGAGCAGCGCTCCCGCGCTTTGCTCAGTTGCAGCGTGTGTCCGGTCTGCCTTACATACAGGATCTGCCTATGGGGGGGTGCTGCCTTATATACAATATCTGCCTTTGGTGGGTGCTGCCTTATATATATAGGATCTGCCTTTGGGAGCTGGTGCCTTATATATAGGATCTGCCTTTGGGGAGCTGTCTTATATACAGGATCTGCCCATGGGGGGTGCTGCCTTATATATAGATCTGCCTATGGGGGTGCTGCCTTATATACAGGATCTACCTATGAGGGGTGCTGCCTTATATACACGATCTGCCTTTGGGGGGGTCCTGCTTTATATACAGGATCAGTCTATGGGGGTGCTGCCTTATATATAGTATCTGCCTTTGGGGGGTGCTGCCTTATAAATAGGATCTGCCTATGGGAGGGTGCTGCCATATATACAGGATCTACCTATAGGGGGTGCTGCCTTAGGCTATATTCACACTTTGCGGATTTTGCTGCGGATCCGCAGCGGATTTGACCGCTGCGGATCCGCAGCAGTTTCCCATGAGTTTACATTACAATGTAAACCTATGGGAAACAAAAAACGCTGTGCACATGCTGCAGAAAAATCCGCGCGGAAACGCTGCGGATTACATTCCGCAGCATGTCACTTCTTTTCTGCGGATTTTCACCTGCTCCAATAGGAAACTGCAGATGAAAATCCGCAGAAGAAACCGCAGTAAAAACCGCGATAAATCCGCAGTAAAAACCGTGATGGGTTTTCACTGCGGATTTTGGAATTCTGCTGCAGAAAAATCCGCAGTGGAATCTGCAAAGTGTGAACATAGCCTTACATACAGGATCTGCCTTGGGGGGTGCTGCCTTACATCCAGGATCTGCCTATGGGGGTGCTGCCTTATATACAGGATCTGCCTTTGGGGGGGTGCTGCCTTATATATAGGATCTGTCTTTGGGGGGTGCTGCCTTATATACAGGATCTGCCTTTGGTAGTTGCTGCCTTAAGGCAGCACCCCTCCATAGGCAGATCCTATATACAGTCATGGCCAAAAGTATTGACACCCCTGCAATTCTCTCAGATAATTCTCATTTTCTTCCTGAAAATGATTGCAAACACAAATTATTTGGTATTATTATCTTCATTTAATTTGTCTTAAATGAAAAAGCACAAAAGAGAATGAAGCAAGAAGCAAAACATTGATCATTTCACACAAAACTCCAAAAATGGGTCAGACAAAAGCATTGGCACCCTCAGCCTAATACTTGGTTGCACAACCTTTAGACAAAATTACTGCGACCCACCGCTTCTAGTAACCATCAGTGAGTTTCTTACAATGCTCGGCTGGAATTTTAGACCATTCTTCTTTGGCAAACTGCTCCAGGTCCCTGATATTTGAAGGGTGCCTTCTCCAAACTGCCATTTTTAGATCTCTCCACAGGTGTTCTATGGGATTCAGGTCTGGACTCATTGCTGGCCACCTTAGAAGTCTCCAGTGCTTTCTCTCAAACCATTTTCTAGTGCTTTCTGAAGTGTGTTTTGGGTCATTGTCCTGCTGGAAGACCCATGACCTCTGAGGGAGACCCAGCTTTCTCACACTGGGCCCTACATTATGCTGCAAAATTAGTTGGTAATCTTCAGACTTCATAATGCCATGCACACGGTCAAGCAGTCCAGTGCCAGAAGCAGCAAAGCAACCCCAAAAGATCAGGGAACCTTCGCCATGTTTGGCTGTAGGGACCGTGTTCTTTTCTTTGAATGCCTCTTTTTTTCTCCTGTAAACTCTATGTTGATGCCTTTGCCCAAAAAGCTCTACTTTTTTGTCATCTGACCAGAGAACATTCTTCCAAAACATTTTAGGCTTTTTCAGGTAAGTTTTGGCAAACTCCAGTCTGGCTTTTTTATGTCTCTGGGTAAGAAGTGGGGTCTTCCTGGGTCTCCTACCATACAGCCCCTTTTCATTCAGATGCCGACGGATAGTACGTGGTGACACTGTTGTACTCTCAGACTGCAGGGCAGCTTGAACTTGTTTGGATGTTAGTTGAGGTTCTTTATGCAACATCCGCACAATCTTGCGTTGAAATCTCTTGTCAATTTTTCTTTTCCGTCCACATCTAGGGAGGTTAGCCACAGTGCCATGGGCTTTAAACTTCTTGATGACACTGCGCACGGTAGACACAGGAACATTCAGATCTTTGGAGATGGACTTGTAGCCTTGAGATTGCTCATGCTTCCTCACAATTTGGTTTCTCAAGTCCTCAGACAGTTCTTTGGTCTTCTTTCTTTTCTTTATGCTCAATGTGGTACATATAAGGACATAGGACAGAGGTTGAGTCAACTTTAATCCATGTCAACTGGCTGCAAGTGTGATTTAGTTATTGCCAACACCTGTTAGGTGCCACAGGTAAGTTACAGGTGCTGTTCATTACACAAATTAGAGAAGCATCACATGATTTTTCGAACAGTGCCAATACTTTTGTCCACCCCTTTTTGGACAATTTGGCTTTAGGACAATTCTTTTTGTGTTTTTTTTTCATTTAAGATAAATTAAATGAAGATAATAATACCAAATAATTTGTGTTTGCAATCATTTTTAGGAAGAAAATGAGTATTATCTGACAGAATTGCAGGGGTGTCAATACTTTTGGCCATGACTGTATATAGGATCTGCCTATGGAGGGGTGCTGCCTTATATACAGGATCTGCCTTTGGAGGGGTACTGCCTTATATAACTGCAATCTGCTAATTGTCTCCTGCTAGGAACTGTCCTCCACCTCCTTCCTCCTCCCCCCTCCCTCTTCTCTCGCCTGGCTTCATTTCTTGGTCATTTGAATGGTATAAGTTGCATGGAGCGGGTCAGATCTGACTTCAGTCAGATGTGACATAATTTCAAGTGACATATTTTAAGTGTGTCATCTGAAATATACCAGAAATAGTCCAGAAATCGGCCAGACGGTAAGACTAAACACTGTCTTCTAAGTTTACTTGCCTTTCCTTTTCTCCCCTGCTCTTTAACCATGCTCACATTTCCCCCACTGTTTTTTCTCCACTAATCAGCACTCTCCTCCACTAACCCCATACCCTTGCACCCTCCAACCACATAACTATCTCCCCCACTCTCTTACCCCCACCTCACTTCATATGCAGACCTGCTCTCTAACCTCAGACCTCTACCACCAAAATATAATATAAGCCAATCACTCTCCTTCACCCACCTGTTTCCCTTTCTCTGCTTATTCTCACTGCTGGCGACACATCCCCCAATCCTGCCCCCCCCCTCATTCATCACTAATCCTCACCCCTATCCTTCTCACACTGTGAGAAACTATCGCAACCCCTCACACTTAAAATCTGTGCCACTGACCCCCACCACCCTGCTTCCTCTCTCTGGGGCACTTTGGAATGCCCGCTCAATATGCAACAAGCTCCATGTGATCCACGGTCTCTTTACTTCCCGAAACCTTTCCTTCCTGGCCCTCACTGAGACCTGGCTGACGACCCCTGACACGGCCTCGCTGGCAGCACTGAGCTACGGTGGCCTCCAATTTACCCACACTCCTCGCTCTGGCAACAGACATGGTGGAGGAGTGGGTATCCTTCTTTCTAAAAACTGTTCCTTCAACCCTATCCAACCCCCACCCTCCCTAAATGGCTGTCATATACCGACCACCGGGCTCAGCCACTGCCTTCATCGACCAATTCTCCACCTGGCTCCTTCACTTTCTCTCTGCTGACATCCCCACCATCATCATGGGTGACTTTAATATCCCTACTGACACCCGCCAGCCAGCAGCTTCCAAGCTCCTGGCCCTTACTTCATCCTTTGGACTCACTCAGTGGTCCTCCACAGCCACCCACACAGACGGACATAAACTAGACCTCATCTTCACCCGTCTCTGTTCCTTATCTAATCTCACAACCTCTCCCTTCCCCCTATCTGACCATTATCTACTCACCTTCTCATCCTTGTCCTCCTCACTTGCCCCCCAGGTCCAGCCATTACCACATCCTCGCAGAAAACTCGCACATCTAGACATTCACAGACTCTCAGACTCTCTCCTACCCCTGTCCTCCATTTCTTCACTCCATGACATGGACAGTGCCACCGCTTTCTATAACTCCACCCTCACATCAGCCATAGACTCAGTCGCCCCTCTCATGCATGGCACAGTGCGACGAACCAATAGGCAACCTTGGCATAACAATCTCACAAAAAACTTCGACAAGCATCCAGGGGTGCGGAGCGGCGTTGGAAGAAAACACGCCTGCCAGACGACTTCACTGCTTTCAAACAAGCTACATTTGACTTCAAATTAGCCCTCACCTCCGCTAAACAGACCTATTTCACTAACCTTGTATCTTCACTATCCTACAACCCAAAACAACTATTCAGCACATTTACCTCCCTCCTCCGCCCACCACTGCCACCTCCAACTCCCTTCATCTCCTCCGAGGACTTTGCCACCTACTTCAAAAACAAGATCAACCAAACAAGGCAAACCTTTACAGTTCCATCACTCCAACCATTCCATATACCAGACCTCTGCCCTTCCCTAATAACCTCCCTCTCCAACATCACTGAAGGAGAGCTTACGCGCCTCTTCTCCAAATCGCACCTCATCACCTGTGCACTTGACTCCATCCCCTCCCACCTGCTCCCCAACATCACTAACATGCTCATTCCAGCCCTAACCCATCTCTTCAACCTATCGCTATCTTTTGGTACCTTCCCCTCGGCCTTCAAGCATGCCACCATCACACCCATCCTCAATAAAACTAACCTTGACCCAACTGCTATGCCCAGCTACCGCCCCATATCACTGCTCCCATTTGTTTCAAAACTCCTTGAGCAGCATGTCCATACTCAAATTTCCTCCCACCTCTCATCTAACTCTCTCCTTGACAACCTCCAATCTGGCTTCTGCCTCCACCACTCCACCGAAACTGCCCTGACCAAAATTACTAATGACTTACAGCCAAAGCTAGCAGACCGTTCTCCATCCTCCTCCTTCTTGACCTTTCCTCTGCTTTCGACACAGTCGATCACTGCCTACTCCTACAGATTCTTTCTTCCCTTGGCATCAAAGACCTTGCCCTGTCCTGGATTGCCTCATACCTTTCCGACCGCACCACCTCCTCATCCCACCCTCTCTCTGTTGGAGTCCCTCAGGGCTCTGTCCTAGGGCCCCTACTTTTTTCCATCTATACTCTTGGCCTAGGAAAACTCATAAAGTCCCACGGCTTCCAGTACCACCTGTATGCGGACGACACTCAGATCTATCTCTCTGGCCCAGATGTCACCTCTCTGCTGTCCAGAATCCTGAAGTGTATGTCAGCCATATCCTCCTTCTTCACCTCTCGCTTCCTAAAACTCAATGTAGACAAAACCGAACTCATCATCTTGCCCCCATCTCATGTATCCCCCCTACCCGACCTATCTATTATGGTAAATGGCATCACGCTCTCTCCCGCACCTCAAATCCACTGCCTCGGGGTAACTCTCGACTCTGCCCTGTCCTTCAAACCGCACATCCAAACTCTTGCCACCTCCTGTTGCCTCCAACTCAAAAACATTGCCAGAATCCGTTCCTTCCTCAACCCACAATCTACCAAAACTCTTGTGCATGCCCTCATCATCTCCCGCCTCGACTACTGTGGCCTCCCCGCTAACTCTCTTGCACCACTCCAGTCTATCCTCAACTCTGCTGCCCGGCTAATCCACCTCTCTCCTCGCTACTCCCCTGCTTCTCCCCTCTGGAAATCCCTCCACTGGCTCCCAATTCCCCAACTAATCCAGTTCAAACTATTAACACTGATCTACAAAGCCATCCACAACCTGTCCCCTCCCTACATCTCTGAACTAATCTCCCAATATCTTCCCTCACGTAATCTCCGATCCTCCCAAGACCTCCTACTCTCCTCCACACTTATTCGTTCCTCACACAACCGCCTCCAAGATTTCTCCCGAATATCCCCCATCCTCTGGAATTCTATGCCTCAACACGTCCGACTATCCAGCACTCTCGGCTCCTTCAGACGGAACCTGAAAACCCATCTCTTCAAGAAAGCCTACAGCCTGCAATAACCATCCTGCCACCTCGCCATCACCAGAGCCGCCACCTCACCATCGCCAGAGCCGCCGCCTCGCCCCTACCTTCTGTCTATTCCCCACTATCCCATAGAATGTAAGTCCGCAAGGTCCTCTCCCCTCTGTACCAGTCTGTCACTGTAAATTTGTTTACTGTAAATGATATCTATAACTCTATATGTAACCCCTTTCTCATGTACAGCACCATAGAATTAATGGCGCTATATAAATAAATAAATAATAATAATAATAATATATAGATCTGCCTATGGGTGGTGCTGCCTTATATACAGGATCTACCTATGGGGGGTGCTGCCTTATATACACGATCTGCCTTTGGGGGGGTCCTGCCTTATATACAGGATCAGTCTATGGGGGGTGCTGCCTTACATACAGGATCTGCCTATTGGGGGGCTGCCTTATATACAGGATCTGCCTTTGGGGGGGTGCTGCCTTATATATAGGATCTGCCTTTGGGGAGGTGCTGCCTTATTTATAGGATCTGCCTATGGGGTGTGCTGCCTTATATACAGGATTTGCCTTTGGGGGGTCCTGCTCTACATACAGGATCTGCCTTTGGGGGATACTGCCTTACATACAGGATCTGCCTATGGGAGTGCTGCCTTATATACAGGATCTGCCTATGGGGGTGCTGCCTTACATACAGGATCTGCCTATGGGGGGTGCTGCCTTATATACAGGATCTGCCTTTGTGGGGGTGCTGCCTTACATACAGGATCTGCCTATGGGGGGTGCTGCCTTATATACAGGATCTGCCTTTGGGGAGGTGCTGCCTTACGTACAGGATCTGCCTACGGGGGGTGCTGCCTTATATACAGGATCTGCCTTTGGTGGGATACTGCCTTAAGGTACCGTTACGCTAAACGATTTACCAACGATCACGACCAGCAATACGACCTGGCCGTGATCATTGGTAAGTCGTTGTGTAGTCGCTGGAGAGCTGTCACACAGACAGCTCTCCAGCGACCAACGATGCCGAAGTCCAAGGGTAACCAGGGTAAACATCGGGTTACTAAGCGCAGGGCCGCGCTTAGCAACCCGATGTTTACCCTGGTTACCATTGTAAAAGTAAAAAAAAAAAAAGTACATACTCACATTCCGGTGTCTGTCACGTCCCCCGGCGTCACCTTCCCGCACTGACTGTCAGCGCCGGCCGGCCGTAAAGCAGAGCACAGCGGTGACGTCATGACGTCACCGCTTTGTTCTGCTTTACGGCCGGCTGGCGCTGACACAGTTAGTGCGGGAAGCTGATGCCGGGGGACGTGACAGACAACGGAATGTGAGTATGTACTGTTTTTTTTTTACCTTTTACAATGGTAACCAGGGTAAATATCGGGTTACTAATCGCGGCCCTGCGCTTAGTAACCTGATATTTACCCTGGTTACCAGTGAACACATCGCTGGATCGGCGTCACACACGCCGATTCAGCGATGACAGCGTGTGATCAGCGACCAAAAAAGGTCCTGATCATTCCCAGCGACCAACGATCTTCCAGCAGGGGCCTGATCGTTGGTCGCTGTCACACATAACGATTTCGTTAACGATATCGTTGCTACGTCACAAAAAGCAATGATATCGTTAAAGAAATCGTTATGTGTGACGGTACCTTTACATACAGGATCTGCCTATGGGGGGTACTGCCTTATATACAGGATCTGCCTTTGGGGGGCTGCCTTACATACAGGATCTGCCTATGGGGGTGCTGCATTACATACAGGATCTGCCTATGGGGGGGTGCTGCCTTATATACAGGATCTGCCTTTGGGGGGGCTGCCTTACATACAGGATCTGCCTATGGGGGTGCTGCCTTATGTATAGGATCTGCCTTTGGGTGGGGTGCTGCCTTATATACAGGATCTGCCTATGGGGGGTTGCTGCCTTATGTAGGATCTGCTTTTGGGGGGTGCTGCCTTAGATACAGGATCTGCCTATGGGGGGTGCTCCTTATGCTACAGGATCTGCCTATGGAGGTTATCTATGGGGGCCATCATACAGTGTGGAGATTACAGTGAAGGGGCCATTATACAGTGTTGGAGTCATCAGTTTGGTACTAAGGGGTCAGTATACTGTGTGGGTGGTACTATACAGTGAAGTTGGCACTTATTGTTATAGGGGAACTCAGGTTACTGTGACTATCAAAGGGGCACACAGGATAATATTACTTTCTAATGGGCAAAATGTGGGCACTGTTTCTAGGGCACTTGCACCTGGCATTACTATATTATAGAGGGTTTCTTTAGAATTTAGAAGGCACAGTGAACCACACAGCAGGTGCAGTAATAGGGACACATACGGCAGTAGCAGCTCAGTATTGGGGTATCAGGTGCAGTAATAGGGGCACATACGGCAGCAGCGGCTCAGTATTGGGGTATCAGCAGGATGAGGAGGTTGTGCAGGCTGGGAATAGATGGTGATGGGGATGGAATATGAGAAGTGAAATGTGTATTTGTTGTATTCTCTGCAGACAAGTCCTGGCTGGAAGAAGTTGTCATGTCGGTCTGGGCCAGATGGAAAAGACGTGAAAAGTGAACGATTCCATCAGAAAGGACATCAGCTGTAAGACATTACCTGTAACTGTGCTATGATCTGTTATATATTCTGTAGGACTGGTATCTACCACTGACCATATGGCAGTAATATCCATGTTGGTCTTTATATAGAGATTATCTTCAGTAACAGCGCGGTCATCTGCTGAGGTTCTCCTCCACTATTAGGGTGCCTCACCCAGTTGTAATCAAGGTTACCTGGTTAGGGGCCCACTCAGAAGCTTCGCCCCCCTGGACCAAAACCCTAGCTACGCCTCTGCTCAGTGGCCATTCTGAAGAGCTGTTGACATATTGCATTCCATGGGCATCAGAGGTCTGCTCTGATGAATCACAGAATCCAGAGAAGGAAAGCATCTGCACCGATGCCCAAAATTTTTTCATGTTGGATTCGGAGTCAGACAAAGTGACCCCGCAGAAAATGTGTTGGTATTAATAAAAACCGTTTTGGAATTCCAAGGCTCTTCATTCCTGCAGTGCAGCCAGCCTAAACGTGCCAACTTCCATTTTTGCCATTATTTTTCTGGAAGAACCTTTCCCTCCAGCCACGGGGCAACATCAGTAGCTTTCCATGCCCTGCACACAGAACCTTTAGGTGAGTACTACCATTGATTATACCATCTCACTCGACCCCCCATCAAACCTATCCATTACAGTAAATGGCTGCCCACTCTCCCCAGTCCCACAAGCTCACTGCCTCGGGGTAATCCTTGACACTGATCTCTCCTTCAAACCATATATCCAAGCCCTTTCCACTTCCTGCCACCTTCAAATAAAAAATATTTCACGGATCCTTACATTCCTAAACCAAGAATCTGCCTTCACTGGCTCCCCATTGCCCACAGACTCCAAAACAAAACCCTAACCATGACATACAAAGCCATCCACAACCTGTCTCCTCCATACATCTGTGATCTCGTCTCCCTGTACTTACCTGCATGCAACCTCCGATCCTCACAAGATCTCCTTTTCTACTCCCCTCTTATCTCCTCTGCCCACAATCGCAAACAAGATTTCTCTCGCGCATCACCCCTACTCTGGAACTCTCTACCACTAAGGTTGAGCGACTTTTACTTTTTTAGGATCGAGTCGGGTTTCGTGAAAACCGACTATCTCAAAAGTCGAGTCGAGTGAAATCGGACGATTATCGCGAATAGTCGGGGATCTACCGAAACACGAAACCCAATGCAAATCATGGGGGAAGCATAGTCGGCAGTGAGTGGAGGCCAGGAAAACACCTACAGTGCTCATTTTAATGGCAAAAACATCCATTCTTGTTACTGAAGCTTGTCAATCTTAATTTACCTTATAATAATAGTTAGGCATTGGAAATTGGGGGTCATTTGGCTAAAGTTGTGGGGGGTATGGCTGGTTCAAGTATTTAGTGGGCCCAGGAAACGTGGACCACATCACGGCAGTGGAGCAGGGAGAGGTAAGTATTTCAACTTTGCAAGTGCTGTGATCCTGAGCAAGCAGGGGGGGCCACTCGTTTGCATTGGCACTGGCACAGGGCCCCTCAAAGTACGGCGGTGTGTTTGCACGGTGGGGGCGCCTCCCACCGGCAGCGACACTTTTGCGTACTATGAGGGGCCCTGTGCCAGTGACGTCACCAACGAGTATTCCCCCCCACCTGATGAAGGAACCTGCACTTTCATCTGCACCTTCCTCTTTGTCCCCATGTAATGTGGTATAGTATGCGGGAAGGGGTCACATTCTGGCTGTGTAGCGTGCAAGGGGAATGTAGTGGTCTGGGTCAATGTACCATCAGATTCATCTAGCACTGGCTGGGCAATGGGCAGGATGAGGAGGAAACACAGATATAGGCCCAAATAATAAAGTGGGCTAAATGCATTTCAAAATTGGTAACAGGACTAACCAGGCGCATTGCTTTGTTCAGTGGAGGACAACTGTAATGAGAGGCTGACACAGTGAGTAGGCCCAAATCAGTAAGTACGCTAAATGCAGTTCAAAATTGGTAACAGTAGTAAACAGGCGGCACTGCTTTGTTCAGTGGAGGAGAACAGCAAGGAGCGGCAGAAAACGCTAGTAGGCCCCAACCAAACTAGTAGGCCAAATGCAATGTAATATTAAAACTAATGAAAGCCTGAAGATAGAAGCTCAGGAAAGGAAACCAGGAGAAAACCTTGGAGCGGCAGACACCGTTAGTCGGCCCCAACAAAACTAGTAGGCCAAATGCAGTGTAATCTAAAAACCACTTAATGAAACCCTGAAGATAGAAGCTCTGGAAAGGAAACCAGGAGAACACCTAGGAGCGGCAGACACCGTTAGTAGGCCCCAACCAAACTAGCAGGCCACATGCTTTATATTATTAAAATTACTTAATGAAAGCCTGAAGATAGAAGCTCAGTAAAGGAAACCAGGAAAACACCTAGGAGCGGCAGACACCGTTTGTAGGCCCCAACAAAACTAGTAGGGCAAATGCAGTGTAATATTAAAACTACTTATTGAAAGCGTGAAGATTGAAGCTAAGGCAAGTAAACCAGGAGAACACCTTGGAGCGGCAGACACCGTTAGTAGGCCCCAACCAAACTAGTAGGCCAAATGCAGTGTAATCTAAAAACTACTTAATGAAAGCCTAAAGATAGAAGCTCTGGAAAGGAAACCAGGAGAACACCTTGGAGCGGCAGACACCATTAGTATGCCCCAACCAAACTAGTAGGCCAAATTCAGTGTAATATGAAAACTACTTAATGGAAGCCTGAAGATAGACGCTCTGGAAAGGAAACCAGGAGAAAACCTTGGAGCGGCAGACACCGTTAGTAGGCCCCAACCAAACTGGTAGGCCACATGCTTTATATTATTAAAACTACTTAATGAAAGCCTGGAGATAGAAGCTCTGGAAAGGAAACCAGGAGAAAACCTTGGAGTGGCAGACACCGTTAGTAGGCCCCAACCAAAGTAGTAGGCCAAGTGCAGTTCAATATTAAAACTACTTAACAAAAGCCTGAAGATTGAAGCTCGGGAAAGTAAACAAGGAGAACACCTAGGAGCGGCAGACACCATTAGTAGGCCCCAACAAAAGTAGTAGACCAAATGCAATTCAATATTAAAACTACTTAACGAAAGTCTGAAGATTGAAGCTCAGGAAAGTAAACCAGGAGAACACCTAGGAGCAGCAGACACCGTTAGTAGGCCCCAACCAAACTAGTAGTCCCAATGCAGTTTTCAAATTCCGATAGGCTGAAAACCTGACAATTGAAGCTCAGCTTTTTTAAGAGGAGGAAAGCTGTATTGAGTGGCGCAGACAGACACAGGTAGTAGGCCTTAAACCAAAAAGTTGGCTCAAAGCAGTTTAAAAAAGGTTACAGGGGTACAAGGGCAGCATTGATGTGGTCAGCGGAGGACAATTGGAAGGAGGGACCGCAGACAGACTTACTAGGCCTAAAATAAAAAAGTAGGCTCTATGCAGGTTTAAATAGGTTGCAGGGGTACACAGGCAGCATTGGTGTGGTCAGTGGTGGACAATTGGAAGGAGGGACCGCAGACAGACTTACTAGGCCTAAAATAAAAAAGTAGGCTCTATGCACCTTTAAATAGGTTCCAGGGGTACACAGGCAGCATTGGTGTGGTCAGTGGAGGACAATTGGAAGGAGGGACAGCAGACAGACTTACTAGGCCTAAAATAAAACAAGTAGGCTCTATGCACTTTTAACCTTCGTCAGGCTGCATAATTTTGCAACGTTAACTGGCTGCAGCAGTACAATTGTACCTTCATATATATTTTATTGAAATTTGGCCAATATATTCTGGACCAAAACTGCAGAGATGTCACAAAATTTCAGCTCTCTACGGCTTTTCGAAAAAAAAAGTTATTGCAATTTTAAAACGGAATAGTTACAATTGTACCTACTCAGCCGGACGAAGGTTAAATAGGTTCCAGGGGTACACAAGCAGCATTGGTGTGGTCAGTGGAGGACAATTGGAAGGATGGACCACAGACAGACTTACTAGGCCTAAAATAAAAAAGTAGGCACTATGCAGGTTTAAATAGGTTCCAGGGGTACACAGGCAGCATTGGTGTGGTCAGTGGAGGACAATTGGAAGGAGGGACCGCAGACAGACTTACTAGGCCTAAAACAAAAAAGTAGGCTCTATGCACTTTTAAATAGGTTACAGGGGTACACAGGCAGCATTGGTGTGGTCAGTGGAGGACAATTGGAAGGAGGGACCGCAGACAGACTTACTAGGCCTAAAATTAAAAAAGTAGGCTCTATGCACTTTTAAATAGGTTCCAGGGGTACACAGGCAGCATTGGTGTGGTCAGCGGAGGACAATTGGAAGGAGGGACTGCAGACAGACTTACTAGGCCTAAAATAAAAAAATAGGCTCTATGCACTTTTAAATAGGTTCCAAGGGTACACAGGCAGCATTGGTGTGGTCAGAATAGGACAATTGGAAGGAGGGACCGCAGACAGAATTACTAGGCCTAAAATAAAAAAGTAGGCTCTATGCACTTTTAAATAGGTTCCAGGGGTACACAGGCAGCATTGGTGTGGTCAGTGGAGGACAATTGGAAGGAGGGACCGCAGACAGACTTACTAGGCCTAAAATAAAAAAGTAGGCACTATACAGGTTTAAATAGGTTCCAGGGGTACACAGGCAGCATTGGTGTGGTCAGTGGAGGACAATTGGAAGGAGGGACCGCAGACAGACTTACTAGGCCTAAAATAAAAAAAGTAGGCACTATGCACTTTTAAATAGGTTCCAGGGGTACACAGGCAGCATTGGTGTGGTCAGTGGAGGACAATTGGAAGGAGGGACCGCAGACAGACTTACTAGGCCTAAAATTAAAAAAGTAGGCTCTATGCACTTTTAAATAGGTTCCAGGGGTACACAGGCAGCATTGGTGTGGTCAGTGGAGGACAATTGGAAGGAGGGACCGCAGACAGACTTACTAGGCCTAAAATAAAAAAGTAGGCTCTATGCACTTTTAAATAGGTTCCAGGGGTACACAGGCAGCATTGGTGTGATCAGCGGAGGACAATTGGAAGGAGGGACCGCAGACAGACTTACTAGGCCTAAAATAAAAAAGTAGGCTCTATGCACTTTTAAATAGGTTCCAGGGGTACACAGGCAGCATTGGTGTGGTCAGTGGAGGACAATTGGAAGGAGGGACCGCAGACAGAATTGCTAGGCCTAAAATAAAAAAGTAGGCTCTATGCACTTTTAAATAGGTTCCAGGGGTACACAGGCAGCATTGGTGTGGTCAGTGGAGGACAATTGGAAGGAGGGACCGCAGACAGACTTACTAGGCCTAAAATAAAAAAGTAGGCACTATACAGGTTTAAATAGGTTCCAGGGGTACACAGGCAGCATTGGTGTGGTCAGTGGAGGACAATTGGAAGGAGGGACCGCAGACAGACTTACTAGGCCTAAAATAAAAAAGTAGGCTCTATGCACTTTTAAATAGGTTCCAGGGGTACACAGGCAGCATTGGTGTGGTTAGCGGAGGACAATTGGAAGGAGGGACCGCAGACAGACTTACTAGGCCTAAAATAAAAAGTAGGCTCTATGCAGGTTTAAATAGGTTCCAGGGGTACACAGTGTTGTGAATTCTGTTGTCATGTGGTCATGAATGGTACTTCGGCTGGTTCTGTCCATGGACTTCCTCTGGTGGGTGTTTCTGAGTTTCCTTCCACAGGTGACGAGGTTAATTCGTTAGCTGGCTGCTCTATTTAACTCCACTTAGATCTTTGCTCCATGCCACCTGTCAATGTTCCAGTATTGGTCTAGTTCACTCCTGGATCGTTCTTGTGACCTGTCTTCCCAGCAGAAGCTAAGTTCCAGCATGTATTTCTTTGGTTTGCTATTTTTCTGTCCAGCTTGCTATTTTTATTGCTGTCTTGCTTGCTGGAAGCTCAGGGACGCAGAGGGAGCGCCTCCGCACCATGAGTCAGTGTGGAGGGTCTTTTTGCGCCCTCTGCGTGGTCTTTTTGTAGGTTTTTGTGCTGACCGCAAAGTAACCTTTCCTATCCTCGGTCTGTTCAGTAAGTCGGGCCTCACTTTGCTAAATCTATTTCATCTCTGTGTTTGTATTTTCATCTTTGCTCACAGTCATTATATGTGGGGGGCTGCCTTTTCCTTGGGGAATTTCTCTGAGGCAAGGTAGGCTTTATTTTTTTATCTTCAGGGCTAGCTAGTTCCTTAGGCTGTGCCGAGTTGCATAGGGAGCGTTAGGCGCAATCCACGGCTATTTCTATTGTGTTTGATAGGATTAGGGATTGCGGTCAGCAGAGTTCCCACGTCTCAGAGCTCGTCCTTTATTATCAGTAACTATCAGGTCATTCCGTGTGCTCTTAACCACCAGGTCCATTATTGTCCTGACCACCAGGTCATAACAGTACAGGTGGCATCTCAATAGAGGGATAAGAGAAGTTCTGAGACCATTTTTTTTTCTTTGCAGTGTGTTTTGTCTCTCTTTTCCCCTTTACCTCTGGGTGGTTCAGGACACTTGTGTAAACATGGACATTCAAGGTCTGTCCTCTTGGATGGATAATCTCACTACAAGGGTACAAAACATTCAGGATTTAGTGGTTCAGAATCCGATGTCAGAGCCTAAGATTCCAATTCCTGATTTGTTTTTTGGTGATAGATCTAAGTTCTTGAATTTCAAAAATAATTGGAAATTGTTTCTTGCCTTGAAACCTCGCTCCTCAGGTGACCCTGTTCAACAAGTAAAGATCATTATTTCTTTGTTACGTGGTGACCCTCAAGACTGGGCATTTTCCCTTGCGCCAGGAGATCCGGCATTGCGTGATGTTGATGCGTTTTTCCTGGCGCTTGGATTGCTTTATGACGAACCTAATTCAGTGGATCAGGCAGAGAAAATCTTGCTGGCTCTGTGTCAGGGTCAGGATGAAGCGGAGATATATTGTCAGAAGTTTAGAAAGTGGTCTGTGCTCACTCAGTGGAATGAATGTGCCCTGGCAGCAATCTTCAGAAAGGGTCTCTCTGAAGCCCTTAAGGATGTCATGGTGGGGTTTCCCATGCCTGCTGGTCTGAATGAGTCTATGTCCTTGTCTATTCAGATCGATCGACGCTTGCATGAGCATAAAGCTGTGCACCATTTGGCGGTACTATCTGAGCATGGGCCTGAGCCTATGCAATGTGATAGGACTTTGACCAGAGGTGAACGGCAAGAACACAGACGTCGGAATGGGCTATGTTTTTACTGTGGTGATTCCACTCATGCTATCTCCGATTGTCATAAGCGCACTAAGCGGTTCGCTAGGTCTGCCACCATTGGTACGGTACAGTCTAAATTTCTATTGTCTGTTACTCTGATTTGCTCTTTGTCATCCTATTCTGTTATGGCATTTGTGGATTCAGGCACTGCCCTGAATTTGATGGACTTGGAGTATGCTAGGCGCTGTGGTTTTTTCTTGGAGCCCTTGCAGTATCCTATTCCATTGAGAGGAATTGATGCTACGCCTTTGGCCAAGAATAAGCCTCAGCACTGGACCCAATTGACCATGTGCATGGCTCCTGCACATCAGGAGGATATCCGCTTTCTGGTGTTGCATAATCTGCATGATGTGGTCGTTTTGGGGTTGCCATGGCTACAGGTTCATAATCCAGTATTGGACTGGAAATCTATGTCTGTGTCCAGCTGGGGTTGCCAGGGAAAACATGGTGATGTTCCATTTTTGTCTATTTCGTCTTCCACTCCTTCTGAAGTTCCAGAGTTTTTGTCGGATTATCGGGATGTATTTGATGAGCCCAAAGCCAGTGCCCTACCTCCTCATAGGGATTGCGATTGTGCAATTAATTTGATTCCTGGTAGTAAGTTTCCTAAGGGCCGATTGTTCAATTTATCTGTGCCAGAACACGCCGATATGCGGAGTTATATAAAGGAATCCTTGGAGAAAGGCCATATTCGCCCATCGTCATCACCGTTAGGAGCAGGGTTCTTATTTGTGGCCAAGAAGAATGGTTCTTTGAGACCTTGTATTGATTACCGCCTTCTTAATAAAATTACAGTCAAATTTCAGTATCCTTTGCCGTTGCTGTCTGATTTGTTTGCTCGTATTAAAGGGGCTAGTTGGTTCACCAAGATAGATCTTCGAGGGGCGTATAATCTTGTGCGTATTAAACAAGGCGATGAATGGAAAACAGCATTTAATACGCCCAAGGGCCATTTTGAGTACCTGGTTATGCCATTCGGGCTTTCCAATGCTCCATCAGTATTTCAGTCCTTTATGCATGACATCTTCCGAGAGTACCTGGATAAATTCCTGATTGTATATTTGGATGATATTTTGGTCTTTTCGGATGATTGGGAGTCTCATGTGAAGCAGGTCAGAATGGTGTTCCAGGTCCTTCGTACAAATTCCTTGTTTGTGAAGGGATCAAAGTGTCTCTTTGGAGTTCAGAAGGTTTCATTTTTGGGGTTCGTTTTTTCCCCTTCTACTATTGAGATGGACCCTGTTAAAGTCCAGGCCATTTACGATTGGACTCAGCCGACATCTGTGAAGAGCCTGCAAAAGTTCCTGGGCTTTGCTAATTTTTATCGGCGCTTCATCGCTAATTTTTCTACTGTTGCTAAACCGTTGACTGATTTGACCAAGAAGGGTGCTGATGTGGTCAATTGGTCTTCTGCAGCTGTAGAGGCTTTTCAGGAGTTGAAGCGTCGTTTTTCTTCTGCCCCTGTGTTGTGCCAGCCAGATGTTTCGCTCCCGTTTCAGGTTGAGGTTAATGCTTCTGAGATTGGAGCAGGGGCTGTTTTGTCACAAAGAAGTTCTGATGGCTCGGTGATGAAGCCATGTGCTTTCTTTTCTAGAAAGTTTTTGCCTGCTGAGCGTAACTATGATGTTGGTAATCGTGAGTTGTTGGCCATGAACTGGGCATTCGAGGAGTGGCGTCATTGGCTTGAAGGAGCCAAGCATCGCGTGGTGGTCTTGACAGATCACTAGAATTTGACTTATCTTGAGTCTGCCAAACGGTTGAATCCGAGACAGGCTCGATGGTCGTTATATTTCTCCCGTTTTGATTTTGTGGTTTCGTACCTTCCGGGCTCTAAGAATGTGAAGGCTGATGCCCTGTCAAGGAGTTTTGTGCCTGACTCTCTGGGTGTTCCTGAGACGGCGGGTATTCTCAAAGAGGGGGTAATTTTGTCTGCCATCTCCCCTGATTTGCGGCGGGTGCTGCAAAAATTTCAGGCTGATAGACCTGACCGTTGCCCAGCGGAGAAACTTTTTGTCCCTGATAGATGGACTAGTAGAGTTATCTCTGAGATTCATTGTTCAGTGTTGGCTGGGCATCCTGGAATCTTTGGTACCAGAGATTTGGTGGTTAGATCCTTTTGGTGGCCGTCTTTGTCACGGGATGTGCGTTCTTTTGTGCAGTCCTGTGGGACTTGTGCTCGGGCTAAGCCCTGCTGTTCTCATGCCAGTGGGTTGCTTTTGCCCTTGCCGGTCCCGAAGAGGCCCTGGACGCATATTTCTATGGATTTTATTTCGGATCTCCCCGTCTCTCAAAAGATGTCGGTCATTTGGGTGGTTTGTGATCGCTTTTCTAAGATGGTCCATTTGGTACCTTTGTCTAAATTGCCTTCCTCCTCTGATTTGGTGCCATTATTTTTCCAGCATGTGGTTCGTTTACATGGTATCCCGGAGAACATCGTTTCTGACAGAGGTTCCCAGTTTGTTTCGAGGTTTTGGCGATCCTTTTGTGCTACGATGGGCATTGATTTGTCTTTTTCCTCGGCTTTCCATCCTCAGACAAATGGCCAAACCGAACGAACTAATCAAACTTTGGAAACATATCTGAGATGCTTTGTTTCTGCTGATCAGGATGATTGGGTGTCCTTTTTGCCGTTGGCTGAGTTCGCCCTTAATAATCGGGCCAGCTCGGCTACTTTGGTTTCGCCATTTTTCGGCAATTCTGGTTTCCATCCTCGTTTCTCTTCAGGGCAGGTTGAGTCTTCGGACTGTCCTGGTGTAGATACTGTGGTGGATAGGTTGCAGCAGATTTGGACTCATGTGGTGGACAATTTGACATTGTCCCAGGAGAAGGCTCAAAGTTTCGCTAACCGCCGTGTGGGTCCCCGACTTCGTGTTGGGGATTTGGTTTGGTTGTCGTCTCGTTATGTTCCTATGAAGGTTTCCTCTCCTAAGTTTAAGCCTCGTTTCATTGGTCCGTATAAGATTTCTGAGGTTATCAATCCTGTGTCATTTCGTTTGGCCCTTCCTGCTTCTTTTGTCATCCATAATGTGTTCCATAGGTCGTTATTGCGGAGATACGTGGCGCCTGTGGTTCCATCCGTTGATCCTCCTGCCCCGGTGTTGGTTGACGGGGAGTTGGAGTATGTGGTGGAGAAGATTTTGGATTCTCGTGTTTCGAGACGGAAACTCCAGTACCTGGTCAAGTGGAAGGGTTATGGTCAGGAGGATAATTCCTGGGTTTTTGCCTCTGATGTTCATGCTGCCGATCTGGTTCGCGCCTTTCATTTGGCTCATCCTGGTCGGCCTGGGGGCTCTGGTGAGGGTTCGGTGACCCCTCCTCAAGGGGGGGGTACTGTTGTGAATTCTGTTGTCGGGCTCCCTCCTGTGGTCATGAATGGTACTTCGGCTGGTTCTGTCCATGGACTTCCTCTGGTGGGTGTTTCTGAGTTTCCTTCCACAGGTGACGAGGTTAATTCGTTAGCTGGCTGCTCTATTTAACTCCACTTAGATCTTTGCTCCATGCCACCTGTCAATGTTCCAGTATTGGTCTAGTTCACTCCTGGATCGTTCTTGTGACCTGTCTCCCCTGCAGAAGCTAAGTTCCAGCTTGTATTTCTTTGGTTTGCTATTTTTCTGTCCAGCTTGCTATTTTTATTGCTGTCTTGCTTGCTGGAAGCTCTGGGACGCAGAGGGAGCGCCTCCGCACCGTGAGTCTTTTTGCGCCCTCTGCGTGGTCTTTTTGTAGGTTTTTGTGCTGACCGCAAAGTAACCTTTCCTATCCTCGGTCTGTTCAGTAAGTCGGGCCTCACTTTGCTAAATCTATTTCATCTCTGTGTTTGTATTTTCATCTTTACTCACAGTCATTATATGTGGGGGCTGCCTTTTCCTTGGGGAATTTCTCTGAGGCAAGGTAGGCTTTATTTTTCTATCTTCAGGGCTAGCTAGTTCCTTAGGCTGTGCCGAGTTGCATAGGGAGCGTTAGGCGCAATCCACGGCTATTTCTAGTGTGGTTGATAGGATTAGGGATTGCGGTCAGCAGAGTTCCCACGTCTCAGAGCTCGTCCTTTATTATCAGTAACTATCAGGTCATTCCGAGTGCTCTTAACCACCAGGTCCATTATTGTCCTGACCACCAGGTCATAACAACACAGGCAGCATTGGTGTGGTCAGTGGAGGACAATTGGAAGGAGGGACCGCAGACAGACTTACTAGGCCTAAAATTAAAAAAGTAGGCTCTATGCACTTTTAAATAGGTTCCAGGGGTACACAGGCAGCATTGGTGTGGTCAGTGGAGGACAATTGGAAGGAGGGACCGCAGACAGACTTACTAGGCCTAAAATAAAAAAGTAGGCTCTATGCACTTCTAAATAGGTTCCAGGGGTACACAGGCAGCATTGGTGTGGTCAGCGGAGGACAATTGGAAGGAGTGTCTGACGCAGTTAGTAGGCCAAATAATAAATTGAGGTTAATGTCTGGCAAAAAATTTTTTTAACAAATAGACAGGTGGCATACCTAGGTACAGGGGTGGGCTCCTCTGCTGACTTGCAGACAGTGGTATTTGGCGCAAAGTATTAACTGGTGTAAATGTAGGACAGGGCCCCTGAATATTTTTAGTAGCATCATGTAGGTCAGCAAATTGGTATTGGCATTGCCATTGAAGGATTTAACCGCATAGACTAAACAGTGGTGGAGCAGTGAGAGATAATTTTGCAAGTGGTAGAGCACTGTTTGAGCTTGGGGGGAACACTCTCTCGTGGCCGGCAGTACTGGCCCAGGGCCCCTCATGTTACAACGGTGTGTCTGACGTTGGCTGCACACCACCACTGCCAGAGACACTTCATTGTACTATGAGGGGCCCTGTGCCAGTGCCGTCGCCCAAAAGTGGGCACACCCACCTCTTCAGACAAACGGCACTCTCACGGGTGCTTGCGCCAAATGGTGACCACAGCCCCGTGGGGGGAGTCAGCCCATTTAGGGAGGTGTAAAAATGTCGTATGCTGGACATACAGCAGCTGCAAATGGAGAAATTGGAACAGTCAGTAAGACCAGTCCAAAAGCAAGACCTTTTTACAGGAAAGCTAGGTGTCAGCCGGGAAAGGTGGGGCAAAATAATTAGAAATCCATGATTGGTTCATTTTAATGAAGGTTAGATCATCAACATTTTGGGTAGCCAGACGACTCCTTTTTTCGGTCAGTATTGAACCAGCAGCACTGAATACTCTTTCTGATAGCACACTAGCTGCTGGGCAAGCAAGCTCCTGCAATGCATATTCTGCCAATTCAGGCCAGGTGTCTATTTTGGATGCCCAGTAATCAAATGGGAATGACGGGTGAGGGAGAACATCGATAAGGGAGGAAAAATAGTTAGTAACCATACTGGACAAATGTTGTCTCCTGTCACTTTGAATTGATGCTGCAGTAACTGTCCTGTTTGCGGTCATTGCGAAATCACTCCACAACCTGGTCAGAAAACTCCTCTGTCCAACGCCACTTCTGATTTGTGCACCTCTAACACCTCTGCCATGTTGCCCCCTGCAGCTCGTGTGAGAACCATCACAGCCGCTGTGTGCTGGGAATGCCTGAATCAAACGGTCTACAAGAGTTGCTTGTTTGGTTGCCAATATTTGCTCAAGGTTCTCATGTGGCATGATATTTTGCATTTTCCGTTTATAGCGTGGATCCAGGAGGCAGGCCAACCAGTAATCGTCATCGGTCATCATTTTTATAATGCAGGGGTCCCTTTTTAGGATACGTAAGGCATAATCCACCATGTGGGCCAATGTTCCAGGTGTCAATTCACTGCTTGTGCTGGGTTGAGGAGCACTTTCTGGCAAACCAATGTCACTTGTCTCCCTCAAAAACCCTGAACCTGACCTTGCAATGCCACCAGTTTCTATTGCCCCCGGAGAAGCTTCTTCATCAAAAAATATTCATCCCCATCATCCTCCTCGTCCTCCTCCTCTTCGCTCGCCACCTTGTCCAGTAGACTTCCCTGACCAGACAATGGCTGACTGTCATCAAGGCTTCCCTCGTCCTCGGCTGCAGATGCCTGCTCCTTTATGTGCGTCAAATTTTGCATCAGCAGACGCTTTAGGGGGATGCTCATGCTTATGATGGCATCGTCTGCACTAACCAGGCGTGTGCATTCCTCAAAACACTGAAGGACTTGACACAGGTCTTGAATCTTCGACCACCGCACACCTGACAACTCCATGTCTGCCATCCAACTGATTGCCCGTGTATGTGTATCCTTACACAAATACATAACAGCACGCCTCTGTTCGCACAGCCTCTGAAGCATGTGCAGTGTGGAGTTCCACCTTGTTGCAATGTCGATTATTAGGCGGTGCTGGGGAAGCTTCAAAGATCGCTGATGGTTCTGCATACGGCTGGAGTGTATGGGCGAATGGCAGATGTGGGAGCAAAGTCTGCGCACCTTCAGGAGCAGGTCAGGTAACCCCGGATAACTTTTCAGGAAGCACTGCACCACCAGGTTCAAGGTGTGAGCCAGGCAAGAAATGTGTTTCAGTTGTGAAAGGGCTATGGCAGCCATAAAATTCCTTCCGTTATCACTGACTACCTTGCCTGCCTCAAGATGTACATTGCCCAGCCATGACTGAGTTTCTTGCTGCAAGAACTCGGACAGAACTTCCGCGGTGTGTCTGTTGTCGCCCAAACACTTCATTTCCAACACAGCCTGCTGACACTTGCCACTAGCTGTTCCATAATGGGACACCTCGTGTGCAACAGTGGCAGCTGGGGATGAAGTGGTCGTGTGACTGCGGTCTGTGGACGAGCTCTCGCTTCTGCTGGAGGACGAGGAGGAGGAGGGGGGCGAACGCCTACAGCCAACTGTTTCCTAGACCGTGGGCTAGGCAGAACTGTCCCAATATGGCTGTCCCCTGTGGACCCTGCATCCACCACATTAACCCAGTGTGCCGTGATGGACACGTAACGTCACTGACCATGCCTACTGGTCCATGCATCTGTTCTGAGGTGCACCTATCTACTGACAGATTGCCTGAGTGCATGAACAATGCGGTCTTTTACATGCTGGTGGAGGGCTGGGATGGCTTTTCTCGCAATGAAGTGTCGACTGGGTGGGTCGTAGCGTGGTACTGCGTAGTCCATCAGGGCTTTGAAAGCTTTGCTTTCAACTAACCGGTAGGGCATCATCTCTAATGAGATTAGTCTAGCAATGTGGGCGTTCAAACCCTGTGTACGCGGATGAGAGGATGAGTACTTCCTTTTCCTAACGAGAGTCTCTTGTAGGGTGAGCTGGACTGGAGAGCTGCATATGTTGGAACTAGCGGGGGTGATGGTGGACATGGCAGACTGAGAGAGGGTTGTTGATGGTATTCTTGCAGTTGGCCTACATACAGTGTTTCCTACCACGAACCTGGTGATTCCCTGACTGCTTTCGCCTTGCGATGAAACCTCCACATGTGCTGCAGGTGGTGTCGTAAAGGGTGGGCTTACAGTGAGGGAAGGAATGTAGCGTTGCTGACTAGCTTCAGTGTGAGAGGGTGCAACAATGTTACGGGACGTTTGGTAGTTAGTCCAGGCTTGCAAGTGCAATGTGGTTAAATGTCTACGCATGCAACTTGTATTTAGATTTTCCACATTCTGACCTCTGCTGAAGGTCCTTGAGCATTTCTTACAGATGACTTTGCACTGATCATTTGGATCTTGGTTAAAAAATTGCCAGACTGCACTCTTCCTATTATCGGATACCTTTTCAGGCATTGCACACTGAGCTACTTTAACCGGATGGCCACGCTGTCCTACAACTGTTTTTGGTTTTGACACACGTTTTTGGCCAGATACGGGCCTGCCAGATGAAAGCTGTTGCGATGTTGATGCCTGCTGCGGCTCCTTCTCCTCCGCTTCAGAGCTACTGCCGGCGGCACCCTGTTCCCCCAATGGCTGCCAATCGGGGTCAACAACTGGGTCATCTATCACCTCCTCTTCTATGTACTGTGCACCTTCCTCTGTGTCACCGTGTAAACCGGTGCTATAGCATTCGGGACAGGGCACTATAGTCTCATCAGGGTCAGATTCTGGATCAGTACACTGCGAAGGCAATGTTGTGATCGGAGTCAATGGAACAGCATAATAATCTAGCTGTGGCTGTGCATCTGTGCACTCCATGTCCGATTCATCTTGTAATGGGCATGGCCTGTTAACAATTTCCCTTTCTAACCCAGGCACGGTATGTGTAAAGAGCTCCATGGAGTAACCTGTTGTGTCGCCTGACGCATCCTTCTCTGTTGTTCTGGGTGAAGGACACAAGAAAGCGACTTGTTCCTGACCGGGAGCATCCACTGACGACACGCTGCTTTTAAATTTTGCACTTTCCGAAGAGGAGGCGAAAGAGCTAGAGGCAGAGTCAGCAAGGAAAGCCAAAACTTGTTCCTGCTGCTCCGGCTTTAAAAGCGGTTTTCCTACTCCCAGAAAAGGGAGCGTTCAAGGCCTTGTGTAGCCAGACGATGACACTGGCTCAACAACTCAAGACTTAGGTGCTATATTGCTTTTCCCACGGCCACGACCTCTTCCACCAGACTTCCTCATTCTTGGAAAAATGTAACCAAAATAACAAACGTTATATGGTACTGTAAAACCAGTTAGAAGGTGTACGTAAACTTGTTGTGAGTTTAAATCTCCCTTTATAGGTGTGTGAGACTGCTTGGAAAATCAGGCCCACTGTATTACACTACACAGTTTGAGTGGCAGAAAGTGGATGACAGATGCCACAAACAGGACTGACGCAGATGCACTCAGTGGCAATACAAATCTCCCTTTTTTATGTGTGGGAGACAACAGGAAAAAAAATCAGGCCCACTGTATTACACTGCACAGTTTGAGTGGCAGAAAGTGGATGACAGATGCCACAAACAGGACTGACGCAGATGCACTCAGTGGCAATATAAATCTCCCTTTTTTATGTGTGGGAGAATGCAGGAAAAAATCAGGCCCACTGTATTACACTACACAGTTTGAGTGGCAGAAAGTGGATGACAGATGCCACAAACAGGACTGATGCAGATGCCCTCAGTGGCAATACAAATCTCCCTTTTTATTGTGTGGGAGAATGCAGGAAAAAGTCAGGCACACTGTATTACACTACACAGTTTGAGTGGCAGAAAATGGATGACAGATGCCACAAACAGGACTGATGCAGATGCACTCAGTGGCAATAGAAATCTCCCTTTTTTATGTGTGGGAGAATGCAGGAAAAATCAGGGCCACTGTATTACACTACACAGTTTGAGTGGCAGAAAGTGGTTGACAGATATATCAAAAAATACAAGGGCTGTAGTAAAATTTCAATCTCCCTACAATGATCAAAGGACAAGTATGGCAGCAATAAAAAGGACTGCTGCACACAAGAGTGTGGACAAAGAAACAAGAGAACTGTGCAGAAAAGAAGGAGCAACAGGATTTTTGCTTTGAAAAAAGCAGTTGGTTTGCACAGTGGCGTACAAACAGCAATGCAGCTATCAGGGAGCCTTATAAGCTACAGAGCTGATGCACAGAAATCTAGCCTCCACTGTCCCTGCAAAGAAAAGGTGGTGTTGGACAGTGGAAATAGCTACAGCACAAGTGGTTTGGGGGTTAATATTCCCTTCCTAACAATATCCCTGCTTCAGACAAAGCTACAGCAACCTCTCCCTATGCTTAGATCAGCAGAACGATGGCGGTCGGCGTGCATGCCCCTTTATAGCCCCTGTGATGCCGCAGAAAGCAAGACAATCACTGTATTGCCCTTCTCTAAGATGGTGGGGCCTGAGACCTACAGTACAGACCAAAAGTTTGGACACACCTTCTCATTTAAAGATTTTTCTGTATTTTCATGACTATGAAAATTGTACATTCACACTGAAGGCATCAAAACTATGAATCAACACATGTGGAATTATATACTTAACAAAAAAGTGTGAAACAACTGAAAATATGTCTTATATTCTAGGTTCTTCAAAGTAGCCACCTTTTGCTTTGATGACTGCTTTGCACACTCTTGGCATTCTCTTGATGAGCTTCAAGAGGTAGTCACTGGGAATGGTCTTCCAACAATCTTGAAGGAGTTCCCAGAGATGCTTAGCACTTGTTGGCCCTTTTGTCTTCACTCTACGGTCCAGCTTGCCCCAAACCATATCGATTGGGTTCAGGTCTGGTGACTGTGGAGGCCAGGTCATCTGGTGTAGCACCCCATCACTCTCCTTCTTGGTCAAATAGCCCTTACACAGCCTTGAGGTGTGCATGGGGTCATTGTCCTGTTGAAAAATAAATGATGGTCCAACTAAATGCATACCGGATGGAATAGCATGCCGCTGCAAGATGCTGTGGTAGCCATGCTGGTTCAGTATGCCTTCAATTTTGAATAAATCCTCAACAGTGTCACCAGCAAAGCACCCCCACACCATCACACCTCCTCCTCCATGCTTCACGGTGGGAACAGGCATGTAGAGTTCATCCGTTCACCTTTTCTGCATCGCACAAAGACACGGTGGTTGGAACCAAAGATGTCAAATTTGGACTCATCAGACCAAAGCACAGATTTCCACTGTTCTAATGTCCATTCCTTGTGTTCTTTAGCCCAAACAAGTCTCTTCTGCTTGTTGCCTGTCCTTAGCAGTGGTTTCCTAGCAGCTATTTTACCATGATGGCCTGCTGCACAAAGTCTCCTCTTAACAGTTGTTGTAGAGATGTGTCTGCTGCTAGAACTCTGTGTGGCATTGACCTGGTCTCTAATCTAAAGTGCTGTTAACCTGCGATTTCTGAGGCTGTTGAATCGGATAAACTTATCCTCAGAAGCAGAGGTGACTCTTGGTCTTCCTTTCCTGGGGCAGTCCTCATGTGAGCCAGTTTCTTTGTAGATGGTTTTTGCCACTGCACTTGGGGACACTTTTAATGTTTTCCAATTTTTCGTACTGACTGACCATCATTTCTTAAAGTAATAACAGCTACTCATTTTTCTTTACTTAGCTGCTTTTTTCTTGCCATAATACAAATTCTAACAGTCTATTCAGTAGGACTATCAGCTGTGTATCCACCAGACTTCTGCACAACACAACTGATGGTCCCAACACCATTTATAAGGCAAGAAATCCCACGTATTAAACCTGACAGGGCACACCTGTGAAGTGAAAACCATTCCTGGTGACTACCTCTTGAAGCTCATCAAGAGAATGCCAAGCGTGTGCAAAGCAGTCATCAAAGCAAAAGGTGGCTACTTTTAAGAACCTAGAATATAAGACATAATTTCAGTTGTTTCACACTTTTTTGGTAAGTATATAATTCCACATGTGTTAATTCATAGTTTTGATGCCTTCAGTGTGAATGTACAATTTTCATAGTCATGAAAATACAGAAAAATCTTTAAAAGAGAAGGTGTGTCCAAACTTTTGGTCTGTACTGTATGTCATCACGCTGCCCACACTCTGCGTCCACCTTCATTGGCTGAGAAATGGCGCTGAATGCGTCATATGAAACGCCACTTTGGTGCAAAGATTGCCGACCACACTGGGATCGGCTCGGGTTTCACAAAACCCGACTTTGCCGAAAGTCGGCGACTTATAAAATTGACCGATCCATTTCGCTCAATCCTGTTGTGAATTCAGCTTTTGGGCTCCCTCCGGTGGTTGTAGAGGGTAATGCAGTTGTGCCTGGATTGCAGGAGTGGACATGTGTATCTATTAATTGCAGGACTGACTGGGGTATATAGCTTTGCAGGATCCTTTAGTCAGTGCCAGTTGTTCATTGTTCTTGCAGGATTCACTTCCCTGCTGGTCTCTCCAGTTTGCTGTGCTTTTCTACAAAGATAAGTCCTGGCTTTGTTTTTGCTGTCCACCTGCTGTGGACCTTAATAGTTCTGTGCATGTTTATGTTTTTGCCTTGTCCAGTTTTGTCTGTGAAGGATTTTTTGCAGCCTGGCTATTTCTCTGGAGATGCAGATATACCCCCCATGTCTTTAGTCAGATGTGGTGATTCGTATCTTCTGTGGTGGATATTTTCTAGCGTTTTTTATACTGACCGCATAGTACTCTGTTCTTTTCTTTCTTTTTAGCTAGTGTGGCCTCCTATGCTAAAATCTGATTTCATATCTGCATATGTTATTTTCCTCTCCTCTCACAGTCAATATTTGTGGGGTGCTATCTATCTGTGCCCGTCGCTAATTGGTCGAGGCAACCTTTATGACATCATCGTCGCCATGGCAACCATTATGACATCTATGTCGATACTGTGCCCGTCGCTGATTGGTCGAGGCGAATTCACGGCAGACTGTGCCCGTCACTGATTGGTCGAGGCAACCTTTATGACATCATCGTCGCCATGCCGTGCCCGTCGCTGATTGGTCGAGGCCTACCGGCCTCGAACAATCAGGGAGGCGAGATTTCCTGGACAGACAGACAGACAGACAGACGGAAAAACCCTTAGACAATTATATATATAGATCAGGAGGACTGATCAATATAGAAGTGTCAGGAGGACTGATCAATACAGAAGTGTCAGGAGGACTGATCAATATAGAGGTATCAGGAGGACTGATCAATATAGAAGTGTCAGGAGGACTGATCAATATAGGAGAGTCAGGAGGACTGATCAATATAGAGGTATCAGGAGGACTGATCAATATAGAAGTGTCAGGAGGACTGATCAATATAGAAGTGTCAGGAGGACTGATCAATATAGAAGTGTCAGGAGGACTGATCAATACAGAAGTGTCAGGAGGACTGATCAATATAGAGGTATCAGGAGGACTGATCAATATAGAAGTGTCAGGAGGACTGATCAATACAGAAGTGTCAGGAGGACTGATCAATATAGAGGTATCAGGAGGACTGATCAATATAGAAGTGTCAGGAGGACTGATCAATATAGAAGAGTCAGGAGGACTGAACAATATAGAGGTATCAGGAGGACTGATCAATATAGAGGTATCAGGAGGACTGATCAATATAGAAGTGTCAGGAGGACTGATCAATATATAAGTGTCAGGAGGACTGATCAATATAGAAGTGTCAGGAGGACTGATCAATACAGAAGTGTCAGGAGGACTGATCAATATAGAGGTATCAGGAGGACTGATCAATATAGAAGTGTCAGGAGGACTGATCAATATAGAGGTGTCAGGAGGACTGATCAATATAGAAGTGTCAGGAGGACTGATCAATATAGAGGTGTCAGGAGGACTGATCAATATAGAGGTATCAGGAGGACTGATCAATATAGAAGTGTCAGGAGGACTGATCAATATAGAAGTGTCAGGAAGACTGATCAATACAGAAGTGTCAGGAGGACTGATCAATACAGAAGTGTCAGGAGGACTGATCAATATAGAAGTGTCAATCAGAGACGCGGGATTTCTACGTCGATGCTGTGCCGGTCTCTGATCAGCAACGGGCACAGCGACGATGATGTCATAAAGGACGTAGACATCTCACGTTTCTGATTCAGCGACGGGCACAGTATCGACGTAGATGTCATAATGGTTGCCATGGCAACCATTATGACATCTACGTCGATACTGTGCCCGTCGCTGAATCAGAAACGTGAGATGTCTACGTCCTATATGACATCATCGTCGCTGTGCCCGTTGCTGATTGGTCGAGGCCTGGCGGCCTCGACCAATCAGAGACGCGGGATTTCTACGTCGATGCTGTGCCGGTCTCGACCAATCAGAGACCTGGGATTTCCAGGACAGACAGACAGACAGAAAGACAGACAGACAGACAGAAAGACAGACAGACAGACGGAACAACCCTTAAGCAACTATATATATAGATTATTTTACTTGTTTTTATTATGTATACCCCTCCTCACATGTAAAGCGCCATGGAATAAATAGTGCTATAATAATAAATAATAATAATAATAATACCAGATGGTATTTCCTTATTTTGTGTGCACTTTTGTCCCTCTCCAAAGTTTCTCAAATATTTTACTGTAGGCACTATGCAATTTTCTAAATTCATTTTTTTAAATGCTTGGTGTCTATAGTGAAACATGGTAGTGGCAGTGTCTCCTCTTAATGGGCATCTACATTTCATTGATGGTATCATGAATTCATGATTTAATTTTTTTTTTACTTATTTCTCCCTGAAAGGGACTTAAACCTACACTCTCTTGTACTTTATACTGCAATGCTTCAGTGCCATGGGCTGAGCTTCATTCAACTACAACAATGGTGGTAATCAGAGGCTTCAGTAAGCTGCTGGCTTCCCAATGCAACTCATTGGCACCCACCAATTGTCCCTGTGGAGGTGTTAGGCAATTGAATACCAACACTGTTAGTAACCATTTAAATGCCGCTGTAAAAAAATGATAGTGACATCTAAATGGTTAAACAGCATCGACAATAGATAATAGAAAAATATACTTGTATGGCTATTTCTACCTGGATTCACTTCTCTAGGATGCCCTGAAACCTTCACTGTCAATTATTTTCTTCCACTGGGTAAATGCCGAAAAAACAGCCTCATATTGATGGCAAATAAGAAAAGCATTTACCGTACTTATTTGAAAGATTAAGGGATCTTAGAGATTTAAACTAAGTACTTGAGTCCTTCATGTGACCACAATGAACACTTAACTCAGTTTCAGACTATCAATATCCCATGGTCCCGATTTATAGATTCTTAAATTGTTTGGGAACTTGCACTCTTCATTTCTTTATTTAAATTAACAGAATGGACAACAAGTGCATGCATATCGATTCAGAAAGTCAAGGTGAGTCAAAGAGTTAAAGCAGATTTAATGTATCTGTTGGGTTAATGAGCTGGAAAGATGATGGAAAATATCTAGTAATCAGTCTTTAAATCAGGTTCTGGTCATTGACTATTTACGTCAGGTCGGTGGAGTTATTCCTTTCGAAGTCTTCAGCTGTTGTGCAGCCAGCACAGTTCAAGCTGATTAAACCACAATATCAATAAGAAGAAATGAGTACTAGTGAAAATCAATGGTCATTTTAACCCAGGACTTTTACTTATTTCTGCTTTTCAAGATTGAACCTCTGTGTTTGAAACATAATCACATTGTCTGATGAATGCTAATATGTAATGGAGACTAAAACCATATCACAGGTCCTCTGGAGTCCTGTTCTGCCATATAGTTTAGGCATTTTAATAGAAGTAGCATTAGTACAGCAGCATTAGACATGTTTTATTTTCTATAACTGGATGTTAAAAAAGGACTAATGTTTAATGTTGGCTCTAGACATCGAAAAAGCTTTTGATACAGTATCATGGCCATATTTTTTTACAGTCATGTCTAAATTTGGTATCTCCCCCAAACTCATCTCTTGTCTTCGGTTATTGTATGATAGCCCTACAGCTTATTTAAAACTCCCATCAGCTCACCCAAAGCCCATAAACATACAACGAGGCACTAGACATGGATGTCCATTAGCACCGCCCCTCTTTGCCTTAGCCATGTATCCCCTGGTGGAAGCTATAAGGAAAAACCCTAATATAATGGGTCCTGATAATCTAGGAGACCAATAAAAAGTCAGTCTTTGTGTTGTGACCTGGTTTTTATATCTTGAGAAAGGCACCGTCTGGAGCGGTAACGCGTTAGTATTAGTGTTGAGCGATACCTTCCGATATCCAAAAGTATCGGTATCGGATTGGATCGGCCGATATCCAAAAAATATCGGATATCGCCGATACTGATACACGATACCAATGCAAGTCAATGGGACACAAATATCGGAATGTAAATAAGCCCTTTCTGTCCTTGTACATCCTGTTCCGGAGGAGGGAAGAGTGTGGGCGGTGCATGGGCAGACACTGTGCGTGTCTGTGTGTGTGGGCGGGGTCTGCGCGGGCCTGTCAGGGATCTGTACGGGCCTCTCGGGGGTCTGTGCGTTCCTGCCGGGGGTCTTGCGGGCCTGTCGGGGGTCTGTGTGGGCCTCTCGGGGGTCTGTGTGTGCCTGCCGGGGGTCTGTGTGGGCCTGCCGGGGGTCTGCGTGGGCCTGCCAGGGCTCTGCACTGCATACTGGGGCTCTCTGCATGTGTGACGAGGCTCTGTGCTTGTGTGCCGGGGCTCTGTGCGGCGTGCCAGAGCTCTGTGCAGCGTGCGGGGCTCTGTGCAGCGTGCGGGGCTCTGTGCGGCATGCCGGGGCTCTGTGCGGCGTGTCGGGGCTCTGCATGTGTGCCGGGGCTCTGTGCGTGTGTGCCGGGGCTCTGTGTGGCATGTGGGGCTCTGTGCGGGCCTGCCGTGGCTCTGTGCGGCGTGCGGGGCTCTGTTCAGCATGCGGAGCTCTGTGCGGCGTGCTGGGGCTCTGTGCGGCGTATTGGGGCTCTGTGCAGCGGGCGGGGCTCTGTGTGGTGTGCCGGGGCTCTGTGCGGCGTGCTGGAGCTCTGTGCGTGTGTGCCGGGGCTCTGTGCAGGTGTGCCGGGGCTCTGTGCATGCGTTCTGGGGCTCTGTGCTGCGTGCAGTGCTCTGTGCGGGCCTGCCGGGGCTCTGTGCGGCATGCGGGGCTCTGTGCAGCATGTGGGGCTCTGTGTGTGCGTGCAGGCATCGTCCGATGGGACTACAAGTTCCATCGGACGATGCCTACTACAGTGACAGTGATTGACACATTAGCCAATGATGGGACAGTAGTAGTCCCATTATACGGCTAATGTGTTGAATGAAAAAAAAAACATACATAGTATATACATACTACATACATGCTACATACATGCTACATACATGCTACATACATACTACATACAAAACATTCATACATTGCATACAATACATTCATACATTACATACAATACATACATACAGACATACAGTACATTAAACATACTTGAGTTCATACTCACCATTGCTTGAGCAGCAAATGTGCTGAAAAACTGCATCCGCTGCCCACCTCGTGCACAAATTTCACAACGTCCAACAGTACGTCGGCCCGATGCATAGCGACGGACTCGTATAGACAGAAGTGTGAAAGAGGCCTTAATGAGCGTTGAATAAAAAAAAAAACTGTAAAAAACGGCGTGGGCTCCAGCGCAATTTTTTGTGCCAGAGGGGGAAAGCCGACAGCCGGGGGCAAATATCTGTAGCCTGCTATGAATATCAGCCCGCAGCTGTCGGCGTAGCCTTTACTGGCTACTAAAATAGGGGGACCCCCCCAAAAAATGATGTGGGGGTCCCCCTATATTTTATAGCCAGAAAGGCTACGCAGACAGCTGCGGGCTGATATTCATAGCCTAGAGAGGGGCCATGGATATTGCCCCCCGGCTATGAATACCAGTCCGCAGCCACCCCAGAAATGGCACATCTGTAAGATGCGCCAATTCCGGCACTTAGCCCCTCTCTTCCCATTCCCGTGTAGCGGTGGGATATGGGGTAATAAGGGGTTAATGTCACTTTGCTATTGTAAGGTGACATTAAGCCGGGTTAATAACGGAGAGGCGTCAATAAGATGCCAATCCATTATTAATCCAAAAGATACAAAAGAGAATAGTAAAACCAAAAACACTCAGTTTGAAAAAATGTTGCAGTAATCCGCAAGTGCTAGTAAAAGATGTAAAAAACAGGGTATTTGGTTGATACGTTTTTTGCAAAAAATGTATACTAAGCTGCTCTACCAATCTTCACAGTATACCCTTATCAGAGCAGTCCTAACTAATGTATGCAATCCCTATCTGATGTATTTAAAGACCTGATCATCTGTATATAACCTGTGTGAACAGGGTTCAGAGAGGAAAAATCCATGTGTGCATACAGGGTAGAACAGCTTTTGTGCAGATAGCCCAAGAGGAGTGGTGGAACTCCCCAGTCTTGTAGACACAAGAGAACAGATTTTTTCAAACTGAGTGTTTTTGGTTTTACTATTCTCTTTTGTGTCTTCAGGTTTCTTGGTGGTGTGTGAACATGATCATACACACTTGTTCACTGTGCAAGTAGCCCATGTGTTCCTGTTTCCATTATTAATCCAGTAGTAATAAAGGGTTAATAAAACACGCACACATTAGGAAAAAAGTATTTTAATATTCTTCATTTAACCATACTTACCATACTTCAGCGCCTGCAAAAAAAAGTAAAATAATAAACCGCATACTACCTGTCCGCCGTAGTCCAATTAAATAACGAGTGTCCTTCGACGATCTCCCCTATAGAACAGTGACATTGGGTGATGTCACTGCTCTATAGGACCCTCAGTGACACACTGACAGGAGACAATGGCTCCTGCAGTGCATCACTGAGGTTACCTTAGGACAAAGTCTCACTTTATGGCAATTGCTGCGTGGGAAAATTTCTCACACAGCAATGCCAAAAGTGAGACTAGGGACTATTTTTTTTTACAGCGGCGAAGGAATACAGTACGGAAGGATACCTTCCTCCCGTCATTGTGTTCCTGGAGCCCCTGGAGAGCGGTCGCATCATCTGATGCTGCTGCTCTTCACGGGGGATCGTCGTGGGACACTCGTGGATTTCGGCAGTTGGTATATTGGTAGTTTGTTATTTTCATATTTTTTACAGATGACACTGGCTTCGGGAACAAAGTGACAAGTAATGGTGAGTGTGTACTCTATGTTTAATGTACTGTATGTCTGTATGTATTGTATGTAATGTATGAATGTATTGTATGTAATGTATGAATGTATTGTATGTAGAATGTATGTAGTATGTACAGTATGTAGTATGTATGTAGCATGTATGTAGCATGTATGTAGTATGTATGTAGTATGTATGTAGTATGTTGTATGTATGTAGTATGCATGTAGTGTGTATGTAGTATGTTGTATGTTTGTAGTATGTATGCAGTATATTGTATGTATGTATGTAGTATGTATGTAGTATGTATGTAGTACGTTGTATGTATGTATGTAGTATGTATGTAGTAGGTACTGTATGTAGTATGTATGTTGTATGTATGTAGCATGTATGTAGCATGTACAGTTAGGGCCAGAAATATTTGGACAGTGACACAAGTTTTGTTATTTTAGCTGTTTACAAAAACATGTTCAGAAATACAATTATATATATAATATGGGCTGAAAGTGCACACTCCCAGCTGCAATATGATAGTTTCCACATCCAAATCGGAGAAAGGGTTTAGGAATCATAGCTCTGTAATGCATAGCGTCCTCTTTTTCAAGGGACCAAAAGTAATTGGACAATGGACTCTAAGGGCTGCAATTAACTCTGAAGGCGTCTCCCTCGTTAACCTGTAATCAATGAAGTAGTTAAAAGGTCAGGGGTGGATTCCAGGTGTGTGGTTTTGCATTTGGAAGCTGTTGCTGTGAGCAGACAACATGCGGTCAAAGGAACTCTCAATTGAGGTGAAGCAGAACATCCTGAGGCTGAAAAAAAAGAAAAAATCCATCAGAGAGATAGCAGACATGCTTGGAGTAGCAAAATCAACAGTTGGGTACATTCTGAGAAAAAAGGAATTGACTGGTGAGCTTGGGAACTCAAAAAGGCCTGGGCGTCCACGGATGACAACAGTGGTGGATGATCGCCGCATACTTAATTTGGTGAAGAAGAACCCGTTCACAACATCAACTGAAGTCCAGAACACTCTCAGTGAAGTAGGTGTATCTGTCTCTAAGTCAACAGTAAAGAGAAGACTCCATGACAGTAAATACAAAGGGTTCACATCTAGATGCAAACCATTCATCAATACCAAAAATAGACAGGCCAGAGTTAAATTTGCAGAAAAACACCTCAAGAAGCCAGCTCAGTTCTGGAAAAGTATTCTATGGACAGATGAGACAAAGATCAACCTGTACCAGAATGATGGGAAGAAAAAAGTTTGGAGAAGAAAGGGAACGGCACATGATCTAAGGCACACCACATCCTCTGTAAAACATGGTGGAGGCAACGTGATGGCATGCGCATGCATGGCTTTCAATGGCACTGGGTCACTTGTGTTTATTGATGACATAAGAGCAGACAAGAGTAGCCGGATGAATTCTGAAGTGTACCGGGATATACTTTCAGCCCAGATTCAGCCAAATGCTGCAAAGTTGATTGGACGGCGCTTCATAGTACAGATGGACAATGACCCCAAGCATCCATCCAAAGCTACCCAGGAGTTCATGAGTGCCAAAAAGTGGAACATTCTGCAATGGCCAAGTCAATCTCCAGATCTAAACCCAATTGAGCATGCATTTCACTTGCTCAAATCCAGACTTAAGACGGAAAGACCCACAAACAAGCAAGACCTGAAGGCTGCGGCTGTAAAGGCCTGGCAAAGCATTAAGAAGGAGGAAACCCAGCGTTTGGTGATGTCCATGGGTTCCAGACTTAAGGCAGTGATTGCCTCCAAAGGATTTGCAACAAAATATTGAAAATAAAAATATTTTGTTTGGGTTATGTTTATTTGTCCAAATACTTTTGACCTCCTAAAATGTGGAGTGTTTGTAAAGAAATGTGTACAATTCCTACATTTTCTATCAGATATTTTTGTTCAACCCTTCAAATTAAACGTTACAATCTGCACTTGAATTCTGTTGTAGAGGTTTCATTTCAAATCCAATGTGGTGGCATGCAGAGCCCAACTCGCGAAAATTGTGTCACTGTCCAAATATTTCTGGCCCTAACTGTATATAGTATGTATGTAGTATGTTGTATGTAGCATGTATAGTACAGACCAAAAGTTTGGACACACCTTCTCATTTAAAGATTGTTCTGTATTTCATGACTATGAAAATTGTACATTCACACTGAAGGCATCAAAACTATGAATTAACACATGTGGAATTATATACCGTATTTTTCTGACTATAAGACGCACCGGACTATAGGGCGCACCCAGGTTTTAGAGGTGGAAAATAGGGAAAAAAAATATTTGAAGCTAAAAAATGTGGTAAAATATTTAATAACATAAATGACATACTATTATATGTGGTGTTATTATATATAATAGTATGTTATTATGTTGGAAGCTGCGGGACAAGTGTGGTGTCTGTACAGTACTATATGAAGATGCTGGAGGGTGAGTATAAGAATGGGGGCACAGGGCTTATATTTAAAGCACCACTCCAGCACTGCAAAATAACACTGGAGTGCTGCTTTAAAATCCCATTTGAGAACTATAACTCCCAGCATGTCCTGCAGATCCTATGACATGCTGGGAGTTATAGTTCACCAAAGGAGTGGCAGAGTGCTTTATTGTGTTTTGTAAAGACTAACCTCTTAAATGTGGCAGCCAGCCACACTATGGTGAGGTTAAAGCTGGAGCATTCCATTACTGTGCACAGAGCAGTCCCTCTTTCATTTCCATAGCACAGGTTATGAGGAAGCTGCAGTGGAGACTGGAGAGCCTGAAGGACCTGTGATGATGTCAAGAAGAGGGAGGGCTCTGAGCTGCCATGTGACATCATCACAGGTCCTCCTGCACAGAACTCAGCGTCCAGCCCAGGCATGGCAGGCAGGTATGCAGCCATCTCCTCTCTCCCTTGGCCCCTGCTGCTGCCTCCTCTCCCCCAGACACACAGACCTGCCCAGCTGCTGCAGGAATCAGCGCTGGAGAAGCCATGTGTGTCCCTGCTTAAGCATTTGCTGCTCCCGGCTCACCGCTCAGCTGATAGGTGGGCGGGGAGCCGCTAATGAATATTCACTGCACTTAATCGTCGGGAGCACATGGTTTCTCCAGCGCTGATTCTGGGCAGCGGGGACATCCTGAAATGGGATAACAGTGCGATCCCACTCACTGCTGCCCCCCTCCCCACATGCTACATCCGTACCATAAGACGCACCCACACTTTCCTCCCAAATTTGGAGGAAAAAAAGTGCGTCTTATGGTCAGAAAAATACGGTACTTAACAAAAAAGTGTGAAACAACTGAAATTATTTCTTATATTCTAGGTTCTTCAAAGTAGCCACCTTTCTCTTTGATGACTGCTTTCCACACTTTTGGCATTCTCTTGATGAGCTTCAAGAGGTAGTCACCGGGAATGGTTTTTACTTCACAGGTGTGCCCTGTCAGGTTTAATACGTGGGATTTCTTGCCTTATAAATGGGGATGGGACCATCAGTTGTGTTGTGCAGAATTCTGGTGGACACACAGCTGATAGTCCTACTGAATAGACTGTTAGAATTTGTAGATTAACCCCAAAATACTCAGGGCTAATATAAGGCACTTCCAATCATAATTCTCCTACAAACGCAACGGAAGCAAATGCCATAGTAGAAAATAAAATATATTTTTATTACACATATACGTACAATACAACACAATCTATACGAAGAGATACAATACAAAATAGCTGCCAATACAGTGCCCTGCACTCCATTCAGAAATGCCTCTTCAGCCCTCTCAAAATTCAATTGTACATACAGTAACTCCAAAAACTGGGTAATATAACATTAGAAAAATAATTCACCCAAGCTAAGAGGACAAGAATAAGAGACATAACAGGACATAAAAGGACAAGTATACATGAAAAAAGGATTAAGAAGGGAGGCAATACATGACTTATGAAATTTTGGATGTATATAGTTTATGTGACGGGATGTTATTTATTAATCATCATGTTGCATTTTTGCAAAATTATATTTCATGATGTATGTAGGATAGTTATGTCTCTTGTTCTTGAGATCTTTGGTTCCAACCACCGTGTGCAACGCAGAAAAGGTGAACGGATGGACTCTACATGCCTGGTTCCCACCGTGAAGCATGAAGAAGGAGGAGGTGTGATGGTGTGGGGGTGCTTTGCTGGTGACACTGTTGGGGATTTATTCAAAATTAAAGGCATACTGAACCAGCTTGGCTACCACAGCATCTTGCAGCGGCATGCTATTCCATCCGGTTTGCGTTTAGTTGGACCATCATTTATTTTTCAACAGGACAATGACCCCAAACACACCTCCAGGCTTTGTAAGGGCTATTTGACCAAGAAGGAGAGTGATGGGGTGCTACGCCAGATGACCTGGCCTCCACAGTCACCAGACCTGAACCCAATTGAGATGTTTTGGGGTGAGCTGGACCTCAGAGTGAAGGCAAAAAGGCCAACAAGTGCTAAGCATCTCTGGGCACTCCTTTAAGATTGTTGGAAGACCATTCCCGGTGACTACCTCTTGAAGCTTATCAAGAGAATGCCTAGAGTGTGCAAAGCAATCATCAAAGCAAAAGGTGGCTACTTTGAAGAACCTAGAATATAAGACATAATTTCAGTTGTTTCATACTTTTTTGTTAAGTATATAATTGCACATACCGTATATACTGGAGTATAAGCCGACCCGAGTATAAGCCGACCCCCCTAATATGGCCACAAAAAACTGGGAAAACTTAATGACTCGAGTATAAGCCTAGGGTGGGAAATGCAGCAGCTACCGGTAAATGTCAAAAGTAAAAATAGATACCAATAAAAGTAAAATTACTTGAGACATCAGTAGGTTAAGTGTTTTTGAATATCCATATTGAATCAGGAGCCCCATGTAATGCTCCATAAAGTTCATTATGGCCCCATAAGATGCTCCATTTCAAGCTGTGCCATACATGATGCTCTATAGCGTTCATCATTGCCCAATAAGATGCTCCATTTCAAGCTGTGCCATATATGATTCTCTATAGCGTTCATTATTGCCCCATAAGATGCTCTATTTCAAGCTGTGCCATATATGATGCTCTATAGCGTTCATTATTGCCCCATAAGATGCTCCATTTCAAGCTGTGCCATATATGATGCTCTATAGCGTTCATCATTGCCCCATAAGATGCTCCATTTCAAGCTGTGCCATATATGATGCTCTATAGCGTTCATTATGGCCCCATAAGATGCTCCATTTCAAGCTGTGCCATATATAATGCTCTATAGCGTTCATCATTGCCCCATAAGATGCTCCATTTCAAGCTGTGCCATATATAATGCTCTATAGCGTTCATTATTGCCCCATAAGATGCTCCATTTCAAGCTGTGCCATATATGATGCTCTATAGCGTTCATTATTGCCCCATAAGATGCTCCATTTCAAGCTGTGCCATATATGATGCTCTATAGCGTTCATCATTGCCCCATAAGATGCTCCATTTCAAGCTGTGGCATATATAATGCTGCTGCTGCAGTAATAAAAAAACAAAATCACATACTCACCTCTCTTGCTGACCGCTGCTCCTCAGCATCCCGTCTCGCCGCACTGAATGTTCAGGCAGGGGGCGGCGCGCACACTAGTACGTCATGGTGCCTTCTGACCTGCACAGTCACTGCGGGTGGAACGCGAACAGGTAAATATTAAATACTCACCTGCTCTGGCGCGGTCCCTTGCTCCTTCTCCCGGACAGCTGGTCTCCGGGCACGGCAGCCTCTTCCTCTGTCAGCGGTCACCGTTATTGCTCATTAGAGGAATGAATATGCAGCTCCACCCCTATGTGAGTGGAGTCCATATTCATAACTTTAATGAGCGGTCCCACGTGACCGCTGAACAGAGGAAGAGCTGCGGCACCCGAAGACCATGGGACAGGCAGGGGACAGCGCCAGGTGTTGTGAGTTCTGTTGTCGGGCTCCCGCCTGTGGTCATGAATGGTACTTCGGCTGGTTCTGTCCATGGACTTTCTCTGGTGGCTGTGGGTGTTTCTGAGTTTCCTTCCTCAGGTGACGAGGTTAATTCGTTAGCTGGCTGCTCTATTTAACTCCACTTAGATCTTTGCTCCAGGCCACCTGTCAATGTTCCAGTATTTGTCTAGTTCACTCCTGGATCGTTCTTGTGACCTGTCTTCCCAGCTGAAGCTAAGTGACTGCTTGTTTTTCTCTGGTTTGCTATTTTTCTGTCCAGCTTGCTATTTCGATTGTTCTTGCTTGCTGGAAGCTCTGGGACGCAGAGGGAGCGCCTCCGCACCGTGAGTCGGTGCGGAGGGTCTTTTTGCGCCCTCTGCGTGGTCTTTTTGTAGGTTTTTGTGCTGACCGCAAAGTAACCTTTCCTATCCTCGGTCTGTTCAGTAAGTCGGGCCTCACTTTGCTAAATCTATTTCATCTCTGTGTTTGTATTTTCATCTTTACTCACAGTCATTATATGTGGGGGGCTGCCTTTTCCTTTGGGGAATTTCTCTGAGGCAAGGTAGGCTTTATTTTTCTATCTTCAGGGCTAGCTAGTTTCTTAGGCTGTGCCGAGTTGCATAGGGAGCGTTAGGCGCAATCCACAGCTATTTCTAGTGTGGTTGATAGGATTAGGGATTGCGGTCAGCAGAGTTCCCACGTAACAGAACTCGTCCTATATTATCAGTAACTATCAGGTCATTCCGTGTGCTCTTATCCACCAGGTCTATTATTGTCCTGACCACCAGGTCATAACAGTACAGGTGGCCCAAAGTACTAATGCATCTCAATAGAGGGATAAGAGAAGTTCTGAGATCATTTTTTTTCTTTGTAGTGTGTTTTGTCTCTCTTTTCCCCTTTACATCTGGGTGGTTCAGAACACAGGTGTAGACATGGACATTCAAGGTCTGTCCTCTTTGATGGATAATCTCACTATAAGTGTACAAAAGATTTTGTGGTTCAGAATCCGATGTCAGAGCCTAGGATTCCAATTCCTGATTTGTTTTTTGGTGATAGATCTAAGTTCTTGAATTTCAAAAATAATTGTAAATTGTTTCTTGCCTTGAAACCTCGCTCCTCAGGTGACCCTGTTCAACAAGTAAAGATCATTATTTCTTTGTTATGCGGTGACCCTCAAGACTGGGCATTTTCCCTTGCGCCAGGAGATCCGGCATTGCGTGATGTTGATGCGTTTTTCCTGGCGCTTGGATTGCTTTATGACGAACCTAATTCAGTGGATCAGGCAGAGAAAATCTTGCTGGCTCTGTGTCAGGGTCAGGATGAAGCGGAGATATATTGTCAGAAGTTTAGAAAGTGGTCTGTGCTCACTCAGTGGAATGAAAGTGCCCTGAGAGCAATCTTCAGAAAGGGTCTCTCTGAAGCCCTTAAGGATGTCATGGTGGGATTTCCCATGCCTGCTGGTCTGAATAAGTCTATGTCTTTGGCCATTCAGATCGATCGACGCTTGCGTGAACGTAAAGCTGTGCACCATTTGGCGGTACTATCTGAGCATGGACCTGAGCCTATGCAATGTGATAGGACTTTGACCAGAGCTGAACGGCAAGAACACAGACGTCGGAATGGGCTATGTTTTTACTGTGGTGATGCCACTCATGCTATCTCCAATTGTCCTAAGCGCACTAAGCGGTTCACTAGGTCTGACACCATTGGTACTGTACAGTCTAAATTTCTATTGTCTGTTACTCTGATTTGTTCTTTGTCATCCTATTCTGTTATGGCATTTGTGGATTCAGGCGCTGCCCTGAATTTGATGGACTTGGAGTATGCTAGGCGCTGTGGTTTTTTCTTGGAGCCCTTGCAGTATCCTATTCCATTGAGAGGAATTGATGCTACGCCTTTGGCCAAGAATAAGCCTCAGTACTGGACCCAATTGACCATGTGCATGGCTCCTGCACATCAGGAGGATATCCGCTTTCTGGTGTTGCATAATCTGCATGATGTGGTCATTTTGGGGTTGCCATGGCTACAGGTTCATAATCCAGTATTGGACTGGAAATCTATGTCTGTGTCCAGCTGGGGTTGCCAGGGGGTACATGGTGATGTTCCATTTTTGTCTATTTCGTCTTCCACTCCTTCTGAAGTTCCAGAGTTTTTGTCGGATTATCGGGATGTATTTGATGAGCCCAAAGCCAGTGCCCTACCTCCTCATAGGGATTGCGATTGTGCAATTAATTTGATTCCTGGTAGTAAGTTTCCTAAGGGCCGATTGTTCAATTTATCTGTGCCAGAACACGCTGCTATGCGGAGTTATATAAAGGAATCCTTGGAGAAGGGTCATATTCGCCCGTCGTCCTCACCATTGGGAGCAGGGTTCTTTTTTGTGGCCAAGAAGGATGGTTCTTTGAGACCTTGTATTGATTACCGCCTTCTCAATAAAATTACAGTCAAATTTCAGTATCCTTTGCTGTTGCTGTCTGATTTGTTTGCTCGTATTAAAGGGGCTAGTTGGTTCACCAAGATAGATCTTCGAGGGGCGTATAATCTTGTGCGTATTAAACAAGGCGATGAGTGGAAAACAGCATTTAATACGCCCGAGGGCCATTTTGAGTACCTGTTTATGCCATTCGGGCTTTCCAATGCTCCATCAGTATTTCAGTCCTTTATGCATGACATCTTCCGAGAGTACCTGGATAAATTCCTGATTGTATATTTGGATGACATTTTGGTCTTTTCGGATGATTGGGAGTCTCATGTGAAGCAGGTCAGAATGGTGTTCCAGGTCCTTCGTGCGAATTCCTTGTTTTAGAAGGGGTCAAAGTGTCTCTTTGGAGTTCAGAAGGTTTCATTTTTGGGGTTCATTTTTTCCCCTTCTACTATCGAGATGGACCCTGTTAAAGTCCAAGCCATTTACGATTGGACTCAGCCGACATCTGTGAAGAGCCTGCAAAAGTTCCTGGGCTTTGCTAATTTTTATCGACGCTTCATTGCTAATTTTTCTAGTGTTGCTAAACCGTTGACTAATTTGACAAAGAAGGGTGCTGATGTGGTCAATTGGTCTTCTGCAGCTGTAGAGGCTTTTCAGGAGTTGAAGCGTCGTTTTTCTTCTGCCCCTGTGCTGTGCCAGCCAGATGTTTCGCTCCCGTTTCAGGATGAGGTTGATGCTTCTGAGATTGGAGCTGGGGCTGTTTTGTCGCAAAGAAGTTCTGATGGCTCGGTGATGAAGCCATGTGCTTTCTTTTCTAGAAAGTTTTCGCCTGCTGAGCACAATTATGATGTTGGTAATCGAGAGTTGTTGGCCATGAACTGGTCATTCGAGGAGTGGCGTCATTGGCTTGAAGGAGCCAAGCATCGCGTGGTGGTCTTGACAGATCACAAGAATTTGACTTATCTTGAGTCTGCCAAACGGTTGAATCCGAGACAGGCTCGATGGTCGTTATTTTTCTCCCGTTTTGATTTTGTGGTTTCGTACCTTCCGGGCTCTAAGAATGTGAAGGCTGATGCCCTGTCAAGGAGTTTTGTGCCTGACTCTCCGGGTGTTCCTGAGCCGGCGGGTATTCTCAAAGAGGGGGTAATTTTGTCTGCCATCTCCCCTGATTTGCGGCGGGTGCTGCAAAAATTTCAGGCTGATAGACCTGACCGTTGCCCAGCAGAGAAACTGTTTGTCCCTGATAGATGGACTAGTAGAGTTATCTCTGAGATTCATTGTTCAGTGTTGGCTGGGCATCCTGGAATCTTTGGCACCAAAAATTTGGTGGCTAGATCCTTTTGGTGGCCGTCTTTGTCACGGGATGTGCGTTCTTTTGTGCAGTCCTGTGGGACTTGTGCTCGGGCTAAGCCCTGCTGTTCTCGTGCCAGTGGGTTGCTTTTGCCCTTGCTGGTCCCGAAGAGGCCCTGGACGCATATTTCTATGGATTTTATTTCGGATCTCCCCGTCTCGGTCATTTGGGTGGTTTGTGATCGCTTTTCTAAGATGGTCCATTTGGTACCCTTGTCTAAATTGCCTTCCTCCTCTGATTTGGTGCCACTATTTTTCCAGCATGTGGTTCGTTTACATGATATCCCGGAGAACATCGTTTCTGACAGAGGCTCCCAGTTTGTTTCGAGGTTTTGGCGATCTTTTTGTGCTAGGATGGGCATTGATTTGTCTTTTTCCTCGGCTTTCCATCCTCAGACAAATGGCCAAACCGAACGAACTAATCAGACTTTGGAAACATATCTGAGATGCTTTGTTTCTGCTGATCAGGATGATTGGGTGTCCTTTTTGCCGTTGGCTGAGTTCGCCCTTAATAATCGGGCCAGCTCGGCTACTTTGCTTTCGCCGTTTTTCGGCAATTCTGGTTTCCATCCGCGTTTCTCTTCAGGGCAGGTTGAGTCTTCGGACTGTCCTGGTGTAAATACTGGGGTGGATAGGTTGCAGCAGATTTGGACTTATGTGGTGGACAATTTGACATTGTCCCAGGAGAAGGCTCAACGTTTCGCTAACCGCCAGCGTTGTGTGGGTCCCCGACTTCGTGTTGGGGATTTGGTTTGGTTGTCGTCTCGTTATGTTCCTATGAAGGTTTCCTCTCCTAAGTTTAAGCCTCGTTTCATTGGTCCGTATAAGATTTCTGAGGTTATCAATCCTGTGTCATTTCGTTTGGCCCTTCCTGCTTCTTTTGCCATCCATAATGTGTTCCATAGGTCATTGTTGGGGAGATACGTGGCGCCCGTGGTTCCATCCGTTGATCCTCCTGCCCCGGTGTTGGTTGAGGGGGAGTTGGAGTATGTGGGGGAGAAGATTTTGGATTCTCGTATTTCGAGACGGAAACTCCAGTACCTGGTCAAGTGGAAAGGTTGTGGTCAGGAAGATAATTCCTGGGTTTTTGCCTCTGATGTTCATGCTGCCGATCTGGTTCGTGCCTTTCATTTGGCTCGTCCTGGTCAGCCTGGGGGCTTTGGCGAGGGTTCGGTGACCCCTCCTCAAGGGGGGGGGGTACTGTTGTGAATTCTGTTGTCGGGCTCCCTCCTGTGGTCATGAATGGTACTTCGGCTGGTTCTGTCTATGGACTTCCTCTGGTGGGTGTTTCTGAGTTTCCTTCCTCATGTGACGAGGTTAATTCGTTAGCTGGCTGCTCTATTTAACTCCACTTAGATCTTTGCTCCAGGCCACCTGTCAATGTTCCAGTATTGGTCTAGTTCACTCCTGGATCATTCTTGTGACCTGTCTTCCCAGCTGAAGCTAAGTGACTGATTGATTTTCTCTGGTTTGCTATTTTTCTGTCCAGCTTGCTATTTCGATTGTTCTTGCTTGCTGGAAGCTCTGGGACGCAGAGGGAGCGCCTCCGCACCGTGAGTTTTTTTTTTTTTTTTCTTCCTTTTACTCACATGCGCATATATGCTTGTCATATTTATTTTTCTTTATTTTTCTATATTTTTTCGATCTTATATGTATATAATAACTATTTACCCGGATATATGGTTTATTTTGGTTGCTACGTCTTTTTTTCCCCTTCCTAATTTTCTCTTTTTTATATTGTCTATCTAGTCTATCGTATGGTGATTTGTTGACTAGTGTTTCATCCGGCACCAAGATGTTCATCCTGGACCTTCTTGAGTATCTACGTCATTATGGCTATCTGTCCATCTGAAGACTTCTGGCTCATATTTCCATCTTCTCCAGGATTTACCGGATATCATAACCTTCTTATTTTATTGGACTGTTTATAAACATACATGGAATATAAATATATATTTTTTATATATATGTTTATCATTAGCATTATTATTCTTTATCCCTTTCTCTCTTATTTTTGTTCGTGTATACATATATATGGATACCTGCTTTTATGGTAATTGCTCTTTTTTCTATTATATATTATCACAGGTTTTTGTATATGTTTTTATATGTATTCATGCCATGCTCATGCACTCATTTTTTATTTTTTATTTTTCATTCCTTATTTTTCCTATGTATCTGTATGCGGACTATATACCCTTTTCAGGCATAAATGGATAGTCCCTATATGCATTATATTCCTTGCTGCATATTCCGGTTATATATTTATATATATTTTTTTATTTCTTTTCATTTATATATATATTCCTTTTATTTTGATTTCCCCTCACACATATTTTTTTCCCCCGTCCTATATTATTTTCCCTGTAGCACCATCCTTCATTTACTATTAATATTACTTTTTTCTGCCCATGATTGGGGGCTGTTGCTGTACGCATGCGCTGTCTGTGCCCCTTTGTTTGTGCGTTCCGGGTCCTTGGTACCTTGGTGGCTCCTTGCTGCCGGTTCCGGGCCTTGGTTCACACATCCTTGGGTCCTCCTGATGACGCATGCGTCGCTATGCTTCTGTTCCCTCATCGGCAGGGTATATTCTCCCTTCCGATGGTGTGGGTGACGCCGCCGTGCGCATGCGCCGCTCGGGTCCCGCTTGCTGCGCGTCCTGCGTCTTCGCTGCCTTGGCAACGCTTCTCTGCCGGGTCGTGTGACGCGGGCTCCGTGCACTTCCGGGTTTCTCGAGTGACGCATGCGCCGTTCCAGCGCCGGCCTCACTCATCGGCGGTATGTCCCCCCACACGTATATATAGACCTCCGGTCCCTCCAGTACGCCACCCCCTGACGAAGGACACAGTCCGAAACGCGCGTCGGGGTGCGCTGTACCTGGAGGACCGGACACTTAGTTGGCTGAGGTAATTATCTTTTGTAGCCGTATGGTCGTTTCTACATTGAGCAGCTTCTGTGATCTTGGGCCCACTTTTTCACCACTCCTACACGTTGTGTGATTACTGGTGTTTTATCACTTAGTAGTCCTTTTGTACTTCTAGTCGGATTTGTTTTATACTGCACGTTTATTTGCACCTTTTTTCCATTGCGGACACTTTACACGCTGTGTTCTTTATTTACACATTTATTCATATATATATTTTTATATAATAATATATTTTTTTATATAGCCCTCATTTAGCTTGCTCAGTGCCCATCCTTTTCCTCTATTATACGGCCATTTTTTCCACATACGGATATTATACCAGTATTGCCATCTATATACATAGTATACATATATATATTGCTCCTTATTTTTATATCTTATTTGTATATTTTAGCCCTCTCTGTGTCCGTTACTATATTGCTGCTATCTTTTGCTGCTATATTTTTATTATTCTGTCCTCCAGTTACAGGCACACTTTTTGTGGTTGCCTATTGTTGCCCTGTATAAAATATATATTTATGTAATAAAGGCATTTTAGTTCATTGTACCTTTCCTTGGCTTTTTATATTTATCTTTATATATTTTTTATTTATTTTTTATTATTTTTTATTTTACCTGGGTATTCTTTATACACCCATGTAAGGTTTTATCATATTCTCGATTTCCATACTATAGGTTCTTTTTTTCACCGTGAGTCGGTGCGGAGGGTCTTTTTGCACCCTCTGCGTGGTCTTTTTGTAGGTTTTTGTGCTGACCGCAAAGTAACCTTTCCTATCCTCGGTCTGTTCAGTAAGTCGGGCCTCACTTTGCTAAATCTATTTCATCTCTGTGTTTGTATTTTCATCTTTACTCACAGTCATTATATGTGGGGGGCTGCCTTTTCCTTTGGGGAATTTCTCTGAGGCAAGGTAGGCTTTATTTTTCTATCTTTAGGGCTAGCTAGTTTCTTAGACTGTGCCGAGTTGCATAGGGAGCGTTAGGCGCAATCCACGGCTATTTCTAGTGTGGTTGATAGGATTAGGGATTGCGGTCAGCAGAGTTCCCACGTCCCAGAACTCGTCCTATATTATCAGTAACTATCAGGTCATTCCGTGTGCTCTTATCCACCAGGTCTATTATTGTCGTGACCACCAGGTCATAACAGCCAGGAGCGCCGGAAGCAGGTGAGTATGCGACAGACCTCTCTCCCTCTCACCCGCCGACCCTGCCGCTGACCGTGACTTGAGTATAAGCCGAGAGGGGCACTTTCAGCCCAAAAATGGGCTGAAAATCTCGGCTTATACTCAAGTATATACGGTATGTTAATTCATAGTTTTGATGGCTTCAGTGTGAATGTAAAATTTTCGTAGTCATGAAAATACAGAAAAATCTTTAAATGAGAAGGTGTGTGCAAACTTTTGGTCTGTACTGTATGTAGCATGTATGTAGCATGTATGTAGCATGTATGTAGTATGTTTTTTTTTTCATTCAACACATTAGCCGGATGATGGGACTACTACTGTCCCATTATTGGCTAATGTGTCAATCACTGTCACTGTAGTAGGCATCGTCCGATGGGACTTGTAGTCCGATGCCTGCACACAAACACAGAGCCCCGCACACCGCACAGAGCCCTGGCAGGCCTGCACAGAGCACTGGCAGGCCTGCACAGAGCCCTGTACGCCGCACAGAGCCCCGTCACACACGCACAGAGCCCCGGCACACATACACAGAACCCCGGCACACACGCACAGAGGCCCAGCAGACCCGCACAGAGCCCCCGCACGCTGCACAGAGCCCCAGAATGCCTCACAGAGCCTCGCACGCCGCACAGAGCTCCGGCAGGCCCACACAGAGCCCCGGCAGGCCGCACAGAGCCCCGCACGCCGCACAGAGCCCCGGCAGGCCCGCACAGAGCCCTGCACGCCACACAGAGCCACAGCACACACGCAGAGAGCCCTGGCAGGCCCGCACAGAGCCCCACACGCCGCACAGAGCCCTGGCACACACGCACAGAGTCCCGCATGCTGCACAGAGCCCCGGCACACACGCACAAAGCCCCGGCACACACGCACAGACCCCAGGCAGGCACGCACAGACCCCCCCACGGTCACGCACAGACCCCGCCCACCCGCACACACACGCAGTCTCCATTCCCACAGCACAGCAGACCCAAACTTCCATTTTTGTCATATACACTAAAAGATTAAACGTTTATCACGTTCAGTAAACAATTTTAGCGATTTTAGCTGAGCTATTATTACAATTTGAGGTAAATTGAATTCATTTCATATGTCATAAAAATTTGGTTTTGCCAGGAATCTGAATTTTTTTGCAATTTGATTTGTGCAAATTAGTTAATATATTGTCCAGACACCATTTTGCTTGATTTTTTTGGCCCAGGAAGTATTTAGAAATTAAACATTTTTATACTTACCTTTCCTCTCAAATGTTCTGGTTTCTAGGTTCCCCACCTGCTACTCCGCTATCTCACTCGCTCCTCACACATCCTCCAGTTTTTTCTTTTGTCTTCATCTTCACTTTTTCTTCATCATCACCCCTTCCTTTTTGTTTTGGCACATCTTGTTTTGTTTTTAATATCTTCAGAGACCACAGAACACAATATGGGACACTCAAGTTTGTGGAAAATGACTTAGCTGGGAATCGTATTTCCCTGAAAAATCTGTGCTATTTAGCAAATTGAAATATTAACAGGTCTGATCATTTCTAATTGCACTTTCCTCCACATAGACATTATGATTGTCCTATTGAGCTGCTTCCTGGGGAAGCTATTCCTTTTGGTAACATATACCCTTTGGCGGCACCTGAGCTTCAAGCCTTAAAGGAGTATATTGATGAAAATCTGGCCACAGGCTTCATACGTCCTTCTTCCTCACCAGCAGGGGCACCTATATTTTTGTAAAAAAGAAGGATGGGACCCTGAGACCCTGTGTTGACTATTGGGAACTCAATAAGGTAACCATACGAAACCATTATCCTTTGCCTCTAATTCCCAAATTACTGGAAAGAGTCCGCCATGCTAAGGTGTTCTCTAAACTGGATCTTCGTGGGGCTTATAATTTGTTGCGTATTCGTCCAGGGGATGAGTGGAAGACAGCATTCAGATGCCGGTATGGACACTTTGAATATCTCGTGATGCCCTTTGGGCTTTGTAACGCCCCTGCAACGTTTCAACACCTTGCTTATGACATTTTCAGAGATTTGTTGGACCAGTTTGTGGTGATCCATTTGGACGATATTCTAATCTTTTCTGCCTCTCTACAGTAACATGAAGAACATGTCAAAGCTGTTTTAAGATGTCTGAAAGAGAACCATCTGTATATTAAGTTGGAAAAATGCGAGTTCTATCATTCTGAGATACAGTTCTTAGGTTATATCATCTCTCCCCAGGGGCTGAACATGGAATCTGGTAAGATTCAGGCTATCCTTGACTGGCCGGTACCCAAGAACGTTAAGAAGGTCCAACGTTTTATTGGTTTTGCAAATTTCTACAGACGCTTTATTCAAAATTTTTCTGATATTGTCTGTCCCATGACTTCCTTGACAAAGAAGGAAAAGCCCTTTAAGTGGTCATCACAGGCTTTTGATCGGCTTAAGATCTGTTTCACCTCAGCACCGCTGTTCATACACCCAAATCCAACACTTTCTTTCATTGTGGAGGTGGACGCTTCTGATAATGCTTTGGGGGCTATTCTCTCCCAAAGAACTGGAGAGAAGGGTCTGCTACATCCTTGTGCTTTGGTTTCCCATAGACTAACCTCAGCAGAGAAGAATTACGACGTGGGAGACAAGGAATTGCTGGATATTATTGTGGCTTTCAAGGAATGGAGGCATCATCTGCAAGGAGCTGCACAACAGATCGTAGTGCTAACTGACGATCGCAATTTAGAGTTTAGATCCGCTAGATGTCTTTCTCCTCGTGAGGCTCGTTGGAATTTATTTTTAAATCAATTTAACTTTGTTATCTCATACCGTCCAGGTTCTCATAATGGAAAGGCTGATGCTTTATCCCGAATCCATGCTGCGGATTCCGTACCTGGAGCCCCGTCCAAGACCATTCTATCTGATGCCAATTTCATCAGAGTTATCCACGATGAGGACTTGTGGAAGGAGTGCAGGGAGGCTTATGACGGTGATGTATTTCTGGCCAACCTACCTGTTGATATTAATCTTGTCTTTAAGGGTGTCATGTGGTTCATAGATCGACATATTTACGTCCCTGAGGTCCTCCGTCTGCAGATCCTCAAGTTGGTACATGACTCCAAGTTGGCTGGTCACAGGGGGTGCAGAAGACACAAGAGTTCCTAAGCCAATTTTTCTGGTGGCCAATTTGCCTGAAGGATAACAAGGACTATGTTCTCTCTTGCGAGGTATGTGCTCGTTACAAGACTCCTCATGTGGCACCTACGGGTCTTCTGCAACCATTACCTGTTCCGTCCCGCCCTTCAGGGTCAATATCAATGGACTTTATTGTGGAGCTGCCTACATTGGGGGGCATGAATACGATCATGGTGGTAGTTGATCGCCTGACTAAAGCCGCTCATTTTGTTCCATGCACTGTCCTCCCCACCGCTAAGGATGCAGTGAACTTGGTTATACAGAATGTCTTTCGATTACATCGGGTCCAGGATGAGATCATCTCTGACCATGGAGTACAGTTCACTTCAAGATTCTGGAAGGGGTTTTGTTCTGCACTCAATATTAATGTCTGTCTCTCTTCCGCTTACCATCCCCAGACAAATGGTCAGACTGAGCATACCAACCAGACGCTGGAACAATATCTAAGATGCTATGTCAGCCATCTCCAGGATGATTGGTTGGAGTTGCTGGCATTAGCTGAAATTTTCATATAACAATTCTCAGAATGCCTCCACTAAATTTACACCTTTCTTTGCCAATCTGGGTTATCATCCGTGTATCTTACCTAGGTCTCCAATTAATTCTTCAGTTCCGGCAGTGGAGGAAACTGACTGTGATGAGCCAAAATCTGGAGGTTCTAAAGGAATCCCTGACCACAGCTCAAGAACATTGCAAGAGATCGGCTGATAGATTCCGTAAACCTGCACCATGTCCAAAGTAAGAGGTTCCGTGTGGTTAGCAACTAAGAATCAGAAGTTAAACATTCCTTCACAAAAACTTGGACAGAAATTCATTGGCCCTTTCAAGATCAATGGTATTGTGAGCTCTGTGGCCTGCCGTCTGAAGCTGCCTAGGACTATGAAGGTACACCCAGTTTTCCATGTATCTTGAATTCCTGCCACGGGATGTTGCCTGAATCCAACCCAGTCAGCTTCTGACTAACTTCCTATCCAACCCCTAGTTTTACCAGTGTGAGGAGTGGCCCAATAAATAAAGCCTTTTTCTCCCCCTAGTGGCCGGAGTGTGAAGTGTAATGTGTGCTGGTGATACCTGGTCAGTAGAATTCCTTCAGTGCCATCAGACGTACCATCACTCCCCTTAGCGGGCAGAGTGTCATACTGCAACGACCAGATCTCTGGGGCGCTGTACTCCTGGACTGGGAAGAAAAACAACAATACATGTCAGCAAAAGACATACAAAATTTTGGAATGCTTGAAACAAGTAAATATAACAAGGCTTCCCTTTATGGGAGGTGAGGACACTTGAATGTTACAAACAAAACAAGGTTAAATATTTTTAAATAACATTTTGACTATAAATAACTTCTGGTACCCTTCCGGGTATTCTACTAAGTGCAAATTCTGAACAATAATTTAACTTTTCCTTTAAGGGCGTATAAGCTGAACCCACCAAAGACCTACTATAAAGTACTATAAGACAAACTCAACTTTTTCTTTTCTTTCTAGCTTCACCAATGCAGGACCGCCTAGCTCCTTGGCTGGGCCTACTGTCATTGTCTTTCTATCAGCAACCAACTATCGTTCTACAGTTCTCAGGAGGACTCTCTCTCTAACCCTGGACGGGTTTAAGCAGCAAAAAGAGTAAGGAAAACAAGAAGATAAAGAGTTAACTATGTACATTTTAAGGCTTCCGAGGTTTAGTTCTTTGATGTTGGTGGTTGTGACAACTCCACCGGCAGCAGTGGGCGGGGCCATCCCGCCGGGTACTCACGGGTACTCGGTGTGGTCACAGGAGATCCCAGGCACCAGTCAGGGGTCTGTGTACCAATTGTTCTGAACCTCACAGCGGCCAAGGTGCCAACCAGGCTGAGCTTTCTGCCACCACCGTAGTGGTAGTGTCCACGGTACAAGTAGTGGTTTTCACAATGTTGCATGTGGGGGTCACTACCGTAATCTTAGTGATGGTCGTGGTCCGGTCACAAGGGGGCACCCTCGCTATGGGGGACGGCTTCTCCGACGCTTTGTCTGTCGATGTCACGGGGACTGGCCGCTTGTGTACATTCAGGGCGAACCACCCCCTTTCCCCAAAGCGTCATGTGTAGGTTACCTCATCCCCCGGGTAGAGATCCCGGTCCGGGTGGCCTTCTCTGAGATGGGACTCCACATCCCTCCGGTTAACGAAAACCTCGGAATACAGGTCCAGCTCCATGATGAAGCCCCATCCCCCACAGAGCTTGAAATCCACAACGGTGCCCTGCCTACGCGGGGCCTGGTGGGTGGTGCGGTCCTTGCGGGCCCGGTCCTTGACCGCGAGGTCCCGCCAGTAGTGGGCTTCTCGCCCGGCCTGGTATTTCTTCTCCTGTTCCTCCCACTGCCGGTCCAGCTGGGCCTGGTACGCTTCCCAGCTGAGGGCCTCCACCATCTTCCCTTCCTGTGTCTTCGCCCCGGGGAACCCCATGAAGTCAGATCCCGGGTTCACCCAGCAACAAACTGCGCTCCGCGTAGACCTCACCTGGCATGGTGATCGGCGAGATTGGGGCCTTTAGGAAGTGTTCCATGCCCGTGGCCCGGTCCCAGGGCGGGATGCGCTGGAGCCTATGGGTGCCAGGGAGAGGGGGCGCTGCGATGGGGCCTATTAACAGGTCCTCTGCCTGCGGAATGGGGTCGGCAGACTCATCGGTCAATGCGACTTCCTCCATTGCAGCCGGCTGCGGTGATGGCAAAGGATCCGGAGTCGAGAGTTCCTCCGCCGGTGCCTCCTGGCCCGAGGCCTTGGTCTCAAGGCGCCACTGGAAAAGCTGTTCCATGAGATCCTCCATCTCACCCTGCAGGAGGCTGGTCCTAGTTGTGGAGGTTTGGTTGCTGTGCTTGTCCGGGTAGCTGGGGGAGCCCTCTGCTTCAACCCCGCAGTCTGGGTCTGAGCGACTGGCCATGGCGTCCTCCACGTGGGTCACTTCCTGGTCCCTTTCCCGCTCTCTCCTTCGTGGGCGGTTCCGTTTCCTTTGTCTCTGCCCTCCATTGAGAATAAGGAGGCGGATCTCAGCCGCTGACGGACACGTCCTCAGGGTGCAGAAATATTTAGATTGGGCGGTCATTGTTGTTCGTGCTCTGCAGTTTGTTCACACCCACTTTCACGCTCTTCTTCTCCTGCGCTCATCGTGGCGCTGTAATGGCGGCGGTTTTGGCAGGAATCTTGTGGCAATCGGCAATACACAGTCCTTGCAATAAATCACAGTTCATGCACAATTCAATCACAGTTCCAAGGCACACATGACCTGATTCCTCAGGCTTAAGTACAATCCTGTTCATGACGCCAAGTTGGAGCGCCCCCTGACACAGGGCCACAGGTTACTCGGTACCGGTCCTTTCTGTCTCAGTTCTGGGGTTGTCACGGTGGCTGGACCCAGTCCGTGACCCTGCTAAGGTACGTCCAATAAAAGGTGATAGGAGTCTGTCAAGGTTTCGTGACGCCACCTGTGGTGTTTGTTCAGGATGACCGACGCTGCTTGAGGTCCGCTGGGGTGATGGAATAGCAGCTAGATGGTATACCTTCCCACAGGTGAAGTATGTCCCCAGGACTTCCCAGTGATGTAGATAGCGATGGTGTGAGCTGCAGACAATAACGAGGACACAAGGTTGCAGTCTCTTTACCTCTTTACTGAAGACTTCAGGATGCACAATCCAGAGCACAGTTAACAGGGCTGTCTGAGACCGGCCGGTCCGATGGCACATCCAGAGTTCCCTTTGCAGGTGGAAATCGTTGCCTACCAATAGCACCTGTGTGTTGTAGTGCTACCCTGCTGAGCATTCGGTATAGTCCTCACAACTTCTGTTCTAGTTTGTTCGTTCTTTCTAGTTCTTTCTCTTTCTTTCTATTTCATTCCAGATGTTACTAGTTTCTCATCCCCCAGGTATGTTATGGCTAGGACGCATACGTATGACGGGAAGGCTCAAAGCTCTTCCGGGACCCTAGAGATGCCCCTCTCCACGCGTTGCCCCCAATGTCTTCATAGGAAATTTAAGGCAGACAGCCAACCTATAATTAACTGTCCTGCGGAGTTTGAAGTAAGGCATAGAGTCAGTTACTTCCTCAGTGTTCCGGCCACCGGCTACGCACCTCAGTAGGATATTGCCATTCTCGGGGCACGACTCCTACTGGTTCTCCTTTGTGCTTGATCTCATTTCTCACTGTTCCACAATATCCTTCGCTTCGTGTCTCTTTCTTAGGATACTGCCGCAAGGTAGTGCAGGCGCGGTTCCGTAACGTTCTGTTCGCTAGGTACCTGCCAGGTTCCCACGCCTGACAGGCACCCCCTGAATCTTCTCCTTGCAACACCCCCTGCCACGGGATGTTGCATGAATCCAACCCAGTCAGCTTCTGACTAACTTCCTATCCAACCCCTAGTTTTACCAGTGTGAGGAGTGGCCCAATAAATAAAGCCTTTTTCTCCCCCTAGTGGCCAGAGTGTGAAGTGTAATGTGTGCTGGTGATACCTGGTCAGTAGAATTCCTTCAGTGCCATCAGACGTACCATCACTCCCCTTAGCGGCAGAGTGTCATACTGCAACGACCAGATCTCTGGGGCGCTGCAAAGACTCTTGGGAACCTGTGGAAAACATCAATGCCCAACAGAAGATTTCTCGTTTTCATAAGAGATTCCCTGAGAAACCAGGTCCAGGATCATCCTGAAGCCGCTTCTAAGGAGGGCATAGTGTCAGGACTCTGAACATTTTTGATTACCTTTTGTGCATTACTGCCCTTTTCCAAGATGGCGTCTTTGGTCTCATGTGCACAGTGTCTTCCTGCTGTATAACTCCACCCCAGCCGTCAGTCTGTGCTAGAGTATTCCGCCTTGCATCCAGCTTCTGACCCTGGTGGCTCCCTGGCTTTGTACCTGCTCCTGTGAACCTGTGTGGTGATCCTGCTACTCTGCTCTGAGCTCCTGCTGCATACACCAGTTTCCAGTAATCCTCCTTCATCTGGCTACTTGTGTTTACTTGCATCTGCATTTGTTGGACATGTAAGCTGTTGCTGCTCTACAAAAACCTGAGACTATTACCCAGGCCTCCCTGGTTGAGCTAAAAAAATATTTAGAATTGAGAGTCCTCAGTGTTTAATACCTTTTAATGGCTAACTGAAAAGATGGTAACAAGCAAGCTTTCGAGACTACACAGGTCTCTTCATTAGGCAAAGACTAAAAGAAATTCTGAAGAATCACATATTTATGCACAACATAGCATAGCATTAAAAGGTATCAAACAAACACTGAGGACTCTCAATTCTAAATATTTTTCCATCTACTTGCTGACACGGTACCAAGATAAATATCTTTCCTGTATCAAAATGGTTGAGCTAAGATATTATTTGAACTGCCTTAAGTTATAAGCATAGCTACTGTATCTGTGTTTGGACTAAACAAGGACTTATTCGTGTCAAGTATCCTCAAGTACAACTGTGCTTCATAGACTTTCTGCTTGATTGCATTTTCCTCTGAAGATCCCTATAGACTGTTAAGCTGCGTTTAATATTTACACCAAGTGTTGTGGACTTGAGTTTCTCTCTGCACCTGTTTGAATCATAGACTTTACCACTTATAGAGCTGTGTCCTGTAGTTGTCTTGTTCCATGCAAAGAGTCTCCTGAGTTACCCCCTATAATTATTACAGAATGTTACAAATGAACAGCAGGACAAAGTGGGTGACTACATATTGCTGGTTCAGGGTCACAAGGGTCAATGTATTTAGCTGTGATCACTGCACCTTAACTACACTTCCTGAGAACAACGTAAGGGAGTTCCACCTGCTATCACCTTACTAAATGTGCCCCCAACCTTGCTGATTCTGCCTTAGATTCTAAGTCTGGCTAGCACTAACAAAAAAGTCTCTTACTGTGTGTGCCCAGACTTGCCTGCTTAAAGGGTATATCTGGGACTTTGTGAAAAACTAAAACTCTACCTAAGCACTAACACACAGGTAGTTGTCAATTACCTTCTTGTTAGTGATTAGACATATTTTTAGTAACAGATCACTTCTGCCAGGGAATTAGCTGCTTCTGATTGACAACTGGATTCTCACTATATAACTGGGGGAGCCGACTGTCAATCAGAATTACATTAGAAGCCACGCCCCATCGACAGAGCCGAATGGAAAGAGAGCAGCTGAATCCCCAGTAGGAGCAATCTGTGACCGCTCTGTGACATCGATGAATGGCGCTGGGTACATCAAGTAGGTAGGTAGCAACACCTACCTGCTAGTGCTTAGGCATACTTTTAGTTTTTCACACAGTCTCAGATATACCCTTTAAGAAAAAACACTGCCGCCACTGAAGATAACTTGCTGAAACTTGCTCTATTTCTGGTCTCTTCCTACACACACCTAGTCATGATAACCTTCCTCTGAGGGTGTCCTTTCTTGTCTCAGGCTCACTAATCACTCACTATAAAACAGGAACTGCCAAGCTGGTCTATATTACTCCTCCCCAACTATGGGCCAGCCCAACAGTTAACCCTGTCATCACTGTCAAACAGGAATTGCAACTTTCAGGAGGATAACACATACAAAACAGTACATTTTCATACGGGTCTCTAGGGAGGCATAACATCATCTTCTCTGCTTCCACACACAGAAAGCTGCCAAAAATGCTAAAAAGAATGAACATATGCACTGGAATAGCAAAATGAATTATGTGGATATGTTCAGTATTTTTAAACTTCTAACCGATATAAGCTTCGAAAGCTGCAAAATTGTTAAAATAAGTAACCTAACCATCTTGCAGGCAGCTTTCACTGTTTCACTTGAAAGTAATTCTTTAGTTTATACATAGAAGTAAAAAAGAACACTGTTGGCATATCCACCAGAAAACCCCCCAGAAAAGATACACACAAAAAAGGTTCAGGAAAAGCCCCATATAAAATATATCACATACTCTTAGGCCCCCAGCTGCCATTAAAACACGTGGTATATCCACAGTGGGGGTGATGGAATAACTCTATATAACCACAGAGAGTACATGAATAAACTACTGGCATCAATGTTCTCAGAAGCATGTTCTATATATCCATCACAGAGAACTAATTAAGCAGCACTCATGACAGATATACATTATAGGGATTTTTCTTGAAATGCATAATGAAGTCCATTATTTTTGTTTTGATGCTTTTTCAATAAAGATGTGAAATTCAAGCTCCAATTGTCAATGTTTTGGATACATTGCTACTTTTGCAGCAACTAGTTCCCAACTAAATGATGTTGATATATGCTCCAAAAGCTTTTCCTATGCAAATACTTGGACTGTTGCACAGGATTGAGAAGTCACGTGACTGACAGTATACATTATGTGAACAAATATTAGGCAAGTTAGAGTTTCAATCAGATCATCATTTTTACACGTATTTTCCAAAACCAAGCTGTATAAACCTGAATTCTTATTGCTTGAAGCATATTGGGTGATTTGTATTTGTATAATGAGGGAGGGTGTGGCCTTAGGAAACAAAACCCTTTATCAAGGTGTGCAGAATTGTTTTCAACTGTTGTAGCTGTTTTGTTTTGAGTCAGTCAGATTACAGGATCACCAGTGTGGCTTAATTGTGGGACTAGACCCTCTTAGTCAAGAGCGCTAAGAGAAAAAAATGCACACCGATCATGAGCAGAAACAATTCTGTTAATTCTTATATGAACTGTTTTCTTATACCATTTACAGACAAATGTAGTTCCCATTGGAAATTTCCAGCGGCCGCCTTTTCTCAGAAATGTTATGACATCTCCACGTCGCCAGACCATGACAATGTGGGGCGAGCGTCCCAGGTGGGAGTGGAATGTGGACCCACTGGACCACAGAAGGGAACCCGGACCTACCCAGACTAGGGAAGGGCAGCAAGTAGGGTCTGTGGCAGCTGAGCTTGTGGACGTGATGGTGACATGCAGAGCTAGATAACACCTCACAACTTCAGGTATGAAGAAAGATAAGGTTTACTCAAACGAAATCACAGTACATAAACAGAACATTACTATGCCAGGCTCCAGATTCCACACAACAAGAAAGGGTATACGCCTCAGGGAAACAGATGAAGGCAGGAGGACATCACAGATTGATGCAGTCCAGTATTATCTAGCACGGGCATACTAGGATGGCACCTCTCTCAGGCCTCAAGTGTAGCACAGGCTCAGCAGGAGAACATCAGACACCAACCTCGGGCAGACTTCAGACGATGGCAGGGGTCATCACGGGTTGATGCAGTCCAGAGTCATCTGGCACGGGCATACTAAAACAGCCTCTCTCTCAGGCCTCAGGCGTAGCACAGGCTCAGCAGTAGAACATCAGACACCGAACCAGGACAGACATCAGACAATGGCAGGGGGTCATCACGGGTTGATGCACTCCAGGGTTATCTGGCACGGGCATACTAGGATGTGCTCTCTCTCAGGCCTCAAGTGTAGCACAGGCTCAGCAGCAGAACATCAGACACCGACCCAGGACAGACGTCATCACAGGGTGGACACTGGCGGAACATTGGGACACAGGCAGAACATCAGGACTCAGGCAGGACATAAGGACACAGGCAGAACATCAGGACATCTGGACACAGGCAGGACATCAGGACATCTGGACACAGGCTGGACATCAGGACATCTGGACACAGGCTGGACATCAGGACATCTGGACATCAGAACATTGGACACAAGCAGGACATCAGGACACAGGCTGGACATCAGGACATCGGACACAAGCAGGACATCGAGACATCAGGACACAGGCTGGACATCAGGACACAGGCAGGACTTGGGAACACAGGCATGACATTGGGACACCATTGTGGTGGCCCAGGTCATCAGCTGGAACACGGATGGCACAGAACCAAGCAGTGGCGGTTGGGCTCAGGGAACCAGACAGCGTTCGCCAGTCTCCAGACATTGGACACCATCTCCAGGCACAAGGCTGTGGTCGTCAGGTTCCAAACTACAGCTGTCAGGCTCTGGGCATCGGACCTAGGAAGGAACTCAAGCGGGATGGTGCAAGCACCGCCGGGTTGGACTGGGGCCAGACGGAGTTAGCACCGCATATCAGGCTGAGCACAGCATAGCAAATGCTCAGCAAAAACACCGGACTCCATCTTTAAAAGACGAACCCAGGTTAGTTCACAGTCACTGGGTACAGGATTCCAGACACAGAGGGACTTCAGAAACATAGCATAGAGGACACAGTTCAGACAGGGTCAGGTACATAAACTTATACAGGATCATGGGTTCAGACCTGTGAATGCAGAGAGGCAGGAAACAAAACATAACAGAAACGAGCCTGGATTTGCAGCCTCCAGGAAAGGCGGATCTGGGTACTCAGCCCCCAGAGCAGGCGGAAAACAGGACACAAACAGAAATGGATCTGGGTACTCAGCCCCCAGAGCAGGCAGAAGAACAGGACACAAGCAGAAACGGATCTGGGTACTCAGCCCCCAGAGCAGGCGGAAGAACCGGTATCAGCTTTCCCAGAACTGAATGCAGGCAGAACAGGAGCTGAACACCCCACACATGGCAAGACTCAGAAACTTAATGCAAAGCACTGGCAATGCCAAACAGGACAAAGGGAGTTTATATAGGAGCTACCCCTCATAAATAGGTTGGGGAAAGAATCTCAGGTGCGCACACAAATCCTAATAAAAGCTGGGAAGGTGTGACCGCGCACCCTAAGCACAAACAGAAACCATTACAGTACAGTCAGCACAGGATTTGAGTCTTAGGGCACCTGGCAGTGGCTGCAAGCCAGGACACACGTGGAAAGTCATGCACTATCTGCAGAGGACCTTGCAACCTGGGGATAGCTTCCACAGCGGCAGCCAGAGACCGCACATGCAGATGGTCATGCAGCAGAGCAAAGACATCACAACATATGTATAGCTACGCAGCGGAGCAGGGAACTGAGAAGCAGCCATACAGGTAATAGACAACAGCATCCCTGCTAGTTAGGGGGAGGGTAGCAAAGGGTTAAAGCAGAGATATGCAGAGTAATACCGGAGAAAAAAAGGTACAAACCCACCAGCGTTACACAGGACAATGCTCCATTTTATGCGTATTTCATGTTTTCACAGCAGTAGCAGTACACTATCAGTGTCATAATACGGCACTCCATGGTCATAGTAGATAACAGACCGGCGCTGACCCTATCTCTATCATTGCAGCAGCATTAGCAGTGAACTGGGCACGCCTCTATGGGCTGCACAATTCACAGCAGTGGGAGTGTTCTGCTGCCATATTCATGGAGCCCTCTGCTGTGATTTGACTCCTGTCATTAGGATCTGCTAACAGAAGCATTACTGCTTCAGAACAGATCCTAGATTGACAGGAGTAAAATGCAGGAGAAAGGTCTGGGCACTGCAGGCAGAGTATCAGAGACTACAAAGACATCAAGGAGGAGCAGTGTAGGATCAGCATTATCAGAGCGAGAGCTGTCTGTGACTCATCCCACAAGTAGATAAAAAGGAGCTCCAGGTCTGCAGTGAAGGACCAGGCATTGTGGAGGGAGGGGATAGATACATTAGTATGGCTGAGAGAGAGTGATGGGAGAGAGAGAGAAAGAGACATGTAGTATGATGCTCTATAAACAAGCTGTGCATCCGATGCAGTAACTGTTGGTGATAATAGATCACAGGGCAGTCACACACAAAATGGCGCTGCCCTGTGATGCTACTCTTCATTATGCCCCAGGGATACTAGACCACCCAAAAGGGGAGGGAAATGGTGATGTCAGCAGTTACTGCCCCAATTTTTCAGCTAACAGTAAAGCTAGTAAGTCTCACTATAGCTGCATGAGGTCTAAAATGGAAAATGAGAAAAAAACAGAAAAAAACAAAGAGCTAGCACTCGACCACTAGGTGAGATTTTTGATGGTGCCAGTGAACGGGACCCGAAGACCCCAATTACATAGGAAAAGTCAAATCACTGCACTCATCCAGTCCGGAGATTAGCTGAAGTGAATAAATTTATTGAAGAAGCAAAATTGAAATAATAAGGCAACAGTTTTTTTGACGTTTCGGCCACTCAGTGGCCTTGTTCACAAATGGTGCTGAAACAAAACAAACAAATAGTGTATAAACATACTATATACATAGTGTAACAAAATATGTACAGAAATATATACAGATATAATACATAGAGTTGAACTCATGTCAAGTAATGTAGAGAGAGGCAAAGGTTCTAGTATCCCTAAAGTATAGGCTTACACCTATAGGGCATAAAGAAAAAGAAGAGGGGTTCTAGAGAGTGGTATCTAAAAAATTGATTAAGGAGACCCAATCGGAGGCAAGAGATGGAAAAACATACCCTTATACTCTGTTCATGATGCGTCATGTGACAAACATGGATATGTTAGTAAATAGGTAGAGGTGATCCAGATGTAACCTGTATGGGATATATAGGGAAAACCGTAGCTATGTAACTGAAGGTGTAGAGAGTCGCATATAAAGTGGAACAGGTCTACATATGTGTGGGGACAAGTAGTTACCCAGGAGCCGGATATAAAGTCTAAGTTATCACAAGGAGACACTAAAGGAAGGTCCAATCTTCATTATAGACATCCGGTTGGGATCAGGTACGCTGTAATGTATAACAATATATACACACACTGTAGACGTCATGGGATCGACCAGCAGCTAAAGTAAATGATAGTAGGGTAGCTACCTGGAAAGTGAACTTGCTCTAATGTGGCCCTGCAACCCCAGAGGTCCCAGCAGGGAAAAGGGTTAATGGCTGTCGCCTGTACCCAAATAGTGCCTAGCATGAGGTTGTATATAAAGAAAACTAGCATTAGGTTACGTCCGGTAGTAGAGTAAGTGTACTTATCTGAAGCTATAGTCCCAGTCTCACAGCAATTGGTGGTGCAGTGGTGGCGCAAAGCCGGATCAAGACGACCGCATAGGGAGTGTGATCCAGGGTCAAGGAGATCGCATGAGTGATGGCGCCGACACAAGCAGTGTCTAGGCGGGGAAGGCGGCGGTAACCTGTCGGCATGGAGCCAGGTTTAAATGGCTAAAGCCGGTCATGTGACCGGAACAGGGGGAGGACGCTGGCGCCTGCGTATTACTACGGGGGGGATGTGAGTAGTGAGCGCCTGCGTACTAGCGGACGGAGGCTAACGCATGCGCAGATAGGTGCAAAGCCGCGCTAGTGTATGTCTAATGGCACGCGAGTATGTCGGGCGCTTGCGTGCTTGGAGGAGAACCGGCGCATGCGTGACTGTGTCATAGGGCAATGTCGGTAATGTTGGCACAGTAGCGTCTGTGTGCTAGTGGGACCTGCACACATGGGATCCATCTGTGTAGGTCCGGAAGACAGAGGCTCAAAGGGATGATACATATAAGTGTAGTGGGTATGTATAAGGTAGCAGGAAGACAGACGGGATGGACCAAGAATATATTGAAATACAATGAAATACATGGAGAGATAATTAACCCCCCACAAAGAATGCAGGGGGAGGGAGAACATAATCAACATAAGACAACATGACAAAGTATAGTAGGAGTCCAAACTAGCGATGATTATTCACAGAACCTGAGTTGAATGGGTAAAACTGAAAAAGAAACATTAAGTGAAAGAAATATTGCATGTATAGCAAGGACTAAATGGTAAAAGACCAGGGAAAAATATTGGAAAATATACAAAGAAAAAAGTAACAAATAAAGATAAAATTAAAAAAATGAAAAAATAAAAAAATGAAGCATAAAAAACAAAAAAAACAAAAAATAATCAGGGGTATACTGACGGGGATAAATGAAACTTGGGGGACTCCTAAGGGGTATGGCTCTTACCATCCTCCAGGGGGCGATACGAGTATTACATGTGCAGGGGGTTAGTTTGCCTATTGGGAAAAAAAACGATTAAGTTAGCCAATCCAACTCTCTATTGAGTCCCCTCGGGTGAAGCGTGTCAAGCGTGTAAATCCAGAAAGTTTCCCTCTGTTTAAGTAGCTGAATATGGTTACCCCCTCTCCTGGGGCGGTGGACCTTTTCAATGATCTGGAAGCGCAACTGCGCTACAGTATGTTGGGCTTCTTTAAAATGAAGGGGTAATGGCAACCAGGTCTTACTACACCTGATGGTAGATTTGTGGCTAGAGATCCTACTTTTGATGGCCTGGGTGGTTTCACCTACATACATTAATCCACATGGGCACTTAATAAGATATACTACAAAGTTTGAATTGCATGTGTAATATTCTTTGATGGGGAAGGCCTTACCGGTACGGGGGTGGAGTATCTCATTGCCCTTTATGACATTTGAACAGCACATACAACTGAGGCATGGGAATGTACCAGTTCTCTTTTGACCCGAGAGTGTCCCCAGTGCAGGTGTTCTAGATGTGCCTAGATCTGCCCGTACTACTCTGTCTCTTACATTCTGAGGTCGTCTCATGCTCATGAGGGGAGGATCTCTAAAGCTGGGAATGTGTGGATATGCTTTAGACAGTAGAGGCCAATGTCCTCGGATCAGGTTATGAATCCTGTGCATGGTAGGGTGGTGGTTATGGACGAAAGGGAGTCTGGGGTTCTTGACTGTGGTGGGTACTGTAGCTTCAGTGACATTGAGGGCTTTAAAGGATTCCAGATCAAGAAGCCTAGGAGGGTAGTTGCGGGCTTTGAATTTGTTGGACATTTCTTGAACCCTGGTGTTTCTTGTCACAGAGTCGGAGACAATTCTAGCCACCCTTTTAAATTGGGACCTGGGAAGACTGTCCCGGGTAGGCTTGGGGTGACAGCTATTGTAAAGTAACAAACTGTTACAGTCAGTGGGTTTAACAAATAAGTCTGTACTTAGATTACCAAATGTGTCTTTCAAGACTTTAGTGTCAAGAAATGCAATCTCCTCGCTGTGTTGTACCAGTGTAAATGTCAGCCCTGGTCTAGCCTCGTTTATGGTGTTAAAGAATCCTTGTAGACTGGTCTGATCCCCTCTCCATATGCAAAAAATGTCATCTATGTATCTGTACCATGTAAGGGCATGTTGTTGAAAGATGGGATTAGGGTAGACATATGTGCGTTCAAAATGGTCCATGTACAGATTCGCATATGCCGGGGCCACATTGGACCCCATTGCCGTACCACACGTTTGTAAAAAGAAGTCATCTTCAAAGATGAAGAAGTTTTCCCTCAGGACAAGGTTGAGTAGGTCAGTACATAGATCTAGTAGATTGGAGTCTATATTGGCTTCACGGAGGGTCAGTATGACAGCTTCAACACCCTTGTCATGTTCGATGGAGGTATACAGACTATTCACGTCTAAAGTACATAAAGTACTGTCGGGTGGAATTTTTTTGATGTTATGGATTTTATTCAGAAAATCGCCTGTATCTAAAATGTAGGATTTCGTAGAGCGAGCGTGAGGGGTAAGAATTTTTTCTAAAAAGATAGACAGTGGATTTAATATTGAGTTAGTGGATGCCACTATAGGGCGCCCGGGGGGGTTATGGAGATCCTTGTGTATTTTGGGTAAGATATATAACATACATAGTAACATAGTAACATAGTTAGTAAGGCCGAAAAAAGACATTTGTCCATCCAGTTCAGCCTATATTCCATCATAATAAATACCCAGATCTACGTCCTTCTACAGAACCTAATAATTGTATGATACAATATTGTTCTGCTCCAGGAAGACATCCAGGCCTCTCTTGAACCCCTCGACTGAGTTCGCCATCACCACCTCCTCAGGCAAGCAATTCCAGATTCTCACTGCCCTAACAGTAAAGAATCCTCTTCTATGTTGGTGGAAAAACCTTCTCTCCTCCAGACGCAAAGAATGCCCCCTTGTGCCCGTCACCTTCCTTGGTATAAACAGATCCCCAGCGAGATATTTGTATTGTCCCCTTATATACTTATACATGGTTATTAGATCGCCCCTCAGTCGTCTTTTTTCTAGACTAAATAATCCTAATTTCGCTAATCTATCTGGGTATTGTAGTTCTCCCATCCCCTTTATTAATTTTGTTGCCCTCCTTTGTACTCTCTCTAGTTCCATTATATCCTTCCTGAGCACCGGTGCCCAAAACTGGACACAGTACTCCATGTGCGGTCTAACTAGGGATTTGTACAGAGGCAGTATAATGCTCTCATCATGTGTATCCAGACCTCTTTTAATGCACCCCATGATCCTGTTTGCCTTGGCAGCTGCTGCCTGGCACTGGCTGCTCCAGGTAAGTTTATCATTAACTAGGATCCCCAAGTATAGTACCGGAGTAACAGGGTGGTGGTTTATGAGATACGTTCTAGTTTTGGCGTCTATAGTTTTGAGTTGTAGATGTTTATCCAGGACAGTAGTAATTTTTTGGCGTATGTTGTATGTGGGGTCACTCTGTAGTTTCCTATACGTATAGGGGTCTGAGAGTTGGCGTCTAACCTCCGCAGTGTACTGGTTTCTATTCATAACTACTGTAGCACCCCCTTTGTCCGCTGGCTTAATGATAATGTTCTTATTTCTGCTCAGTGCACCCAAGGCCTGTCTCTCAGAGATACTGAGGTTATGTTGAACCGGGAGGAGACCTAGGCTTTGGTCATGGAGAGTACTCTTGATGTCTCTATCGAGTAGGTTAATAAATGTTTCTACTGCATGATGGGATTTAGGTGGCATGAATGTACTCGGGTTCCTGAGTCCCAAATCATTGATGGTGATTTTCGGTGTGTCAGGGTTGGGTGCAGTACCTACAGTGATGTCCCTGGTGGCGGGATTGGCATCAAAATGTACCTTTAACCTCACGCTCCTATAGAAGCGTTGAAGGTCTTTTTCTAGCTGAAAAGAGTCCCACCTTGGTGTGGGACAAAACGACAAACCCATATTGAGAACCTTCAACTCAAGGGGGGACAGGGAATAATCAGAGATATTGACTACTGAGTTTGGACTCCTACCTGGGACCTCAGGGTCATGTGTCGGTCTGGCGCTCTTCCTCCTCGACCTCCTGGTAGGCGTCCGTTTGATCCTAAAAAACGAGGGCCAGGTGAAGTAGTCTCGTTGTCGGATCCTACTGAGGAACCTTCTGCTGGTGAGGATCCCCCTGAGCGATAGTTCCCTTTTGGTGTCCGGCGATATCGCTGTCGTGGCTGGCGGGAAAACGGGTCCTCCCATCTGTATACCTTATTTGTGAGGTAATCCTCTGTGTCCCTCTGGAATTTTGTTCTCTTTCTCTCTTCCAGGTTTTTCTGATGAGCAGATAGTATGGAGTCCACTTTACTTTTCAAAGTTGAAAACTCAGTATTACTTAAAGTTGTAGTAAGTTGGGTTTCAATTGATGTAATCTTTTCCTCGGTCGTTTTGATGGCCTCCTGGAGGTACGCAATGGTTAGCAAAATGATGTCGAAGGAACATTTATTAAGAATTTTTTGGAACGTGGTGCAATATTTTTCATTGTCAGCAAACAGAGTGGGTCTCAGATTGCAGCGTAGACCACGGGGTATCTTTCCCTGGCGGTGATATTCACCCAATGTAGCACAGTGTAGGTCAAATGAAATTAGTCTCTTTCTCTCTTTCTCCCAATCCCTTGTCTTCACGTCCTTGCTAGGGATATGCAAAAAGTCTGTATTGGATCTTATTTTGGACAGGATAGTTGAACCAGTAGCATCGTCATAGACGTAGGTCTCGGATGACATGAGTCCGGTCGGTGCTAAAAACTCCAAAAACTATATACCAGAAAAAAACAAAGAGCTAGCACTCGACCACTAGGTGAGATTTTTGATGGTGCCAGTGAACGGGACCCGAAGACCCCAATTACATAGGAAAAGTCAAATCACTGCACTCATCCAGTCCGGAGATTAGCTGAAGTGAATAAATTTATTGAAGAAGCAAAATTGAAATAATAAGGCAACAGTTTTTTTGACGTTTCGGCCACTCAGTGGCCTTGTTCACAAATGGTGCTGAAACAAAACAAACAAATAGTGTATAAACATACTATATACATAGTGTAACAAAATATGTACAGAAATATATACAGATATAATACATAGAGTTGAACTCATGTCAAGTAATGTAGAGAGAGGCAAAGGTTCTAGTATCCCTAAAGTATAGGCTTACACCTATAGGGCATAAAGAAAAAGAAGAGGGGTTCTAGAGAGTGGTATCTAAAAAATTGATTAAGGAGACCCAATCGGAGGCAAGAGATGGAAAAACATACCCTTATACTCTGTTCATGATGCGTCATGTGACAAACATGGATATGTTAGTAAATAGGTAGAGGTGATCCAGATGTAACCTGTATGGGATATATAGGGAAAACCGTAGCTATGTAACTGAAGGTGTAGAGAGTCGCATATAAAGTGGAACAGGTCTACATATGTGTGGGGACAAGTAGTTACCCAGGAGCCGGATATAAAGTCTAAGTTATCACAAGGAGACACTAAAGGAAGGTCCAATCTTCATTATAGACATCCGGTTGGGATCAGGTACGCTGTAATGTATAACAATATATACACACACTGTAGACGTCATGGGATCGACCAGCAGCTAAAGTAAATGATAGTAGGGTAGCTACCTGGAAAGTGAACTTGCTCTAATGTGGCCCTGCAACCCCAGAGGTCCCAGCAGGGAAAAGGGTTAATGGCTGTCGCCTGTACCCAAATAGTGCCTAGCATGAGGTTGTATATAAAGAAAACTAGCATTAGGTTACGTCCGGTAGTAGAGTAAGTGTACTTATCTGAAGCTATAGTCCCAGTCTCACAGCAATTGGTGGTGCAGTGGTGGCGCAAAGCCGGATCAAGACGACCGCATAGGGAGTGTGATCCAGGGTCAAGGAGATCACATGAGTGATGGCGCCGACACAAGCAGTGTCTAGGCGGGGAAGGCGGCGGTAACCTGTCGGCATGGAGCCAGGTTTAAATGGCTAAAGCCGGTCATGTGACCGGAACAGGGGGAGGACGCTGGCGCCTGCGTATTACTACGGGGGGGATGTGAGTAGTGAGCGCCTGCGTACTAGCGGACGGAGGCTAACGCATGCGCAGATAGGTGCAAAGCCGCGCTAGTGTATGTCTAATGGCACGCGAGTATGTCGGGCGCTTGCGTGCTTGGAGGAGAACCGGCGCATGCGTGACTGTGTCATAGGGCAATGTCGGTAATGTTGGCACAGTAGCGTCTGTGTGCTAGTGGGACCTGCACACATAGATCTACTAGATCTATGTACTGACCTACTCAACCTTGTCCTGAGGGAAAACTTCTTCATCTTTGAAGATGACTTCTTTTTACAAACGTGTGGTACGGCAATGGGGTCCAATGTGGCCCCGGCATATGCGAATCTGTACATGGACCATTTTGAACGCACATATGTCTACCCTAATCCCATCTTTCAACAACATGCCCTTACATGGTACAGATACATAGATGACATTTTTTGCATATGGAGAGGGGATCAGACCAGTCTACAAGGATTCTTTAACACCATAAACGAGGCTAGACCAGGGCTGACATTTACACTGGTACAACACAGCGAGGAGATTGCATTTCTTGACACTAAAGTCTTGAAAGACACATTTGGTAATCTAAGTACAGACTTATTTGTTAAACCCACTGACTGTAACAGTTTGTTACTTTACAATAGCTGTCACCCCAAGCCTACCCGGGACAGTCTTCCCAGGTCCCAATTTAAAAGGGTGGCTAGAATTGTCTCCGACTCTGTGACAAGAAACACCAGGGTTCAAGAAATGTCCAACAAATTCAAAGCCCGCAACTACCCTCCTAGGCTTCTTGATCTGGAATCCTTTAAAGCCCTCAATGTCACTGAAGCTACAGTACCCACCACAGTCAAGAACCCCAGACTCCCTTTCGTCCATAACCACCACCCTACCATGCACAGGATTCATAACCTGATCCGAGGACATTGGCCTCTACTGTCTAAAGCATATCCACACATTCCCAGCTTTAGAGATCCTCCCCTCATGAGCATGAGACGACCTCAGAATGTAAGAGACAGAGTAGTACGGGCAGATCTAGGCACATCTAGAACACCTGCACTGGGGACACTCTCGGGTCAAAAGAGAACTGGTACATTCCCATGCCTCAGTTGTATGTGCTGTTCAAATGTCATAAAGGGCAATGAGATACTCCACCCCCGTACCGGTAAGGCCTTCCCCATCAAAGAATATTACACATGCAATTCAAACTTTGTAGTATATCTTATTAAGTGCCCATGTGGATTAATGTATGTAGGTGAAACCACCCAGGCCATCAAAAGTAGGATCTCTAGCCACAAATCTACCATCAGGTGTAGTAAGACCTGGTTGCCATTACCCCTTCATTTTAAAGAAGCCCAACATACTGTAGCGCAGTTGCGCTTCCAGATCATTGAAAAGGTCCACCGCCCCAGGAGAGGGGGTAACCATATTCAGCTACTTAAACAGAGGGAAACTTTCTGGATTTACACGCTTGACACGCTTCACCCGAGGGGACTCAATAGAGAGTTGGATTGGCTAACTTAATCGTTTTTTTTCCCAATAGGCAAACTAACCCCCTGCACATGTAATACTCGTATCGCCCCCTGGAGGATGGTAAGAGCCATACCCCTTAGGAGTCCCCCAAGTTTCATTTATCCCCGTCAGTATACCCCTGATTATTTTTTGTTTTTTTTGTTTTTTATGCTTCATTTTTTTATTTTTTCATTTTTTTAATTTTATCTTTATTTGTTACTTTTTTCTTTGTATATTTTCCAATATTTTTCCCTGGTCTTTTACCATTTAGTCCTTGCTATACATGCAATATTTCTTTCACTTAATGTTTCTTTTTCAGTTTTACCCATTCAACTCAGGTTCTGTGAATAATCATCGCTAGTTTGGACTCCTACTATACTTTGTCATGTTGTCTTATGTTGATTATGTTCTCCCTCCCCCTGCATTCTTTGTGGGGGGTTAATTATCTCTCCATGTATTTCATTGTATTTCAATATATTCTTGGTCCATCCCGTCTGTCTTCCTGCTACCTTATACATACCCACTACACTTATATGTATCATCCCTTTGAGCCTCTGTCTTCCGGACCTACACAGATGGATCCCATGTGTGCAGGTCCCACTAGCACACAGACGCTACTGTGCCAACATTACCGACATTGCCCTATGACACAGTCACGCATGCGCCGGTTCTCCTCCAAGCACGCAAGCGCCCGACATACTCGCGTGCCATTAGACATACACTAGCGCGGCTTTGCACCTATCTGCGCATGCGTTAGCCTCCGTCCGCTAGTACGCAGGCGCTCACTACTCACATCCCCCCCGTAGTAATACGCAGGCGCCAGCGTCCTCCCCCTGTTCCGGTCACATGACCGGCTTTAGCCATTTAAACCTGGCTCCATGCCGACAGGTTACCGCCGCCTTCCCCGCCTAGACACTGCTTGTGTCGGCGCCATCACTCATGCGATCTCCTTGACCCTGGATCACACTCCCTATGCGGTCGTCTTGATCCGGCTTTGCGCCACCACTGCACCACCAATTGCTGTGAGACTGGGACTATAGCTTCAGATAAGTACACTTACTCTACTACCGGACGTAACCTAATGCTAGTTTTCTTTATATACAACCTCATGCTAGGCACTATTTGGGTACAGGCGACAGCCATTAACCCTTTTCCCTGCTGGGACCTCTGGGGTTGCAGGGCCACATTAGAGCAAGTTCACTTTCCAGGTAGCTACCCTACTATCATTTACTTTAGCTGCTGGTCGATCCCATGACGTCTACAGTGTGTGTATATATTGTTATACATTACAGCGTACCTGATCCCAACCGGATGTCTATAATGAAGATTGGACCTTCCTTTAGTGTCTCCTTGTGATAACTTAGACTTTATATCCGGCTCCTGGGTAACTACTTGTCCCCACACATATGTAGACCTGTTCCACTTTATATGCGACTCTCTACACCTTCAGTTACATAGCTACGGTTTTCCCTATATATCCCATACAGGTTACATCTGGATCACCTCTACCTATTTACTAACATATCCATGTTTGTCACATGACGCATCATGAACAGAGTATAAGGGTATGTTTTTCCATCTCTTGCCTCCGATTGGGTCTCCTTAATCAATTTTTTAGATACCACTCTCTAGAACCCCTCTTCTTTTTCTTTATGCCCTATAGGTGTAAGCCTATACTTTAGGGATACTAGAACCTTTGCCTCTCTCTACATTACTTGACATGAGTTCAACTCTATGTATTATATCTGTATATATTTCTGTACATATTTTGTTACACTATGTATATAGTATGTTTATACACTATTTGTTTGTTTTGTTTCAGCACCATTTGTGAACAAGGCCACTGAGTGGCCGAAACGTCAAAAAAACTGTTGCCTTATTATTTCAATTTTGCTTCTTCAATAAATTTATTCACTTCAGCTAATCTCCGGACTGGATGAGTGCAGTGATTTGACTTTTCCTATAAAATGGAAAATGCTCACCCTAGTGGTAAATATATATATTTGTAAAAAAATATAATATTTTTCATATAGAAATGTTTGCAAACAGTGCAAACATTGCATTAACACATTTTAATTACTATTTTAAGCTTAATTTCACAAAAAAACAAACTACAAGAAATCTGGTGGCACCTTCCCTTTAAAGATGAAAGAGCAATGTTATGGCCCCTTCTTCAACTGATCTAAACCCTATAGAGAACTTGTGGAAACTTCTAAAATGGGAGAATTATGGTAAAGGAAAACGGTTCACCTCTCTGTACAGTATCTGGAGGCTGTGGTTAGTGTTGCCCCAAAAAGTTGATCGTCTGACAGACTCTATGGATGGAAGACAGACTCATGACTGTTATTGGAAAAGAAGGGCGGATATATTGGTCACTGATATATTATTTTTAAATTTCAGAAGTATATTTTTGTATATTTAGTTGTTTGGTTTTTAGTCTCACTTTAACAATTTAATTTGTGTATTATCAATTATGAATAAGGCTATTCATGTAGTGTAATAACAATATATTGTAGCCCTATAGCTACTAAATGGAAATTAGAAAATAGCAAATGTTTTCTTAGTTAAGTAATTATATTTCAGTAGCAATAATTAGTAATTCAGCTTCATATTGAACACTGATAAGACTTAACCCCTTCCCGACCTTTGACGCATACGCTGCGTCATGAAAGTCGGTGCCATTCCGACCCATGACGCAGCATATGCGTCATGGAAAGATCGCGTCCCTGCAGGCCGGGTGAAAGGGTTAACTCCCATTTCACCCGATCTGCAGGGACAGGGGGAGTGGTAGTTTAGCCCAGGGGGGGTGGCTTCACCCCCTCGTGGCTACGATCGCTCTGATTGGCTGTTGAAAGTGAAACTGCCAATCAGAGCGATTTGTAATATTTCACCTAAAAAAATGGTGAAATATTACAATCCAGCCATGGCCGATGCTGCAATATCATCGGCCATGGCTGGACACACTAATGTGCACCCACCCCACTCCTCCGATCGCCCCCCCAACCCCCCGATCTGTGGTCCGCTCCCCTCGGTCCTGTGCTCCGCTCCCCCGTCCTCCTGCCCGCTCCCCCCGTGCTCCAATCACACCCCCCGTGCTCCAATCAAACCCCCCCGCACTCCGATCCCCCCCCCGCACAGCGATCCCCCCCCGCACAGCGATTCCCCCCCCCCGTGCTCCGATCCACCCGCACGCACAGCGATCCCCCACTCCGTGCTCCAATCCACCCCCCCGTGTTCCGGGCCACCCCCCCGTGCTCCGACGCCCCCCCCCCCGTGCCCTGATCTCCCCCCCCTTATACTTACCTGGCCTCCCAGGGACCGTCCGTCTTCTTTCCTGGGTGCCGCCATCTTCCAAAATGGCGGGCGCATGTGCAGTGCGCCCGCCGAATCTGCCGGCCGGCAGATTCGTTCCAGAGTGAATTTTGATCACTGAGATAGGTTATATCTCAGTGATCAAAATAAAAAAAAAAAAGTAAATGACCCCCCCCCCCTTTGTCACCCCCATAGGTAGGGACAATAAAAAAAATATTTTTTTTTTCCACTAAGGTTGGGGTAAGAACTAGGGTTAGGGGTAGGGTTAGGGTTAGGGGTAGGGGTAGGGGTAGGGTTAGGGGTAGGGGTAGGGTTAGGGGTAGGGTTAGGGTTAGGGGTAGGGTTAGGGGTAGGGTTAGGGTTTCGGTATATGCACACGTATTCTGTTCCTCTGTGGATTTTTCCGCTGCGGATTTGATAAATCCGCAGTGCTAAACCGCTGCGGATTTATGGCGGATTTACCATGTTTTTTCTGCGCATTTCAATGCGGTTTTACAACAGCGATTTTCTATTTGAGCAGTTGTAAAACCGTTGCGGAATCCGCAGAAAGAAGTGTACAGCGATTTTTGTTTCCCATAGGTTTGCATTGAACTGTAAACTCATGGGAAACTGCTGCGGATCCGCAGCGTTTTCCGCAGCGTGTGCACATACCTTTAGAATTAGGCTATGTGCACACGGTGCGGATTGGCCGCTGCGGATTCGCAGCAGTGTTCCATCAGGTTTACAGTACCATGTAAACATATGGAGAGCCAAATCCGCTGTGCCCATGGTGCGGAAAATACCGCGCGGGAACGCTGCGTTGTATTTTCCGCAGCATGTCAATTCTTTGTGCGGATTCCGCAGCGTTTTACACCTGTTCCTCAATTGGAATCCGCAGGTGAAATCCGGACAAAAAACACTGGAAATCCGCGGTAAATCCGCAGGTAAAACGCAGTGCCTTTTACCCGCGGATTTTTCAAAAATGGTGCTGAAAAATCTCATACGAATCCGCAATGTTGGCACATAGCCTTAGGGCTAGGGTTGGGTTGGAATTAGGGTTGTGGTTAGGGTTAGGGGTGTGTTGGGGTTACGGGTGTGTTGGGGTTAGGGTTGTGATTAGGGTTACGGCTACAGTTGGGATAAGGGTTAGGGGTGTGTTGGAGTTAGAATTGAGGGGTTTCCACTGTTTAGGCACATCAGGGGGTCTCCAAACGCAACATGGCGCCACCATTGATTCCAGCCAATCTTGTATTCAAAAAGTCAAATGGTGCTCCCTCACTTCCGAGCCCCGACGTGCACCCAAACAGTGGTTTACCCCCACATATGGGGTACCAGCATACTCAGGACAAACTGCGCAACAATTACTGGGGTCCAATTTCTCCTGTTACCCTTGTGAAAATAAAGAAATGCTTGCTAAAACATCATTTTTGAGGAAAGAAAAATGATTTTTTATTTTCACGGCTCTGCGTTGTAAACGTCTGTGAAGCACTTGGGGGTTCAAAGTGCTCACCACATATCTAGATAAGTTCCTTGGGGGGTCTAGTTTCTAAAATGGGGTCACTTGTGGGGGGTTTCTACTGTTTAGGCACACCAGGGGCTCTGCAAACGCAATGTGACGCCCGCAGACCATTCCATCAAAGTCTGCATTTCAAAAGTCACTACTTCCCTTCTGAGCCCCGACGTGTGCCCAAACAGTGGTTTACCCCCACACATGGGGTATCAGCGTACTCAGGAGAAACTGGACAACAACTTTTGGGGTCCAATTTCTCCTGTAACCCTTGGGAAAATAAAAAATTCTGGGCTAAATTATTATTTTTGAGGAAAGAAAACGTATTTATTATTTTCACGGCTCTGCATTATAAACTTCTATGAAGCACTTGGGGGTTCAAAGTGCTCACCACATATCTAGATAAGTTCCTTGGGGGGTCTAGTTTCCAAAATGGGGTCACTTGTGGGGGGTTTCTACTGTTAAGCCACATCAGGGGCTCTGCAAACGCAACGTGACGCCCACAGAGCATTCCATCAAAGTCTGCATTTCAAAATGTCACTACTTCACTTCCGAGCCCCGGCATGTGCCCAAACAGTGGTTTACCCCCACATATGGGGTATCAGCGTACTCAGGAGAAACTGGACAACAACTTTTGGGGTCAAATTTCTCCTGTTACCCTTTGTAAAATAAAAAATTGCAGGCTAAAATATCATTTTTGAGAAAATAATTTTTTTTTTTTTTTCATGGCTCTGCGTTATAAACTTCTGTGAAGCACTTGGGGGTTCAAAGTCCTCACCACACATCTAGATTAGTTCCTTTGGGGGTCTAGTTTCCAAAATGGGGTCATTTCTGGGGGATCTCCAATGTTTAGGCACACAGGGGCTCTCCAAACGTGACATGGTGTCCGCTAATGATTGGAGCTAATTTTCCATTTAAAAAGCCAAATGGCGTGCCATCCCTTCCGAGCCCTGCCATGCGCCCAAACAGTGGTTTACCCCCACATATGGGGTATCAGCGTACTCAGGACAAACTGGACAACAATATTTGGGGTCCAATTTCTCCTATTATCCTTGGCAAAATAGGAAATTCCAGGCTTAAAAATCATTTTTGAGGAAAGAAAAATTATTTTTTATTTTCATGGCTCTGCGTTATAAACTTCTGTGAAGCACCTGGGGGTTTAAAGTGCTCAATATGCATCTAGATAAGTTCCTTGGGGGGTCTAGTTTCCAAAATGAGGTCACTTGTGGGGGAGCTCCAATGCATAGGCACACAGGGGCTCTCCAAACGCGACATGGTGTCCGCTAACAATTGGAGCTAATTTTCCATTCAAAAAGTCAAATGGCGCGCCTTCCCTTCCGAGCCCTGCCGTGTGCCCATACAGTGGTTTACCCCCACATATGAGGTATCGGCGTACTCGGGAGAAATTGCCCAACAAATTTTATGATCCATTTTATCCTACTGCCCATGTAAAAATGAAAAAATTGAGGCGAAAAGAATTTTTTTGTGAAAAAAAAGTACTTTTTCATTTTTACAGATCAATTTGTGAAGCACCTGAGGGTTTAAAGTGCTCACTAGGCATCTAAATAAGTTCCTTGGGGGGTCTAGTTTCCAAAATGGGGTCACTTGTGGGGGAGCTCCAATGTTTAGGCACACAGGGTCTCTCCAAACGCGACATGGTGTCCGCTAACGATGGAAATAATTTTTCATTCAAAAAGTCAAATGGCGCTCCTTCCCTTCCGAGCCTTACCATGTGCCCAAACAGTGGTTTACCCCCCCATGTGAGGTATTGTTGTACTCAGGAGAAATTGCCCAACAAATTTTAGGATCCATTTTATCCTGTTGCCCATGTGAAAATGAAAAAATTGAGGCTAAAAGAATTTTTTTGTGAAATAAAAGTACTTTTTCATTTTTACGGATCAATTTGTGAAGCACCTGGGGGTTCAAAGTGCTCACTATGCATCTAGATAAGTTCCTTGGGGCGTCTAGTTTCCAAAATGGGGTCACTTGTGGGGGAGCTCCAATTTTTAGGCACACGGGGGCTCTCCAAACGTGACATGGTGTCCGCTAAAGAGTGGAGCCAATTTTTGATTCAAAAAGTCAAATGGCGCTCCTTCCCTTCCAAGCCCTGCCGTGCGCCCAAACAGTGGTTTACCCCCACATATGAGGTATCAGCGTACTCAGGACAAATTGCACAACAACTTTCGTGGTTCAGTTTCTCCTTTTACTATTGGGAAAATAAAAAATTGTTGCTAAAAGGTAATTTTTGTGACTAAAAAGTTAAATGTTCATTTTTTCCTTCCATGTTGCTTCTGCTGCTGTGAAGCACCTGAAGGGTTAATAAACTTCTTGAATGTGGTTTTGAGTACCTTGAGGGGTGCAGTTTTTAGAATGGTGTCACTTTTGGGTATTTTCAGCCATATAGACCCCTCAAACTGACTTCAAATGTGAGGTGGTCCCTAAAAAAAATGGTTTTGTAAATTTCGTTGTAAAAATGACAAATCGCTGGTCAAATTTTAACCCTTATAACTTCCTAACAAAAAAAAATTTTGTTTCCAAAATTGTGCTGATGTAAAGTAAACATGTGGGAAATGTTATTTATTAACTACTTTGTGTCACATATCTCTCTGGTTTAACAGAATAAAAATTCAAAATGTGAAAATTGCGAAATTGCGAATAAACGCAGAATTTATTGACCTAAATTTACCACTAACATGAAGCCCAATATGTCACGAAAAAACAATCTCAGAACCGCTAGGATCCGTTGAAGCGTTCCTGAGTTATTACCTCATAAAGGGACACTGGTCAGAATTGCAAAAAACGGCAAGGTCTTTAAGGTCAAAATAGGCTGGGTCATGAAGGGGTTAAAGGGAACCTGTCACCAGAAAAAATGACATTAACCTGCAGATATGGCGTAAATTTTCAGGTTACTAGCAGTATTAACCTGTCCAGCTCCTGCACTTACATGCTTGCTGAGGGGAGAAAATGATGAACTTTATTCAATGACCTCTCTGAGATTGCAGAGCCAGTGTCAGTTAGGGCTGTGGGTATGGTTACAGCCACCGTTCTGTATTTTTATAGCGATGTCTGATCCATCATCAGCTCCACCACGTGACTAAAACCTGAACGCTGCTGGGGGGAAATAAGATTCCTTTTCTCCCTGCAGCCTTCAGAAACCGGCGGTCATCGGGCAGTTTAATAATGCTATGAACCTGCGGATTAACCCCATATCTGCAGTTTCATAGTGTTTTTTTTCTGGTGACAGGTTCCTTTTAATAAACAAAAAACCTGACCTGCAACTCCATTTAGTGTGAACAAGTGCAAGCTGCAACTGCATAACATACAAATAGGAGGACACAGCAGCACTCTGTAAGGACGAAGATATATGCAAACATGAGATCTAAACCACATTGTTGCTGAATAAAATGTAGTAAGGAAATAAAAAAAAAGTACTTACAAAAAATGAAGGTTCTTAGTGCATAAATTGAGCAATTCATGTGTGCCCATCAACCACGGCAAGGTGACACTTCTCTGACGGGTCCTATCATCCAAAACATGCTACTCTTGGGCTATAAGCCTACAATTTAAATGGGCAATCTTGCGTCTCTCGGGCTATAAAACTATACAATTAATACAAAATTAATATACAATATAAAGTGCATAGTGCTTTAAATGTATGAATGCAGATTTTATTGATAGATGATATAAAAAAAAGTCTCAATAAAGTGCAAGGTGCACAAAAAAAATCGCAATTAAGTGAAAAAATTATATACACAAAAGTCTACATAAATACATAGAGTGCCAGTGCACAATAAATAATTTAGCCATTAATACATAATGCAATAAATAATGAAATACCACATCAAAAAACTATGTCTAATTAGACATAAAAACTAACACTGATTAGATAATAAAGAGCTGCAGATCTAGAGTATCCAGCCTCCTGCTTGTCTTCCACTCCACCCTCCATTGCACGTTTCACCAACACCTCCTCAAAAATTGGTGAGGTGGGGGAAGAAACAGATATAAATAGGGTAGAGCAAATAAGGAGATGAGGTCCAGATGTGAACAAAGTTAGCCGCATCATACTGTTGCTGCAGTGTCCCTAACTGCTTGTCACAGGTGGCTGACACGGCCGAGAGCACAGCAGAGCAGCAGCTAATTCCACTGGTCAAAGTGACATCAGCTGAGCTGCCCACCCCTCTGACAGTCGGGTGCTCACTGAGCACCTTTTGCGTACACATTACAGCAATGATAAATAGACAAAATTCGCAAAATGGTGTTTGAATGAAAGAATTACAAAATGTTCACATTAAGAAGAATCCAATTTTTTTGAACATTTGAAGCAAATTCAATTCACCTGGAACCTATTTGCTTATCTCTACTCAGTTTGCATCACTGTGTAAATCTAGAAGTGGGAAACAGAGCGCACAATAGGGTGATACCCTGTGGAGGGAGAGTAGGAGAGGGCTGGTTATGCTGATAGACACAACTCCTAGGTAGACATGAAGAAAAACCACTGCTGCTGCCCCGTGGCAGGTGGATAAATCCTCCAGGTGATATTGCATCCAGTTAGATGAACACGTAGATGGGCTGCACTGCTGGAATCAATTCTTCAGAAAAGATGATGAGGAAAAGGCTTTTTATTCATAACATGCTTCAAAGTGTGTTTTTCAAGTGAAAAAAACAAATGTGCCCAAAATGGAAGCCAATCACATAAGAAACACCCACAGGATCACTTAAACCAATAGGGCAATTAGGAAGGGGAGGGAAGTTCAACTGGCAATTACAAATTGATTAAAGTTAGAGCGAAACAAAAAAAAATCCTCACCTTCTCGCCGATAATCCATTATGCTGATGTCCCATGATGAGCCCCAACTCTGCTGTATCTGATTGCATTGCTGAGACATCAGTAATGTTACCGCTCAGCCCAGCAACCAGATGACACAAGGAAACCCAAGCGAAACGCGCGTTGGGGCTCTTCAGGTACTTGGTAGATGAGGCTGACAGATGGGTAACAGCTATTGCGAACTGGTGATTGTAGTGCTGCTATTTAGTGATCATTAATGCAATGTTTACTAATACAGTCATAATGAATTTCCTTACTGAATGGCTTACATGGTGTTTATCTGTACTTATACAGTGTAATGTGATGCTGGTAATCTAAATGTATGTGGCACAATACACCGATCCCTGTATTAAATTAGGAATTGCATTGCATAGAATGTTATTATATGATTAACTTTTCCCAACCCAAATATATATAAGTGACATGTACTATATTGACACCTGTATCTTGCTTATAGTTTTGTCTGCATACAGTATGGGTATGTTCACACGTTCAGGATTTCCATCCTTTTTTTTTCAGGACAGTTTTTTTTAAAAACTGCAGCTCTTGGCAGAAAACGCAGGTCCTTTTTTTGTCCTTTTTTGATGCGTTTTTGATGCGTTTTTTGATGCGTTTTTTGATGCGTTTTTTATCCTTTTTTTACTGTGTGTTTCCTAGGAAGCTTTTTAGGGCTAAAATGGCTGAAAATACCCTAACCCTACCCCTAACCCTAACCCTACCCCTACCCCTACCCCTACCCCTAACCCTACCCCTAACCCTACCCCTAACCCTAACCCTAACCCTACCCCTAACCCTACCCCTACCCCTAACCCTACCCCTACCCCTAACCCTACCCCTACCCCTAACCCTAACCCTACCCCTAACCCTAACCCTACCCCTAACCCTACCCCTAACCCTAACCCTAACCCTAACCCTACCCCTAACCCTAACCCTAACCCTACCCCTAACCCTACCCCTAACCCTACCCCTAACCCTATTCTAACCTTAGTGAAAAAAAAAAAAAAATCTTAATTTTTTTTATTGTCCCTACCAATGGGGGTGACAAAGTGGGGGGGGTGTCATTTACTATTTTTTTATTTTGATCACTGAGATAGGTTATATCTCAGTGATCAAAATGCACTTTGGAGCGAATCTGCCGGCCGGCAGATTCGGCGGGCGCACTGCGCATGCGCCCGCCATTTTGCAAGATGGCGGCGCCCAGGGAGAAGACGGCCGGACGGACACCGGGACGCCGGGTAAGTATAAGGGGGGGAGATTAGGGCACGGGGGGGGGCATCGGAGCACTGGGGGGGGCATCGGAGCACGGGGGGGGGGGGGCATCGGAGCACAGGGGGGCGGGATCGGAGCACGGGGGGGCAGCCACACTCCGCCCACGCACTTCCGCCCGCTCCCCCGCACTTCCTGCTGCTGCGGTTCTGCACATCAAATCGCAGTAAAACCCGCAGATATATTTTTGATCTGCGGGTTTTACTGCGATTTTGACCTCACAATGGAGGTCTATGGGTGCAGAACCGCTGCGGTTCAGGAAGAAGAATTGACATGCTCCTTCTTTTTTCCGGGAGCTATTCAGCGCGGCTTTTTTTTTACAATTTCCGGACCATGTGCACAGTGTGTCCTGTTTTCCATAGGGTACAGTGTACTGTACCCTGCATGGAAAACAGCTGCGGAACCGCAGCGGCAAAACCGCCGCGGTTCCGCGGTAAAAAACGCACTGTGTGAACATGGCCTACATGTGTTATTTCTTATATGCCAATTTTTAAGATGTTTAGCAAAGTAAAATTACTACTTTTTATGGATGGACTAGTTATTCCGTGTTTTCTTATGTATGCAACTGGAATGAAACTGAGAGCACTCAAATATCTTCTGTCTAGAGCAATAAGTATGAGTCTAGTTTTAGGCTTAGTAGCCATTATGAAAATTGCAATATTTCTATTTATTTTCTATCTATTTATTTTAATACAGATGATATACAGTATGTGATATGGAAAATGTAAAAAAAATATACTGTAATTAATTAATTTAAAAAAAAATATTTAACATAAAAACCTGATATTGAGAACAGGTTATTTACTAATTGCACATTACATTCAAGCAGGAAGGGAATTGCATTCTTTTGTTCTTGCATGGCATGATGTGCATATGCTCTTTTATCTTGCGTAAAGCCATTTTATGAAATAAACAATTAACTTAATACCCCATGTGATTGCTTCATTACTTTGGCATTTAGCAGAACATATTCGATTCACTGATTTTTCTCACATTTTCAATATTATCTAAATGTCTAGAATCATTTGTAAGTAATTTTTTTCTAAGGGAAAATTTAAGAGGAGGGACTGTATACTGGAACTTCTAAAAGGGCTACATTTAATCTGCTCATTAAGTCATTACTTAAACTGCAAGCAAGTATTTCCACCCACAAGGAATGCATTATTATTCCAAATTACAATCCATTTAGCAGAGCAATGAATAACTGTAAATGTAAATATGTATGAAGTTTACTGTAAGTAATAATTACATCAATACCTAGAAAGTGTAATCACTTTTTAATATACATTAAGAACCTTATCTCATATGTACTTATTCAGCATTGTAAATATGGCCTTATGTCTTAGAAGACGGCCAATGAATTTGTAAATGGATATTGTGGGGTCTATTAGTCATATTAAATGCCAATGCTTTTAAAACATAACTAAAGCATAACTTGTTTTACCAAGTGCACAAAGTACTCATAGAAAGTCTGTTTTCCTGTAAGGGTATGTGCAGACGATCAGTAAACGCTGTGGGTTGAACGCTGTGCACTTGCGCAGCATCCAATCCGCAGCGTCCAGATGTTACAGCATAGTGAATTGGATTTTAAAAAATCATAAGAAAAGGAGAAAATCCAGCTTTTTAGATGAAAAAAATTGCAGTTTATTTAAATAAATTAAAAACAAGATTGCAAGAAATCCATGGTGATCTAATAGCTACGCGTTTCAAGCACAGATGTGTGTTGTTTTTCAGAGCTCTAAAATAGAACACATCTCTTTGTTTGAAAAGCGTAGCTATTAGATCACCATGGATTTCTTGCAATCTTGTTTTTAATTTTTTGAAATAAACTACAATTTTTTTTCATTTAAGAAGCTGAATTTTCTCCTTTTCTTTGTTACTTCCACGTGTGGCCACATGATCCTCTGCTTCTGTCTGCCATAAACCGTCCAAGTGAGCTGTTTTCTTTCTTTTTTCTATAGACATTTTAAGAAATCCCGTCCATTAGGCATCCACCCACGGAGAAGGAAATGCAACGCTTTTCTCCAGACTGCAGCATGTCAACTTCTGTTGCAGGGACACTAGTATGCGCAAGAGGAATTTCACCAATAGACTGTATTGAACGTAGTGAATCTGCACAGTTCAGTGAACACATGCGGTTTCACCTGCGTTCAATAAACGACAGTGCTTTGGACGCAGGGAACATGTTCGCATGTTCGCATCATCTGCACATACCCTAAGCCATTTTTTTCTCATGAAAAGAACTAGATGTCAGTTCAAGATAGAGAATTTGCAATTAACTGTTTATCTCACAGATGTAAGGTCTACTATGCCTATTGTGAGGCAGTGACTTGTGTCACAGGTAGGGGTCGCTGTGTGTTCGCCCGAGGTTGTGCATAGAGATGGAAGAAGTCCATAGGTGTGCATGGCAGTCACAGATTTCCGGTCCAGGCTTTTTTGTTTGTTAAAAAACCCTGCAGTAAGGGGTATGGGTGTGTTAGGTGTCAGGTGATGTGTCAAGTGCAACGTCAGTGTCAGTCTGGTGTGTGCTGTTGTGCAGAGCAGAGGCCTGCAGAGTGAAGGCTGTGTGTGTATGAAGCAGCACAGGCCAGAGGAGCCAGCAGCTATGGCAGCTGAATACCCTGGCACCCGCAGCGTATCCAGCGATGCAAGTCATCCATGGTGGCTGGTCTCGGATGTGGCCTGGAGGTGAACTGAGGGTGGATATCCTGTTCCCGAAACAGTCGGATGTGGACAGTCCTGTGCCCGGAGGTGTACTGGAGGTGGATGTCCTGTGCCCGAAAGATGACTGGCATGTGTAACGATTGCAAACAGGTGGATATGGTGCCCGACTGCTATCCGGAGGATTTACTGGGCTGTGTATGGCTGTGTGAGCAAAGAGACTGTGATACAGTGGTGCAGGACACCAACGGGAACTTGTCAGAGGAGGACCAGTGTGTGTAGTGTCTGTAAAGCTGTATTTGGGGACTTTAATATGGTGTGCCATCGCCCCATGGATACTGGACAGGGAGAGGTCCGTGTTTAGGGATTGCAACTTAAAAGCCATATGATATGTAATGCTATCAACTAGTGTGAATTGAACACTGATAATATACACTGAAGTTATATGCACTGAAATGATATGCACTTGTCATTTACTTGTCAGCAAGTAAAATTCCTGACATTATAATTTCTATCAGCAGATGAAAATTTAATTGAGAATAATGCACATGGCCGCAAATTATTCAGAATTTTGGCCCCTGACATGAAATGGCCCCTACCCTAACCTCTGAAGCATCCACCTCCAAAATGAATGGTTCCTGAAGACTGGGTTGGCTTACAACAGAAGCAGACATAAAATTCTTTCTTTAGTTTATCAAATGATCCAATAGCATTGAGGTCCGCCTCCTCAAGTGCGACAACCAAGAAACTGTAGGAGAGATCAGCGCAAATAGGGTCTTAACCGAGAAATATAGTTTAGCACTCAGATTAAACTCACCTGCTCAATCTGTTAAAAATGCATATAATATAAAAAATCAGCCACAGCGGATCCATGGGTCAGCAAGCGACCATCAGGCAGCAGACTGTAAAGGGAGTTAGAGGACAATATTCCGCGCTGCCAACAGAATGGAGACGTATATAGCAGTATGGTACAGTAAGGTGGTGGTTTGTTTCAATGCATTTCAAAGAATATATCTTCATCTTCTTCACGGGGTTTATCCTGAAGAAGTTATATACTTCAAAATGCGTTGAAATAAACCACCACCTTACTGTACCATACTAGGATATACGTCTCCATTCTGCTCGCAGCACAAAATATTGTCCGCTAACTCCCTTTACAGTCCTCACATGCGATGTCAGTTGTAATGTGACGTTGAGTCACTACTAAAGGGCAAGCCATGAGAAAGGGTAGTCTGAAGGTCTGAGGTCAGATACCAGGAGGGGTCGTAGTACAGAGGGATAAGACAAAGGCTTAGTCAGGAAACAGTCCAGGGTAAAATGTCAGAATGGTTCATCAAGACAAGGGAGTAAAACAAACAAATAGTGAAAGGCCAAGTCCGGGGTCAGATACCTGAAGTTAGAGAGCATCACAACAAATCCTAGGTCCGGCAACAAGGTCAGAGGAAAGAGACACAGGGCTAAGCACACACACTTAAGTTAAGCAAACCTACAACTGACACTGACAATGAACAGCTAGCCACCTAAAAACCATGCAAATGATTAAGGATAGGAGGCACCTGTGGAAATGCCCGCAGACTAAACGAGATTGAGCAGCGTGGCTGTTGATCAAAATGTTGACAACCCAGCACAGCCCAGGATCAGATTAGATAACTCGACTATCACTCGCAATACTGACAGTCCAGCACGCACCAGATCCCATAAGGCAGCTGAGCTGTCACTCACAGCATTCCTTGGCTACAGTCAAGGTTAAAACCGAGACAGTAGCATTATGTTCTTTTTTAAAGTGTGATAAAGGTTATGTCTTAATTGTATAAGTAGTGTAATTTGATTCTCTTCAGATGAAAATTTACAGGTTGTATTTTTTTTAATCCCTGGCACAAGATTAATCACTACATGGTACAATTTTGGTGGTCCTTCAAGTTAAGGAAGGGATTTATGGACTATATTTTGGAGTATGGTTGCCCATAAGTGTGTGTGTGTGTGAATGTAATTAGATCATTAATGCCTACATCCCTGCATGTTTTGCCTTCCATCTTCATGCAGAGACACCAACATACTCACCACCCTGGGTGCACGGGGTGTTCCCAGTCGTCTCCTGCTTCCTGCTTTCTCATGCATGCCACACTTCTTGGAGGTGTGCTTGGGTGCTCGTGCGCTTACTAGTTCTTAAAGGGGCAACATGCGCACCTGTTAAGATGCCTCAGTCAATAGCTGGGAGGCATCCTGTATAAGCAACATTGAATCATTAGTGAGTGAAGTGTGCTACTAGTGAGCTGTTAGGTCTTGGATCCTGGTCCTTGTTTGGCTAGGTTCCGAACTAGAACCCCTGGTCCTTGTATGACTAGGTCCTGAACCTGCTTCTGTGATCCATGTGTGGCCAGTGTCTACACCTCCTTCCCTGGTCTGTGTGTGGCGAGTGCCTGAAAGTGAAAGCTCCATATATCCGGACTGCTAAGACCAGTCTCCGAATCCAGTCCTGTATGTGACTCCATGTCAGTATCTGTCCTGCAGGAGGAGTAGTCTGAATGGAGCTAAAGTCCGCGTTCGTGTCTGCATACCTGACCCCTTGGGTCAGCTTCTGCAGTACTGGGGACTGCCTAGGAGTGGTACCTGGTGGCTACCTGCAGCTCATGCTTGCCTCCACCATCAGTAGCTTCACTAAACACCAGGTAGCCACTTAGCTATGCCGCTCCTAGGTATGCTCGACTCTGTGGCACAGTGAGTCCACAAACCACGTGCACCACCTGTGTGCGTGAAGTTAGTAATACAACACTAAGCCCCCCAATTGCCAAATGACACGTCTAATATACATAAAACAATGTGCTCCATTTTCAGTATTACATTTTTTACTAAATATTTTCCAATCAACTGTTTGAAAGAACCAGCTGTGCATGTACGTACGTATTTTGCTGGCAAATAGTAATTCAGAACTCAACTGAGGAGCCAGAGCTCAATTTTCAAAAAAGTCAACCTGACAAAACATTAAAACTAATGAAAAATTTAAATTGCTAAATGGGAAAAAGGGTTAACTAACTTTTTGGGTCATTGTTAAAGCTAGGTTCCCACCATATTTTTTTTTTCTTTAAAAGGGAATCTATCACTAGGATCAACCCCCCTAAGCCATCTATATGGGCATGTACATGATAGGAAGCTGAATAAAATTATACCTTGATATCTAGATCTGATGTCTTAGTCCTGAGAAATCCAAGTTTTTCTTATATGTGAATGAGCTGTTCCAGGCTATAGGCTGGACACTGATCTGCATGAGAATCTGCCTCCGGAGCTTATTCTAAATAAAAGGGGGGGGGGGGGGGGGATTTCTTCTACATCAGTCTTGCGGAAGGTATAGATGGATTACAGTCTTTATTATTTTTTCCATCTCTCTTGTTCTGTGACATTTTTGGGGCAGTCTTCTTACAATTTCCTGACTCTTTTATCTAGACTTTTTGAACTGCTCATACATTTTAACATCTTGAATGATACCGTTATTTATGTTCCCGAATATCTCTTCTTTCCGTTATTTGTATATTTTGCATCATTAGTACTCATTTGGGATTGAAATACTGTTGAGTTTTTCATTTGTGCATTCACTCTGTGTAATCTTACACGGACATTCTACATATTTTGATCCATGTCATTATGAGAGAGTTGCCTGTGTCTCTGTATTGGGGGGATTTTGTTCATTAGTACTATTAAGATCTAAGTACTTTCCTCTTTGCATGTCTATTTTTAGTTTGGACTCTTTTTATATTACCTACTATTTAGTCTAACTTTTTTGTCATTAAAATAATATTTAATAAATTTGATTCATGCATTTTTGTCTTAACCTCTTTTTTTTTGTCTGAGTCCTTTTTCACTAGTTTGTCAAAAAGACTACACTATTTTATACACTTTGCCATTGGTATTTTTTGGTCTAAAATAAATAAGAAATGTTTGCCTTTTAAATTGGTCAGAAATGTTGCTACAACTATGACATGTTTCTAGATTAACTATTAAACTAAAAAAGGAAAATAAAAATAAACCAGGGGCGCTAGCGTTATTAAGACACACGCTGCAAATAATGGGACAATACCACATCTTTTGTCCCTAAATAGTGAGTACAGAATTTAAAATATTTTATTTTATTTGCGCAAATACAGCACAAATAACTGTTAAACTAATTCTCATTCACTAATACCTATGACGTTGTTTTATCAAGAAATTGTGTGTATAGCCAGACCAAGACAGAGGGAACCCAAATGTGCACACAGCATACTACAAAAAAAATCAATAGATCAGTGCAGGCAATGTTCTTTTTGTATTAAATAAGTATATATTGCTCTCTTAAATTCACAGTAATGGTAATATATTATTGTTCTTTTTGACAATCACAGCACTGAGTACAAATAATATTGAGTAGTTAGAAGTTTGAGAGAGAGAAAACTATGACAGGACTGTGAAATAAGTTTTAGAAGTCAAAGAAGGTAAGTGTCTATATTGGTTATAGTTAATTATAGTACAACCTTCACACTTTTTAATTGATTTCCATATCTCACCTAGTACAGACTTCAGGTTTAGCAATCTTTAATCTCTTTCCTCCAGTCTTTACATGACTTTGGTGTCAAACACTTTAAAATTTTTACCGTAGACAAATTTGACTTTTACCAAGGTCTTTTCACTCCAAGACTACTCTTTGTCTGAGTAAAATGCAGAAGTAATAGCAAGTATTCCTAGTAATCAGTGTTGATGCAGATATCTATATATATAATTGCCTAAGGGTTTTTCCGTCTGTCTGTCTTTCTGTCTGTCTGTCTGTCTGTCTGTCCTGGAAATCCCGCGTCTCTGATTGGTCGAGGCCCCCAGGCCTCGACCAATCAGTGACGGGCACAGCGACGATGATGTCATAAAGGACGTAGAAATCCCACGTTTCTGATTCAGCGACGAGCACAGTATCGACGTAGATGTCATAATGGTTGCCATGGCGACGATGATGTCATAAAGGTTGCCTCGACCAATCAGCGACAGGCACAGTCTGCCGCGAATTCTGGAATCATCATTGTCCATATACTACGGGGACATGCATATTCTAGAATACCCGATGCGTTTAGTAATGGATGGGTGTCTTATAGATGCCTCTTCATTATGAAGCCGTGGGTTTGATGTCACCTGACAATACAAAGGTGACATCAACCCCACAGATATGAACCCCACTTTCTACCACTACAGGTCAAGTGGGAAGAGTCGGGAAAAGAGCCAGAATAGGCGCATCTAATGGATTTGCCTTTTCTGGGCGGCTGCGGACTGCTATTTTTAGGCTCTGGGGCCCACTCTCCATGGCCCTTAACCAGTCTGAGAATTCCAGCCCCCAGCTGTCTGCTTTAGCTCACAGCGACGATGATGTCATAAAGGACGTAGAAATCCCACGTTTCTGATTCAGCGACGAGCACAGTATCGACGTAGATGTCATAATGGTTGCCATGGCGACGATGATGTCATAAAGGTTGCCTCGACCAATCAGCGACAGGCACAGTCTGCCGCGAATTCTGGAATCATCATTGTCCATATACTACGGGGACATGCATATTCGGCCTCGACCAATCAGCGACGGGCATAGCGACGATGCATATTCTAGAATACCCGATGCGTTAGAATTGGGCCACAATCTAGTAGTAGTTATATTCTTGTACATAGGAGCAGTATTATAGTAGTTATATTCTTGTACATAGGAGCAGTATTATAGTAGTTATATTCTTGTACATAGGGGCACTATTATAGTAGTTATATTCTTGTACATAGGAGCAGCATTATAGTAGTTATATTCTTGTACATAGTGAGCAGTATTATAGTAGTTATATTCTTGTACATAGTGAGCAGTATTATAGTAGTTATATTCTTGTACATAGGGGGCAGTATTATAGTAGTTATATTCTTGTACATAGGGGCAGTATTATAGTAGTTATATTCTTTAACATAGGGGCAGTATTATAGTAGTTATATTCGTGTACATAGGGGCAGTATTATAGTAGTTATATTCTTGTACATAGGGGGCAGTATTATAGTAGTTATATTCCTGTACATAGGGGCAGTATTATAGTAGTTATATTTTTGTACATAGGGGCAGTATTATAGTAGTTATATTCTTGTACATAGGGGCAGTATTATAGTAGTGTTATTCTTGTACATAGGGGCAGTATTATAGTAGTTATATTCTTGTACATAGGGGCAGTATTATAGTATTTATATTCTTGTACATAGGGAGCAGTATTATAGTAGTTATATTCTTGTACATAGGGGGCAGTATTGTAGTAGTTATATTCTTGTACATAGGGGCAGTAGTATAGTAGTTATATTCCTTTACATATGGCCAGTATTATAGTAGTTATATTCTTGGCGGGCGCCAAGGCCATTGGCCATTGGGTGGGTGGGCTGGCGCTAGATTGTGGCCCGATTCTAACGCATAGGGTATTCTAGAATATGCATGTCCCCGTAGTATATGGACAATGATGATTCCAGAATTTGCGGCAGACTGTGCCAGTCGCTGATTGGTCGAGGCAACCTTTATGACATCATCGTCGCCATGGCAACCATTATGACATCTACGTCGATACTGTGCCCGTCGCTGATTGGTCGAGGCGAATTCGCGGCAGACTGTGCCCGTCGCTGATTGGTCGAGGCAACCTTTATGACATCATCGTCGCCATGCTGTGCCCGTCGCTGATTGGTCGAGGCCTGGCGGCCTCAACCAATCAGAGACGCGGGATTTCCAGGACAGACAGACAGACAGAAAAACCCTGTCTGTCTGTCTGTCTGTCTGTCTGGGAAATGCCGGCTCTCTGATTGGTCGAAGCCGCCAGGCCTCGACCAATCAGAGACCGGCACAGCATCGACATAGAAATCCCACGTCTCTGATTGGTCGAGGCCGCCAGGCCTCGACCAATCAGCAACGGGCACAGCGACGATGATGTCATAATGGTTGCCATGGCGACGATGTCATAAAGGTTGCCTCGACCAATCAGCGACGGGCACAGTCTGCCGCGAATTCTGGAATCATCATTGTCCATATTCTGGAATCATCATTGTCCATATACTACGGGGACATGCATATTCTATGCACTGGGAGCTCCACTAGCCTGGTTGCCTGCAATGCTCTGAGAACATGTGAGTGTTTTTCTCCTGTAATCCCTTTATGTTATAATTACCTTGCACATATTTGCAATTGTCTCATTTGTAACATCTTTATAAAATACTAGATTGTGGCCCGATTCTAACGCATCGGGTATTCTAGAATATGCATGTCCCCGTAGTATATGGACAATGATGATTCCAGAATTTGCGGCAGACTGTGCCCGTCGCTGATTGGTCGAGGCAACCTTTATGACATCATCGTCGCCATGGCAACCATTATGACATCATCGTCTCTATATATATAATTGTCTAAGGGTTTTTCCGTCTGTCTGTCTGTCTGTCTGTCTTTCTGTCTGTCTGTCCTGGAAATCCCGGCTCTCTGATTGGTCGAGGCCGCCAGGACTCGACCAATCAGAGACCGGCACAGCATCGACGTAGAAATCCCGCGTCTCTGATTGGTCGAGGCCGCCAGGCCTCGACCAATCAGCAACGGGCACAGCGACGGTGATGTCATAAAGGACGTAGAAATCCCGCGTCTGATTGGTCGAGGCCGCCAGGCCTTGACCAATCAGCAACGGGCACAGCGACGATGATGTCATAAAGGACGTAGACATCTCACGTTTCTGATTCAGCAATGGGCACATTATCGACGTAGATGTCATAATGGTTGCCATGGCGACGATGTCATAAAGGTTGCCTCGACCAATCAGCGACGGGCACAGTCTGCCGCGAATTCTGGGGCCGTCTGTCTGTCTGTCTGTCCTGGAAATCCCGCGTCTCTGATTGGTCGAGGCCGTCAGGCCTCGACCAATCAGAGACGGGCACAGCATCGACGTAGAAATCCCACGTCTCTGATTGGTCGAGGCCGACAGGCCTCGACCAATCAGTGACAGGCACAGCGACGATGATGTCATAAAGGACGTAGACATCCCGCGTCTCTGATTGGTCGAGGCCGCCAGGCCTCGACCAATCAGCGACGGGCACAGCGACGATGATCTCATAATGTTGCCATGGCGACGATGATGTTATAAAGGTTGCCTCGACCAATCAGCGACGGGCACAGTCTGCCAGGAATTCTGGAATCATCATTGTCCATATACTACGGGGACATGCATATTCTAGAATACCCGATGCGTTCGAATCGGGCCACAATCTAGTACAATATAAGGGCCTTCACACTTGTGTTATGGTTTTTGTTTAAAAAAAAAATTATAATGAAAAAGAGATTTGTGTGTAAAAGGAGACTTGGAGGCATGGCATCGATTAACATGTTCAGTTCTAAACTTTCTGCCTCCCAATAATAAAATTGTTTAATGTTAGGCTAAAATCTAAAATAGTTTTTTTCTGTTTGCTATAATGGAATACAAAAATAGAACTCCTGCAAGAAATAGATCCATCTCATAACTGCCACAAATGTCACCTGATGGACCCCATCAGTCCATTTGGGTTTCCATTTGCGAGTCCATCATTTTAGCTGAAAAAAAGTCCAGCATGCTGTGAGAAGAGAGTCCTAACACCCTCAAGCTCATTAAATAGTCACCCAGTCTTGCCGAAATCAGCAGGTGCCAATATTAATCTGATGTGTATGGCTCACATTACTTGCTAGGGTCAATCATTTACGCAGGCTAAGCATATTTACTAAGTTAACAGTAGCAGTAATACAACTCACCAATAGTTCTGAATATAACTGTCCTTTAACATATAGTTAAATGAATGATTGAATGTGATCCTTTGTCACATGTTCTAACTGTCCATATGTAAGACTTTCATGTGGGCACATATTCTTTCTTCTAACAATGTATTTTTTATTGAATTATTTGCATAAACAGAGGTAGTACATAAAGAACAAGAGACCTGCGATTCAAGATCACAATGTTATTATATGAACAGTCACTTGGCTTTTATTCCCCCTTCATATTGGCTTTCATTACCTAAAAAAAAAACTGAAAGAGAGGTCCCATTGGAACTGTCAGGTTAGAAAATATACAAGTAGAGTGTGAGTAAGGCCGGAGTCACACTAGCATAGAATACGGATGAGTACGATGCGAGAACATCACATAGCACTTGGACCAATGTTAACCTGTGGGGCAGCTCACATCAGCGTATTTTTTGTCAGGCGTATTCGACGTGTGTGTAAGATCACAGCATGTATATAGTCCGAGACTCACCAATGCAAGCCTATGGGTGCGAGAAAAACTCGGACTCCACACGGACCATCTGTCTAGCTTGCAACAAATACGCACACATTTTCCTCATTTCAGCCCATTGAGCCATTAAATTCAATGGGGAAAAGCAGTGAGAAATGTAAAGCCATATGGATGTCATACGGATTCATGGGTGTGAGAAAATCACATCATCGTATTGCAAACACATTACACACGGATGACCATACGGAGAACACTGGTGCGACTCTCGGCAGAGAGACTTCATCTGATTTTTCATTTTTCAACTGCTACTATCTGACATATTTTTCATTGCTATTTTTTATGATTTTCTATATTTAGATATTAGTGAACATGTAACTTACTTCCTGTTTTAATGTTTTATTTATTAACCCCTTACAACATCTGCTATACATGTACGGCACAAGTCCATAGCTGTTGTATGGAGTGGTCCCATGGGGTGCGTTAAACCCGCAGTTGGCAGGAAATGACTCTGTGTTATAGCCAGAACCTGCCTCTAACAGTCGTGGTTGGTGCAAAGCTACTATTGCAATTGTTAACCTGTTAAATGCTGCTGTAAAACTCTGACAGCTGCATTAATAGGGAGCCAGCATGCGGACAGTTCATTCTATATGCCTATCGGCACATCCATGACAGCATTGCGGGGCACCGAGGTGTTGTTATGAAAGCCGGGGGTTTGTTCAAGACTTTTGTGCCTGTCATTATGGAGCTCCCTTGAAACCCAGCCTGTGGTTGGGCATCAAAGGAGGCCATGATTTTTACAAAATGCAGCAATACTCTGTTATTGCTGTTTATAGCACAATCAGACAATCTCAGGTTCAAGTCCTATGGTAGACAAACAAAGTAAAACAAAAAGTTTAAAAAAATTAAAAAATAAAAAGGGGAATTTTTCAAAACAATTTAATTTCACTTGTGGGCAGTACTACCTTTTTATATTTAAACTGGGTCAGCCATTACCATTGAATTATTGAACTATTATAAGTATTGTGTTTTAGTCCTGTTGTGCACACAAATATATTGTTTTTACTTTGCCAATCATATTTAATAAAGGCATTTTTATATCTACTTTCTGTATGGTGTTTCTCTGGCTGTCCATATATTGGTTGGGTTGCTTTTCTTGTATAGTGGTTTCTCACTTTTTCACAGAGCACCAACCACTGTAATGATATACATAAACCTTCTTCCTCAAACTATATACAGTCTATTACTTTTTATTTATTTTAATCATTGGTGGTATAATTCTGAAAAAGAATCGAAACCGCGCTTGAGGGAAACTAACAGAACCTATACGTAATCCAACAAAGATTGTGTGACACTATACCTGAACATACTGATCCAAGATGGTAGAGGGAGGCACGTCAAAAACATAAAGGGGTCCACATGAAAGGTGATATGAAGGACTGTATCGAAACCATATAATGATGAGAAAAACGGAAATGGTTAAAATAGAATGAGATAAAACACAAACAGTAGTACACAGTGCCAGGTGTGTGCTAATAGGTGCGAAGCAAGTACCTAAGGACGGATGATGCACCTCTGAGAAATCCGCTGAAAAAATGCACACTCAGGACTCAAAAAATCCCACCGCAAACTGCACACGCTGTGTAAACTTGGCCCCTGCAAGCCCCTAAATTATAAACCACTAATGATACTCCTAAAACAGCATAAAACTGGTGTGCATGAACATAGGACTCACCTAAGAGCCAGAGTACTGGACACCGGGAGCAGGGATGTCTGTGGGGGGCGACAGTTGGCAGGATACAAATAGAAGAGTGCTACGCAGAGCCAGAGAAAACCCCGGCCGGTGGTATCTCTGGTTACGTGCAGGAGAAGACAGGGAACAAAGATGGCCGACAGGACTAACTGGCGTGTGACGTCACAGCTTGAACTACGGAGCAATGTTGGGGCCAAAAAGGCGTACCACCGAAAGCTGGTAAATCAGGTTTCATTGGGGATTGAGGGGATGTACCTTTGCCAGTGGACAAGAGACTGGTGACAGCATTCCCCACACATGGGACTGGGCACACCTCTGGTAGCTGGAGAGATATAACACAGGGGATTTGTGCTTTGGTGCCCTTGCTTCCTGGATGATCAGTGATGAACTCCTACCATGCCAATGTAATGTATAACTTTATTGATTATGTGCTATTTTGAGTGACTGTTATAAGTTGTTATCACACCTAGAGGTCTCGAGGTGTCCCGTGTCTGTGGGTTCAAAAGTTGTGCCCGATCCGCATCCCTAGCCGAGATGAAGGCTGTCTAAGCACACAGTAATTTACATTTTAAGGTACCGTCACACTCAGCAACTTTACAACGAGAACAACAACGATCTGTGACGTTGCAGCGTCCTGGATAGCGATCTCGTTGTGTTTGACACGCAGCAGCGATCTGGATCCCACTGTGCCATCGCTGGTCGAAGCTAGAAGTCCGGAACTTTATTTGGTCATCAGGTCGGTGTGTATCGTCATGTTTGACAACAAAAGCAACGATGCCAGCAATGTTTTACATGGAGCCAACAACCAGCGAGAACGATAAGTGAGTCACCGTTACGTCACTGGATCGCTCCTGCATCATTCTGGAGTTACTGTGTTTGACGTCTCCTAGCGACCTAAACAGCGACGCTGCAGCGATCGGCTCGTTGTCTATATCGCTGCAGCGTCACTGAGTGTGGTGGTACCTTAAGAGTACATTTTACATTTATCTTCAAAGATGAACCAAGGGAATGGATTTGTTCCCATGAGATGGTATCATGTAAATGTTAATTAGACAGACACATGTTAAGCTCCCAGGGCTGCCAGTTCGGTGTTCTTATCTATTTGGCCTGAAGGCTGGGACACAGTAGGAGGAAGACAGAGGGACACAGAGATGGAGAGATGTGGATTGAGCAAAGACACACAGAGAGCAGGCTGAATTGACTCCTACCATTTCCAATGTAATGTATGACTTAAGGCCCCTTCACATTAAGCGACGCTGCAGCGATACCGACAACGATGTCGATCGCTGCAGCGTCGCTGTTTGGTCGCTGGAGAGCTGTCACACAGACAGCTCTCCAGCGACCAACGATCCCGAGGTCCCCGGGTAACCAGGGTAAACATCGGGTTACTAAGCGCAGGGCCGCGCTTAGTAACCCGATGTTTACCCTGGTTACCAACTTAAAAGTTAAAAAAAAAAACACTACATACTTACCTACCGCTGTCTGTCCCCGGCGCTCTGCTTCTCTGCACTCCTCCTGTACTGGCTGTGAGCACAGCGGCCGGAAAGCAGGGCGGTGACGTCACCGCTCTGCTTTCCGGCTGACCGACGCTCACAGCCAGTACAGGAGGAGTGCAGAGCACAGCGCCGGGGACAGACAGCGGTAGGTAAGTATGTAGTGTTTTTTTTTTTTACTTTTACGCTGGTAACCAGGGTAAACATCGGGTTACTAAGCGCGGCCCTGCGCTTAGTTACCCGATGTTTACCCTGGTTACCAGTGAAGACATCGCTGGATCGGTGTCACACACGCCGATCCAGCGATGTCCACGGGAGATCCAGCGACGAAATAAAGTTCTGGACTTTGTTCAGCGACCAACGATCTCCCAGCAGGGGCCTGATCGTTGGTCGCTGTCACACATAACGATTTCCTTAACGATATCGTTGCTACGTCACAAAAAGCAACGATATCGTTAACGATATCGTTATGTGTGAAGGTACCTTTATGATTATTGAATTATTTGCCATTTTGAGTGACTGTTTATATTTATTATCTTTTATTAAGTAAATTCATTTTTGTCTTATTCAATTTTCATGTGAGCATTTATTTATTCATCACAATTCCTTGAACCATAACGAAACACTCATACACATATATGGGCAGAAAAATAAAAAAGTTATTGCTCTGGGAAGCAAGGGAGGAAAAAAATGAAATTGGCAATGTTGGGATGGGTTTAATTTAAAAATTGTATTTTTTTATTATTTCCTATATTCTGATACTGATTATTATTATTCATTTTTATAGCGCCATTTATTCCATGGCGTTTTACATTTGAAATGGCGCTTTACATGTGAAAGTAATAGGGTTGAGCGAAAGAGATCGGACAAATTAAAAAATTGCCGAATTTCGGCAAAATCGGGTTTCATGAAACCCAACCCGATCCTAGTGTGGGATCGGCCATGAGGTTGTCGATCTGCACGCAAAAGTTGTGTTTCATATGACGCTTTCAGCACCATTTTTCAGCCAATGAAGGAGGACGCAGAGTGTGGGCAGCGTGATGACATAGGTCTCGGTCCCCACCATCTTAGAGAAGGGCATGACAGTGATTGGCTTGCTTTCTGCGGCATCACAGGGGCTATAAAGGGGCGTGCACGCCGACCGCCATCTTACTTCTGCCGATCTTAGCATAGGGAGAGGTTGCTGCAGCTTCATCAGGAGAAGGGATATAGTTAGGGAGGGAAGATTAACCCCCAAACTGCTTGTGCTGTAGCGATTTCCACTGTCCTACACCACCATTTTTTTGCAGGGACAGTGGAGGCTATTTTTTTGTGCATCACCTCTATAGCTTATTAGGCTGCCTTATAATGCTCCCTGATAGCTGCATTGCTGTTTGCACACTGCTGTGCAAACCAACTGCTTTTTTAAAAGCAAAAATCCTGTTGCTCTTTTCTGCACAGTTATCTTGTTTATTTGTGTGCAGCAGTCCTTTTTATTGCTGCCATACTTTTCCTGAGATCATTGTAGGGAGATTGAAATTGTACTACAGTCCTTGTATTTTTTCATATATCTTTCAGCCACTTTCTGCCACTTACATTGTGTTGTTTTATGCACTGGGCCTGAGTTTTGGTTCAGTCTCCCCCCAAAAAACTGAGATTCAAATTCTCACAAAGTGGATATACTGCAGTCCTGTTAGTTTGTCGTATGTCAGCCAGCCACTTTCTGCCACTTACATTGTGTTGCATTACGGGAGCTCGCTTTCCCTGCTGCTAGTGTGCTATCAGAAAGAGTCTTCAGTGCTGCTTGTTCAATACTGACCGAAAAAAGGACATGTCTGGCTACCCAGAATGTTGATGATCTAACCTTCATTAAAATGAACCAATCATGGATTTCAAATTATTTTGCCCCACCTTCCCCTGCTGACACGTAGCTTGCCTGAAAAATGTCTTGCTTTTGGCCTCTTCTTACTGACTTCTCCAATTTCTCCGTTTGCAGCTGCTGAATGTCCACCATAGGCCATTTTTATACCTCCCTAAATGAGCTGACTCTCCCCACAGGGCCATGGTCACCACCTGGTGCAAGCACCCGTGCAAGTGCCGTTTGCCTGGACAGGTTGGTGGGCCCACTCTTGGCACAGGGTTCCTCATAGTACAATGAAGTGTCTCTGACGGTGGTGGTGCACAACCAACGTCAGACACACTGTCATAATATGAGGGGCCCTGTGCCAGTACGAGAGAGTGTTCCCCCCCAGTTCGAACAGTGCTCTACCACTTGCAATACTTACCTCTCCCTGCTCCACCGCTGTGTAGTCTGTGCTGTTAAATCCTTCAATGGCACTGCCAATACAAATTTGTTGAAATGATAGATGATAGTTAAAATATACAGGGGCCCTGGCCTCCATTTAGATCAGTTAATACTTTGCGCCTACTACCACTGTCTGCTACTCAGCAGAGGAGCCCACCCCTGTACCTAGCTATGCCACCAGTTCAGTCCTGTTACCAATTTGGAACTGCATTTAGCCTACTTTATTATTTGGGCCTACTAACTGTGTCTGCCACTCATTACAGTTGTCCTCCACTGAACAAAGCAATGCCGCCCGTTTAGTCCTGTTACCAATTTTGAACTGCGTTTAGCCTACTTTAGTATTTGGGCCTACTAACTGTGTCTGCCACTCATTACAGTTGTCCTCCACTGAACAAAGCAATGTCGCCCGTTTAGTCCTGTTACCAATTTTGAACTGCATTTAGCCTACTTTAGTATTTGGGCCTACTAACTGTGTCTACCACTCATTACAGTTGTCCTCCACTGAACAAAGCAATGCCGCCTGTTTAGTCATGTTACCAATTTTGAACTGCATTTAGCCTACTTTATTATTTGGGCCTACTAACTGTGTCTGCGCCACTCATTACAGTTGTCCTCCACTGAACAAAGCAATGCCGCCTCTTTATTCCTGTTACCAATTTTGAACTGCATTTAGCCTACTTTATTATTTGGGCCTATATCTGTGTTTCCTCCTCATCCTGCCCATTGTTCAGCCACTGCTAGATGAGTCTGCTGGTACATTTACCCAGACCACTACATTCCCCTTGCACTCTACACAGCCAGAATCTGACCCTGCTGAAAGTCAGGTTCCCCTTCCTGCATACTATACCACCTTACACGGGGGCAAAGAGGAAGGTGCAGATGAAAGTGCAGGTTCCTTCATCAGGTGGAGTGGCATACTCGTTGGCGATGTCACTGGCACAGGGCCCCTCATAGTACGCAAAAGTGTCTCTGCCAGTGGGAGGCGCCACCCGCAGTCAAACACACCGCCATACTATGAGGGGCCCTGTGCCAGTGCCAATGAGTGGACCCCCCCTGCTTGCTCTGGATCACAGCACTTGCAAAGTTGAAATACTTACCTCTCCCTGCTCCAACGCCGTGACGTATTCCGCATTTCCTGGGCCCACGAAAATCTTGAGCCAGCCCTACCCCCCACAACTTTAGCCAAATGACCCCTAGTTTTCAATGCCTAACTATTATTATAAAGTAAATTAAGATTGACAAGCTTAAGTAATAAGAATTTATGTTTTTGGCATTAAAATGGGCACTGTAGGTGTTTTCCTGTCCTCCACTCACTGCCGACTTTGATTCCCCATTGACTTGCATTGGGTTTCGTGTTTCAGTCGGCCCCCGACTTTTTACAATAATTGGTCGATTTCACCCGATCCGACTTTTGACTCGATCCGAAAAAAGTAAAAGTCGCTCAACTCTACTAATGAGCATATTGTTACAAATCTGTGAATCTACAGTATTGATGCTAGGATTCCTATTGGGAAAATTGCATGTATATTGGATTACACCTCTTTTTGTTTTCTCTGGCCTGTCTGTAAATTTCAATTTAAAGTTTAGTTAGGAGATTATGCTATTTTCATGTATAGTTTACCCTCATGCAGATGGTAAATTCAGGTCTCTTAAGGATCTGAAAACACAATTGAAGAGGGATTTAAAGAAAAAGGAAGGTAAATGGTTAAATCTGGATAGCAATTTAGGAATTAGGAGGGTTTTATCTGCATTGTTTCTTAAGTACACAAAGGTATCAACCTCTGAATGGAATTTGGAAAGTACATCAGCAAAATCTCTCAGCAATTTGCAAGATAATGTAACAGCAGATCAGTTTCAGTCATTTGCAACTGGAATAGATACAGTTGTAATGCCCCTGGAGTAAAAGAAGATATTTTAGATTTTCCAGGAAAGGAAGGAATCTAATACCTTTTGATCTTCTCCAATCCTTCCGGTCTCATATTTCTATGGGGTTTTTTTTCTATTCTTTTTTATTCACTTAGTAAAAACAATTTCATGAAAGCTATGCAATTAATCTGTTTAGGTTCAATGTTCACTGGAGTTTAATAGTCTATAGGCAATATGTAACTAACTGCAACTGGTGTGTCATAGACATTTTGCACTATATATATATATATATATATATATATATATATATATATATATATATATATATATATATATATACTTAGTTTTGTCATTTTTTATTGTTATGAAAAAATTTTTTTTTTTTAAAGGCTAATTGGTTAGAAATGTCTTCCTTGTATAGCTGTACAAAATCTGGAGGGAAATGGCTAATATTGGCTACCTGCAAAATATCTTCTGGAGATGACAAAGGAGTTAGGTAAGAAGGAAAATATAACAGAAAGAAGATTGATGGCAAAGGTTGGAACTCTAAGGTGCCATCCTTTAACTGCAGAGAAGTATATATTGGGGCATAGAGACAGCTATGGATCTTCGATATTTACCGTGACTTTTGTTAAAAATGAAAACATGATGTCAAGGTGAAAAGAGCCTTCAACATTGTTCACATCACATCTCTTTGTCTCAATTTAACATATGCATTGCAAAACTGCACCCAGTGCATACAGTCATAGCTGAAAGTATTGGAAACCTTAAAATTGTTCTCGAAAGTGAAGTATTTATACCATACAAATTTTTGTATTTACACATGTTTTGTTATACACATGTTTATTTAATTTGCGTGTATTGAAAAAAAACACAAAAAAAACAGAGAAATAAAGGCAAATTGGACACAAAACCCCCAAAATGAGTTCAACAAATTTGCTAGCACCTTTCTGAAAATGTGGGTAAACAACTTTGCTTTAAGCATGCGATGCTCATTCAAACTCACATGTAGCAAGTGACAGGTGTGAGCAGCATGAATATCACACCTGAAACCAGATAAAAAGGGGAGAAGTTGACTAAATCTGTGAACTGTGTGTCTGTGTGTGCCACACTAAGCATAGAGAACAGAAAGGGAAGAGAACTGTCTGAGGAGTTAAGAACCAAAATTGATGAAAAATCTCAACAATATTAAGGTTACAAGTTCATCTCCAGAGATCTTGATGTTCCTTTGTCCATGGTGCGTAACATAATCAAGAAGCTTGCAACCCATGTCACTGTAGCTAATTTCCCTAAACGTGGACGGCAGAAAAAGTTTGATGAAATGTTGCAAAGCAGGATATTCCCAATGGTGGATCAAGTTCCAAAAGCAAATAAAGCTTTCCTACAGGCCCAAGATCAATCAATGTCAGCATGGACTAACCATTGACATTTGAATGAAATGAAATGCTATGGCAGTCATCCAAGAAGGATCCCATTGCTGACACAGAGACATAAAAAAGCTAGGCTGCAGTTTGCCAAAATGTATATAAGCCCAAATCCTTCTGGGAAAGCGTCTTGTGGACAGATGAGACCAAGATAATGTTTTTTGGTAAAGCACATCATTCTACTGTTTACGAAAAACTGAATGAGGCCTACAAAGAAAAGAGCACAGTACCTACAGTCAAATATGGTGGAAGTTCAAATATGTTTTGCAGTTGTTTTGCTGTCAGTGTATTGAGTATGTGCAAGGCATCATGAAATATAAAGGTTACCAAATGATTTGGGGTAGCAATGTAGTGCCCAGTGTCAGAAAGCTGGGTTTGCATCCTAGATCATGGGTCTTCGAGCAGGATAATGACCCAAACATATTTCAAGAAGCACCAAGAAATAGATGGAAACAAAGCCATGGAGAGTTCCAAGATGGCCAGCAATGACTCCAGATCTAAATCCCATTGAACACCTGTGGAGCGATCTTAAAATTGCTATTGGGAGGAGGCATCCTTCAAATATCACCCCAGTAGCAGTTTATAAAATTAGCAGTTTACAAAAGACTAGTGTTCCAAAATTCCAGTTGAGAGTGTAAGAAGCTTGTTGATAGTTACAGAAAGCAATTCAGTTATTTATTCCAAAGGGTGTGCAACCAAATGAGAAGTTGAGGATGCTAAAATTTTGTCTGCCCATTTTTGGGGTTCTGTATCAAATTAATGAAACTATATCCAATTTGCCTTATTTTGTCTGTTTTTTGTGCTGTTTCAATAAACACAAAGGAAATAAATATGTGTATAACAAAACGTGTGTAATTGCAATAATTTTCTGGGAGAAACATTTTCTTTTCTGGAACAATTTCAAGGGTTTCAACAATTTCGGTTATGACTGTATGTTAGATGGGGGCTGTAATGGTTGCGTAATATTAGTATCCATCTCCAATAGGCTTTCATGTTACATTAACGGTTCAAAGCTGTAGTCCACAATTTGTATAAAACATTCTTATGTGCAATGTAAAATAAAAACAGCTTCTACTCACCACCCACACCTGCCCCTCAATGAAGATGCCAGTGCTATGTCTCCAGATGTTCACTCAAAATATTTATGTCATATGAGCGCTGAAGCTGCTGCCAATTGACTTCAACGGTCATGTACCATAATCTGTGAGCTATTTGATATGCTCCATAATGTCTATACACAGATACTGTATATACATACATACTGCAAAATAAACCAAGTGTCTATTTTTAGATAGATAGATGGATAGATAGATAAAAAGATAGATAGATAGATACTGTAGATAGATATATACAGTGCAGGTATCCATGTATATACAATGGATATAAAAAATCAACACTTGTGTGACAATATGCCAGGTTTTTATCATGAAAGAAAATGATATCTAGAGAAAAGTTTCAAAGTGTTTCCACTTTTAAACTTCACTTAGTCGCGCCAAAATAATTACATTATTGGTAGGGATAAGTGAGCACTAAAATGCTCTGATGCTCATTACTTGAACCAAGCAATTCCTAATGCTCAGATGCTCGTTTCAAGTAATAATAGTAATCTTTATTTTTTTATAGCGCTAACATATTCCGCAGCGCTTTACAGTTTTGCACACATTATTGTCACTGTCCCCAATTGGGCTCACAATCTAAATTCCCTATCAGTATGTCTTTGGAATGTGGGAGTAAACCGGAGTGCCCGGAGAAAACCGACGCAAACACGGAGAGAACATACAAACTCTTTGCAGTAACAAGTATAATGCGAGTCAATGGAAAATCCAAGCATTTTTTCGTCAGACACTACAAGGAGGTCTGGGGAGGCAGTGAAAATGTTGGAATTAATGAGAAAAATGCTAAATGGAAGGAAAATTGCATGGGGAAAACCCCTGGAAGCACTTCTGACTCCCAGATCGCTGCTGAGAACAATGGTGTGTAACAACTCTGCTGGCATCACGGCATGGCCTCTCATCTCTCACACTATCTTACCCACTGTTCCAGGTCATGATGCGGTTTCTATTTCTTGCCAGCTCCATATTCTGTGCCTCTGCTCTCTGCATGCTTCCTCGCCGTGTGTATAGGGGGCAGCGCCTGAACTCTCTGATTCTTATAGGAATCAGGTGCACCTGTCTAATCTGTTCCTGGCCAATTACCAAGAGGCCTCCAGTATTTAGTGAAGCTCCACCCAGTGGACTGGGCCTGTGCAATGTGTTAGCTCAGTTTGTGTTTAGCTTCTGAGTTTGCCCGGCCTTGCTCTGTGTTACTCCCTCTCTAGAGGCTTTTCTCCTTGTCTTGCCTTGATCTTGTAGTCCGCCCTCCAGGAGGCAGAATATCCTGGTCCCTGTGTCTTTGTCCTTGTGTCTTGTTCCATTGCCTTGTCTGTACGTTGTCTTATCTCGGTCTCCTTGACTGTGGCTTCCTTTCCTGCTGTGTCTTTCCTTGTGTTCTTAGTCTGCTTACGCTCAGCACTCTTGCGGCTCTGCCTGCTCTGTACCTTTGTGGCTTTATCTCTACTCCGCACTCCTGTGGTTCTGCTCCGTTCTACTCTGCTCCGCACCCGTTGCTGCAGAAACCTCTTGCTGCAGATCCTCTCCACATTCCTTGTGCCTCTGCTCTGCTTAGCTTCTGCTGCTGCAGAAACCTCTTGCTGCAGCTCCTCTCCGCATTCCTTGCGGTTCCGCTCTGCTTAGCTTCTGCTGCTGCAGTAATCTCTTGCTGCAGCTCCTCTCCACTTTCCTTGTGACTCCGCTCTGCTTAGCTTCTGCAGAAATTTCTTGCTGCAGCTCCTCTCCGCATTCCTTGTGGTTCCGCTCTGCTTAGCTTCTACTGCTGCAGTAATATCTTGCTGCAGCTCCTCTCTGCATTCCTTGCGGTTCCGCTCTGCTTAGCTTTTGTTGCTGCGCTATCTCTTGTTACTCCTATCCGCAGCCTTGTGGTTCTCTTCCTGTGTGAACAGGTCTCAACCTGTTCCTTTATTCTCCTTTCCTTCTGGCTTGTTTCTGTACCTGCATCTCCTGTGTGAACAGGTCCCAACCTGTTTCTTCATTCTCCTTTCCTTCTGGCTTGTTTCCGTACCTGCATCTCCTGTGTGAAAAGGTCCCAACCTGTTCCTTCATACTTCATTCCTTTCTGCTTGTTTTCTTACCTGCACCTCCAGTGTGAACAGGTCCCTACCTGTTTCTTCATACTACATATCCTTACCTGCACCTCCTGTGTGAACAGGTCCCTACCTGTACCTTCATACACCACACCAACCAGTCCTGTGTTCCTGCCGTCCCTGGCAGTCCTGTGTGCCTACCAGCCCTGTGTTCTCTGCCGTGTCTCTGCCAGCCCTGTGTTCTCTGCCGTGTCTCTGCCAGCCCTGTGTTCTCTGCCGTGTCTCTGCCAGCCCTGTGTTCTCTGCCGTGTCTCTGCCAGCCCTATGTTCTCTGCCGTGTCTCTGCCAGCCCTGTGTTCTCTGCTGTGTCTCTGCCAGCTCTCTGTTCTCTGCCATGTCTCTGCCAGCCCTGTTTTCTCTGCCGTGTCTCTGCCATCCCTGTGTTCTCTGCCGTGTCTCTGCCAGCCCTGTGTTCTCTGCCGTGTCTCTGCCAGCCCTATGTTCTCTGCCATGTGTCTGTCAGCCCTGTGTTCTCTGCTGTGTCTCTGCCAGCTCTCTGGTCTCTGCCATGTCTCTGCCAGCTCTCTGGTCTCTGCCATGTCTCTGCCAGCCCTGTGTTCTCTGCCGTGTCTCTGCCAGCCCTGTGTTCTCTGCCGTGTCTCTGCCAGCCCTGTGTCTCAGCCGTGCCAGCCTACTCATCTGAGTTTCAGCTGTACTCTTCTGCCAGTCCTGCCTGAGGCCCGCCCCTGTCCTAGTGTTCCTGTTCTCCAAGTGGGATCATCAGCCACAGCCAGACACCACCCTGGAGTAGTACCTGGCAGCTGCCTGCTGCACAAGCCTGACCTCACCATCAGAGGCTCCATTGAAAACCCAGGCAGCTGTCATAGTCACGCCCCTTCCAGGGTAGTCTGGTTTGTGGCACAGTTGGGCCACAAATCCCCCGAGCTCACGCCCACCAGTCAGGGCGTGAGCGTGACATGGTGTCACACTTACTCCAATTTAAGGACTGACAATATAAAAAATTAAGAAACATTCTTTCCTGTGTCATTACTAGTCATTACTAGTATATAAGGCAAAGCTTAAAAAGGAAATTTCAGTGCCATTTATGTAGGACGAAAAAACTGCCAAAAATTAGATGGAAGAAGGACGTAAATACACCCTGTATTAGACATAAATGGGAGCTTCATACACATTTGTAGATTGTAAGCTATTGTAGATTGTAAGCTCTCACGAGCAGGGTCGTCTTATTTTGCTTTAATTATTGTATTGTTAACGTTGTTACTTATGACTTTTGTGTTTGAAACTGTTAAACTGTAATGCGCTGCGGAATATGTTGGCGCTATATAAATAAAGATTATTATTATTATTATATTATTATTCTGCTCAAATTATAATATAGTGGTACTCCTAGATTCATAAAGGCTATGCATCCATACACCCTTGAAGTTACCATCTTTAGTACCTCATTTAAATGTTGTAAACAATGTTTAGTTATTGTACACTCACACTCATAAAAGGTCTGCACACAGTGTAAAAAATTACAAGAAAGGTCATCCATACACCTTTCAAGGCATCAACTGTAGTACATCATTCAAATATTGTTCACAAAGAAATCCATACACAATTGGAGTGCCTCATCAGAAAATTAAGAAAGTGTAGTTGTGGCACTTCTACACTCATGATGGCTTTGCACACAATACAAAAATTATAAGGATGGTACTCTATAGTCCCTTGAATGCAGCAACTGGCGAGCCTCATACAAATATTGAATATTAAGAACACTCCCTGCTCCTAAAACTGTCCCTAGGCTACATGCACAATGTATCTGATGCAAACAGCAAAGCACAGAATTAGCCCTTAGAAGTACTGTTAGTATGATAGTTCAACATCAGCACCAGTAGCTCCACTGTAGGAGTCTGATTAGTTAAACTGTGCACACACAGGCCTGCATAACTGCTCTCTCCCTCCAATCAGAATTGTTCCAGAGTTGTGCAATGGCATATACATTATATAGTTAACACTGAGGCTGGTGTATATACATTACATAGGAAACACTTGATCTGATGCATATATATATCACATAGCAGAAACTGGGGCTGGAGCATATACATCACATAGGAGACAATGGAGCTGGAGAACATACATTTCATAGGAAACATTGGGGCTGGAGAAACTGGGGCTTGTATACATTCATCACATAGGAGACACTGGGGCTGGAGTACATACATCACATAGGAGACCCTGCAGCCAGTATATATACAAGAAATAGAATACACTGAGGCAGAAGCATATAGAGTGTATACACTGGGGCTGTGTATACACATCATATAGGAGACACTGATACTGGAGTACATATATCACATAGGAGACACTATGACTGCTGTCTTCATCAGGGGGACGAGAGTGCATAGCTGGCAATCTACGCCTACAAATAGTGTTCTGATGATGGTTAATCCTTTATTCCATGTGCCACTGCATTCAATAGCAAATTCTGTGTGCATGTGCTCACAGTACAAGGAAGCATTAGAGGGCTGGCGGTGGGGAGACAGGGCCGGTGTTCTGAGCACTGCGGTACCCGCCCTCGGATGCCTAGTTGCAGAAATCAGCAATGCAGATGGATCTGGTCTTTAGACACACATAAAAGTCTTCTGTCACCAGATTTTATAGCACAAATTGCATACATTATTAAGTAGATCTCTTAGACGTTATGAGGCTGGTGTACTTACTTTTTACAATTCATGTCAGAGTGGCTGTATATTCCTCTTTAAAAGTTTTACCGCCTGATATTAAAATGAGCATTTTACAGGCTCATAAAATGTTTATTTTGATATCAGGCATGAAATATCAAAGCAAGTACACAAGCCTCATCAGGTTTAATATTGTATGCAGTGTATATTGTGAGATCTGGTGACAGTTTCTAACTACTTAAATGCCTTAATGTGCTCAAATTGCAATTGATGTTTAGGTGGTTTGATGTGGGTTTACATTTATTCAGACATTGTCACTCCCTCACAAGACAGTTGAATAATAATGAGTTACCATGACAGATGTTCCTTTGTGTTCCTTTGAAAAAAAAAATGTCAGTCACTTTGATTCCCCCCCGAAAAAAATTATATAAAAATGTTGAATGCTCCACATAAACATGACATCTCACCCTATAAAACCAAATCCCTCTTACAATTATATTAACAGAAAAGCAGAAAAATGAAAAAGGGAAAAATAGCAATACAAACCACATTCTTTGTACGAAGTTCTAAATTTTCTAAGAGCAGTAAATATGTATAGGCTTTTAAAAAAGTTTAAATGTAACTGTGTGTAGATATAATAAACAGATAGATAGATTTGACATTGCAGTAATTAGACTGAACTGGAAAATTAGAGGGTAATCTATCTTGCACAATGAACACAAAAAATAAACATGAAAAATTGCAGAATTCTGATATTATTTTTCCATTTTACCACATCTCATGTTTTGATTGGATTATATGGTCATGGTATCAAGTTTCGAATGCTCGGACCACATTATGGGTGTCAGAACCGAGCATTCCTACATGAACAGTTTCCTGGAAACATGAACAGTTTCCTGGAAAGGGGATTGGTTGGCGTGGGCCAGTTGAACGGCCACCAAGGTCTCCCAATCTGATTCCCTTAGACTTTTACCTTTGGGGTCATCTGAAGGCAATTGTCTATGCTGTGAAGATACAAGATGTGCAGCTTCTGAAACAGATACTGGAAGCCTGTGCTAGCATTTCTTCTGCGGTGTTGCTATCAGTGTGTGAAGAGTGGGAGAAGAGGCTTGCATTGACAATCCAACCTAATGGGCAGCACTTTGAATACATTTTATAAAAGGTCATAAACTTGTAAATAGCTCATGAAAGAATAAAGGTATGCTAAAACCAAGTACACCATTGTTTTTCTTGTGAAATTCTCAATAAGTTTGAAGTGTCATATGACCCTCTTCCCATTAGAAAAAATAAAGTTGGATCCAAAATGTCCAACTTCAAAATCGCCACCATCATCACCACCCATCTTGAAAAGTTTTCCCCCTCCCATATACTACTGTGCCACAAACAGGAGGTTGCTATCACCAAACATTCCCATTTTATTTAGGTGTATCCATATAAATGGCCCACCCTGTATTTAACCCCTTAGTGACAGAGCCAATTTGGTACTTAATGACCAGGCCAATTTTTACAATTCTGACCACTGTCACTTTATGAGGTTATAACTCTGGAACGCTTCAACGGATCCCGCTGATTCTGAGATTGTTTTTTCGTGACATATTGTACTTCATGTTAGTGGTAACATTTCTTCGATATTACTTGCGATTATTTATGAAAAAAACGGAAATATGGCGAAAATTTTTAAAATTTTGCAATTTTCAAACTTTGTATTTTTATGCCCTTAAATCAGAGAGATATGTCACGAAAAATAGTTAATAAATAACATTTCCCACATGTCTACTTTACATCAGCACAATTTTGGAAACAAAATTTTTTTTTGTTAGGGAGTTATAAGGGTTAAAAGTTGACCAGCAATTTCTCATTTTTACAACACCATTTTTTTTTAGGGACCACATCACATTTGAAGTCATTTTGAGGGGTCTGTTATGGCTGGCAATCAGGCCACACAGCGTGCAGTAATCAGCGCACATACAGAGATCTGGCAATAACCAAAAACAATAGGACGAGCTCTGAGACGTGGAATCTCTGTAGACTGCAGTACCTGATCTATCCTCACACAACTATAAGCAGCAGTGGATTGCGCCTATCACTACCTATGCAACTCGACACTGCCTGAGGAGCTGACTAGCCTGCAGATAGAAATACAAGCCTGACTTACCTCAGAGAAATACCCCAAAGGAATAGGCAGCCCCCCACATATAATGACTGTTAGCAAGATGAAAAGACAAACGTAGGAATGAAATAGATTCAGCAAAGTGAGGCCCGATATTCTAGACAGAGCGAGGATAGCAAAGAGAACTATGCAGTCTACAAAAAACCCTAAAACGAAAACCACGCAAAGGGGCAAAAAGACCCACCGTGCCGAACTAACAGCACGGCGGTGCACCCCTTTGCTTCTCAGAGCTTCCAGCAAAAGTTAATAGCAAGCTGGACAGAAAAAACAGAAAACAAACTAGAAGCACTTATCTAGCAGAGCAGCAGGCCCAAGGAAAGATGCAGTAGCTCAGATCCAACACTGGAACATTGACAAGGAGCAAGGAAGACAGACTCAGGTGGAGCTAAATAGCAAGGCAGCCAACGAGCTCACCAAAACACCTGAGGGAGGAAGCCCAGAGACTGCAATACCACTTGTGACCACAGAAGTGAACTCAGCCACAGAATTCACAACAGTACCCCCCCCTTGAGGAGGGGTCACCGAACCCTCACCAGAACCCCCAGGCCGACCAGGATGAGCCACATGAAAGGCACGAACAAGATCTGGGGCATGGACATCAGAGGCAAAAACCCAGGAATTATCTTCCTGAGCATAACCCTTCCATTTGACCAGATACTGGAGTTTCCGTCTAGAGACACGAGAATCCAAAATCTTCTCCACAATATACTCCAATTCCCCCTCCACCAAAACAGGGGCAGGAGGCTCCACAGATGGAACCATAGGTGCCACGTATCTCCTCAACAACGACCTATGGAATACATTATGTATGGAAAAGGAGTCTGGGAGGGTCAGACGAAAAGACACCGGATTGAGAATCTCAGAAATCCTATACGGACCAATAAAACGAGGTTTAAATTTAGGAGAGGAAACCTTCATAGGAATATGACGAGAAGATAACCAAACCAGATCCCCAACACGAAGTCGGGGTCCCACACGGCGTCTGCGATTAGCGAAAAGCTGAGCCTTCTCCTGGGACAAGGTCAAATTGTCCACTACCTGAGTCCAGATCTGCTGCAACCTGTCCACCACAGAATCCACACCAGGACAGTCCGAAGACTCAACCTGTCCTGAAGAGAAACGAGGATGGAAGCCAGAATTGCAGAAAAATGGAGAGACCAAGGTAGCCGAGCTGGCCCGATTATTAAGGGCGAACTCAGCCAACGGCAAAAATGACACCCAATCATCCTGGTCAGCGGAAACAAAACATCTCAGATATGTTTCCAAGGTCTGATTGGTTCGTTCAGTCTGGCCATTAGTCTGAGGATGGAAGGCCGAGGAAAAAGATAGGTCAATGCCCATCCTACCACAAAAGGCTCGCCAGAACCTCGAGACAAACTGGGAACCTCTGTCAGAAACAATATTCTCAGGAATGCCATGTAAACGAACCACATGCTGGAAGAACAAAGGCACCAAATCAGAGGAGGAAGGCAATTTAACCAAGGGCACCAGATGGACCATTTTAGAAAAGCGATCACAGACCACCCAAATGACCGACATTTTTTGAGAAACGGGAAGGTCAGAAATGAAATCCATCGAAATATGTGTCCAAGGCCTCTTCGGGACCGGCAAGGGCAAAAGCAACCCACTGGCACGTGAACAGCAGGGCTTAGCCCTAGCACAAATTCCACAGGACTGCACAAAAGCACGCACATCCCGTGACAGAGATGGCCACCAGAAGGATCTAGCAACCAACTCCCTGGTACCAAAGATTCCTGGATGACCGGCCAGCACCGAACAATGAAGTTCAGAGATAACTTTACTAGTCCACCTATCAGGGACGAACAGTTTCTCGGCCGGACAACGATCAGGTTTATTAGCCTGAAATTTCTGCAACACTCTCCGCAAATCAGGGGAGATGGCAGACACAATGACTCCTTCCTTGAGGATACTCGCCGGCTCAGATAACCCCGGAGAGTCGGGCACAAAACTCCTAGACAGAGCATCCGCCTTCACATTTTTAGAGCCCGGAAGGTATGAAATCACAAAATCAAAACGAGCAAAAAATAACGACCAACGGGCCTGTCTAGGATTCAAGCGCTTGGCAGACTCAAGATAAGTAAGGTTCTTATGATCAGTCAAAACCACCACGCGATGCTTAGCACCCTCAAGCCAATGACGCCACTCCTCGAATGCCCACTTCATGGCCAGCAACTCTCGGTTGCCCACATCATAATTACGCTCAGCAGCAGAAAATTTCCTGGAAAAGAAAGCACATGGTTTGAACACTGAGCAACCAGAACCTCTCTGTGACAAAACCGCCCCTGCACCAATCTCAGAAGCATCAACCTCGACCTGGAACGGAAGAGAAACATCAGGTTGACACAACACAGGGGCACAGCAAAAACGACGCTTCAACTCCTGAAAAGCTTCCACGGCAGCAGAAGACCAATTAACCAAATCAGCACCCTTCTTGGTCAAATCGGTCAATGGTCTGGCAATGCTAGAAAAATTACAGATGAAGCGACGATAAAAATTAGCAAAGCCCAGGAATTTCTGCAGACTTTTTAGAGATGTCGGCTGAGTCCAATCCTGGATGGCCTGAACCTTAACCGGATCCATCTCGATAGTAGAAGGGGAAAAGATGAACCCCAAAAATGAAACTTTCTGCACACCGAAGAGACACTTTGATCCCTTCACGAACAAGGAATTAGCACGCAGTACCTGGAAAACCATTCTGACTTGCTTCACATGAGACTCCCAATCATCTGAGAAGATCAAAATGTCATCCAAGTAAACAATCAAGAATTTATCCAGATACTCACGGAAAATGTCATGCATAAAAGACTGAAAAACAGATGGAGCATTGGCAAGTCCGAACGGCATCACCAGATACTCAAAATGACCCTCGGGCGTATTAAATGCCGTTTTCCATTCATCTCCCTGCCTGATTCTCACCAGATTATACGCACCACGAAGATCAATCTTAGTAAACCAACTAGCCCCCTTAATCCGAGCAAACAAGTCAGATATCAATGGCAAGGGATACTGAAACTTAACAGTGATCTTATTAAGAAGGCGGTAATCAATACACGGTCTTAGCGAACCATCCTTCTTGGCTACAAAAAAGAACCCTGCTCCCAATGGTGACGACGATGGGCGAATATGTCCCTTCTCCAGGGACTCCTTCACATAACTGCGCATAGCGGTGTGTTCAGGTACGGACAAATTAAATAAACGACCCTTAGGGAATTTACTACCAGGAATCAAATCGATAGCACAATCACAATTCCTATGCGGAGGTAGGGCATCAGACTTGGACTCTTCAAATACATCCTGAAAGTCCGACAAGAACTCTGGGATGTCAGAAGGAATGGATGACGAAATAGACAAAAATGGAACATCACCATGTACTCCCTGACAACCCCAGCTGGTTACCGACATAGAGTTCCAATCCAATACTGGATTATGGGTTTGTAGCCATGGCAACCCCAACACGACCACATCATGCAAATTATGCAGTACCAGAAAGCGAATAACTTCCTGATGTGCAGGAGCCATGCACATGGTCAGCTGGGCCCAGTACTGAGGCTTATTCTTGGCCAAAGGTGTAGCATCAATTCCTCTCAACGGAATAGGACACCGCAAAGGCTCCAAGAAAAATCCACAACGTTTAGCATAATCCAAATCCATCAGATTCAGGGCAGCGCCTGAATCCACAAACGCCATGACAGAATATGATGACAAAGAGCACATTAAGGTAATGGACAAAAGGAATTTGGACTGTACAGTACCAATAACGGCAGAGCTATCGAACCGCCTAGTGCGTTTAGGACAATTAGAAATAGCATGAGTAGAATCACCACAATAGAAACACAGTCTGTTCAGACGTCTGTGTTCGTGCCGTTCTACTTTAGTCATAGTCCTGTCGCACTGCATAGGCTCAGGCTTACTCTCAGACAATACCGCCAGATGGTGCACAGATTTACGCTCGCGCAAGCGACGACCGATCTGAATGGCCAAGGACATAGACTCATTCAAACCAGCAGGCATAGGAAATCCCACCAATACATCCTTAAGAGCTTCAGAGAGACCCTTTCTGAACAAAGCCGCTAGTGCAGATTCATTCCACAGAGTGAGTACTGACCATTTCCTAAATTTCTGACAATATACTTCTACATCATCCTGACCCTGGCATAAAGCCAGCAGATTTTTCTCAGCTTGATCCACTGAATTAGGCTCATCGTAAAGCAATCCCAGCGCCTGGAAAAATGCATCAACATTACTCAATGCAGAATCTCCTGGTGCAAGAGAAAACGCCCAGTCCTGTGGGTCGCTGCGCAAAAAAGAAATAATAATCAAAACCTGTTGAATAGGATTACCAGAAGAATGAGGTTTCAAGGCCAAAAATAGCTTACAATTATTTCTGAAGCTCAGGAACTTAGTTCTGTCACCAAAAAACAAATCAGGAATCGGAATTCTTGGTTCTAGCATCGATTTCTGATCAATAGTATCTTGAATCTTTTGTACATTTACAACGAGATTATCCATTGAGGAGCACAGAGCCTGAATATCCATGTCCACAGCTGTGTCCTGAAGCACTCTAATGTCTAGGGGAAAAAAAAGACTGAAGACAGAGCTAAGAAAAAAAAATGATGTCAGGATTTCTTTTTTCCCTCTATTGGAAATCATTGGAGTGGCTCCTTGTACTGTTATGGCTGGCAATCAGGCCACACAGCGTGCAGTAATCAGCGCACATACAGAGATCTGGCAATAACCAAAAACAATAGGACGAGCTCTGAGACGTGGAATCTCTGTAGACTGCAGTACCTGATCTATCCTCACACAACTATAAGCAGCAGTGGATTGCGCCTATCACTACCTATGCAACTCGACACTGCCTGAGGAGCTGACTAGCCTGCAGATAGAAATACAAGCCTGACTTACCTCAGAGAAATACCCCAAAGGAATAGGCAGCCCCCCACATATAATGACTGTTAGCAAGATGAAAAGACAAACGTAGGAATGAAATAGATTCAGCAAAGTGAGGCCCGATATTCTAGACAGAGCGAGGATAGCAAAGAGAACTATGCAGTCTACAAAAAACCCTAAAACGAAAACCACGCAAAGGGGCAAAAAGACCCACCGTGCCGAACTAACAGCACGGCGGTGCACCCCTTTGCTTCTCAGAGCTTCCAGCAAAAGTTAATAGCAAGCTGGACAGAAAAAACAGAAAACAAACTAGAAGCACTTATCTAGCAGAGCAGCAGGCCCAAGGAAAGATGCAGTAGCTCAGATCCAACACTGGAACATTGACAAGGAGCAAGGAAGACAGACTCAGGTGGAGCTAAATAGCAAGGCAGCCAACGAGCTCACCAAAACACCTGAGGGAGGAAGCCCAGAGACTGCAATACCACTTGTGACCACAGAAGTGAACTCAGCCAGAGAATTCACAACAGGGGTCTATATGATAGAAAATAATGAAGTGTGACACCATTCTAAAAACTACACCCCTCAAGGTTCTCAAAACCACATTCAAGAAGTTTATTAACCCTTTACGTGCTTCACAGGAACTGAAACAATGTGGAAGGAAAAAATGAACATTTAACTTTTTTTTGCAAACATCTTAATTCAGGACCATTTTTTTTATTTTCACAAGTGTAAAAACAGAAATGTAACCATAAATTTTGTTATGCAATTTCTCCTGAATACGCCAATACCCCATATGTGGGGGTAAACCACTGTTAGGGCGCACCGCAGAACTTAGAAGTGAAGGAGCGCCGTTTGACTTTTTCAATGCAGAATTGGCTGGAATTGAGATTGGACGCCATGTCGCATTTGCAGACCCCCTGATGTGCCTAAACAGTGGAAACTCCCCACAAGTGACACCATTTTGGAAACTAGACCCCTTAAGGAACTTATCTAGATGTGTGGTGAGCACTTTGAACCCCCAAGTGCTTCACAGAAGTTTATAACGTAGAGCCGTGAAAATAAAAAATCGCTGTTGTTTACACAAAAATGATCTTTTCGCCCACAAATTCTTATTTTCACAAGGGTAACAGGAGAAATTAGACCACAAAAGTTGTTGTGCAATTTCTCCTGAGTACGCTGATACCCAATATGTGGGGGTAAACAACTGTTAGGGCGCACCGCAGAGCTTGGAAGAGAAGGAGTGCCGTTTTACTTTTTCAATGTAGAATTGGCTGGAATTGAGATTGGACGCCATGTCGCGTTTGGAGAGCCCCTGATGTGCCTAAACAGTGGAAACCCCCCACAAGTAACACCATTTTGGAAACTAGACCCCTTAAGGAACTTATCTAGATGTGTGGTGAGCACTTTGAACCCCCAAGTGCTTCACAGAAGTTTATAACGTAGAGCCGTGAAAAAAAAAACTGCATTTTTTCTACAAAATTGATCTTTTTGCCCACAAATTTTTATTTTCACAAGGGTAACAGGAGAAATTAGACCACTAAAGTTGTTGTGCAATTTCTCCTGAGTACGTCGATACCCAATATGTGGGGGTAAACCACTGTTTGGGCGCACCGCAGAGCTTGGAAGAGAAAGAGTGCCGTTTTACTTTTTCAATGTAGAATTGGCAGGAATTGAGATCGGACACCATGTCGCGTTTGGAGAGCCCCTGATGTGCCTAAACAGTAGAAATCCCCCACAAGTGACCCCATTTTGGAAACTAGACCCCCCATGGAACTTATCTAGATGTGTGGTGAGAACCTTGAATGCCCAAGTGCTTCACAGAAGTTTATAATGCAGAGCGTGAAAATAAAAAATGTTTTTTTTTCCACAAAAAAGATTTTTTAGCCCCCAAGTTTTTATTTTCACAAGGGTAACAAGAGAAATTGGACCCCAAAAGTTGTTGTCCAATTTGTCCTGAGTATGCTGGTACCCCATATGTGGGGGTAAACCACTGTTTGGGCGCACGGCAGAGCTCGGAAGGAAGGAGCGCCGTTTTGGAATGCAGACTTTGATAGAATGGTCTGCGGGTATTATGTTGCGTTTGCAGAGCCCCTGATGTACCTAACCAGTAGAAACCCTCCACAAGTGACCCCATTTTGGAAACTAGACCCCCCAAGGAACTTATCTAGATGTGTGGTGAGAACTTTGAATGCCCAAGTGCTTCACAGAAGTTTAGAATGCAGAGTCGTGAAAATAAAAAATATTTTTTTTTCCACAAAAAAGATATTGTAGCCCCCAAGTTTTTATTTTCACAAGGGTAACAGGAGAAATTGGACTGCAATAGTTGTTGTCCAATTTATCCCGAGTACGCTGATGCGCCATATGTGGGGGTAAACCACTGTTTGGGCGCACGGCAGAGCTCGGAAGGGAAGGAGCGCCTTTTTGGAATGCAGACTTTGATAGAATGGTCTGTGGGCATTATGTTGCGATTGCAGAGCCCCTGATGTACCTAAACTGTAGTAACCCCCCACAAGTGACCCCATTTTGGAAACTAGACCCCCCAAGGAACTTATCTAGATGTGTGGTGAGAACTTTGAATGCTCAAGTGCTTCACAGAAGTTTAGAATGCAGAGTCGTGAAAATAAAAAATATTTTTTTTTCCACAAAAAAGATATTGTAGCCGCCAAGTTTTTATTTTCACAAGGGTAACAGGAGAAATTGGACTGCAATAGTTGTTGTTGACTTTTTGAGCGCAAAATTGGCTGTCGTGTTTGGAGACCCCCTGATGTACCTAAACAGTGGAAACCCCCCAATTCTAGCTCCAACCCTAACCCCAACACACCCCTAACCCTAATCCCAACCTGATCCATAATCCTAATCACTAACCCTAACCATAATCACAACCCTTACCCCAAAACAACCCTAATGTCAACCCTAACCATAACCCTAATCAAAACCCTAAATCCAACACACCCCTAATCCTAATCTCAACCCTAACCTCAAACCTAACCCTAATCCAAATACACCCCTAATCACAACCCTAACCTTAACCCTAATCCCAAACCTAACCCTAATCCCAAGCGTAACCCTAATGCCAACCCTAACCCTAATACCAACCCTAATCCAAACCCTAACACTAATCCCAGCTCTAACCCTAACTTTAGCCCCAACCCTAGCCCTAACTTTAGCCCCAACCCTAACCCTAGCCCTAAGGCTACTTTCACACTTGCGTCGTTTGGCATTCCGTCGCAATCCGTCGTTTTGGACAAGAAACGGATCCTGCAAATGTGCCCGCAGGATGCGTTTTTTGCCCATAGACTTGTATTGCCGACGGATCGTGATGGATGGCCACACGTCGCGTCCGTCGTGCACTGGATCAGTTGTGTTTTGGTGGAGCGTCGGCACAAAAAAACGTTCAATGAAACGTTTTTTTGTACGTCGCATCCGCCATTTCTGACCGCACATGCGTGGCCGTAACTCCGCCTCCTCCTCCCCAGGACATAGATTGGGCAGCGGATGCGTTGAAAAACTACAGCTGCTGCCCACGTTGTGCACAATTTTCACGTGCGTCGGTATGTCGGGCCGACGCATTGCGACGGCCCCGTACCGACGTAAGTGTGAAAGAAGCCTAACCCTAAATTTAGCCCCAACCCTAACCCTAAATTTAGCCCCAACCCTAACCCTAAATTTAGCCCCAACCCTAGCCCTAACCCTAACCCTACCCCTAACCCTAACCCTAGCCCTACCCCTAACCCTAACCCTACCCCTAACCCTACCCCTAACCCTACCCCTAACCCTACCCCTACCCCTAACCCTACCCCTAACCCTACCCCTAACCTTAACCCTACCCCTAACCCTACCCCTAACCCTAACCCTAACCCTACCCCTAACCCTAATTTTAGCCCCAACTGCTGTTCTCCTGCCGGCCGGCAGATGGAGACAGATGGCGGGCGCACTGGGCATGCGTCCGCCATGTTCTTCTGCCGGCGGCCAGGAGGAGCAGCAAGAGGATCCAGGGACCTAGGTGAGTATGCTAGGGTCCCCGAATCCCCCTATTTCTCTGTCCTCTGATGTGCGATCACATCAGAGGACAGAGAATTACACTTTACTTTTTTTTTTTTTTTTTGCGCTCGCCGGTAAACAGTTAATTACCGGCGATCGCAAAACAGGGGTCGGTAATACCGACCCCGATCATGCTCTTTGGGGTCTCGGCTACCCCCGGCAGCCGAGACCCCAAAGATTCTCCCGGTGCCGGCCGGCGGGCGCACTGCGCATGCGCCCGCCATTTTGAAGATGGCGGCGCCCACCAGGAGACACGAGGAGCATCGGGGGAGCTAGGTGAGTATTGGGGGGCCACCTGGGACCCCTTTTCTCTGTCCTCCGATGTGCGATCACATCAGAGGACAGAGAAATTAAAAAGAGATCGCGTTTTTTTTTTTTTTTTTTGCGATCGCCGGTAAACGGTTAATACTAGAGTTGTGCTTGGACCAGTGGTTGTTACTATTCAATCTCTTGTCCGGACCTTGTTCTGGTTCTACATGACAATTTTATTTTTTGTATACCGTATATCTTTTGGCATTTTGGATTATCAGTCACTCGATGTAGATATTATTAGGCATACTAGAAATTGTGTTATGCCTTTTTTCTTATTGTGGAAAGTGATAAAATTGGCTGTTACATGTGAATGCATATTTAACAGTAATGAAGCTTTGAAAATGATAATATTTGATAATGGGGTGTTTTTTTCACAATATTTCAGCATGTATATTACATTTGCTGCACTAAATAACTTGACATAGTGCCAGTCCAGTTCTGACACATATAAATGTATGAAACTCAAATGTGAATCTACCAAAATTACTGCAGTTAACGGGAATTGGTCAGCATGTTTTTGCTATGTAAACTGAAGACAGCATGAGGTAGGGGCTGAGACACCGATTTCAGGGATGTGTCACTGATTAAAGCGAACCTGTCAGCAGGATTTTCCTAAGTAAGCTACAGGCATTGTCAGGTTGGCAATGTTAAACTGATTAAAATGATACCTGGGGTGAAGAAATCCATCTTGTGGTTCTTGTGTAATCAGTGTTAGAAGTTTTCAGTTAATGAGATTCTCATGCTCCGGGATGGGACCATAGGCAGAGTCTTGTTCCTCATCATAGAGACAGAGAGAGAGAGAGACTATTTGTGTTATGGGGCAGCCTCTGGGCAGGTCTTTCCTTGGTTTCTCTGGCTTAAAGCAGGAAGATAAGACTCTGCCTGCAGTCCGGCCCCAGAGCACGGGCATCTCATTAGCTGAAAACTTCTAACACTGATTACACAAGAACCACAAGACAGATTCATCTCAGGTATCATTTTAATTAGTATAATAGCACCAACCTGACAGTGTCTGTAGTTTACTTGGCAAAATCTTGCTGACAGGTTCACTTTAAGGTATGTGCTGCTGTTTCTATACAATGAATGTTTTATCACTAGGATATTATCATTGCCTGCTCTACAGCCATTGTGAACCCTGCTACATTCTACATCTAAATACTCTGATTGTATCACAACTGCTGCACCCAGTAAACTAAATTAGGGTGTATTTTCCTACATTATACTGCTCTCAGATGAGGTAGCAAAAAACCTGGTGATACATTTATTTTAATCTGGCAAATATACAGAAAGTCAAATGATTTCATTTCAAGAAGAAAATAACAATAAAAGTGTAACAAAAACAACAAACATAGATAAAATTAACCTTTATATACTTCACATTCACTATTACATTATACATGAGTACAATGTAAAAAGCTGAGCAAATTGCTCAAGCTGATAAACCGATCATGCCTATAATCATGGATACGAGACAGCTGACACTTCATAAAGATAATTATATCACTAAGTATATTCATTACATTCAGCTTGCCAAATTTTTTAAAATAAAACCACTTGGCATAATAAAATTCTAAAGCACCAAAGAAAGCTATTTCAATTTGGTAAAAACGATTTTCACTTATGCTTAGGGCATCTGCTGTGGCCCCTTCTGTGAAGCCTGACAGTACTGACTCATCCAACCATTCATGCCCAACTGTCTTGCTAACATTACACTGGGGCACACTTGATGTCTTCAAAGCCCCTATTTATTTGGCCTTATTAAAAAATCACAAACGTATTGCCTATATCAGACATGGACATGCTACTAGCAGTGGGTCATTTGCAAATATTTTACATTATTCTATTACCAAGTACTCACTTTATGAAAAGACTATCATCCATGCTTGTGTCCTTTATGTACACTACATGGACAAAAGCCTTGGAAGTCACATATAAATCAATGAATTCAGGTTTTACATTCAGTCCTTTTGCTATAACTTATAAAATCAATTTTCTAGCTGAGGAGTCTGCATTTACAAATATTTGTGTCATTCTAAAGCGCTTGCAAAATTCATGGATGGTACTTTATTAGGATGTCACCGAGGAAACTGGTCAGTTTTTCTCCATAAATATTCCTCCATCAACTCTACGTGGTGTTTTTGGAATATGAAACTATTTAGAAATCAAATCAACTCAACCATGAACTATAAGACCACATAAAGTTACAAAGCCAGGTCATGGAGTGTTGAGATGCACAGTGCATAAAGCTCACTAATCCTCTGATTACTAGTGTTGAACGATAACTTCCGATATCAGAAAGTATCGGTATCGGATTGGATCGGCCGATATTCAAAAAATATCGGATATCGCCGATACCGATACCCGATCCCAATGCAAGTCAATGGGACCAAAATATCAGAATTAAAATAAACCCTTTCTTTCCTTGTAGGTTAATTCTACATGAAGGAAAACAACTAAGAATAATGCAGGATGTATTTGGGGAGGGGGCGGAGACATTAAAGGCATAGAGGTTTAGCCCAATCAAATAGAATAGCATGATTTTTTTTTTTTTTAAAGATGTTCGGAGTGACAAAGATATTGACTATGTAATTTTTTTTTTATTTTGTCAGATATTGATGTTTCACTATTCCACGCCCTTCCCCTTATTTTTTTTTACTTTTCCCACACTTTCATCTTCGTCATCATCAGCATCTTTGACATCAACTTCGTCTTCACCTTATTCATCTTCTTCTTCATCTTCTACCTATTTTTTTTTTATTACATTCTTCATATTCATTTTATTCAACTATTATTATTCTTCCTATTCTACATATTCATTTTATTCAACTGTTATTATTCTTCCTATTCTACTTCTTCATCATATTCTCATTTGTGACAGGCATTCCTGTAGTTGTTATCTATAAAAGTTTGAAGATTACACCTTCCGTTTTGCCTGTCACAAAAGTTACATTTGTCCGCGTTCAGTTTGGCCTGCAGCATCAGGCTTTATCCAGGGGCACCACGAGGAGGAACGGACTCACCCCTATACACTGCTTAGTCTTCTTCTGCATATAATTTAGATAATATCTTTTGCTCTGATATTAAGTGTTATGCTTAATGTTCTTCTGCTCTTTGTTCTGCAGCCTCTTGTTCTTCTGCTTCTCGGTCTTCCATGTCGTCGTCTCCAGGGTCGTCGTCTCCAGTGTCGTCGTCTTCTCCGCCGTCGTCGTCTCCGCCATCGTCGTCGTCATCGGGGTGGTCTTCAGGGTCGTCATCTCCAGGGTCGTTGTCATCTCACTGGTTGTCGTCTCTGGTGTCGTCGTCATCTTAGGGGTGGTCTTCCGGGTCGTCGACTTTAGGGTCTTCAACTTGGAAATGTAGCAGAAGGTACAAGAAGGCTGAGAAAATGCCAAGAACCAGCTGATGGAACTGGAACTCGGATGGCTACCCGAAGGTTCAAGAGCCTATGGAACTACCGAGGACCAGCTGACGTTACTGGAACCCGGTTACTAAGCAGGAGGTACCCGTGCTAAAAAGCACTACCAAGGACCGCCTGACGTTGGCGGAACTCGGATACCCAGAAGGAGGCACCTAAGCCAAAGGCTCTGCCCGGAACCAGCTGACGTTACTGGAACCAGGATGGGGAGCAGAAGGTACAAGAGCAAAAGACACTGCCGAGAACCAGCTGACGGTACTGGAACCCGGATGGGTAGCCGAAGGTCCAAGAGCCAATGGAACTACCGAGGACCAGCTGACGTTACTGGAACCCGGTTACTAAGCAGGAGGTACCCGTGCCTGAAAGCACTACCAAGGACCACCTGACGTTGGTGGAACTTGGATACCCAGAAGGAGGCACCTAAGCCAAAGGCTCTGCCCGGAACCAGCTGACGGTACTGGAACCAGGATGGGGAGCAGAAGGTACAAGAGCAAAAGACACTGCCGAGAACCAGCTGATGGTGCTGGAACCAGGATGTGGACAAGAAGGTCCACAGGAGAGGAGAGAACAGCTAGGCCGCGAGGCAGCCGCAGTTACCGAACCCCAACAGTCCTACAGGGGGAGCTTGGCCTACTGGCACTACAGAACCAGCCTTGACTGCCAATTCATGCAGCCCACATAGGAAGCTCCTAAACTGGAGGCACCCTGGAGTTGGCTAACCCGACCGCAACACGACGGGGCAAGCATAGGCGTCTCAGTGAGCTTGACACTACCCGGAAACAGCTGACGGTGCTGGAACCAGGCTGGGCACGAGGGAGTACCCGTGACAAAAACACTGCCGGGAACCAGCTGGCAGTGCTGGAACCCGGATGCGTTGCCGCAGTGTGCAAGAGCCAATGGCACCGAGGACCAGCTGACGGTGCTGGAACCCGGTTACTAAGCTGTAGTTGCCCGCACTTAAAAGCACTACCAAGGACCGCCTGGCGTTGGCGGAACTCGGATACCCAGGAGGAGGCACCTAAGCCAAAGGCTCTGCCCGGAACCAGCTGGCGGTGCTGGAACCAGGTGGTGGACCAGAAGGTCCACAGGAGAGGAGAGAACAGCTAGGCCACGAGGCAGCCGCAGTTACCGAACCCCAACAGTCCTACAGGGGGAGCTTGGCCTACTGGCACTACAGAACCAGCCTTGACTGCCAATTCACGCAGCCCACATAGGAAGCTCCTAAACTGGAGGCACCCTGGAGTTGGCTAACCCGACCGCAACACGACGGGGCAAGCATAGGCGTCTCAGTGAGCTTGACACTACCCGGAAACAGCTGACGGTGCTGGAACCAGGCTGGGCACGAGGGAGTACCCGTGACAAAAACACTGCCGGGAACCAGCTGGCGGTGCTGGAACCCGGATGCGTTGCCCCAGTGTGCAAGAGCCAATGGCCCGAGGACCAGCTGACGGTGCTGGAACCCGGTTACTAAGCTGTAGGTGCCCGCGCTTAAAAGCACTACCAAGGACCGCCTGGCGTTGGCGGAACTCGGATACCCAGGAGGAGGCACCTAAGCCAAAGGCTCTGCCCGGAACCAGCTGGCGGTGCTGGAACCAGGTGGTGGACCAGAAGGTCCACAGGAGAGGAGAGAACAGCTAGGCCACGAGGCAGCCGCAGTTACCGAACCCCAACAGTCCTACAGGGGGAGCTTGGCCTACTGGCACTACAGAACCAGCCTTGACTGCCAATTCACGCAGCCCACATAGGAAGCTCCTAAACTGGAGGCACCCTGGAGTTGGCTAACCCGACCGCAACACGACGGGGCAAGCATAGGCGTCTCAGTGAGCTTGACACTACCCGGAAACAGCTGACGGTGCTGGAACCAGGCTGGGCACGAGGGAGTACCCGTGACAAAAACACTGCCGGGAACCAGCTGGCGGTGCTGGAACCCGGATGCGTTGCCCCAGTGAGCAAGAGCCAATGGCACCGAGGATCAGCTGACGGTGCTGGAACCCGGTTACTAAGCTGTAGGTGCCCGCGCTTAAAAGCACTACCAAGGACCGCCTGGCGTTGGCGGAACTCGGATACCCAGGAGGAGGCACCTAAGCCAAAGGCTCTGGCCGGAACCAGCTGGCGGTGCTGGAACCAGGTGGTGGACCAGAAGGTCCACAGGAGAGGAGAGAACAGCTAGGCCGCGAGGCAGCCGCAGTTACCGAACCCCAACAGTCCTACAGGGGGAGCTTGGCCTACTGGCACTACAGAACCAGCCTTGACTGCCAATTCACGCAGCCCACATAGGAAGCTCCTAAGCTGGAGGCACCCTGGAGTTGGCTAACCCGACCGCAACATGACGGGACAAGCATAGGCGTCTCATTGAGCTTGACACTACCCGGAAACAGCTGACGGTGCTGGAACCAGGCTGGGCACGAGGGAGTACCCGTGACAAAAACACTGCCGGGAACCAGCTGGCGGTGCTGGAACCCGGATGCGTTGCCTATTCAAGATTGTCTTCCTAGAGCCCCAACTAGCGGTGTTGGAGCAAAGAGTAAGCAGGGGGAGCAGAGTGTAGGCCGAAGCCTGCACTGGAGGCAGCATTGTGTCTGCGTTGCGTTTGCAGGACACGATGCCGGCTACACAGCGGGGGAACAGCTGGCGGTGCTTAACCCCACTAACACATTGGCTGGTGTTTTTCTCTGTGCAGCTAGCATGTCTGGGCAAAAACTGGCGGTGTAAGAGCCCAGGGTCAGCAGGAGGAGGAGAGGAGCAGAGTGTAGGCCGAAGCCTAATTGAACCAATTTCAAAGGTAACCTTTAACCCACCATCCGGTGTTACAATGTAGAAGAGCCACACCTTGTGCAGCAGTAATGCTCCACAAGTGAGAGGTTGCTCTTTAAATTTTGCTCATTGCACACGCAGAATGAAAGACGTACACAATTTTGCCCATTGTACAGTAGAACTGTATTGGAGGCGTGACTTGTCTTTTTAAGGAGAGGCGGCACAGGTGTCCAAAAATAACGCCTTGGTGCTGGGCGCGGCCTCCTGAGCGTTGTTATTTGCTGTACAGGAGTCTGCGCTCTTGTTAGCCCTTGGCCATGCGCTGTGAGCGCTGACTGTCTTCTCACCTCATTTCACGTTGGCCGGTGCGGTTATCGATGGCCATGAATCCCAGACCCACAGTGTGTTTTCAATAATTCACACTGCGGGGCTGGGATTCATGGCCTTGTGCAGTAAATATGTTCGCCGCTCACAAATGTCCTTACACCTGCTTCAGACTGGGCGGCCTCAGCTGATCCCTTATCGCATGCCGCGGCCATGAGGCCGCACAGTCTGAAGAAGGCGGAAGGAGGGGAGTGAAGACAGGCGAAGATATGCACTGCTCGTGCCCATCAATCACTCCCTCGCAGTCAAAATATATGAGACAACGAGGGGCGTTGTGTCGGGCACGGCGGACGCACAGGCACAGGCAGCCAACCAATGATGTCAGAAGACGGGCAGCGCTACCAAGGGGGGTGCTGCGTGTCATTAAAAAGGAAAGTCACACCTCAGGGACATTGTAATGGTCTCTAATGAGACACATTTTGTACGTGTTGAGTTCCACGTGGGCAAGGAGAAAAAGTCAGCCACCTTGTACAAATGCAGCAGTACTGCTGTACAAGGTGGCTGTTCTACATAGAAACACCTGGGGGGGGCAGGTTCCCTTTAATTTCAGTTTAGGTGCCTGCGTGGCGTTTGCAGGTCACGTTGCCGGCTACACAGCAGGGGAACAGCTGGGGGTGCTGAACCCCACTAACACATTGGCTGGTGTTTTTCTCTGTGCAGCTAGCACTTCCGGGCACAAACTGGCGGTGTTAGAGCCCAGGGTCAGCAGGAGGAGGAGAGGAGCATAGTGTAGGCAGAAGCCTGCACTCGTGGCAGCTTTTGGTCTGTTGTGCCAGCATGGCTTGTGCTGGACATGTTGCCGACTACACAGCAGGGGAACAGCTGGCGGTGCTGAACCCCACTAACACATTGGCTGTTGTTTTTCTCTGTGCAGCTAGCACGTCCGGGCAAAAACTGGCGGTGTTAGAGCCCAGGGTCAGCAGGAGGAGGAGAGGAGCAGAGTGTAGGCCGAAGCCTGCACTGGTGGCAGCTTTTGGTCTGTTGTGCCAGCGTGGCTTGTGCTGGATACGTTGCCGACTACACAGCAGGGGAACAGCTGGCGGTGCTGAACCCCACTGACACATTGACTGTTGTGTTTTTCTCTGTGCAGCCAGCACTTCCGGGCCCCAACTGGCGTAGTTAGAGCCCAGGGTCTGCAGGAGGAGCAGAGTGTAGGCCGAAGCCTAATTGAACAAATTTCAAAGGTAACCTTTAACCCACCCTCAGGTGTTACAATGTTGAAGAGCCACACCTTGTGCAGCAGTAATGCTCCACAAGTGAAAGGTTGCTCTTTAAATTTTGCTCATTGCACACACACAATGAAATACGTACACAATTTTGCCTATTGTACAGTAGAACTGTATTGGAGGCGTGACTTGTCTTTGTAAGGAGACGAAGCACAGGTGCACATAAATAACGCCTTGGTGCTGGGCGCAGCCTCCTGAGCGTTGTTATTTGCTGTACAGGAGTCTGCGCTCTTGTTAGCCCTTGGCCATGCGCTGTGAGCGCTGACTGTCTTCTCACCTCATTTCACGTTGGCCGGTGCGGTTATCGATGGCCATGAATCCCAGACCCACAGTGTGTTTTCAATAATTCACACTGCAGGGCTGTGATTCATGGCCTTGCGCAGTAAATATGTTTGCCGCTCACTCATGTCCTTACACCTGCTTCAGACTGGGTGGCCTCAGCTGATCCCTTATCGCATGCTGCGGCCATGAGACCGCACAGTCTGAAGAAGGCGGAAGGAGATGAGTGAAGACAGGCGAAGATATGCACTGCTTGTGCCCATCAATCACACCCTCGCAGTCAAAATATATGAGACAACGAGGGCCGTTGTGTCGGGCAGGGCGGACGCACAGGCACAGGCAGCCAACCAATGATGTCAGAAGACGGACAGCGTTACCAAGGGGGGTGCGGCGTGTCATTTAAAAAGGAGAATCACACCTCAGGGGCAGTGAAATGGTCTGTAATGAGACACATTTTGTACGTGTTGAGTTCCACGTGGGCAAGGAGAAAAAGTCAGCCACCTTGTACAAATGCAGCAGTACTGCTGTACAAGGTGGCTGTTATACATAGAACCACCTGGGGGGGGGCAGGGTCCCTTTAATTTCAGTTCAGGTGCCTGCGTGGCGTTTTCAGGTCACGTTGCCAGCTACACAGCAGGGGAACAGCTGGCGGTGCTGAACCCCACTAACACATTGGCTGGTGTTTTTCTCTGTGCAGCTATCACGTCCGGGCAGAAACTGGCGTTGTTTGAGCCCAGGGTCAGCAGGAGGAGGAGAGGAGCAGAGTGTAGGCCGAAGCCTGCACTGGTGGCAGCTTTTGTTCTGTTTTGCCAGCGTGGCTTGTGCTGGACATGTTGCCGACTACACAGCAGGGGAACAGCTGGCGGTGCTAAACCCCACTGACACATTGACTGTTGTGTTTTTCTCTGTGCAGTCAGCACTTCCGGGCCCCAACTGGCGTAGTTAGAGCCCAGGGTCTGCATGAGGAGCAGAGTGTAGGCCGAAGCCTAATTGAACCAATTTCAAAAGTAACCTTTAACCCACCCTCAGATGTTACAATGTAGAAGAGCCACACCTTGTGCAGCAGTAATGCTCCACAAGTGAAAGGTTGCTCTTTAAATTTTGCTCATTGCACACGCAGAATGAAAGACGTACACAATTTTGCCCATTGTACAGTAAAACTGTATTGGAGGCGTGACTTGTCTTTTTAAGGAGACGCAGCACAGGTGTCCAAAATTACGCCTTGGTGCTGGGCGCAGCCTCCTGAGCGTTGTTATTTGCTGTACAGGAGTCTGCGCTCTTGTTATCCCTTGGCCATGGCCAGTTAGCGCTGCCCGTCTTATGACCTCATTTCATGTTGGCTGGTGCGGTTAACGATGGCCATGAATCCCAGACCCACAGTGTCTTTTCATAAAGTCACACTGCGGGGCTGGGATTCGTGGCCTTGCGCAGTAAATATGTTCGCCGCTCATACATGTCATTACACCTGCTTCAGACTGGGCGGCCTCAGCTGATCCCTTATCGCATGCCGCGGCCATGAGGCTGCACAGTCTGAAGAAGGCGGAAGGAGGGGAGTGAAGACAGGCGAAGATATGCACTGCTCGTGCCCATCAATCACACCCTCGCAGTCAAAATATATGAGACAACGAGTGGCGTTGTGGCGGGCAGGGCGGACGCACAGGCACAAGCAGCCAACCAATGATGTCAGAAGATGGGCAGCGCTACCAAGGGGGGTGCTGCGTGTCATTTAAAAAGGAGAATCACACCTCAGGGGCAGTGAAATGGTCTGTAATGAGACACATTTTGTACGTGTTGAGTTCCACGTGGGCAAGGAGAAAAAGTCAGCCACCTTGTACAAATGCAGCAGTACTGCTGTACAAGGTGGCTGTTATACATAGAAACACCTGGGGGGGGGTCAGGGTCCCTTTAATTTCAGTTCTGGTGCCTGCGTGGCATTTTGCAGGTCACGTTGCCGGCTACACAGCAGGGGAACAGCTGGCGGTGCTGAACCCCACTAACACATTGGCTGGTGTTTTTCTCTGTGCAGCTAGCACGTCCGGGCAAAAACTGGCGGTGTTAGAGCCCAGGGTCAGCAGAAGGAGAAGAGAGGAGCAGAGTGTAGGCCGCAGCCTGCACTGGTGGCAGCTTTTGGTCTGTTGTGTCAGCGTGGCTTGTGCTGGACACGTTGCCGACTACACAGCAGGGGAACAGCTGGCGGTGCTGAACCCCACTGACACATTGACTGTTGTGTTTTTCCCTGTACAGCCAGCACTTCCGGGCCCCAACTGGCGTAGTTAGAGCCCAGGGTCTGCAGGAGGAGCAGAGTGTAGGCCGAAGCCTAATTGAACCAATTTCAAAGGTAACCTTTAACCCACCCTCAGGTGTTACAATGTTGAAGAGCCATACCTTGTGCAGCAGTAATGCTCCACAAGTGAAAGGTTGCTCTTTAAATTTTGCTCATTGCACATGCAGAATGAAAGACATACACAATTTTGCCCATTGTACAGTAGAACTGTATTGGAGGCGTGACTTGTCTTTTTAAGGAGACGCGGCACAGGTGTCCAAAAATAACGCCTTGGTGCTGGGCGCAGCCTCCTGAGCGTTGTTATTTGCTGTACAGGAGTCTGCGCTCTTGTTAGCCCTTGGCCATGCGCTGTGAGCGCTGACTGTCTTCTCACCTCATTTCACGTTGGCCGGTGCGGTTATCGATGGCCATGAATCCCAGACCCACAGTGTGTTTTCAATAATTCACACTGCGGGGCTGGGATTCATGGCCTTGTGCAGTAAATATGTTCGCCGCTCACAAATGTCCTTACACCTGCTTCAGACTGGGCGGCCTCAGCTGATCCCTTATCGCATGCCGCGGCCATGAGGCCGCACAGTCTGAAGAAGGCGGAAGGAGGGGAGTGAAGACAGGCGAAGATTTGCACTGCTCGTGCCCATCAATCACACCCTCGCAGTCAAAATATATGAGACAACGAGTGGCGTTGTGGCGGGCAGGGCGGACGCACAGGCACAAGCAGCCAACCAATGATGTCAGAAGATAGGCAGCGCTATCAAGGGGGGTGCTGCGTGTCATTTAAAAAGGAGAATCACACCTCAGGGGCAGTGAAATGGTCTGTAATGAGACACATTTTGTACGTGTTGAGTTCCACGTGGGCAAGGAGAAAAAGTCAGCCACCTTGTACAAATGCAGCAGTACTGCTGTACAAGGTGGCTGTTATACATAGAACCACCTGGGGGGGGCAGGGTCCCTTTAATTTCAGTTCAGGTGCCTGCGTGGCGTTTGCAGGTCACGTTGCCAGCTACACAGCAGGGGAACAGCTGGCGGTGCTGAACCCCACTAACACATTGGCTGGTGTTTTTCTCTGTGCAGCTATCACGTCCGGGCAGAAACTGGCGTTGTTTGAGCCCAGGGTCAGCAGGAGGAGGAGAGGAGCAGAGTGTAGGCCGAAGCCTGCACTGGTGGCAGCTTTTGTTCTGTTTTGCCAGCGTGGCTTGTGCTGGACATGTTGCCGACTACACAGCAGGGGAACAGCTGGCGGTGCTGAACCCCACTGACACATTGACTGTTGTGTTTTTCTCTGTGCAGTCAGCACTTCCGGGCCCCAACTGGCGTAGTTAGAGCCCAGGGTCTGCATGAGGAGCAGAGTGTAGGCCGAAGCCTAATTGAACCAATTTCAAAAGTAACCTTTAACCCACCCTCAGATGTTACAATGTAGAAGAGCCACACCTTGTGCAGCAGTAATGCTCCACAAGTGAAAGGTTGCTCTTTAAATTTTGCTCATTGCACACGCAGAATGAAAGACGTACACAATTTTGCCCATTGTACAGTAAAACTGTATTGGAGGCGTGACTTGTCTTTTTAAGGAGACGCAGCACAGGTGTCCAAAATAACGCCTTGGTGCTGGGCGCAGCCTCCTGAGCGTTGTTATTTGCTGTACAGGAGTCTGCGCCCTTGTTATCCCTTGGCCATGGCCAGTTAGCGCTGCCCGTCTTATGACCTCATTTCATGTTGGCTGGTGCGGTTAACGATGGCCATGAATCCTAGACCCACAGTGTCTTTTCATAAAGTCACACTGCGGGGCTGGGATTCGTGGCCTTGCGCAGTAAATATGTTCGCCGCTCACACATGTCATTACACCTGCTTCAGACTGGGCGGCCTCAGCTGATCCCTTATCGCATGCCGCGGCCATGAGGCTGCATAGTCTGAAGAAGGCGGAAGGAGGGGAGTGAAGACAGGCGAAGATATGCACTGCTCGTGCCCATCAATCACACCCTCGCAGTCAAAATATATGAGACAACGAGTGGCGTTGTGGCGGGCAGGGCGGACGCACAGGCACAAGCAGCCAACCAATGATGTCAGAAGATGGGCAGCGCTACCAAGGGGGGTGCTGCGTGTCATTTAAAAAGCAGAATCACACCTCAGGGGCAGTGAAATGGTCTGTAATGAGACACATTTTGTACGTGTTGAGTTCCACGTGGGCAAGGAGAAAAAGTCAGCCACCTTGTACAAATGCAGCAGTACTGCTGTACAAGGTGGCTGTTATACATAGAAACACCTGGGGGGGGGTCAGGGTCCCTTTAATTTCAGTTCTGGTGCCTGCGTGGCGTTTTGCAGGTCACGTTGCCGGCTACACAGCAGGGGAACATCTGGCGGTGCTGAACCCCACTAACACATTGGCTGGTGTTTTTCTCTGTGCAGCTAGCACATCCAGGCAAAAACTGGCGGTGTTAGAGCCCAGGGTCAGCAGAAGGAGAAGAGAGGAGCAGAGTGTAGGCCGCAGCCTGCACTGGTGGCAGCTTTTGGTCTGTTGTGTCAGTGTGGCTTGTGCTGGACATGTTGCCGACTACACAGCAGGGGAACAGCTGGCGGTGCTGAACCCCACTGACACATTGACTGTTGTGTTTTTCCCTGTACAGCCAGCACTTCCGGGCCCCAACTGGCGTAGTTAGAGCCCAGGGTCTGCAGGAGGAGCAGAGTGTAGGCCGAAGCCTAATTGAACCAATTTCAAAGGTAACCTTTAACCCACCCTCAGGTGTTACAATGTTGAAGAGCCATACCTTGTGCAGCAGTAATGCTCCACAAGTGAAAGGTTGCTCTTTAAATTTTGCTCATTGCACATGCAGAATGAAAGACATACACAATTTTGCCCATTGTACAGTAGAACTGTATTGGAGGCGTGACTTGTCTTTTTAAGGAGACGCGGCACAGGTGTCCAAAAATAACGCCTTGGTGCTGGGCGCAGCCTCCTGAGCGTTGTTATTTGCTGTACAGGAGTCTGCGCTCTTGTTAGCCCTTGGCCATGCGCTGTGAGCGCTGACTGTCTTCTCACCTCATTTCACGTTGGCCGGTGCGGTTATCGATGGCCATGAATCCCAGACCCACAGTGTGTTTTCAATAATTCACACTGCGGGGCTGGGATTCATGGCCTTGTGCAGTAAATATGTTTGCCGCTCACAAATGTCCTTACACCTGCTTCAGACTGGGCGGCCTCAGCTGATCCCTTATCGCATGCCGCGGCCATGAGGCCGCACAGTCTGAAGAAGGCGGAAGGAGGGGAGTGAAGACAGGCGAAGATATGCACTGCTCGTGCCCATCAATCACACCCTCGCAGTCAAAATATATGAGACAACGAGTGGCGTTGTGGCGGGCAGGGCGGACGCACAGGCACAAGCAGCCAACCAATGATGTCAGAAGATAGGCAGCGCTATCAAGGGGGGTGCTGCGTGTCATTTAAAAAGGAGAATCACACCTCAGGGGCAGTGAAATGGTCTGTAATGAGACACATTTTGTACATGTTGAGTTCCACGTGGGCAAGGAGAAAAAGTCAGCCACCTTGTACAAATGCAGCAGTACTGCTGTACAAGGTGGCTGTTATAAATAGAAACACCTGGGGGGGGGCTCAGGGTCCCTTTAATTTCAGTTCAGGTGCCTGCGTGGCGTTTTGCAGGTCACGTTGCCGGCTACACAGCAGGGGAACAGCTGGCGGTGCTGAACCCCACTAACACATTGGCTGGTGTCTTTCTCTGTGCAGCTAGCACGTCCGGGCAAAAACTGTCGGTGTTAGAGCCCAGGGTCAGCAGTAGGAGAAGAGAGGAGCAGAGTGTAGGCCGCAGCCTGCATTGGTGGCAGCTTTTGGTCTGTTGTGCCAGCGTGGCTTGTGCTGGACACGATGCCGGCTACACAGCAGGGGAACAGCTGGCGGTGCTGAACCCCACTAACACATTGGCTGGTGTTTTTCTCTGTGCAACTAGCACGTCCGGGCAAAAACTGGCGGTGTTAGAGCCCTGGGTCAGCAGGAGGAGAAGAGAGGAGCAGAGTGTAGGCCGCAGCCTACACTGGAGGCAGCTTTTGGTCTGTTGTGCCAGCGTGGCTTGTGCTGGACATGTTGCCGACTACACAGCAGGGGAACAGCTGGCGGTGCTGAACCCCACTGACACATTGACTGTTGTGTTTTTCTCTGTGCAGCCAGCACTTCCGGGCCCCAACTGGCGTAGTTAGAGCCCAGGGTCTGCAGGAGGAGCAGAGTGTAGGCCGAAGCCTAATTGAACCAATTTCAAAGGTAACCTTTAACCCACCCTCAGGTGTTACAATGTTGAAGAGCCACATCTTGTGCAGCAGTAATGCTCCACAAGTGAAAGGTTGCTCTTTAAATTTTGCTCATTGCACACGCAGAATGAAAGACGTACACAATTTTGCCCATTGTACAGTAGAACTGTATTGGAGGCGTGACTTGTCTTTGTAAGGAGACGCAGCACAGGTGCACATAAATAACGCCTTGGTGCTGGGCGCAGCCTCCTGAGCGTTGTTATTTGCTGTACAGGAGTCTGCGCTATTGTGATCCCTTGGCCATGCACTCTGAGCGCTGCCTGTCTTCTCACCTCATTTCATGTTGGCCGGTGCGGTTACCAATGGCCATGAATCCCAGACACGCAGTGCCTTTTAATAAAGTCACACTGCAGAGCTGGGATTTGTGGCCTTGCGCAGTAAATATGTTTGCCGCTCACACATGTCCTTACACCTGCTTTAGACTGGGCGGCCTCAGCTGATGCCTTATCGCCTGCCACAGCCATGAGGCCGCACAGTCTGAAGAAGGCGGAAGGAGATGAGTTAAGACAGGCGAACATATGCACTGCACATGCCCATCAATCACACCCTCGCAGTCAAAATATATGAGACAACGAGGGTCGTTGTGTCGGGCACGGCGGACGCACAGGCACAGGCAGCCAACCAATGATGTCAGAAGAAGGGCAGTGCTACCAAGGGGGGTGCTGCGTATCATTAAAAAGGAAAGTCACACCTCAGGGACACTGTAATGGTCTGTAATGAGACACATTTTGTACGTGTTGAGTTCCACGTGGGCAAGGAGAAAAAGTCAGCCACCTTGTACAAATGCAGCAGTACTGCTGTACAAGGTGGCTGTTATACATAGAAACACCTGGGGGGGCAGGTTCCCTTTAATTTCAGTTCAGGTGCCTGCATGGCATTTGCAGGTCACGTTGCCGGCTACACAGCAGGGGAACAGCTGGCGGTGCTGAACCCCACTAACACATTGGCTGGTGTTTTTCTCTGTGCAGCTAGCACTTCCGGGCCCCAACTGGCGGTGTTAGAGCCCAGGGTCAGCAGGAGGAGGAGAGGAGCATAGTGTAGGCCGAAGCCTGCACTGGTGGCAGCTTTTGTTCTGTTGTGCCAGCGTGGCTTGTGCTGGACACGTTGCCGACTACACAGCAGGGGAACAGCTGGCGGTGCCGAACCCCACTGACACATCAGCTAGTGTTTTTTCTGTGTAGACAACACTTCCAGGTGGCAACTGACAGTGTTGAAACCCAGGGAATCAAAGAGGAGCAGAGTGTAGGCCGAAGCCTGCAGTGGAGCAAGTTGAAAGGGAACCTTTAACCCCCCCCCCCCAGGAATTTGTTGCTGAAAGAGCCATCTTGTACAGCAGTAATACTGCACATGGAAAATGGTGGCTCCTAAAATTATGCTCCTGGCAAACGCTGAAGTACACACTCATATAATGTGTCCCCTCACACCGTCAAACCATCCCGGAAGTGGGACTTTCCTTTGTAATGTGACACAGCACAGCCGTCATTCCAACCCCCTTGGTGCCATGCGCCACCTCCTCAACGTTGTTTGGTTCTGTCACGGAGCCCGCGCTGTAATGTTATCCCTTGGCCATGCACAGTTAGCGGTGCCCGTCTTCTGACATCATATAGATGTCAGGCTGGCAGTGCCTGTGCGTCAAAGCTGCCCGAGATCCAACCTCGCAGTGTCATCTAATGTAATCCCACTGCTGGCCAGGGATCCATGGGCATGCGCAGTGCATATCATCGCCTCTCACTCACCTCCTTCCTGCTTCTTCAGACTGTGCGGCGTCACGGCCGTGGCATGCTATTAGGGATCAGCTGACGCCGCCTAGTCTGAAGAAGCGTGAAGAAGGGGAGTGAGAGGCTAGTATATGCACTGCGCATAGCAATGGATACCAGGCCCACTGTGGGACAACATTAGACGGCAAACTGTGCATGGCCAAGGGATAACATAACAGCGCAGGGTCCATGACGGAATCAAACAACGCGAAGGAGGCAGCTCACGGAGCCAAGGGGGTAGGAATGACGGCTGTGCTGCGTCACATTACAAAGGAAAGTCCCACCTCCGGGACGGTTGGACGGTGTGAGGGGACACATTACATGAGTGTGTAGTTCAGCGTTTCCAAGGAGCATAATTTCAAGAGCGACCTTTTCCTTGTGCAGTATTAGTTTCAGTAACAAACGCCTGGGGGGGGGGACAGGTTCCCTTACATTTTTGTTGTGCCAGCGTGGCGGTCGCATGACACGTTGCCGGATACACAGCTGGGGATCAGCTGACGTTACTGAACCCCAATAACAGAGGAGCGACTGTTGACTGTGCAGACAGCACTTCCAGGCACCAACTGGCGGTGTTAGAGCGCAGGGACAGCAGGAGGAGCAGATTGGAGGTATTGCCGCACACACAGCTGGGGATCAGCTGACGTTACTGAACCCCAATAACAGAGGAGCGACTGTTGACTGTGCAGACAGCACTTCCAGGCACCAACTGGCGGTGTTAGAGCCCAGGGACAGCAGGAGGAGCAGATTGGAGGTATTGCCGCACACACAGCTGGGGATCAGCTGATGTTACTGAACCCCAAAAACAGAGGAGCGACTGTTGACTGTGCAGACAGCACTTCCAGGCACCAACTGGCGGTGTTAGAGCCCAGGGACAGCAGGAGGAGCAGAGGAACAGAGTGTAGGCCGAAGCCTGATTGGAGCAAGTTGAAAGGGAACCTTTAACCCCCCCAAGACGTTTGTAGCTGAAAGAGCCATCTTGTGCAGCACTAAGGATGCAAAAGGAAAAGGTTGCTCTTTTAATTATGCTCCTTGCAAACACAGAAGTAAACACTAAAAATGTGTCCCCTTATACCGTAAAACCATCCCGGAGGTGGGAATTTCCTTCGTAATGGGACGCAGCACAGCTGTCATTCCTATCCCCTTGGTGCCGTGCGCTGCCTCCTCAGCGTTGTTTTAAGCTGTCACGGAGCCTGCGCTGGTCTGTTATCCCTTGGCCATGCCCAATTTGCGCTGCCTGTCTTCTGACATAATTTGGTGTCAGGCTGTCAGTGCCTGTGCGTCCACGCTGCTCCAGATCTCACCTCGCAGTGTCGTCTAATGTAATCCCACTGCGGGCCTTGGATCCATGGGCATGCACAGTGCATATCCTCGCCTCTCACTCCCCTCCTTCCCTCTTCTTCAGACTGTGCGGCGTCACGTCCGTGGCATGCTATTAGGGATCAGCTGACGGCGCACAGTCTAAAGAAGGCGGAGGGAGATGAGCGAGAGCCCGAGGTGAAGATATGCACTGCGCATGCCCATGGATCCCAGGCTCGCAGTGTGATTCAATCAGAAGACACTGCGAGGCGGGTTCTCGGGCAGCGCGGGCGCAAAGGCGCAGCCAGCCTGACACCAAATTATGTCAGAAGACAGGCAGCGCAAATTGGGCATGGCCAAGGGATAACAGAACAGCGCTGGCTCTGTGACAGCTTAAAGCAACGCTGAGGAGGCAGCGCATGGCACCAAGGGGGTAGGAATGACGGCTGTGCTGCGTCACATTATGAAGGAAAGTCCCAGCTCCGTGACAGTATAACGGTATCAGTGAACACATTTTATAAGTGTTAAGTTCTGTGTGTGCAAGGAGCTAAACTAAAAGAGCTACCTTTTCCTTGTGCAACATTACTGCTGCACAAGATGGCTCTTTCAGTAACAAACACCGGGGGGGGGGGGACAGGTTCCCTTACATTTAGGTTGTTGTGCCAGCGTGGCAGTCGCAGGACACATTGCCGGCTACACAGCTGGGGATCAGCTGACGTTACTGAAACCCAATAACACTGGGTCGTATGTTTTGACTGTGCAGCCTGCACTTCTGAGCCGCAACTGGCGGTGTTGGAGCCCAGGAATAGCAGTTCAGGTGGTAGAAAGATGAACACACCAGGAGACCTGGATGACACCCAATTACTTAATCAGGCAGAGGAGTGGCAAATTCCTGCGAGATGCAGGCCTGGTTCATTTTCAGGAAAGTAAGCCGGTCAACGTTATCGGAGGATAGTCGCATGCGACGGTCTGTTAGTACACCACCTGCGGCACTAAAGACACGTTCCGATAAGACACTAGCCGCAGGGCAAGCCAGCACCTCCAATGCATACTGGCTTAGCTCTGGCCATGTATCCAGCTTAGAGACCCAGAACTTGAATGGGGAAGAGCCGTCTGGGAGTACAGTAAGAGGGCAAGCCATGTAGTCTGTCACCATCTGACGGAACCGTTGCCTCCTGCTGACTGGAGCCGCCGGTGATGGTGTAGACATTTGGGGCGGGCACACAAAAGTTTGCCACAGTTGTGCCATACTGGGCTTGCCTTGGGCAGAGGCACTGCTTCTGCTCCCTCTTTGTGCAGAGCCTCCCCCACTGCCTCGACGCACTGAGCTGCTTTGTAAAGCACTAGCAGCACTCCTCTCAGTTGGACTGGAGAAGATGATGGAATTCACCAGTGTGTCGTGGTACTCCCGCATTTTACGCTCCCAAGTCAACGCTGGGATGAGGTTTTGGACGTTGTCCCGGTAGCGAGGATCGAGGAGGGTGAACACCCAATAATCAGGCATGTTGAGAATGTGGTCGATGCGGCGGTCGTTTCTCAGACACTGCAGCATGAAATCCACCATGTGCTGCAGACTGCCAACTGGCCCAGAAACGCTGTCCCCTGCTTGAGACATGATCTCTGCCCGCTCGTCATCACCCCACCCTCGCTGTACACACTGACCACTGGACAATTGTCTCACTCCCTCCTCTGGACGGAGCTCTTCCTCCTCCATTGACTCCTCCTCATCCTCCTCACAAAGTGGCCCCTGCGTACCCCTTTGTGAGGAACCACGTGGCGCTAACTCTCCAGAAGCTGATGGAAAAGGTGACTCCTCATCCTCCACCTCTTCCACAACATCATCCCTTAACGCTTGCAAAGTTTGTTGAAGCAGGCAGATAAGGGGGATAGTCATGCTGACTAGTGCATCATCTGCACTTGCCATCCGCGTGGAATAATAGAAAGGATGCAAAACCTGGCAGACGTCCTTCATAGTGGCCCACTCTGTGGTTGTGAAGTCTGATCGGCGCTGCACTGCGACTTTTTAGCGCCTGATGCAGCTGGTACTCCATTACTGCTTGCTGCTGCTCACACAACCGCTCCAACATATGTAACGTGGAATTCCACCTGGTAGGTAGGTCACATATGATGTGGTGTTCCGGAAGGCGGAATCGGCGCTGCAGAGCAGCAATGCAGGATCTTGCCAAGCTAGAACGCCGCAAGTGAGCACACTCTAGGCGGACCTTGTGCAGCAGTGCATCAAGATCCGGATAGTCCCTCAGAAAACTCTGCACAACCAAATTGAGCACATGTGCCAGACATGGGATGTGAGTGAGGTTGCCAATGGCCAATGCTGCCACCAGATTTCGGCCATTGTCACACACTACCATGCCTGGCTGGAGATTCGCTGGCACTAACCACACATCGCTCTCCTGCTTGATGGCATTCCAGAGCTCCTGCGCTGTGTGGCTTCGATTCCCCAATGAAACTAGTTTCAAGACGGCCTGTTGACGTTTGGCCACGGCTGTGCTCATGTCGGTCATAGGTAAACGTTCACGGGTCCATGTGGAGGTGGACTGTGACGGCTCCTGCCGCGATGATTCTGAGGAACTTGTGTATGAGGAGGAGTCAATGCGTACAAACTGGATTCCTGCAATCCTTGGAGTGGGCAGGTCACGTCCTGCGCCACTCGCACGATCTGTACCTGGCTCAACAACATTAACCCAATGGGCAGTGAGTGAAATGTATCGCCCCTGTCCATGTTGACTGGTCCACGCATTGGTGGTGAGGTGGACCTTGCTACTGACGGCGTTCAGTAGTGCGTGTTTTATTTGTCCCTCCACATGCTTGGGCAGGGACAGCTTGCCTGCTGAAGTAAAAGCGGCTGGGCACCTTGTACTGTGGGACTGCCAATGCCATCAAGTCACGGAAGCTGTCAGTCTCCACCAGCCTGAATGAGAGCATTTCCAGGGACAGAAGTTTGGCAATGCCTGCATTCAGAGCCTGTGCTCGGGGGTGGTTGGCCGAGAATGCCCGCCTTTTCTCCCATGCCTGTACTACCGATGGCTGTAGAGTAGACTGGGAGTGTGAGGATGAATGGGAATGTGGTGCTGTGGGTGGAATTACACTAGGTCTCTGGACAACAGTGCCAGAGGTTCTTCCATGGCGATCCTGGGAGGAAGCCAAACCAGCTGTGCGTGAGCTGGAGGAAGAGGCAACACGAGCTGAAGAGGTGGTAGCTGCCGCTGTTGGTTGGCCTAGGTCTTCAGTGTGTTTTTGTAACTCCACCGCGTGCCTGTTCCGCACATATTTCCACATATTTGTGGTATTGAGGTTGCTGACACTTTTACCTCTTTTGACTTTCTGATGACACAGCTTGCATTTGACAAAACAAATGTCATCTGCAACTGTGTCAAAAAAGGACCAGGCACTGCAAGTCTTGGGAGCGCCCTTTTTGGCTTTTGAAAGAGACAGGCTCCTAACGGGTGCCAAAGTGGAGGCTACAGGCTCCACAGTCTTCCCCCTCCCTCTCCCTCTTTGGCCCGTAAGGGGAATCTCTTCCTCAGAGCTGCTCCCACCACCTTCCTGTTCCTCACGCCACGATGGGTCAAGGACCTCATCATCTCCACTACCCTCTGCCACCAACTGCTCCTCCTGGGTAGTCTTGGCAGCACAGTACGCACCAGAAAGCGGCACCTGAGTTTCATCATCAGATGCGTACTGCGCTATGGTCACCGCAGGCACTGGCCCACCCGCCTCTTCAGAGTCAGAGAGACAAAGCTGTTTGGCATCACTGCACACTGCCTCTTCTTCCATTTCTCCAATGCTGCTTGGCTGGCCCCCTGTTTCCAAGCCAAGAGATTCAGAGAACAGAAGTAGAGACGGCTCCTGTCCTGGGCTCTCTGACTGTCTGGCCAATTTGGCAGGTGGTGAAGAGACAGATGGCTGCTCTCCAGTGGTCTGTGCCTGAGAGAATGTGGCACTAATTGAAGTCGATGCCGATGCGTTAGCTGCCATCCATCCGACAACGGCTTCAATTTGATCTTCACGCAGCAGCGGTGTTCCCTGCTGAAACTGAGTGATGATGAGTCACCGGTGCCCACAGCAGGCACAGAATCACCACGTCCTCTCCCTGCTCCTCTCCCTGCTCCGCGCCCACGCCCACGTGCCTTACTCCCTGCCCTCTTCATCTTGGTTGACAGATAAAGATAAGCAGAAAAGTACTAAGGCCTTAGTGTGCTTATTCCTGAAATGCTCCTCCTAACAGGTGTAAGAAACACTAATGTTGTAAAGTGTGGACTAGACTTTATTATTGATAAAATGTGGCCTACACAAGTGTTAAGTGGTGTTTGGTGAACTTTACTTTTTTTTTATGCAGATCGGGCTACAGAGCGACTTTAACACACACGGGGACCGTGCAGACAGCCGTAAACGGCGCTGCAAGGCCCAAAAACCCTCCTCTAGGTTATCCTATGTAGTGTTTTTCCACTATTTAGCTGGAGACGGGTGGAAAGACACTAATAGGAAATTTTTTAAACAATTTTCAACTGGCTGCACGATTTGAAAAAAAGGAAAAGTTTTTTCACGGTATGAGGCAGTGACGCACCCTGAGCTGAATCCAACCGGCTGTGGCTGCACACAGACTACAGGGCGAGCTGCGCTCACACGGAGACCGTGCAGACAGCCGTAAACGGCGCTGCAAGGCCCAAAAACCCTCCTCTAGGTTATCCTAGGTAGTGTTTTTCCACTATTTAGCTGGAGACGGGTGGAAAGACACTAATAGGAAATTTTTTAAAAAAATTTCAACTGGGTGCACTATTTGAAAAAAAGGAAAAGTTTTTTCACGGTATGAGGCAGTGACGCACCCTGAGCTGAATACAACGGGCTGTGGCTGCACACAGACTACAGGGCGAGCTGCGCTCACACGGAGACCGTGCAGACAGCCATAAACGGCGCTGCAAGGCCCAAAAACCCCCCTCTAGGTTATCCTATGTAGTGTTTTTCCACAATTTAGCTAGAGACGGGTGGAAAAACACTAATAGGAAAATTTAGAAAAAATGTGCAGCAGGCTGCACTATGAGCAAAAAAGGACAATGGATAGCACTGTATGAGGCAGTGTGAACCCCCCCTGAGCTGAATACAACCGGGTATATGGCTGCACACAGACTACAGAGTGAGCTGCACACACACACACACAGAGACCTTGCAGAACGCTGTTAAAACAGCGCTGCAAGGCAAGAGCAAGGTGAACAGTGAACAACACACAGCGTTTTGCTAAATTAGCAAAATAAAGCAAAATAAAGCAATTAGCTATCTCAACTGGCCCTCAGTTAGAACACAGCGTCCTGTCCCCAACTGAAATCACAGCAGAGTGAGCGCAAAATGGCGGCAGCGTTTTTATAGTGCAGAGTGACATCATTTTAGCAGCCAATCACAGCCTTGCCAGTACTTACATGCCCACCATGCTAAACAGGATGTGCCCACACTTCCATTCATTCCTCATTGGCTGCTGTGTGCAGTTTGAATTCTGGGAACTTCCGATTCCGGTATCCGATACGCGGGAAGTATCGGAATTCGGTATCGGAATTCCGATACCGCAAATATCGGCCGATACCCGATACTTGCGGTATCGGAATGCTCAATACTACTGCTTACTCAATATAACCAGAATTCAAGATCTCCCTTGATTTTATTTGCACAGAGTACTTTGACCAGCTATAGTCAAGCTTTATATCACCAACCACAATACCAAATATTAGATAAGTTGGAGTGGTACAAAGAATGCTGCCACTTAACTCTGGAACATTGAAAACAAGTCATGTGAAGTAATAATCATGCTTGTCAAGTCTGAGTTTGGCGAATGCCAGGAGTACATTACCTGTGTGACCACATTGTGTTAACTGTAAAGTTTGGTGGACGAGGGATAATGCTATCATGTTGTTCTTGATGGGTTAGACTAGGCACCTAAGTTCTAGTGAGGGGAACTTTTAATATCCAAGACATTTTGGACAATTGTCTGCCTCCAACTTGTGGGAACCGTTTTGAGAACGCCGTTTTCTATTTCATCCTGATTGTGCCCCAGTGCACAAATACAGCCCACTAAGGCATTGTTAGCTGAGTTTAGTGTAAAGGAACTTGACTGACCGCACAGAGCAATAACCTCAACTCCGTCCAAACTCTTTGGGTTGAACTAGAATGGAGATTATGAGTCATACCATCTTGTCCAACATCATTATATGACCTCACAAATGCTCTTCTTTATGAATCATCAAAAAGTTATAGACGCCTTCAAAATTTTGAAGAACGAAAAATAACTAATTTTTTTTTAACTGCAAAGACTAGCCCCTTGTTATTGTCTATGAAATTAGAATGGGATATTATAAATGCTATGTAGATATAATGTATAAGTGCTCCAATACTTTCTGTTTATAAATAGTATATTCCCACCTAAATTTACCACAAATCACCCAGAAAATGGAAATGTAGAGATACATGTCAATGTTATAGAATCATAGAATGGTAGAGTTGGAAGGGACTACCTGGGTCATCTGGTCCAACCCCCCCCCCCCCCCCCCCCCCGCTCAAAGCGGGATTCACTAAATCTTCCCAGACAGATGCCTGTCCAGCCTCTGTTTGAAAACTTCCATGGAAGGAGAACTCACCACTGGGGTTGAGCGAAATGGATCGGACAAATTCAAAAATCGCCGACTTTCGGCAAAGTCGGGTTTCATGAAACCGACCGATCCTAGTGTGGGATCGGCCATGAGGTCAGTGATCGGCGCGCAAAAGTCGCGTTTCATATGACACTTTCAGTGCCATTTTTCAGCCAATGAAGGAGGACGCAGAGTGTGGGCAGCGTGATGACATAGGTCTCGGTCCCCACCATCTTAGAGAAGGGCATGACAGTGATTGGCTTGCTTTCTGCGGCGTCACAGGGGTTATAAAGGGGCGTGCACGCCGGCCACCGATCTTAGCATAGGGAGAGGTTGCTGCAGCTTCATCAGAAGAAGGGATATAGTTAGGGAGGAAAGATTAACCCCCAAACTGCTTGTGCTGTAGCGATTTCCACTGTCCAACACCACCATTTTTTTGCAGGGACAGTGGAGGCTATATTTTTGTGTATCATCTCTGTAGCTTATTAGGCTGCCTTATAAGGCTCCCTGATAGCTGCATTGCTGTTTGCACGCTGATGTGCAAGCCAACTGCTTTTTTAAAAGCAAAAATCCTGTTGCTCCTTTCTGCACAGTTATCTTGTTTATTTGTCCACACTTTTGTGTTCAGCAGTCCTTTTTATTGCTGCCATACTTTTCCTGAGATCATTGTAGGGAGATTGAAATTGTACTACAGTCCTTGTATTTTTTCATATATCTTCCAGCCACTTTCTGCCACTTAACATTGTGTTGTTTTATACACTGGGCCTGAGTTTTGGTTCAGTCTCCCCCCCCAAAAAGTGAGATTCAAATTCTCACAAAGTGGATATACTTAAATCCTGTTAGTTTGTTGTATATCAACCAGCCACTTTCTGCCACTTAGATTGCGTTGTTATATACACTGGGCCTGAGTTTTGGTTCAGTCTAAAAAAAAAGGGAGATTCAAATTTTCACAAAGTGAATATACTTCAGTCCTGTTAGTTTGTCGTATATCACCCAGCCACTTTCTGCCACTTACATTGTGTTGTTTTATGCACAGGGCCTGAGTTTTGGTTCAGTCTCCCCCCCAAAAAAGGGAGATTTAAATTCTCAACAAGTTTATATACACCTTCTACCTTGTTTTACAGTACCATATAACGGTTGTTATTTTTGTTAGATTTTCCAAAAAATGAGGAAGTCTGGTGGAAGAGCCCGTGGGTGGTGGTTGCCAGCTGGTACTGATGGTGGTGGTGGTGCATCTGGTGGTAGTGGCAAAAGCACAATAGCACCTAAGGCTGGAGGTGTTGAGCCAGCATCATCGTCTGGCTACACAAGGCCTCGAAGGCTCCCTTATCTGGGAGTAGGAAAACAGCTTTTAAAGCCGAAGCAGCAGGAAAAAGTTTTGGCTTTCCTTGCTGACTCAGCCTCTAGCTCTTTCGCCTCCTCTTCAGAAAGTTCCAAATATAAAAGCAGCGAGTCGTCAGTGGATGCTCCCGGTCAGGAACAAGACGTTTCCTTGTGTCCTTCACCCAAACCAAAAGTGAAGGATGCGTCAGGTGACACTACAGGTTACTCCATGGAGCTCTTTACACATACCGTGATCTAACCTTCATTAAATTGAACCAATCATGGATTTCAAATTATTTTGCCCCACCTTCCCCTGCTGACACGTAGCTTGCCTGAAAAATGTCTTGCTTTTGGCCTCCTCTTACTGACTTCTCCAATTCCTCCATTTGCAGCTGCTGAATGTCCACCATAGGCCATTTTTATACCTCCCTAAATGGGCTGAATCCCCCCACAGGGCTGTGGTCACCACCTGGCGCAAGCACCCATGCGAGTGCCATTTGCCTGGACAGGTGGGTGGGCCCACTCTTGGGCGACAGCACTGGCACAGGGTCCCTCATAGTACAATGAAGTGTCTCTGACAGTGGTGGTGCACAACCAACGTCAGACACACCGTCGTAATATGAGGGGCCCTGTGCCAGTACCGCCACCCACGAGAGAGTGTTCCCCCCAGCTCGAACAGTGCTCTACCACTTGCAATACTTACCTCTCCCTGCTCCACCACTGTGTAGTCTGTGCTGTTAAATCCTTCAATGGCACTGCCAACACAAATTTGTTGAAATGATAGATGATAGTTAAAATATACAGGGGCCCTGGCCTCCATTTAGACCAGTTAATACTTTGCGCCTACTACCACTGTCTGCTACTCAGCAGAGGAGCCCACCCCTGTACCTTGCTATGCCACCTGTTTAGTCCTGTTACCAATTTTGAACTGCATTTAGCCTACTTTATTATTTGGGTCGACTAACTGTGTTTGCCACTCATTACAGTTGTCCTCCACTGAACAAAGCAATGCCGCCTGTTTAGTCCTGTTACCAATTTTGAACTGCATTTAGTCTACTTTATTATTTGGGCTGTTGTGAATTCTGTGGTCGAGCTCCCTCCTGTGGTCACAAGTGGTACTTCGGCTGATTCTGTCTATGGGCTTCCGTTGGTGGATGTGAGTGGTACTGCGGCTTCTGAGTTTCCTTCCTCAGGTGATGAGGTTAAGTCGTTAGGTGCTGCTCTATTTAACTCCACCTAGTGCTTTGATCCTGGCCTCCAGTCAATGCTCTAGTATTGGTCTTGCTTCCTCCTGGATCGTTCCTGTGGCCTTTCTATCCTGCATAAGCTAAGTTTTGCTTGTGTTGTTTTTGTTTGCTGTTTTTTCTGTCCAGCTTGCTATATTGGTTTTTCTTGCTTGCTGGAAGCTCTGGGACGCAGAGGGAGCACCTCCGTACCGTTAGTCGGTGCGGAGGGTCTTTTTGCCCCCTCTGCGTGGTTGTTTGTAGGGTTTTGTGTTGACCGCAAAGCAATCTTTCCTATCCTCGGTCTGTTCAGTAAGTTGGGCCTCACTTTGCTAAATCTATTTAATCTCTGCATTTGTAATTTCATCTTAACTCACAGTCATTATATGTGGGGGGCTGCCTTTTCCTTTGGGGTATTTCTCTGAGGCAAGGTAGGCTTATTTTTCTATCTTCAGGGCTAGTTAGTTTCTCAGGCTGTGCCGAGTTGCATAGGGAGCGTTAGGCGCAATCCACGGCTGCCTCTAGTGTGGTTGGATAGGATTAGGGATTGCGGTCAGCAGAGTTTCCACGTCTCAGAGCTCGTCCTATGTTTTTTGGTTATTGTCAGGTCACTTTGTGTGCTCTGAACTTCAAGGTCCATCGTGGTTCTGAATTACCTATTCATAACAGTACTGGAGGCCCAAAGTACTAATGCTTCTCAATAGAGGGAAAAAAGAAGTTCTGAGACCATTTTTTTTTCTTTGGACTGTGTTTTGCCTTTTTTTTCCCCTAGACATTTGGGTGGTTCAGGACACAGGTGTAGTGATGGACATTAAAGGTCTGTCTTCATGTGTGGATCATCTCACTGCAAGAGTACACAATATTCAAGACTTTGTGGCTCAGAATTCTATGTTAGAACCAAGAATTCCTATTCCTGATTTGTTTTTTGGAGATATAGCTAAATTTCTGAGTTTCAAAAATAATTGCAAACTGTTTCTGGCTTTGAAACCTCGCTCCTCTGGTGACCCAGTTCAACAAGTTAAGATCATTATTTCTTTATTACGTGGTGACCCTCAAGACTGGGCATTTTCCCTTGCGCCAGGAGATCCTGCATTATGTAATATTGATGCGTTTTTTCTGGCGCTCGGATTACTGTACGATGAACCTAATTCAGTGGATCAGGCAGAGAAAAATTTGCTGACTCTGTGTCAGGGTCAGGATGAGATAGAGATTTATTGTCAGAAGTTTAGAAAGTGGTCTGTGCTCACTCAATGGAATGAATGTGCGCTGGCAGCTATTTTCAGAAAGGGTCTCTCTGAAGCCCTTAAGGATGTCATGGTGGGATTTCCTATGCCTGCTGGTCTGAATGAGTCTATGTCTTTGGCCATTCAGATCGGTCGACGCTTGCGTGAGAGTAAATCTGTGCACCATTTGGCGGTATTATCTGAGCATAAACCTGAGCCTATGCAGTGCGATAGGACTTTGTCCAGAGCTGAAAGGCAAGAAAACAGACGTCAGAATGGGCTGTGTTTCTACTGTGGTGATTCCACTCATGCTATCTCCGATTGTCCTAAGCGCACTAAGCGGTTCGCTAAGTCTGCCACCATTGGTACGGTACAGTCGAAATTTCTTTTGTCCGTTACTTTGATCTGCTCTTTGCCTTCCTATTCTGTCATGGCATTTGTGGATTCAGGCGCTGCCCTGAATTTGATGGACTTGGAGTTTGCTAGGCGCTGTGGGTTTGTCTTGGAGCCCTTGCAGTGTCTTATTCCATTGAGAGGAATTGATGCTACGCCTTTGGCCAAGAATAAGCCTCAGTATTGGACCCAGCTGACCATGTGCATGGCTCCTGCGCACCAGGAGGATATTCGCTTTCTGGTGTTGCATAATCTGCATGATGTGGTCGTGTTGGGGTTGCCATGGCTACAAGCCCATAACCCAGTATTAGATTGGTAATCAATGTCTGTGTCCAGCTGGGGTTGTCAGGGGGTACATAGTGATGTTCCATTTCTGTCTATCTCATCATCCACCCCTTCTGAGGTCCCAGAGTTCTTGTCTGATTACCGGGATGTATTCGATGAGCCCAAGTCCAATGCCCTACCTCCGCATAGGGATTGTGATTGTGCTATCGATTTGATTCCTGGTAGTAAGTTTCCTAAGGGTCGACTGTTTAATTTATCTGTACCTGAGCACGCCGCTATGCGGAGTTACGTAAAAGAATCCTTGGAGAAGGGTCATATTCGCCCGTCGTCATCGCCATTGGGAGCAGGGTTCTTTTTTGTGGCCAAGAAGGATGGTTCGCTGAGACCTTGTATTGATTACCGCCTTCTAAATAAAATCACGGTCAAATTTCAGTACCCCTTGCCGCTGCTATCTGATTTGTTTGCTCGGATTAAGGGGGCTAGTTGGTTCACCAAGATAGATCTTCGTGGTGCATATAATCTTGTGCGTATTAAACGGGGCGATGAATGGAAAACTGCATTTAATACGCCCGAGGGCCATTTTGAGTACCTAGTTATGCCATTCGGACTTGCCAATGCTCCATCAGTATTTCAGTCCTTTATGCATGACATTTTCCGAGAGTACCTGGATAAATTCCTGATTGGTCTTCTCGGAGGATTGGGAGTCTCATGTGAAGCAGGTCAGAATGGTGTTCCAGGTCCTGCCTGCTAATTCTTTGTTTGTGAAGGGATCAAAGTGTCTCTTTGGTGTTCAGAAGGTTTCATTTTTGGGGTTCATTTTTTCCCCTTCTACTATCGAGATGGACCCTGTTAAGGTCCAGGCCATTTATGATTGGACTCAGCCGACATCTCTGAAGAGTCTGCAAAAGTTCCTGGGCTTTGCTAATTTTTATCGTCGCTTCATCTGTAATTTTTCTAGTATTGCTAAACCATTGACCGATTTGACCAAGAAGGGTGATGATGTGGTCAATTGGTCTTCTGCTGCTGTGGAAGCTTTTCAAGAGTTAAAGAGTCGTTTTTCTTCTGCCCCTGTGTTGTGTCAACCAGATGTTTCGCTTCCGTTCCAGGTCGAGGTTGATGCTTCTGAAATTGGAGCAGGGGCTGTTTTGTCTCAAAGAGGTTCTGATTGCTCGGTGATGAAGCCATGCGCCTTCTTTTCCAGGAAGTTTTCGCCTGCTGAGCGAAATTATGATGTTGGCAATCGAGAGTTGCTGGCCATGAAGTGGGCATTCGAGGAGTGGCGTCATTGGCTTGAAGGATCTAAGCATCGCGTGGTGGTCTTGACTGATCACAAGAACTTGACTTATCTCGAGTCTGCCAAACGGTTGAATCCTAGACAGGCTCGTTGGTTGCTGTTTTTCTCCCGTTTTGACTTTGTGGTTTCGTACCTTCCGGGCTCTAAAAATGTGAAGGCGGATGCCCTGTCTAGGAGTTTTGTGCCCGACTCTCCGGGTTTGTCTGAGCCAGCGGGTATTCTCAAAGAGTGAGTAATTGTGTCTGCCATCTCCCCTGATTTGCGGCGGGTGCTGCAAAAATTTCAGGCTAATAAACCTGATCGTTGCCCAGCGGAGAAACTGTTTGTCCCTGATAGGTGGACGAATAAAGTTATCTCTGAGGTTCATTGTTCGGTGTTGGCTGGTCATCCTGGAATCTTTGGTACCAGAGATTTAGTGGCTAGATCCTTTTGGTGGCCATTAGAGTTGAGCGACCTTGACCTTTTTAGAGTCGAGCCGGGTTTCGCGAAACCCGACTATCTCAAAAGTCGGGTCGAGTGAAATCGGCCGATTATGACGTAAAGTCGGGATCGACCGAAACACGAAACCCAATGCAAGTCAATGGGGCAGCATAGTCGGCAGTGAGTGGGGGCCAGGAAAACACCTAGAGTGCCCATTTTAATGTCAAAACCATCCATTCTTCTTAATGAAGCTTGTCAAGCGTAATTTACCTTATAATAATTGGAAGGCATTTAAAATTGGGGGTCATTTGGCTAAAGTTGTGTGGGGTAGGGCTGGTTCAAGTAATTAGTGGGCCCAGGAAATCTGGACCACGTCACGGCAGTGGAGCAGGGAGAGGTAAGTATTTCAACTTTGCAAGTGCTGTGATCCTGAGCAAGCAGGGGGGGCCCACTTGTTGGCATTGGCACTGGCACAGGGCCCCTCAAAGTACAGCGGTGTGTTTGCACGGCGGGGGCGCCTCCCACCGGCAGCAACACTTTTGCGTACTATGAGAGGCCCTGTGCCAGTGACGTCGCCAACTAGTATTCCTCCCCCCACCTGATGAAGGAACCTGCACTTTCATCTGCACCTTCCTCTTTGTCCCCGTGTAAGGTGGTATGGTATGCGGGAAGAGCAACCTGACTTTCAGCAGGGTCACAATGTTGTTGTGTAGCATGCACGGGGAATGTTGCGTTATGGGTCAATGTACCAGCAGACTCATCTATCACTGGCTGGGCAATGGGCACGATGAAGTGGAAACACAGATATAGGCCCAAAGAATAAAGTGGGCTAAATGCAGTTCAAAATTGGTAACACAGGAATAACCAGGGGGCATTGCAGTGGAGGACAACTGGAATGAGAGGCTGACACAGAGAGTAGGGCCAAATCAGTAAGTAGTCGAAATGCAGTTCAAAATTGGCAACCGTAGTAAACAGGCGGCACAGCTTTGTTCAGTGGAGGAGAACAGCAAGGAGTGGCAGACACCGATAGTAGGCCCCAACCCAACTAGTAGGCCAAATGCAGTCTAACATTAACAACTACTTAACGAGAGCCTGAAAATGGAATTTCAGGACAGGAAACCAGGAGAACAGCAAGGAGTGGCAGACACCGATAGTAGGCCCCAAACCAACTAGTACGCCAAATGCAGTTGTTCCATTTAACCACAATTTAATGAGAGCCTGAAGATAGAAGCTCAGGAAAGGCAACCTGGGGAACACCTTGGAGTGTAACACACCATCTCTCTCCACCCCATACCCATTTTGTAGGCCTAATGCAGTGTACTTTTCTACAACTACTAAACGAGAGTCGGAAGACCGAAGCAATGGCAAGGAAACCTGGGGAACACCTTGGAGTGTAACACACCATCTCTCTCCACCCCATACCCAATTTGTAGGCCTAATGCAGTGTAGTTTCCAAGAACTACTAAACGAGAGCCGGAAGATCGAAGCTCAGGAAAGGCAACCTGGGGAACACCTTGGAGTGTAACACACCATCTCTCTCCACCCCATACCCATTTTGTAGGCCTAATGCAGTGTACTTTTCTACAACTACTAAACGAGAGTCGGAAGACCGAAGCAATGGCAAGGAAACCTGGGGAACACCTTGGAGTGTAACACACCATCTCTCTCCACCCCATACCCAATTTGTAGGCCTAATGCAGCGTAGTTTCCGACAACTACTAAACGAGAGCCGGAAGATCGAAGCTCAGGAAAGGCAACCTGGGGAACACCTTGGAGTGGAACACACCATCTCTCTACACCCCATACCCAATTTGAAGGCCTAATGCAGCGTAGTTTCCAACAACTACTAAACGAGAGCCGGAAGATCGAAGCTCAGGAAAGGCAACCTGGGGAACACCTTGGAGTGTAACACAACGTCTCTCTACACCACGGAAGGGCTGATTCTTAGGAAGGAAGGCTGTTGGAAATAAGCATTGCGCGTCCGAGGGTGATTATATTCTTATTAGGTATATACTCACCCTCGGACGCGCCCTGCTTCTTTATTTGGAATGAATGTTTATTTGCAATGTGGTGTTGACTTTCTCTATTATTTTGGTAATTAATGATTTTATTATTTTCATTGTTTTGCATCTTCTCGGCAATAATATAAAGAAGACGCGACAGGACAACACTCGGTGGATGCCATATGTGTGTTTTCAATTTAAAAAACCTTTCAGTTAACTACTTGCAGGAGAAAGTAATTGTAGCTGGTGGCCATTTTTAGTACTGTACCAGATTTTAGTTGTGTGTTTGTTTTTAATGTTAAAATGTCTGCATTTGATATCTCACCAGTATTTTCTTTTTTATAAGCAAAATACTTTTTTTTTTATTTTATGATGTTGGTTCAAGGGGTACACGGGCAGCAGTAGACAGGTCAGTGGAGGCCTAGTGGAAGGAGGGACCGCAGACAGGCTTCGAAGCCCTAACATAATAAATTGGGCTGCCTGTAGGCAATTTAAAATTGGTTCCAGGGGAACACGGGCAGCAGTAGACAGGTCAGTGGAGGCCTAGAGGAAGGAGGGACCGCAGATGCGCCAATGTTTCCCCCATACCAAATTTGTAGGCCTAATGCAGTGTAGTTTCCAACAACTACTAAACGAGAGCCGGAATATCGAAGCTCAGGAAAGGCAACCTGGGGAACACCTTGGAGTGTAACACACCCTCTCTCTACACCCCATACCCAATTTGAAGGCCTAATGCAGTGTAGTTTCCAAGAACTACTAAACGAGAGCCGGAAGATCGAAGCTCAGGAAAGGCAACCTGGGGAACACCTTGGAGTGTAACACACCCTCTCTCTACACCCCATACCCAATTTGAAGGCCTAGTGCAGCGTAGTTTCCAACAACTACTAAACGAGAGCCGGAAGATCGAAGCTCAGGAAAGGCAACCTGGGGAACACCTTGGAGTGTAACACAACGTCTCTCTACACCACGGAAGGGCTGATTCTTAGGAAGGAAGGCTGTTGGAAATAAGCATTGCGCGTCCGAGGGTGATTATATTCTTATTAGGTATATACTCACCCTGGGACGCGCCCTGCTTCTTTATTTGGAATGAATGTTTATTTGCAATGTGGTGTTGACTTTCTCTATTATTTTGGTAATTAATGATTTTATTATTTTCATTGTTTTGCATCTTCTCGGCAATAATATAAAGAAGACGCGACAGGACAACACTCGGTGGATGCCATATCTGTGTTTTCAATTTAAAAAACCTTTCAGTTAACTACTTGCAGGAGAAAGTAATTGTAGCTGGTGGCCATTTTTAGTACTGTACCAGATTTTAGTTGTGTGTTTGTTTTTAATGTTAAAATGTCTGCATTTGATATCTCACCAGTATTTTCTTTTTTATAAGCAAAATACTTTTTTTTATATTTTCTGATGTTGGTTCCAGGGGTACACGGGCAGCAGTGCCCTGGTCAGTGTAGTAGTAGTTGAAAGAATGGACCGCAGACAGGCATCCAAGGCCTAAAATAAAAAAATTGGGCTGGCTGTAGGCAATTTTAAATTGGTTCCAGGGGTACACGGGCAGCAGTGGTGTGGTCAGTGGAGGCCTAGTGGAAGGAGTGACCGCAGACAGGCATCGAAGGCCTAAAATAATAACACATGGCTGTAGGCAATTTTAAATTGGTTCCAGGGGTACACGGGCAGCAGTGGTGTGGTCAGTGGAGGCCTAGTGGAAGGAGTGACCGCAGACAGGCATCGAAGGCCTAAAATAATAACACATGGCTGTAGGCAATTTTAAATTGGTTCCAGGGGTACACGGGCAGCAGTGACCTGGTCAGTGTAGTAGTAGTTGAAAGAATGGACCGCAGACAGGCATCGAAGGCCTAAAATAAAAAAATTGGGCTGGCTGTAGGCAATTTTAAATTGGTTCCAGGGGTACACTGGCAGCAGTGGTGTGGTCAGTAGAGGCCTAGTGGAAGGAGTGACCGCAGACAGGCATCGAAGGCCTAAAATAATAACACATGGCTGTAGGCAATTTTAAATTGGTTCCAGGGGTACACGGGCAGCAGTGGTGTGGTCAGTGGAGGCCTAGTGGAAGGAGTGACCACAGACAGGCATCGAAGGCCTAACATAACAAAAATGTCAATACAATGGTATTGTCAGTGGCAGGCATTGAAGGATGTCAGCGCATAGACTAAACATTGGTGGAGCTGTGAGATAATTTTGCAAGTGGTAGAGCACTGTTTGAGCTGGGGTGGGGGGAAACTGTCTTGTGGCCGGCGGTACAGGCCCAGGGCCCCTCATATTACAACGGTGTGTCTGACGTTGGGTGGGCACCACCACCGCCAGAGACACTTTATTGTACTAGGAGGGACCCAGTGGCAGTGCCGTCGACCAAAAGCGGGCTCACCCACCTCTTCAGACAAACTGCACTCTCACGGGTGCTGTCGCCAAGTGTCGATACCACGGCCCCGTGTGGGGAGTTTGGCCATTTAGTGAGGTGTAAACATGTCGTATGCTGGACAATCAGGTGCTGAAAATTACGAGATTGGAAAAGGCATTCAGAATAGTCCACAGGCAAGACCTTTTCATAGGAAAGCTAGGTGTCAGCCGGGCAAGGTGGGGCAAAAGATTTCGAAATCCAGTTGTGGTTCATTTTAATGAAGGTTAGATCATCTACATTTTGGGTAGCCAGACGAGTCCTTTTTTCTGTTAGTATTGAACCTGCAGCACTGAATACTCTTTCTGATAGGACACTAGCTGCCGGGCAAGCAAGCTCCTGCAATGCATATTCTGCCAATTCTGGCCAGGTGTCTAATTTTGATGCCCAGTAATCAAATGGGAATGACGGTTGAGGGAGAACATCGATAAGGGATGAAAATAGTTTGTAACCATACTGGACAAATGTTGTCTCCTGTCACTTTGAATTGATGCTGCAGTACCTGTCCTGTCTGCGGTCATAGCAAAATCACTCCACAACCTGGTCAGAAAACCCCTCTGGCCAACGCCACTTCTGATTTCTGCCCCTCTAACTCCTCTGGTCTGCTGGCCCCTGCAGCTCGTGTGAGAACGATCACGGGCGCTGTGTGCAGGGAATGCCAGAAGCAAACGGTCAACAAGAGTTGATTGTTTGGTTGCTAATATTAGTTCCAAGTTCTCATGTGGCATTATATTTTGCAATTTGCCTTTATAGCGAGGATCAAGGAGGCAGGCCAACCAGTAATCGTCATCATTCATCATTTTAGTTATGCGTGTGTCCCTTTTGAGGATACGTAAGGCATAATCCGCCATGTGGGCCAAAGTTCCAGTTCTCAAATCTGCGGTTGTGCTTGGTTGAGGGGCAGTTTCAGGCAAATCCACGTCACTTGTGTCCCTCAAAAAACCAGAACCCGGCCTTGCCGCGCCACCAATTTCCAGTGGCCCCGGAAAAGCTTCCTCATTAAAAATATAATCATCCCCATCATCCTCCTCGTCCTCCTCCTCCTCTTCGCCCGCTACCTCGTCCTGTACACTGCCCTGGCCAGACAATGGCTGACTGTCATCAAGGCTTTCCTCTTCCTCAGCTGCAGACGCCTGATCCTTTATGTGCGTCAAACTTTGCATCAGCAGACGCATTAGGGGGATGCTCATGCTTATTATGGCGTTGTCTGCACTAACCAGCCGTGTGCATTCCTCAAAACACTGAAGGACTTGACACATGTCTTGAATCTTCGACCACTGCACACCTGACAACTCCATGTCTGCCATCCTACTGCCTGCCCGTGTATGTGTATCCTCCCACAAAAACATAACAGCCCGCCTCTGTTCACACAGTCTCTGAAGCATGTGCAGTGTTGAGTTCCACCTTGTTGCAACGTCTATGATTAGGCGATGCTGGGGAAGGTTCAAAGAACGCTGATAGGTCTGCATACGGCTGGAGTGTACGGGCGAACGGCGGATATGTGAGCAAAGTCCACGCACTTTGAGGAGCAGGTCGGATAACCCCGGATAACTTTTCAGGAAGCACTGCACCACCAGGTTTAAGGTGTGAGCCAGGCAAGGAATGTGTTTCAGTTGGGAAAGGGAGATGGCAGCCATGAAATTCCTTCCGTTATCACTCACTACCTTGCCTGCCTCAAGATCTACAGTGCCCAGCCACGACTGCGTTTCTTTCTGCAAGAACTCGGACAGAACTTCCGCGGTGTGTCTGTTGTCGCCCAAACACTTCATAGCCAATACAGCCTGCTGACGTTTGCCAGTAGCTTCCCCATAATGGGAGACCTGGTGTGCAACAGTGGCAGCTGCGGATGGAGTGGTTGTGCGACTGCGGTCTGTGGACGAGCTCTCGCTTCTGCAGGAGGACGAAGAGGAGGAGGAGGGGGTGCGATCGGCTACAGCCAATTGTTTCCTGGACCGTGGGCTAGGCAGAACTGTCCCAAACTTGCTGTCCCCTGCATCCACCACATTTACCCAGTGTGCCGTGATGGACACGTAACGTCCCTGGCCATGCCTACTGGTCCATGCATCTGTTGTCAGGTGCACCTTTGTGCTCACAGATTGCCTGAGTGCATGGACGATGCGCTCTTTAACATGCTGGTGGAGGGCTGGGATGGCTTTTCTGGAAAAAAAGTGTCGACTGGGTAGCTCGTAGCGTGGTACAGCGTAGTCCATCAGGGCTTTGAAAGCTTCGCTTTCAACTAACCGGTAGGGCATCATCTCTAACGAGATTAGTCTAGCTATGTGTGCGTTCAAACCCTGTGTACGCGGATGCGAGGCTAAGTACTTCCTTTTTCTAACCATAGTCTCATGTAGGGTGAGCTGGACTGGAGAGCTGGAGATCGTGGAACTAGCGGGGGTGCCGGTGGACATGGCAGACTGAGAGACGGTGGGAGATGGTATTGTTGCCACCGGTGCCCTAGATGCAGTGTTTCCTACTACGAAACTGGTGATTCCCTGACCCTGACGGCTTTGGCCTGGCAAAGAAACCTGCACAGATACTGCAGGTGGTGCAGAAAATGGTGGCCCTACACTGCCGGAAGGGATGTTGCGTTGCTGACTAGCTTCATTGGCCGAGGGTGCTACAACCTTAAGGGACGTTTGGTAGTTAGTCCAGGCTTGCAAATGCATGGTGGTTAAATGTCTATGCATGCAACTTGTATTGAGACTTTTCAGATTCTGTCCTCTGCTTAAGGTAGTTGAACATTTTTGACAGATGACTTTGCGCTGATCAATTGGATGTTGTTTAAAAAAATGCCAGACTGCACTCTTTCTAGCATCGGATACCTTTTCAGGCATTGCAGACTGAGCTTTAACCGGATGGCCACGCTGTCCTCCAACAGGTTTTAGCTTTGCCACGCGTTTTGGGCAAGATACGGGCCCGGCAGATGGAACCTGTTGCGATGTTGATGCCTGCTGCGGCCCCTCCTCCTCCGCTTCAGAACTGCTGCCGCCTGCACCCTGTTCCCCCAATGGCTGCCAATCGGGGTCAAGAACTGGGTCATCTATTACCTCTTCTTGTAGCTCGTGTGCAACTTCGTCTGTGTCACCGTGGCGGTCGGTGGTATAGCGTTCGTGATGGGGCAACATAGTCTCATCAGGGTCTGATTCTTGATCAGCACCCTGCGATGGCAATGTTGTGGTCTGAGTCAAAGGACCAGGATAGTAGTCTGGCTGTGGCTGTGCATCAGTGCACTCCATGTCAGATTCAACTTGTAATGGGCATGGACTGTTAACTGCTTCACTTTCTAAGCCAGGGACGGTATGTGTAAAGAGCTCCATGGAGTAACCCGTTGTGTCGCCTGCTGCATTCTTCTCTGTTGTTGTTTTTGCTGAAGAGGACAAGGAAGCGACTTGTCCCTGACCGTGAACATCCACTAACGACGCGCTGCTTTGACATTTACCAGTTTCACGAGAGGAGGCAAAAGAGCTAGAGGCTGAGTCAGCAAGATAAGCCAAAACTTGCTCTTGCTGCTCCGGCTTTAAAAGCGGTTTTCCTACTCCCAGAAAAGGGAGCGTTCGAGGCCTTGTGTAGCCAGACGACGAACCTGGCTCCACAGCTCCAGACTTAGGTGCAATATTTTTTTTACCACGACCAGCTGATGCTCCACCACTACCACTACCCTCATTACCAGCTGACAATGAACGCCCCCGGCCACGACCTCTTCCACCAGACTTCCTCATTGTTTTAAAAACGTTAACAAACGAACGGTATTTGTTGCTGTCACACAACTTACACGGTGAGCTATAACTTCAGTATGATTTAGCTACCCCTTTACAGGTGGGTGAGACCACAACGAAAATCAGCCACAATGTTACACACTCTGTTGTTGTTGGCAACAAATGAGATGGCACACACGCAGGACTGTCACTGAAGCGCAAATGTAAATATTTATCTCCCACTGATTTGTGTTTGTTTTTTTTAAAAGGGAGACTTCAGAAAAAAAAAATTAAAAAAAAATTATTTTTTACAGAAGAATTTATAAAACAAATAAAATGAAATGATTGTTTCAGGGAGAATTTAGGAAAAAAAAAAAAAAAAAAGGCTTTGTAGGGCCCACTGAGTGAGAGAGGACGCACACAGGAGTCAGGAGTGGCACACAAGCCCAGAGGCCAATATTAATCTCCCACTGATTGATTTAGTGATTTTTTTTGGTAGATTTTGGAACCCAAATCAAGCAAAAAAATTAATAGGCTTTCTATGGCCCACAATTGGGGAGAGAGAGAGAGATGGCACACCCAGGAGTCAAGACTGGCACACAAGCAGAAGGGGCAATATGAATCTCCCACAGATTTTTTTTTTTTTTTTTTTTTTTTAGGGAGACTTGAGAGAAAAGAAAATACAAAAAAAATGATTTTTTTCAGGAATAATTTAGAAACCAAAGAAAATAAAATGATTGTTTCAGGGAGAATTTAGAAAACAAATAAAACAAAAAATAGGCTTTCTAGGGCCCACTGAGTGACAGATGACGCACACAGGAGTCAGGAGTGGCACACAAGCCCAGAGGCCAATATTAATCTCCCACTGATTGATTTAGTGATTTTTTTTGGTAGATTTTGGAACCCAAATCAAGCAAAAAAATTAATAGGCTTTCTATGGCCCACAATTGGGGAGAGAGAGAGAGATGGCACACCCAGGAGTCAAGACTGGCACACAAGCAGAAGGGGCAATATGAATCTCCCACAGATTTTTTTTTTTTTTTTTTTTTCAGGGAGACTTGAGAGAAAAAAAAAATACCAAAAAAATGATTTTTTTCAGGAATAATTTAGAAACCAAAGAAAATAAAATGATTGTTTCAGGGAGAATTTAGAAAACAAATAAAACAAAAAATAGGCTTTCTAGGGCCCACTGAGTGACAGATGACGCACACAGGAGTCAGGAGTGGCACACAAGCCCAGAGGCCAATATTAATCTCCCACTGATTGATTTAGTGATTTTTTTTGGTAGATTTTGGAACCCAAATCAAGCAAAAAAATTAATAGGCTTTCTATGGCCCACAATTGGGGAGAGAGAGAGAGATGGCACACCCAGGAGTCAAGACTGGCACACAAGCAGAAGGGGCAATATGAATCTCCCACAGATTTTTTTTTTTTTTTTTTTTTCAGGGAGACTTGAGAGAAAAAAAAATACCAAAAAAATGATTTTTTTCAGGAATAATTTAGAAACCAAAGAAAATAAAATGATTGTTTCAGGGAGAATTTAGAAAACAAATAAAACAAAAAATAGGCTTTCTAGGGCCCACTGAGTGACAGATGACGCACACAGGAGTCAGGAGTGGCACACAAGCCCAGAGGCCAATATTAATCTCCCACTGATTGATTTAGTGATTTTTTTTGGTAGATTTTGGAACCCAAATCAAGCAAAAAAATTAATAGGCTTTCTATGGCCCACAATTGGGGAGAGAGAGAGAGATGGCACACCCAGGAGTCAAGACTGGCACACAAGCAGAAGGGGCAATATGAATCTCCCACAGATTTTTTTTTTTTTTTTTTTTTCAGGGAGACTTGAGAGAGAAAAAAATACAAAAAAAATGATTTTTTTCAGGAATAATTTAGAAACCAAAGAAAATAAAATGATTGTTTCAGGGAGAATTTAGAAAACAAATAAAACAAAAAATAGGCTTTCTAGGGCCCACTGAGTGACAGATGACGCACACAGGAGTCAGGAGTGGCACACAAGCCCAGAGGCCAATATTAATCTCCCACTGATTGATTTAGTGATTTTTTTTGGTAGATTTTGGAACCCAAATCAAGCAAAAAAAATTAATAGGCTTTCTATGGCCCACAATTGGGGAGAGAGAGAGAGATGGCACACCCAGGAGTCAAGACTGGCACACAAGCAGAAGGGGCAATATGAATCTCCCACAGATTTTTTTTTTTTTTTTTTTTCAGGGAGACTTGAGAGAAAAAAAATACAAAAAAAATGATTTTTTTCAGGAATAATTTAGAAACCAAAGAAAATAAAATGATTGTTTCAGGGAGAATTTAGAAAACAAATAAAACAAAAAATAGGCTTTCTAGGGCCCACTGAGTGACAGATGACGCACACAGGAGTCAGGAGTGGCACACAAGCCCAGAGGCCAATATTAATCTCCCACTGATTGATTTAGTGATTTTTTTCAGGTAGATTTTGGAACCCAAATCAAGCAAAAAAATTAATAGGCTTTCTATGGCCCACTATTTGTGAGAGAGATGGCACGCTCAGGACTGGCACACAAGCCCAGAGGCCAATATTAATCTCCCATTTTTATTTTTTTCCAGGGAAAATTTATAAACCCAATAAAAAAAATAATAATAAATAGGCTTTCTATGGCCCACTATCTGAGAGAGAGAGATGGCACGCTTAGGACTGGCACACAAGCCCAAAGCCCAATATTAATCTCCCACTGATTGATTTAATGATTTTTTCAGGTAGAATTTAGAACCCAAATCAAGCAAAAAAATTAATAGGCTTTCTATGGCCCACTGAGTGAGAGATGGCACACACAGGAGTAAGGAGTCGCACACAAGCCCTGAGGCCAATATTTTTCTCCCACTGATTGATTGATTGATTTTTTCAGGTAGAATTAGGAACCCAAATCAACCCAAAAAATAAATAGGCTTTCTATGGCCCACTATTTGTGAGAGAGATGGCACGCTCAGGACTGGCACACAAGCCCAGAGGCCAATATTAATCTCCCACTTTTTTTTTTTTTCCAGGGAAAATTTATAAACCCAATAAAAAAAATAATAATAAATAGGCTTTCTATGGCCCACTATCTGAGAGAGAGAGATGGCACGCTTAGGACTGGCACACAAGCCCAAAGGCCAATATTAATCTCCCACTGATTGATTTAGTGATTTTTTCAGGTAGAATTATGAACCCAAATCAACCAAAAAAATAAATAGGCTTTCTATGGCCCACTATTTGTGAGAGAGATGGCACGCTCAGGACTGGCACACAAGCCCAAAGGCCAATATTAATCTCCCACTGATTGATTTATTGATTTTTTCAGGTAGAATTTAGAACCCAAATCAAGCAAAAAAATTAATAGGCTTTCTATGGCCCACTGAGTGAGAGATGGCACACACAGGAGTAAGGAGTGGCACACAAGCCCTGAGGCCAATATTTTTCTCCCACTGATTGATGTTGTGATTTTTTCTGGTAGATTTTGGAACCCAAATCAAGCAAAAAAATAAATAGGCTTTCTATGGCCCACTATTTGTGAGAGAGATGGCACGCTCAGGACTGGCACACAAGCCCAGAGGCCAATATTAATCTCCCATTTTTATTTTTTTCCAGGGAAAATTTATAAACCCAATAAAAAAAATAATAATAAATAGGCTTTCTATGGCCCACTATCTGAGAGAGAGAGATGGCACGCTTAGGACTGGCACACAAGCCCAAAGCCCAATATTAATCTCCCACTGATTGATTTAATGATTTTTTCAGGTAGAATTTAGAACCCAAATCAAGCAAAAAAATTAATAGGCTTTCTATGGCCCACTGAGTGAGAGATGGCACACACAGGAGTAAGGAGTCGCACACAAGCCCTGAGGCCAATATTTTTCTCCCACTGATTGATTGATTGATTTTTTCAGGTAGAATTAGGAACCCAAATCAACCCAAAAAATAAATAGGCTTTCTATGGCCCACTATTTGTGAGAGAGATGGCACGCTCAGGACTGGCACACAAGCCCAGAGGCCAATATTAATCTCCCACTTTTTTTTTTTTTCCAGGGAAAATTTATAAACCCAATAAAAATAATAATAATAAATAGGCTTTCTATGGCCCACTATCTGAGAGAGAGAGATGGCACGCTTAGGACTGGCACACAAGCCCAAAGGCCAATATTAATCTCCCACTGATTGATTTAGTGATTTTTTCAGGTAGAATTATGAACCCAAATCAACCAAAAAAATAAATAGGCTTTCTATGGCCCACTATTTGTGAGAGAGATGGCACGCTCAGGACTGGCACACAAGCCCAAAGGCCAATATTAATCTCCCACTGATTGATTTATTGATTTTTTCAGGTAGAATTTAGAACCCAAATCAAGCAAAAAAATTAATAGGCTTTCTATGGCCCACTGAGTGAGAGATGGCACACACAGGAGTAAGGAGTGGCACACAAGCCCTGAGGCCAATATTTTTCTCCCACTGATTGATGTTGTGATTTTTTCTGGTAGATTTTGGAACCCAAATCAAGCAAAAAAATAAATAGGCTTTCTATGGCCCACTGAGTGAGAGATGACACAGACAGAGATGGCACTCTAGCAGAAATGTCAATCTTAATCTCCCACAAAAAAAAAAAAAAAAAAAAAAGGAACTGTCCTTCAATTACTATCTCCCTGCAGTAATCTCAGCCAGGTATGGCAGGCAGCAATAAGGAGTGGACTGATGCACAAATTAAATAAAAAGTGTGGACAAACAAACAAGATAGCTGTGCAGAAAGGAAGGAACAAGAGGATTTGTGCTTTGAAAAAAGCAGTTGGTTTGCACAGCGGCGTACACACAGCAATGCAGCTATCAGGGAGCCTTCTAGGGCAGCCCAATAAGCTACAGCGCTGAGGAAAAAAAAAAAAAAAGGAGCTTCCACTGTCCCTGCACACCGAAGGTGGTGTTGGGCAGTGGAAATCGCTACAGCACAAGCGGTTTTGTGGTTAATGGACCCTGCCTAACGCTATCCCTGCTTCTGACGAAGTGGCAGCAACCTCTCCCTAAGCTCAGATCAGCAGCAGTAACATGGCGGTCGGCGGGAACTCCCCTTTATAGCCCCTGTGACGCCGCAGACAGCAAGCCAATCACTGCAATGCCCTTCTCTAAGATGGTGGGGACCAGGACCTATGTCATCACGCTGCCCACACTCTGCGTTTACCTTCATTGGCTGAGAAATGGCGCTTTTCGTGTCATTGAAACGCGACTTTGGCGCGAAAGTCGCGTACCGCATGGCCGACCACGCACAGGGGTCGGATCGGGTTTCATGAAACTCGACTTCGCCAAAAGTCGGCGACTTTTGAAAATGTTCGACCCGTTTCGCTCAACCCTAGTGGCCATCTCTGTCGCGGGATGTGCGTTCTTTTGTGCAGTCCTGTGGGATTTGTGCTCGGGCTAAGCCCTGCTGTTCTCGTGCCAGTGGGTTGCTTTTGCCCTTGCCGCTCCCGAAGAGGCCTTGGACACATATCTCTATGGATTTTATTTCGGATCTCCCCGTCTCTCAAAAAATGTCTGTCATTTGGGTGGTTTGTGATCGCTTCTCTAAGATGATCCAATTGGTACCCTTGTCTAAATTACCTTCCTCCTCTGATTTGGTGCCATTGTTCTTCCAGCATGTGGTTCGTTTACATGGCATTCCAGAGAACATCGTTTCTGACAGAGGTTCCCAGTTTGTTTCGAGGTTTTGGCGAGCCTTTTGTGCTAGGATGGGCATTGATTTGTCTTTTTCCTCGGCTTTCCATCCTCAGACAAATGGCCAGACTGAACGAACCAATCAGACCTTGGAAACATATCTGAGATGCTTTGTTTCTGCTGATCAGGATGATTAGGTGTCCTTTTTGCCGTTGGCTGAGTTCGCCCTTAATAATCGGGCCAGCTCGGCTAACTTGGTTTCGCCGTTTTTCTGCAATTCTGGGTTCCATCCTCGTTTCTCTTCAGGGCAGGTTGAGTCTTCGGACTGTCCTGGTGTGGATACTGTAGTGGACAGGTTGCAGCAGATTTGGACTCATGTAGTGGACAATTTTACCTTGTCCCAGGAGAAGGCTCAACGTTTCGCTAATCGCAGACGTTGTGTGGGTCCCCGACTTCGTGTTGGGGATTTGGTTTGGTTGTCATCTCGTTATATTCCTATGAAGGTTTCCTCTCCTACGTTTAAGCCTCATTTCATTGGTCCGTATAGGATTTCTGAGGTTCTTAATCCTGTGTCTTTTTGTTTGACCCTTCCAGATTCTTTTTCCATCCATAACGTATTCCATAGGTCATTGTTGCGGAGATACGTGGCACCTATGGTTCCATCTGTTGATCCTCCTGCCCCGGTTTTGGTGGAGGAGGAGTTGGAGTATATAGTGGAGAAGATTTTGGGTTCTCGTGTTTCGAGACGGAAACTCCAGTATCTGGTTAAGTGGAAAGGTTATGGTCAGGAAGATAATTCCTGGGTCTTTGCCTCTGATGTCCATGCTGCCGATCTTGTTCGTGCCTTTCATATGGCTCATCCTGGTCAGCCTGGGGGCTCTGGTGAGGGTTCGGTGACCCCTCCTCAAGGGGGGGTACTGTTGTGAATTCTGTGGTCAAGCTCCCTCCTGTGGTCACAAGTGGTACTTCGGCTGATTCTGTCTATGGGCTTCCGTTGGTGGATGTGAGTGGTACTGCGGCTTCTGAGTTTCCTTCCTCAGGTGATGAGGTTAAGTCGTTAGGTGCTGCTCTATTTAACTCCACCTAGTGCTTTGATCCTGGCCTCCAGTCAATGTTCTAGTATTGGTCTTGCTTCCTCCTGGATCGTTCCTGTGGCCTTTCTATCCTGCATAAGCTAAGTTTTGCTTATGTTGTTTTTGTTTGCTGTTTTTTCTGTCCAGCTTGCTATATTGGTTTTTCTTGCTTGCTGGAAGCTCTGGGACGCAGAGGGAGCACCTCCGTACCGTTAGTCGGTGCGGAGGGTCTTTTTGCCCCCTCTGCGTGGTTGTTTGTAGGGTTTTGTGTTGACCGCAAAGCAATCTTTCCTATCCTCGGTCTGTTCAGTAAGTTGGGCCTCACTTTGCTAAATCTATTTCATCTCTGCGTTTGTAATTTCATCTTAACTCACAGTCATTATATGTGGGGGGCTGCCTTTTCCTTTGGGGTATTTCTCTGAGGCAAGGTAGGCTTATTTTTCTATCTTCAGGGCTAGTTAGTTTCTCAGGCTGTGCCGAGTTGCATAGGGAGCGTTAGGCGCAATCCACGGCTGCCTCTAGTGTGGTTGGATAGGATTAGGGATTGCGGTCGGCAGAGTTTCCACGTCTAAGAGCTCGTCCTATGTTTTTTGGTTATTGTCAGGTCACTTTCTGTGCTCTGAACTTCAAGGTCCATCGTGGTTCTGAATTACCTATTCATAACATTGGGCCTACTAACTGTGTCTGCCACTTATTACAGCTGTCCTCCACTGAACAAAGCAATGCTGCCCGTTTAGTCCTGTTACCAATTTTGAACTGCATTTAGCTTACTTTATTATTTGGGCCTACTAACTGTTTCTGCCACTCATTACAGTTGTCCTCCACTGAACAAAGCAATGCCGCCTGTTTAGTCCTGTTACCAATTTTGAACTGCATTTAGCCTACTTTATTATTTGGGCCTATATTTATGTTTCCTCCTCATCCTGCCCATTGCCCAGCCACTGCTAGATGAGTCTGCTGGTACATTGACCCAGACCACTACATTCCCCTTGCATTCTACACAGCCAGAATCTGACCCTGCTGAAAGTCAGGTTCCCCTTCCCGCATACTATACCACCTTACATGGGAACAAAGAGGAAGGTGCAGATGAAAGTGCAGGTTCCTTCAAAAGGTGGAGGGGCATACTCGTTGGCAACATCACTGGCACAGGGCCCCTCATAGTATGCAAAAGTGTCTCTGGCAGTGGGAGGTGCCACCTGCCATCAAACACACCGCCGTACTATGAGGGGCCCTGTGCTAGTGCCAGCGAGTGGGCCCCCCTGCTTGCTCAGGATCACAACACTTGCAAAGTTGAAATACTTACCTCTCCCTGCTCCACCACCGTGATGTATTCTGCGTTTCCTTGGCCCACGAAAATCTTGAGCCAGCCCTACCCCCCACAACTTTAGCCAAATGACCCCCAGTTTTCAATGCCTAACTATTATTATAAAGTAAATTAAGATTGACAAGCTTAAGTAATAAGAATTGATGTTTTTGGCATTAAAATGGGCACTGTAAGTGTTTTCTTGTCCTCCACTCACTGCCGACTTTGATTCCCCATTGACTTCCATTGGATTTCGTGTTTCAGTCGGCCCCCGACTTTTCGCAATAATCATCCGATTTCACCTGACCCGACTTTTGACAAAGTCGGGTTTCGCGAAACCCGACTCGATCCGAAAAAGTTAAAGTCACTCAACTCTACTCTCCACCTCCCGTGGCAGCCTGTTCCACTCTTTGTTCACCCTGTCAAAAAAATTTTTCTAATATCTAATCTGGGTCTCCTCCCATTAAGTTAGATCCCATTGCTTCTAGTCTTTCCTTGTGCCAGCCCTTGAGATATTTGCAGACAGCTATTAAGTCTCCTGTCAGTCTTCTTTTTTGCAAGCTAAACATTCCCAAATCCTGTAACCGTTCCTCATAGGACTTGGTTTGCAGATCGGTCTGTTATGACCTGGTGGTAAGGACAATAATGGACCTGGTGGTTAAGAGCACACGGAATGACCTGATAGTTACTAATAATATAGGACGAGCTCTGAGACGTGGGAACTCTGCTGACCGCAATCCCTAATCCTATCACACACACTAGAAATAGCCGTGGATTGCTCCTAACGCTCCCTATGCAACTCGACACAGCCTAAGAAACTAGCTAGCCCTAGAGATAGAAAAATAAAGCCTACCTTGCCTCAGAGAAATTCCCCAAAGGAAAAGGCAGCCCCCCACATATAATGACTGTGAGTAAAGATGAAAATTACAAACACAGAGATGAAATAGATTTAGCAAAGTGAGGCCCGACTTACTGAACAGACAGAGGATAGGAAAGGTAACTTTGCGGTCAGCACAAAAAACTACAAAAAGACCACGCAGAGGGCGCAAAAAGACCCTCCGCACCGACTCACGGTGCGGAGGCGCTCCCTCTGCGTCCCAGAGCTTCCAGCAAGCAAGACAAAATTCAAAATAGCAAGCTGGACAGAAAAATAGCAAACCAGAGAAAAACAAGCAGGAACTTAGCTTCTGCTGGGAAGACAGGTCACAAGAACGATCCAGGAGAGAACTAGACCAATACTGGAACATTGACAGGTGGCATGGAGCAATGATCTAAGTGGAGTTAAATAGAGCAGCCAGCTAACGAATTAACCTCGTCACCTGTGGAAGGAAACTCAGAAGCCGCAGCTCCACTCACAACCACCAGAGGAAGCCCATGGACAAAACCAGCCGAAGTACCATTCATGACCACAGGAGGGAGCTTGAAAACAGAATTCACAACACCGCTCACCATTCTGTTCGCTCTTCTCTGAATTTGCTCCAGTTTGTTGATGTCTTTTTTAAAATGTCGTGCCCAAAACTGGACACAGTATTCCAGATGAGGTCTGACCAAAGACGAGTAGAGGGCAATAATGTCTTCACGTGATCTAGACTGTATGCTTCTGTTAATGCATTACCGAATTGCATTTGCCTTTTTTGCTGCTGCACCACACTGTTGACTCATGTACAGTTTATGATCTTTTAGTATACCCAAGTCTTTTTCACATGTGCTGTTGCTTTGTCCTATTCCTCCCATTCTATATATGCTTTTTTCATTTTTATTGCCCAGATGTAGTACTTTGCATTTTTCCTTGTTAAAAACCGTTCTGTTAGTTGCTGCCCACTGCTCCAGTTTATTTATATCTTTTTGAATCTTCTCTCTCTCTTCTCTAGTATTAGCTATCCCTCCTAGCTTTGTGTCATCAAATTTAATCCCTGTACCCTCAATTCCTTCATCTAAATCATTGATAAAGATTTTGAACAATTCAGGGCCCAGGACAGAACCCTGTGGTACCCCACTTGAGAAATTCTTCCAAATGGATGTGCAGCCATTTACGATCACTCTTTGGGTCCGATGTTATGAAAGGTAATTCAGTACCACAATGGACATAGCGGTCAGAGCACATACAGTGATCTGACAATAACCCAAAATCATAGAACGAGCTCTGAGACGTGGGAACTCTGCAGACCGCAATCCCTAATCCTCTCCAAACAACACTAGAGGCAGCCGTGGATTGCGCCTAACTCTGCCTATGCAACTCGGCACAGCCTGAGAAACTAACTAGCCTGAAGATAGAAAATAAGCCTACCTTGCCTCAGAGAAATACCCCAAAGGAAAAGGCAGCCCCCCACATATAATGACTGTGAGTTAAGATGAAAAGACAAACGTAGGGATGAAATAGATTCAGCAAAGTGAGGCCCGACTTTCTTAACAGAGCGAGGATAGGAAAGATAACTTTGCGGTCTACACAAAACCCTAAAGAAAACCACGCAAAGGGGGCAACTAGACCCTCCGTACCGAACTAACGGCAAGGAGGTACACCCTTTGCGTCCCAGAGCTTCCAGCAAAACAAATAGACAAGCTGGACAGAAAAAATAGCAAACAAATAGCAAAGAAGAACTTAGCTATGCAGAGCAGCAGGCCACAGGAATGATCCAGGGAAAAACAAGTCCAACACTGGAACATTGACAGGAAGCCAGTATCAAAGCATTAGGTGGAGTTAAGTAGAGAAGCACCTAAAGACCTCACCAGATCACCTGAGGGAGGAAACTCAGAAGCCGCAGTACCACTTTCCTCCACAAACGGAAGCTCCCAGAGAGAATCAGCCGAAGTACCACTTGTGACCACAGGAGGGAGCTCTGCCACAGAATTCACAACAGTCCGATCATTAAGCCAGTTATGAATCCACCTAACAGTTTCCTTGTCCATTCCATACTTAGTCATTTTTCTAATAGGGATGGTGTGAGATACTTTGTCAAATGCTCTGCTGAAGTCAAGATATACTATAACTACAGCATTTCCCTGATCCACCCAGTCAGTGATTCTGTCATAGAAGGAAATTAAGTTACAGAATCACTGACTGGATGGATCAGGGAAATGATGTAGAACCACAGGTGAGGTGGAGACATGAACCCAAGACTCTGGCACAGCAAACTGGAACAGCAATGACTTGGATAGTAGGCAATATTGGAAAACAAGCAAGAGAGGGAGGAAACACCAGAAGCCACACAGCCAGGAGGACAAAAGGAAAAGAAATTGGGATGTATGAAGCAGCAACAAAGATGTTGGCAGGAAGTCCACAGTAAGTAGCAACGTAATGCAAACTGACTTGAATAACAGTCTTTCATCCTTACAGCAAATGATGGGTTAATGAGCAGCAAATTCAAATAATGGAAATCACAGAAGTTTAAGGAGATGATTGCAGTGGAAGAAATAGGTTACATTTAGGTTACATTAATAAAATACATTTCTATCCTGAGCAAGTTTTTATTTATCTTAATATATACTTATGTGGCACCCCTAGGGGTATTTGCCACAAAAATAGTTACTGACAGTAAGTACAAATACTAAAATAGCAAGACTACACTACCACCTCCGGCCAGAAGGGGGAGCTCCAGAGACTCCCCTTGATCCATTCTGGTCTGAGAGAAGAAATGGCAGTTGGGCCAAGGAGCTGATAGTGAGAGGTCATACAGTTGAATCTCTAACAGCCCTGTGACTGTTACCAGGCCTAAATCACCGGCCTGAGGAGAAGAGGGATAGAGAAAAAGGACATTGTGAGAACCGGGTAGCATTAATCACTACCCAGAACAGGCGCAAAGACGGATACCGGATCCGTGGCTGCATTCATTATATATAATACAGCAACCGGAAAAACGTGAGGTGATATCAGCTTCACTAGGGTCGGATGCAGCAACAGACACAGAGTTCAGCGGTACTCCCAGAGGGGGTAAACCGATAAAAGGACTCGGGTTGCCCGTCGAACCAGGACCCGGAGGGGACAGATTGGGCCGGCAGCCAGTTCACATACAGCAGCAGGGCCACACAGAAATTGCGCACAATAAGAGGCGAAGACCCCGGCAGGGTCAAAGTAACTCAGAGTTCCCATACAGACTCCGGTGACAGGACTGGTTGTAAATCCTTTTATGTTAAAGTAAACTGGTTAAACGTTTCAGTGCCTCAGTCTTTCATTTGGACAATAGGCATCTATCCAGGATCGAGATCGTCACCGCTGGGAGAACCTGCTGCTGATCAAGTAAGTGCCTGTCCCCTCATGATACCCCCCCTTACACTGTGCATTGCCTGAGGCCACAGCACCGGGTCAAGCCACCCGTGACATCCCCCTCAAGAGACAGACTCCATTGGTCCGGTGCTGGGTATCCCGGTCTCCTGGGCGTCACAATTGGCGTCACGAACAGGATCTAGCCAGCCCGTATACCGGGTATTGTGTGCCGTGATTGGAGCCCAAAACTGTGAAAACTGGGATGAAAAATCTTGAAAATTGACTTTATTAAAGAAAAATCCATTCCCCATTGAAAACTATTGAAAGTGACTTTTCCCCATTGGTTATAATGGAGTAAAGATGGCCGCCATCCCCTGAGGTAATCACTTCATAACCGTTAGGCACGAGACTGTTAATTGAGCTACGCCATCACCTGAGCCCCAGTCTGACTGAAAAACTTCAGAATCCGCCATTACAGAGCACGCGGCGGGCGGGAGCAGCAGGGGGCGTGTCATTGTGGGCGGCACCAAGCTGAGCGCTCTGACGTCAGAGCAAGGGGAAAATCAATCCTGCTGCACAGCGGAACGAATCTACACTATCCCGACGGAAGCGGAGGACCGGAAGGGTCAGGATTAACTAAGGGGGCACAGTATGTCGCAGCACGGAGACGCCGCAGCACTCGGCAACGCTAATGCAGCTGAAAGACAGAGTGTCAATAGAGAGTCCGGCAGCGCAGCGGTTCAAGGAGTGGCGCCCATCATGCCGGTGCTGATGCCATATACCCCGGGTGGCCCATGGCTTCCAATGTATGAAGGTGAGCCTAATACCCTTGACGATTTCAGAGAAAAGATGCTGGCCCATTTTGACATGTTCCCTGTGGGTGAAGTTCAGCGTGTTAGTCTCCTGATGATGCAGTTAAGTGGCCATGCTAAGCGAGAAGTCACAGCATGGGCAGCTGATCTAAAAGGCACTGTTGAACGCATATTTGCTGGATTAAAAGCTACATTTGAAACCACGGCCAGCAGCAAAGCTAAAATACGATTCTTTAGTTGCAAACAAAAAGCTAATGAGGGCGTGAGAGACTTTGCCTTAAACCTGCAGGAAGCCCTTAAATCACTTACACTGGCTGAACCCATTTTTAACACCGGAGCGGATAAACTGCTAAGAGATCAATTTATTGAGGGACTCTACACCCCTTCTCACCGGGGGCATGTGAGCATGCTTGTTTTTAAGAACCCTGAATTGACATTTGCCCAATTAAAGGAGAGCGCTATATGTCTCCAGCTGGCAGAGGCACCTCGGGATCAGGATCCTGCGCAACCCATGGCAGAGGCACCTCAACAACAGGGAGTGCCAGTGACATCAGCTATGTCTGGGGCCATTGCTAAGCCCCTGGGGCCCAGTACTAATGAGGCTCTTCAACAAAAGCTTGACTCTTTAGCTGATGTTGTTGCTTCAATGGCTAAAACCATGCAGGAGATGAGAGGACACAAGATGGAGTTGGCAAACTGTAGAGAGGATGTTCCATGGATGAGACCCCGGAGATACCCGACATGGAGAGGACGACCCCGTGACCGCTACCAACCGGATGGACAGCCCATTTGCCGCCGTTGCCAGCAGCCGGGCCACTTTGCACGAGATTGTGATTTAAACGGGAATCCCCTGGGAATGCGGGCCGCTTCGCAGGAATGAACTTTCAAGGCCCAACACCCTGGCACAACAGGTACATCGGAGGACGACCCATTATCCCTATCGTGCTGGACGGAATTCCCCTCAACGCTTTGCTGGACACAGGTTCCCAGATTTCATCTATACCGTATATCCTTTATAAGAGGTACTGGGCTGATGCAGATATTGATAAAGGGCCCTCTGATGTTGAACTAGATATATGGGCCAGTAATGGTAAGTTGGTACCGAAACTAGGATTCAGGGAGATGACCATAAAGATTGGTAAAGTAGAACTGAAGAAACAGGGTTTAATTGTTGTTGATGTTGACCGGCGGAACTGTGAACCAACTGTATTGATAGGAATGAATGTGTTAGAGAACTGCTTTTCCGAAGTCATTTCTGTCTTACAGCAAATTGCTGAAACTGCCCAATCCTGCCAGCAGAGAGTTCTCCGGAGGGAAATAAAAGTATTGATGTTAAGGCAACAGGTAGAAGTTGCAGGTGGAGAAATTGGCAGTGTGAGGGTAAGTGATCCAACGTCTATTGTAATCCCACCAAAAACAGAAATGCTGGTATGGTGTAGAGCAGCCATTGGTACTAAGGGACGAGATTATCAAGCCTTAATAGAACCAGTGTACACTGACAGCAGGCCCACTATACTCACAGCACGAGGGATAGTCGAGGTACACCGGGACGAGTGCCGGTACGACTTTTGAACTGTGGAGAGGAAGAGGTCACTTTGCCAAGGTATGCTACAATGGCAAAGCTATATACTGTTGACAACAATGCCATCACAACCATTGAGCCCTTAGAACCAACCTGTCAGGTGGAAGGCAATGGCTCAGATGGAGAAATGGAGGATTGGTGCCAACAGCTACACGTGGGCATAAATTCAACACCTACCCATCAAAAACAAGGGGTGTATAGGCTAGTGACGGAATATGAACAAGTCTTCAGTAAACACCCATTGGACTTCGGACGGATAGAAGGGGTAGAACACACAATCCCCACAGGTGACCATCCCCCAATAAAAGAAAGATATAGACCCATACCGCCCGCTCACTATCAATGTGCAAAAGATATGCTGAGGGAAATGAAACAGGCCGGGGTAATAAGAGACAGCTGTAGCCCCTGGGCGGCCCCTCTAGTGATTGTCAAAAAAAAAGGACGGAACCATGAGAATGTGCGTAGACTACCGGAAGATTAATAACATCACCCATAAAGACGCCTACCCCTTGCCTAGGATAGAAGAGTCCTTAACTGCTTTGAAATCTGCTAATTATTTTTCCACCTTAGACTTAACAAGCGGGTATTGGCAAGTCCCTGTGGCTGAGAGAGATAAGGAAAAGACGGCATTCACCACACCAATGGGTCTATGTGAATTTAATCGCATGCCGTTCGGACTCTGCAACGCATCCGGTACCTTCCAGCGGCTGATGGAATGCTGCCTCGGACACAAGAACTTCGAGACCGTCCTCCTGTACCTAGATGATGTGATCGTCTACTCAAAGACTTACGAACAACACTTAATAGACCTGGCAGAAGTGTTCGAAGCCTTATCCAGGTATGGCATGAAAGTCAAGCCATCCAAATGTCACCTTCTCAAGCCAAAGGTACAGTACCTGGGACACATCGTGAGTTCGGAGGGAGTAGCACCAGATCCCGAGAAAATAAGCGCCGTAAGGGATTGGCCAAGACCTACCAGCCCAAAAGAAGTGAGACAATTCCTGGGATTGGTGGGTTACTATCGCAGATTTATAAAAGGATTTACCAAGTTGGCAGCACCCTTGCAAGACACCTTGGTAGGGCAGACGAAGAAACCTTCAAACCGAAACCCTCCTTTTCAGTGGAACGACGAAAGGGAAGACTCCTTTGAACAACTAAAGAAGGCACTAACCGGAGAAGAGGTTCTGGCATACCCAGATTACCATAAACCTTTCATCCTCTACACCGATGCCAGTAATGTGGGACTAGGAGCGGTGCTGTCACAAAAGCAAGAAGGTCGGGAGAAAGTCATCGCCTTTGCAAGTAGAAAGCTCCGGCCTACTGAAAGAAATTCAGAAAATTACAGCTCCTTCAAATTGGAACTACTGGCAGTAGTTTGGGCTGTGACGGAGCGTTTCAAACACTATCTGGCCACTGCAGAATTTATTGTCTATACTGACAACAATCCGTTGACCCACCTGGACACAGCCAAATTAGGTGCGTTAGAACAGCGATGGATAGCCCGGTTATCTAATTACAACTTCATAATCAAGTATCGAGCAGGTCGCAAGAATGGAAATGCCGATGCCCTATCCCGGATGCCACACTTGAGAGATGTAGAAGAGGAAACGGGGGAGCTTGAAGAAATTGAACTACCAGCCTTCCATCGTCCCAAGGCAAAACATCATCAGTCAAGTACCTATCAGAAACAACAAGAGGTGAATTTTAATCCGTTAGCACACCATAGATGGGCTGACACCCAAGACAGCAATCCGGCTGTGAAGTTGGTGAAGGAACTGTTGACTGAGCAAAGTGCATATCCCTATGAGGATGCCCCAGAAGAGACGCATCAACTCTGGAAAGAGAGAGGCAAAATGTTCCTGTATCAAGGGAAGCTCTGTAGAAGATACACCAATCCGAAAACACATGAATTGGTTTGGCAGATTATTGTGCCTAAACAAGATGTGAAGATGGTCCTCGAAGCTTACCATAATGGTGCTGGTCACTTCGGTTGGAAAAAGTTAGAAGTACTTCTAAGAGAAAGATTTTATTGGGTCGGGATGAGAAACTCAATCGAACAGTGGTGCAGAAATTGTGGCCCGTGCAACCTCAGAAGAAACGATCAAAAGAACCAAAGAGCACCACTGCAGCCCATAATCACCAAACAACCACTTGAACTTGTAGCCATGGACCACGTGAAGTTGACACCAAGCCGGTCCGGCTATGTCTATGCCTTGACCATCGTGGACCATTATTCACGTTTCTTGGTAGTAGTACCCGTAAAAGATCTGACAGCAAAAACAGCAGCCAAAGCGTTCCAAACGTACTTTTGTAGACCCCATGGATATCCGGAACAGGTTCTCACCGACCAAGGTACAGCCTTTGAATCAGAGATCTTCAGAGAATTCTGTAATATGTATGGTTGCAAAAAGATCCGGACGACGGCCTATCATCCACAAACAAACGGCTTATGCGAGAAGATGAACCATATTGTAATAGACCTACTAAAGACTTTACCTGAGACAGAAAGGAATCAATGGCCAGAGAAATTGCCTGACTTGGTGGATCTGTATAATCATGTCCCGGTGAGCTCCACCAACTGCACCCCAGCTTACCTTATGCGTGCAAGACCCGGCCAATTACCAATCGATCTAGAAATGGGAATTCTGAAACCAGACGCAGAAGTTCAAGACTCCAATTGGGATATCATATGGCAAAAGCAGTATCGCCAAGTGCAAGAGAGTGTGGAAAGAAGCCTTCAGCAAACTAGAGAAAGACAAGAGCGAACTTTCAACCAGAATGCTCTAGCGACCCCATTAAGACCGGGTGACCAAGTGCTCAAGAGAAATCGTCGAACCAATAAACTGGACAATCAGTGGGAAGCCGTACCCTACACAGTTTTACCAACAAGAGTGGATAATCCTAAAATGTGTCTCATTAGCAAAAACGGAGGCTTAACATCTGTACTAGTGTCAAGAGACAATCTTAAATTATGTCCGGAAGCATTGAAAGAGCCAGACGTTGTCCAGCCAGAACCAGAAGTTATTCAACCCATACAGGTTCAACCAGTAAAGGAAAAAGAAGAGGAAGTGTATCACACCTGTATAGGAGACTTTCCCAAAACCCTACTAACATACCATGGTGCAGTAGTGGTTCCCATGGTGGCCTTTTACCCAACACCGAACCCAATACCAGAAGTCCCAAGACAGGAAGAGGCTGACCCCGTACTACAGGAGGTTCCAGGCCAGGAAGAACAGATTCCTGGTCAGAGTAATCCCATTCACGGTGGACTTGCCAACTCCATAGTCGTGGAATTATCTTTAGCAGAGCGGGCAGATACTACATCCGCAGTAGACAGTAGTACACCACATGAAGAGACACCGCTATTACGTAGATCACAGCGTAGTACCCAGGGTCAATTACCGGCCAGGTATGCAGATTACCAACTATAAAGCTCATAATGTGAATTGTATATATGTTATGCCGTATATAGTTAAACAGAAAATGTAGTATAGTCATTGCTATCAGTCTGCAACGTTTAAGCCCAGTGCCTACAGAGACTTGTCTGTATGAACTTATTGCATATTCTTGAACTTTTTATCAGCCCGGAGGCACTAAATCAAAGCTCCGGAAAGACTGCTTTTTGAACTTTGCTTTTTGCTCTTTTTGAACTTTCTTTAGACTTTATATTGATAACTCCGTTGGAAAAATGGAACTAAATTCCTGGACACTAAGTACAGTGCCGTTCCTAATACCTTCAAGGATAGAACTGTATTAATGGACGCTATTTGAAGTGACTTTTTACAGAACTCTATTTTTGTTTCCTTGAGTGGTTTTTGTAACTTTTCATTTTTAAGACTCTGTACATATTAATTGTTATTTCAAAATGTTATTGTCCCACAGTCCCGGAGTACTGTTCTTAACTAAGGGGGAATGTGGCACCCCTAGGGGTATTTGCCACAAAAATAGTTACTGACAGTAAGTACAAATACTAAAATAGCAAGACTACACTACCACCTCCGGCCAGAAGGGGGAGCTCCAGAGACTCCCCTTGATCCATTCTGGTCTGAGAGAAGAAATGGCAGTTGGGCCAAGGAGCTGATAGTGAGAGGTCATACAGTTGAATCTCTAACAGCCCTGTGACTGTTACCAGGCCTAAATCACCGGCCTGAGGAGAAGAGGGATAGAGAAAAAGGACATTGTGAGAACCGGGTAGCATTAATCACTACCCAGAACAGGCGCAAAGACGGATACCGGATCCGTGGCTGTATTCATTATATATAATACAGCAACCGGAAAAACGTGAGGTGATATCAGCTTCACTAGGGTCGGATGCAGCAACAGACACAGAGTTCAGCGGTACTCCCAGAGGGGGTAAACCGATAAAAGGACTCGGGTTGCCCGTCGAACCAGGACCCGGAGGGGACAGATTGGGCCGGCAGCCAGTTCACATACAGCAGCAGGGCCACACAGAAATTGCGCACAATAAGAGGCAAAGACCCCGGCAGGGTCAAAGTAACTCAGAGTTCCCATACAGACTCCGGTGACAGGACTGGTTGTAAATCCTTTTATGTTAAAGTAAACTGGTTAAACGTTTCAGTGCCTCAGTCTTTCATTTGGACAATAGGCATCTATCCAGAATCGAGATCGTCACCGCTGGGAGAACCTGCTGCTGATCAAGTAAGTGCCTGTCCCCTCATGATACCCCTTACACTGTGCATTGCCTGAGGCCACAGCACCGGGTCAAGCCACCCGTGACATCCCCCTCAAGAGACAGACTCCATTGGTCCGGTGCTGGGTATTCCGGTCTCCTGGGCGTCACACTTACCTTGTAATGTCTTCAAATCCAGATGTGTCCGGATCCCAGAATTCCAAGCGGCTGAAGTTCACCGACCGCCATATTGGGACACCCAAGTGATGGGTTTCTCAATATGGAAACTGCTGGTGGTACCAGCCTCTTGTGTGGTACCACCAACGGAACACCGTTGTACCACACACACACACAAACTGCATACGCCGTACGCACCACACGCACACTTTATGTGCCGTATGCACCACACACACACACTGTATACGCCGTATGCAGCCTCTTGCGTGGTACCACCAGCAAAACATCATCGCAAACATGCTGCCGCCGGTATCAGCCGAATCATTCACTGACCACTGCAATCTTTGTACAGGAGGAGCGCATGCGCAGTTTTAATGTGACCACCGCTATCTGTCTCCACAAAGATGGCAGTGGTCTGATTTACTGCACCTGCATGACTTCCGCACAGGCAGGGTGAATCATTCAGTTGATCCGGAGGCAGATGTGCGACGTGTCTACAGGCAGAGGAAGCCAGTCACATTAAAGAGGTTTTCCCATGAATGAAGGTTCATTTTAATAATTGTCTGTGTCTGACTGTGTATGGAGCATACCACATCTCCTGGGCAGGGAAAGAAGCAAAAGACAATACTGACATTACAGCAGGGGATCACAGAGGATTCATTTTGTCAGGTAAAATATCTCACTGACTGTTTTTAAACAATATTTTACCTCACAAAATGTATCCTCTGCAAACTCCTGCTGTAATGTCAGTATTGTCTTTTGCTACCTCCCCTGCCCTGGAGCTGTGGTATGTTCTGTACACGGTCAGACACAGACAATTTTTAAAATTAACTTTTGTTCGTGGGAAAATCCCTTTAAAAAGCAAATATCAATGCCAAAAATGGCAACATGGCTCCTCTTAAAAAGTACGCCAATGACAATGAAAGGAAAACAGCAAAGGCACAATGTCGAAGACAACAATGGGCAAATGAGACTCTTGAAGAGCATCAGCATGGGGTAGACATGTCAAAGAAGAGAGCACAGATGGGAGAAGTCAGCACATGGGGAAAGAGAGAGTGGACAGGTGGGTGAGCACATGGAGGAGAGTTTCTCAATGCTGCAAAACCTGCCCCCATCGTGACATTACCGCCCTCAAGATGCGATAGCATCGGGCCTCCATCTAGTCTATATATATAATTGTCTAAGGGTTTTTCCGTCTGTCTGTCTGTCTTTCTGTCTGTCTGTCTGTCTTTCTGTCTGTCTGTCTGTCCTGGAAAACCCACGTCCCTGATTGGTCGAGGCCGCAAGGCCTCGACTAATCAGCGACGGGCACAGTATCGACGTAGAAATCCCTTGTCTCTGTCCCACCTGGCGGCCTCGACCAATCAGCGACGGGCACAGCGACGATGATGTCATAAAGGATGTAGACATCCCGCGTCTCTGATTGGTCGAGGCCACCAGGCCTCGACCAATCAGCGACGGGCACAGCAACGATGATGTCATAATGGTTGCCATGGCGACAATGATGTCATAAAGGTTGCCTCGATCAATCAGCGACGGACACAGTCTGCCGCGAATTCTGGAATCATCATTGTCCATATACTACGGCCTGGCGGCCTCGACCAATCAGCAATGGGCACAGCGACGATGATGTCATAAAGGACGTAGAAATCCCACATTTCTGATTCAGCGACGGGCACAGTATCGACGTAGATGTCATAATGGTTGCCATGGCGACGATGATGTCATAAAGGTTGCCTCGACCAATCAGCGACGGGCACAGTCTGCCGCGAATTCTGGAATCATCATTGTCCATATACTACGGGGACATGCATATTCTAGAATACCCGATGCGTTAGAATCGTGCCACAATCTAGTATGATATAATGTGGTATCCAGTCCAGTGCGAGTACCACTAATGTACTTGTGTTGCTGTGTCCATCTTTCTGTACATCTGTAGTTCATTGTCATTGCAGAGGGGCTGAAATTTTTACTAAAGTGGCCAGTGATTTCTAAATAAGCCCCTGCAAGCATCCTCTTATGTTCACACTATGAATTATAATCCATCTCCACATAGAATCCTGCAGGTAACATATCTTCTCGTAATGATTACCTTGTTCATAGAGAACGTCAAAAAAAAAGTGCAAACAGCAGGGGTATAAAAGATAACCACAAGGTAGCACCTGCGTATCGGAAGCGAAGTAGCGCTTGATTACTCCATGTACCGGGGTCTACCTTATTTTATTTCCAGTTTTTGAGAAAGTTGCATCCTAGGACACAGATGGGCAGCTTTGGCAATGATTTCTCCCAGCAGGTTTCCAAACAGCATGAATCATTTGACTGCAGACGCCTGGATGTCTGTGCTTTATTATTGTGTTTTTTCCTTGGAATTCTTTAAGACTAGCTAATCATGCATTTTGCCAATATGTGACAGACTGTTGAATGGGAGATCCTTTCTTTCCTAGACAAAGGCTCTTAACACTGAGTAAGGTTGATGTGTGGGTGTAATGCTGTATGCGCACACTATATTATACATGTGCAATAAAATGCACTCACTATCAATTTAATGTGACAAATAGAGACAGTCATAATCAAGTTGATTTCACATTTCTTATATTGGCTGTGACAGTTCCCATGGAAAAGGTGTAGCAAAAGGACAGTTAGAATTTACCTTATTATTTTGACGGCTGAGCCTTAGTGACGATCATATACATGTTTTTGTCAGTGTAGCCATGCCCCAGTAGCTTTCCTTCCAATTTACAGCAATTATGGTCTGCTTTCCTGGTACCCAAGTAATATACATACTTGACCTTAATCAACATCTCTTCTTTGGTTCTGTTTACTACTCTTATTATGAATAGGGCAAACATTTCAAAAACCCATTTGGTATAGGCTGATCTGGTAAGGTGGACTCGCTAAACTGTATGTCAGCGTGAGCTGCATAGTTGAAGCAGTGATGCAGTGGGAAATAACTTCCTGGACAATATGGGGATCTATGATGGGGGATCTATGATGATGAAGACACCTGGGTATGCTGGACAGCAGGTGAGTAAGCAGAGCTGGAAGAACCAGAAGCAACAGGAGTGCAGCCACACACAGGAATAACAGAGATGTTTAAGCTATCTAGAATCTTGCAACACAGATGTAATTCACACAGAAACAGCAGAGATCTACAGAATATGCCATCTAAAATCTTGCAGTAGGGATGTAGTTTCACACAGGAACAGAAGGATCACAAATGTGATAGAGCACCAGAATAGCAAAAATTGCCAAAAAATCTTTATTGCAGAGATGAGTTTGAAATTATGTAAATTGACACAACAGACCTGAGAACGCAATAGCACGAAAGGTGAACAGAGCTGAAATAGCAGTAGCTGGCTGCGGCATTAAAGGCAGGAAGAGTTGATTATCTGGTACCTACATAACTGAGATGAGTTTCTTAACTCCTAACTTGATGCAGCAGAACTGAGAGTGCTATAGTGCCAGTAAACTGGACTGAGTTTGGAAGTAGTCGCTGGTTGCTGGATTGCAGACAGGAATTGCAAGGAAGATAATTAGACACCTCACTGGAGTAAAGTCAAGTAGAAGCCGCCTGGCACCACTGACCTGCATGCTGGACTAGAGACCCATGAATCAATCAGCTCATCTCTAGTTCCTAAATGTCCCTCATACAGCAGACAGTCCCTGATTTGGTTCTACCCCCTGCAGTGTCAGGCGTTTAAATTCAATTCTTCTCACTACCATCGGCTCCCTGACATCTCCTTCTACCAGGGGAAAAAAGAAATGATAAATAAGTGCGCATTGGGGCGTGTCCAAAATTTGCTGCAGCACACATACCACGACGCATAATTGGTCTTTCTTTCTGTTCTTCAAAAGTTGGGAGGCATGCTACAGCTATGTTGTTCACCAGAACTGTTTCTCAAGGAGGACAGAAACCAGGAAGGAAATAAACTGGATTGCTCTAAGCAGTTCAAGAGTAGTGTTGAGCATTCCGATACCGCAAGTATCGGGTATCGGCCGATATTTGCGGTATCGGAATTCCGATACCGAGATCCGATATTTTTGTGATATCGGGTATCGGTATCGAATCAATAGGGATGTGTAAAATAAAGAATTAAAATAAAAAATATTGATATGCTCACCTCTCCGGCGGCCCCTGGACTTCAAGCTGCTATCCGGGAGGCTTCTTTGTTTAAAAAGCGCGCCTTTCGGACCTGTGAATGACGTCCCGGCTTCTGATTGGTCGTGTGCCGCCCATGTGACCGGCACGCGACCAATCAGAGGCCGCGACGTCATTCGCAGGTCCTCAATTCCTAGAATTAGCAGTTTTGTGAATGAGAATGACGTCGCGGCTTCTGATTGGCCGTGTGCCGGTCACATCAGAAGCCGGGACTTCATTCACAGGTCCGAAAGGCGCGCTTTTTAAACAAAGAAGCCTCCCGGATAGCAGCGTGAAGTCCAGGGGCCGCTGGAGAGGTGAGCATATCAATATTTTTTATTTTAATTCTTTATTTTACACATCCCTATGGATCCCAGGGCCTGAAGGAGAGTTTCCTCTCCTTCAGACCCTGGGAACCATGAGAATACCTTCCGATACTTGATGTCCCATTGACTTGTATTGGTATCGGATATCGGTATCGGCGATATCCGATATTTTTCGGGTATCGGCCGATACTATCCGATACCGATACTTTCAAATATCGGACGGTATCGCTCAACACTATTCAAGAGACAATTTGAGAATACCACTTTATCCCCTCAACGTCCAGTGACGGATATATCCGACATTGGATTCATCCCCCTGTTGTCATGTGCCCCTAACTGCCGGTGGAATCGCGATCCACCTGCGGCTGTTAAAATGTTATATGCTGCTGTCAAACGCTGACAGCTGCATTTAACATGCACGCTCAGGAAGCGCGTCATTAATCCCGCCTATCAATGCCCAAGCCACATGACAGCTGGTGGCCAATGGGTTGGCATGACAACCCGGGGTCTGCAGGAGACCCCTGTGGTTGTCATTGCCAGATCGCTATGAGCGCTGCCCAGTGGTCGGTGCTCATAGCAAGTGAGCAATTCTGCTACATAGAGCAGGGCTGAAGCCCTGTGGTTGTCATTGATGGATTGCTATGAGCATCGACCAAGTGATACGGTAATTTTAGCTGCTCTGTGTAGCACAGGTCTCGGAAAATGGCGACATTCTATTTTGGACAAACTTTTTTTTTCTCACCACCTAAATAAAAAAGAACCTAGACATGTTTGGTATATACGATCTCATAATGACCTGGATAATCATAAGTAGGGCAGTTTTAGCATTTAGTGAACATGATGAAAAGAAATCCAAAAAACAGTTGCGGAATTGCACTCTAGAAAAAATAGAAATGCAAAAATGGAAATACCCCTTGTCCTTAAGGGGTTAAGACATGGAGACCTCTCCTCTTTATTGTTAGACCAAGTGGGGTAAATAAAGAGTTCTCTACACTTGGCTGTTAAAGCAAGGTGTCAGCTGAAAAAAAAGTCATGCTACTCACAGAGCCATTGCTGTATTTTAAGGCTGGAGTCACACTGCTGTATTTCTGGAGCGAGAATCACATCGTAAAACTTGTACTGGCTGAGGGCTCTCCTGACCTGAGTTTGACAGCTGTATAGTAATCCATCATGCTGTCATGCTCAGGTCAGGAGGAGTGCCGGCCAGTCCATGCAGTGCTATGCCATTATCCCACGAGAAATAGGGCAGTGTGACTCCAGCCTAATAGTACAGAGGCTCATTGTAACTACACAGATCTGCCAAAATTCGGGATGTAGCAGTTTCAAGAAAGAAATTTAACAAAGTACATGGTTTGAAAACCAAAGCAACTTAATAAGCATGAATGAAAATGGAAATCAAGGTCCCAGAGTCTGGAGGTTGAGTGGAGAGACAGACAATCCAAGCTGCTTAAGGTCTAGCGTGAAGTTTCCACAATCAGTGATGGTTTGGGGAGCCACGTCATCTGCTGGTGTAGGTCCACTGTGTTTTATCAAGACCAAAGTCAGCGCAGTCATCTACCAGGTAATTTTAGAGCACTTCATGCTTCCCTTTGCAGACAAACTTTTTGGAGTTAGAAATTTCATTCTCTAGCAGGACTTGGCACCTGTCCACACTGCCAAAAGTACCAATACCTGGTTTTTAAACAACTGTATCATTGTGCTTGATTGGCCAGCAAACTCACCTGACCTTAACCCCATAGAGAATCTATGGGATATTGTCAAGAGGAAGATGAGAGACACCAAACTCAACAATGCAGACGAGCTGAATGTGGATATCAAAGCAACCTGGGCTTCCATAACACCTCAGCATTGCCACAGGCTGATCGCCTCCATGCCACACCGCATTAATGCAGTAATTAATGCCAAAGGAGCCCCGACCAAGTATTGAGTGCATTTACTAAACATACATTTCAGGAGGCCAACATTTCAGATTTTAAAATCATTTTTTAAGCTGTTTAAGCTGGTGTTATAAAGTATTCTAATTTACTGAGATAATGACTTTTAGGTTTTCATTGGCAATAAGCCATAATCATCAACATTAACAGAAATAAACACTTGAAATAGATCTCTGTGTGTAATGCCTCTATATAATATATGAGTTTCACTTTATGTATTGAAGAACTGAAATAAATTAACTTTTTGATGATATTCTAATTTTGTGAGATGCACCTGTATATTGAATTCAGTTGTAAAAGTGAAAATTCTGGGAATTAATATTGCGTAATCTAATCTCTGATCAATCAATGTATTTATTGAGTCTGCTGAATTCATCAGTTCTTTTCAAGGGATATTTTTCAAGCTGCAGACGGAAGACAGAGAAGAGATGTTCATAAATAATATGATTTATAATCTCTATCCCATCTGCATGTAGAAAAACCTCATCTTGCCATGTCCCAACAAATGGACATTGTCTGCCGCGTCAGCAAATATTTCTCATTGGCCATTCTTTGATCAATCTCATCTTGTGTAAAATAAATTAATAAATGAAAAAAGTAAACACAATATCTACTATATAATTGTCTAAGGGTCACTTCCGTCTGTCTGTCTGTCTGTCCTTCTGTCACGGTTATTCATTCGCTGGAAAAAAATGGCCGCTCCTTCCTCCCCGCAGTCAGTGCCCGTAGTGCCAAGATGCAAACTCGGCTTTGGGAAAATGGCCGCCGCGATCTCTTCTGCGCATGCGCGGCATCCCGCGGCCATTTTCCTGAAGCCCCGTGCAGCAGAGCACTCCATCTGCGCACGCGCGGCCCCAGGAAGATGGCCGCCCCCACCGATGACAGGGGGTAATAGCGCAGATCGCGCGCTGCTTCTTCACGTGCGTGCAGTGGATTCGTCAATGCGACATGCGCACACCACTACGCCACCAACGGAAAGCTGGGGAAGAAAAGAGCGATGTCACCATGCCCACCTGACCAGACCAGCCAGATTGACAGGCGAAAACGGCGACTTTGGTAATGTATTTCGCAGCATAGGTGGGGAATCAGGGTACACTACATACACTATTGTAACGCACAGCGCAGGCCCTATTTAACAGTATTTATATCTCAATCTGAAAAAACGGGGTGACAGGTTCCCTTTAAATAATAGTCAGTAAATTGCTGCCATTATTTGCAGTGACTCTGAATAACCTCATATAAAGTTTAGCTGTACTAGTAGAATTTTTCTGGAATTACCTATAAATCAGCCAAAGGATGGCTTCGCCAAAATATAAAAAATTTGGAATGTCCCAGAGCCTTAGGCCGCCGTCACACTTGCGAGTTTTACGGACGTAAGAGCGCAGAAACTACGTCCGTACAACTCGCATAACATACGGCACAATGATTCTCAATGGGTCTAGTCCTATCAGCCGTATATTACGGATCCGTAATATACGGCGTTCTACGGCCGCACAAAATCGCAGCATGCTGCGTTTGTCAGTGTATTGCGCAAAAAATACGCCAATGCAAGTCTATGGGAGAGCGTATAATACGGAATGCATACGGACCATGCGTGTGACTTGCGAGAAATACGCAACTCCCTGGCAGATGTCCGGAAATGTCTAAAGGCCTCAATCAGGCAGGTGAGACATGCTAATTAGCTGAAAAAGCCAGACAGTGAACCCGGAAGTCTGCTGCACGCCTCCACGGAGTGAGATTCAGCATGGCCAGCATAATAAATGTCGACATGCTGATCATTTTGGTCCAAGAGAGGCCTGTAATCTGGGACCAAAGAGACCCCAACTATGCCAACAGGGCACAAAAAGAGGCTGCATGGAGGAGCGTGTGTGGGTCCCTCTTCCCACATTATGACCAGCAGCCACGTGAGGCACAGCGACAAATAAGTAAGTACACCCATGTTTGAAATGTAATGTTCATGTTAAACAGCAGGCCCTTACTACTTTGAATTTCTAAACAAGAAATTATAAATGAATCCAGAAAGTAATAGAAAGCACACCAGTAGATACATGGTGTTGTACAAGATAAACGGATTTCAGTTCTGTTTGAACAGATGTCCCTTACTAACAGTGTTTTCCAGTAATTGTGCTTTCTGGGATAGAGGGTAGCGGACTCTGTCCTTGTGGCCTTGCTTCATAATTGTGTGAGTTTTTCAAATTTACTAATAAATGTGCTCCCCAAATGCCTATTTCTATGATACACTTAAATCTGTGTAGTCAATTACACCTTGTGTGAGCACTCTGCATAATGGGCTAATCAATGTGCTAAATTTTTGTTGTTTCAGTGGGTGATGTTACAACAAGGTGGCGGAGTATCCGTGACCAATATAGGAGGGAGAGGCAGCAGCGGGAGAGAAGTGGAGCCGGGGCACCTCCTAAAAAACGGAAATATGTGTATTTTGACCGGCTAACCTTTTTAAACCCCAGCATGGACCTAAGGCCGTAAGTAAAAACATCACAACCTTTTTTTATTTTTTTAAGTTTGAGAAATGATTACAAATAAAATTTCAACTAAATAAATTTTTCATTTACAGAACACAGTCTAACCTCACTGACAGGGAGACAGGGTCTGACTCTGAACTGGTCATTGACCCAGTTGGTGAAGGTGAAGAGGTGGCTGGTCCATCTGCTGCTCCCTCAGGCTCCATCCCTCCAGGATCCTCCTCATCTGGCCAGCCAGCTCCAGCTGCAGCAGAACAACTGTTATGATGCAGTGGTCTAGGAGCAACATGGAACAAGCTCTGAAGGAAGTGGTAACTGTACTGACCGCAGTCCCTATGCTCAACACAACACTAGAAGCAGCCGTGGAATGCTCTTAACTCTCCCTATGCATCTCGTCACAGCCTAAGAGCTAACTACCCCTAAAGACAGAAGCAGGAAAACTATCTTGCCTCAGAGAAAATCCCCAAAGGATAGGTTAGCCCCCCACAAATAATGACTGTGAGTGGAGAGGGAAAAGACATACACAGATTGAAACCAGGATGAGCACAGGAGGCCAGTCTAGCTTGATAGATAGGACAGGATGGAATACTGTGCGGTCAGTATAAAACACTACAAAAATCCACACAGAGTTTACTAAAAATCTCCACACCTCACTAAAGGTGTGGAGGGTAAATCTGCTTCCCAGAGCTTCCAGCAAGACAGAATTAATTCATACTGATAAGCTGAACAAACATAGAAAGCACTGAATGGATAAGTCCACAATCTGTGAACAGAACAGAGCAAGTAAGAACTTAGCTTTGCTGAACTGGTCAGGAAAACAGGGAAATCCAAAGAGATGTGAATCCAACCAGAAACCATTTTCAAGTGGCACTAGCTGAAGGAACAGCCAGACCTAAATAGCCGAGCAGAAGAGAAGATAAGTGGAGGCAGCTGATGACAGCTAACTCCAAGGAGCAGCCATACCACTTGAAACCACAAGAGGGAGCCCAAGAGCAAAACTCACAAAAGTGTCACTTACAACCACCGGAGGGAGCCCAAGAGCGGAATTCACAACAAACAACAGCAAGAGGCCCCACAGTTCTCATCAGCAGCATCATCAGCAGCAGCAGCACCACCACCTAGCCAGGATGACCCTGGAAATAGCAGCAGCCCTACTGTTGCCCTGGAGCGATCCCCACAGGCTGCAGTCAGACCACAGCGTTCACGCCGCAGGCGAGAGCTTCTCCAAAGCAGGAGAAACGTGGATGCTGGGGTCATGAACTATTTGGCACGGGTTCGAGAGGATGATGGGGAGGAGGGATTTACAAGGAGCCTTGCCCAATACTTACGGTCCATAGAGCGGGAGTTGAGGCTTCGTGTGAGAGGGTGTTTTCAGATCCTTATTGATGCATGCACCCACCCAAATTACCCATACAATCTCTTGCAGATGATTGAACAGTGGCAGATGTCACCAGAAAATATTCTGCGGCCTCAGAGATTACAAGGCATGCATGCTCAACAAGGATCTGAAGCACCCCCTCCACGTCAGCCAACACCTCAACCCCAACCCACAACGAACCCACAATGGCAACCTCAGCACCATATGGCGGGATATCAGCAACCATCCCAATATGGCCACTTGTCCACACCCAGTGCTGGACGCTGGTCCCAACCTGGGTTTGGACAATATGGTCATTTTGGTTTGGGGTATGATTCCCGCCCATATGGTCATCAACATCAGGGGTATCTCCAAAATCCTGTCCCCAATCTTCAAAGTGCCCAGCATCATAGCAGGCCTAATGTCCCTCAGGTCACTACCACATCCGCACAGGGTGCTGGACAATTGGGCCTACAAAGGCCACCTGATGCTGACCCTGAGCAATCTACATCTCCAGCACCTACCTACCAGGACTTGTAATTTTTTTTTTTTTTTTAATTTTAATTTAACCATTTTGTTTATTTTTTATCTTTGCTTTGTATACACAATATTGTGTTTGCTTGTGCTTACATAGCAATCTGGAATGTGGATGTTGTTCCTAATTTTTATGGCCACAAAAAACTGTGGAATTTTGCAAATAAAAAAGGTTATGACAAAACAATAACCAACCCCCAAAAAAATTTACATAAGTAAAATTTTCGTTACTAACAATCAAACTCTGGATGCGCTCTATTCATTCTTACATCACACACACATGATATGCTCCTAACCATATGTGAAATAATTACATACAACAGACCTAGTTTCTAAATTGTGACCAAAAAAATTTATATATCTCAATAATTACACATGCAAAATTGCATAGTCTTGCCAGAGAGTATCACCTTGAGGAGTCAAAAAATAATTTGTCAATACATCACGAACTTTGAGGCCAGAAAGTTGACGACGCGGAGGAGGGACATATGGGGTAAGCCTACTAACATTGCTCATGAGGTGATCTTCAAAATTTGGTGAGGAACAATCATGTATTCTGGTGAAATTATGTAGAATAACACAGGCTTTGATCACTTCATTGATTGTAGCCTCACTCAGCTGAATGGCAGACTGAAGAACCCGCCATTTGGCTACAAGAATCCCAAAGGCACACTCAACCAGTCTCCGTGCCATGGAAAGTCTCAAATTAAACACCCTCCGCCGGTGGTCAAGGTTGCGCCTGAGGTAAGGCCTCATGACGTGCCTCGTCAGTTGGAATGCCTCATCTCCAACCAAAACAAAAGGCACTGCTTCCGCATTGGACCCTGGGAGTTGTTGTGGTGGTGGGAGGTTCAACTGTTTGTCACGTAGCCGCCAACTCATTATGGACGAATTGAAGACCCTAGAGTCTCCAGTTCGCCCATAGGCCCCAATGTCTACAATTATAAGCCTGTAGTTACTGTCAGCAACTGCTAACAGAACTACAGAGAAAAACTGCTTATAATTGTAGAATTGGGAACCAGAGTTCGGCGGCTTACGCACCCTGATATGTTTCCCATCCACAGTTCCAATGCAGTTAGGGAAGTCACAAGTGTTTTTGAAACCAGTGGCGATTTTGAGCCAATCCTCCTGTTTGGGCTCAGGCATCACAACTTCCTGAAGTTTCTGCCATATTTGGGAACAGGTTGTCCGAACAATGCCTGAAATTGTCGACCGCCCAATCAGAAACTCCAGGTGTAGACCCGCATATGACAAGCCTGTGGACAGGAAGCTGAAATACAAGAAAAATAAATAAAAAACATTAACATGAGGACTAAGAAAACATGAATAAGCACAAGTGTATATTTCATTTACTATGACATTATTTACAATATAAAAATGTTCATTTAACATTCTTACTATACTAGAATATTAACACCAGTTTTTTTGATGTGCTTGTGGCTTCATGTCCAACTAAAGTTACTGAAACATAGTAGGACACAACACATTTAAAAAAAAATTCATCAACATACAGTATGTGCGAATATTGAATACATACCGTAAGGTTAGGAGCAGACGCTCCTCAGCAGAGATGGTTTTTCTCATCCATGTGTCCTGATAGGTGATCCCAGGACGTAAGTGTTTTACGCCAAGTGTGACACCGGCCTAAACCTTAAATCAATTAAAAATCTGGGGGTTGACCAAAAGAGGGCCTTCATAATCTGATATATCTGCAGAACTGCTGCAAGGAAGGCTAGCAATGACTGACATGTGATGTGCCATGGTCCATGCTGATGGTTATAGGATGTTTTGCCCCCAGCACTTTGCCCCCAGCAGTTTGCCCCCGCACATTTCACCCCCGTACATTTCGCCCCCAGAAGTTCACCCCCAGCAGTTCGCCTCTGGATACATTTCACCCCCGCACATTTCATCCCCATGCATTTGGTCCCCAGGATGTTTTGCCCCCGCACATTTCGCCTCCAGCAGTTCACCCCCAGCAGTTCGCCCCTGGGTACATTTCACCCCCACACATTTTGTCTCCAGCATTTGGCCCCCCAGGATGTTTCGCCCCTGCACATTTTACCCCCACACATTTCGCCCCCAACAGTTCACCCATTTCGTCCCCGGCAGCTCGCCCCCGGATGTTTGTACCCTTGTGGTTCATGAATTCCCCTCCGTCATCAATGTTTCGCCTCCAGCAGTTCGCCCCCGGATTTTTGCACCCTTGTGGTTCATGAATTCCCATCCGTCATCAATGTTTCGCCCCCAGCAGTTTGCTCCCGGATATTTTTACCCCTGTGGTTCATGAATTCCTGTCCGTCATCAATGTTTCACCCCCGGCAGTTCGCCCCCGGATATTTGTACCCTTGTGGTTCATGAATTCCCCTCCGTCATCAATATTTCGCCTCCAGCAGTTCACCCCTGGATATTTGTACCCTTGTGGTTCATGAATTCTCCTCCGTCATCAATGTTTCACATCCAGCAGTTCGCCCCCAGTTTTACCATTGTGGTTTATGAATTCCCGTCCACCATCAATGTTTCGCCCCCGGCAGTTCGCCACAGGATGTTTGTACCCTTGTGGTTCATGAATTCCCGTCTGTCATCAATGTTTCGCTCCAGCAGTTCGCCCCGGATGTTTGTACCCTGTTTTGCCCCCAGAATTTTGTGTTTGGATGTTTCGCCAGTTTGTCCTTGTGGATCATGAATTCCCGTCCATCATCAATCCATATGCCACAAAAGTACTGTACAGAGTGCTGCACTTTTGTGACATGTTTAATCAACTATTTCCATCTGTAAACCTCACAACTGATTACATTATAGTGTCATAGCATTTTGCCTGCAATTTTAACAAGACATTTTCCAAAACTTTTCAAAGGCTGGTTTCACATGTCCAGATTTATTCCGGTACCGGAAAAAATCGGTACCGGAATTATCCGTGTCCGTGTGCCCTTACGTTTCTGTGGCACATCAGTGTGGCACACGGGCGGCACACCTGTGCCGCCCGTGTGCCCACTGGGTACCACACACACCGTGCAGGGTACCACACGTACCAGCATCTGGTGCTGAAGCCGCGATTCATATCTTCCCTGCAGCAATTTTTACAATTCTGACCACTGACATTTTATGAGGTTATAACTCTGGAACGGTTCAACGGATCTCGGCGATTCTGAGATTGGTTTCTCGTGACATACCATACTTCATGATAGTGGTAAAATTTCTTTGATATAACTTGTGTTTATTTGTGTAAAAAATGGAAATTTGGCGAAAATTTGGAAATTTTTGGAACTTTGAATTTTTGTGCCCTTAAAACAGAGAAATATGTCACACAATATAGTTAATAAATAACATTTCCCACAAGTCTACTTTACATCAGAACAATTTTGGAAACATTTTTTTTTGTTAGGGAGTTATAAGGGTTAAAAATTGACCAGCGATTTCTCATTTTTACAACAAAATTTACAAAACCATTTTTTTTAGGGACCACCTCACATTTGAAGTCACATTTAGGGGTCTATATGGCAGAAAATACCCAAAAGTGACACCATTCTAAAAACTGCACCACTCAAGCTGATCAAAACCACATTCAAGAAGTTTATTAAACCCTTCAGATGCTTCACATGAGCAATGTGGAAGGAAAAAATGAAAAATTAACTTTTTAGTCACAAAAACGATTTGTTAGCAACAATTATTTTATTTTCCCAAGGGTAAAAGGAGAAATTGGACCGCGAAAGTTGTTGTCCAATTTGTCCTGAGTACACTGGTACCCCACATGTGGGAAAAAACTGGGCACATGTTGGTTCTCGAAAGGGAAGTACTGACGTTTTGGGATGCAGACTTTGATGGAATCATGTTCCGTTTGCAGAGCCCCTGATGTGCCTAAACAGGAAAAAAACCCACAAGTGACATCATTTTGGAAAGTAGACCCCCAAAGAACTTACCTAGATGTGCCTCCTTTGGAAATAATCTGTTTCCTGTAAAGTAAATTAGTAGTGCATAGAGGTGTGGTACAATTTAAAGCAATCCTTCATACACAGGCCTGGTTTGTCGGGGCAGGTGTCGCATTGATAGATGGTGTCCTTGTGTATTCCTCTTTTGTAGCACAGTTGGCACCTTTCTTGCGGCTTACCTTTTCTTCCAGTTGGCGGGACCACCCCAGGAAAATGCTGACCTGGTACAATACGAGCACCTTCAGTTCCAGAAGTACTGGGGCCCGCTCCTTCCCTCGTGCCAAACATCAGGGCCTTAACCACTACCTCCTGGAAATGAAGGTACAACGTATCAGTGTTGCGTGCACATTGTGACAGCAGGAAAGCATTGAGCGTTCCCATTTGTACAATGTGCGTGGACAGCTTTTTGTACCACACCCTGGCCTTTCTCAAAGCACTGTACGGTTTGAGGAGTTAATTGGAGAGATCAACGCCCCCCATGTATTTGTTGTTGCCCAGTACACAGTCCAGTTTGCAGACCTGTGTAGAGGTACCCCGTACAGTGCTGAGGGCACTGCCATCACCGTGTATGGTGGTCAATAGAAGGAGATCACTCTTGTCCTTTTACTTGACCACCAGCAGGTGGTCGCTTCATTGGGCTTTGATCTCACCTTTTCTGAGAATCTGCCCAAGTAGCGTCTTCGGGAGGCATCTCTGATTTTTCCGGACAGTACTGCAGGCTGTGGTACCTCGCACAGAGAGAGATTTGTAGAGTGGGATGCTGGTGTAAAAGTTATCGGTATAGAGGTGATAACCTTTATCCAGCAGTTGGTGCACCAAATCCCACACAATCTTCCCACTCACTCCCAGGATAGAAGGACACTCAGGCAGTTCAATCCTGCTGTCCTTCCCTTTGTACACTCTAAGGCTGCCGTCACACTAGCAGTATTTGGTCAGTATTTTACATCAATATTTGCAAGCCAAAACCAGGAGTGGGTGATAAATGCAGAAGTGGTGCATACGTTTCTATTATACTTATCCTCTAATTGTTCCAGTCTTGGTTTTGGCTTACAAATACTGATGTAAAATACTGACCAAATACTGCTAGTGTGACGGCAGCCTAAAGCTGTAGGTGTACCCTGAGGTACTCTCGCACAGCTTGTAGAGTTTGATTCCGTACCTGGCCCTCTTGCTGGGCAGGTACTGATGGAATCCGAGCCGTCTCTTAAAATGAATTAAGGACTCATCCACGCAGATGTCCCTTTGAGGCACGTACACTTCAGCAAACTTTTTGTTGAAGTGATCGATGACCGGCCGAACTTTGAGCAGATGGTCAAAGTTGGGGTCATCTCGTGTGGGACACTGTGCATTATTGTTATAATGCAGGAACTTATGGATGGCCTCAAAACGCGCCCAGGTCATGACCATTCGGAACACTGGAGTGTTATATAAAATATCAACACTCCAATATTGCCGAAGTTCAGGCTTACTTATATTCAGGCTTATGCTGATATGTTAGAGGAAGGCTGCGGACTGGCCAATCGAATCACAGAAAGACTGCAGTCTTTCTGCGATTTGATTGGCCAGTCCGCTGCCATCCTCTATAATATCAGCATTCCTACCTCTTTTCTTCTACACTGATGCAAATATTTTTCATTGGGGTTTGTTTACCATACCTATTCCTTGCTATTATTAGCACACTGATGAAGGTCCTTGCAGACCGAAATGTTTGTGACTACTGTATGTATTACATTAAATAGTTACCCCTTTTGCATCACATTTCTTGGAGTGTGCTAAGTTTTACATCTTTTCAAACAGAGGCTGGACAGACATCTGTCTGGGATGATTTAGTGACTCCTGCACTGAGGAGGGGGTTGGACCAGATGACCCAGGAGGTCCCTTCCAACTCTAGCATTCTATGATTCTATGATTCATTAACATGTCTCCTACCCTCTGTGGATTGTCCACAACTGTAGATCTACAGCTATTCTACAGATAATTCTACACCAAAATCTCTATTTAGCTCTATGGATTTAGGTGCAGGTTTTAGTGCAGGATTTTAGCCCCTTGTCTGAAGGGCTGAAATCTTCTTTGTATAATGGCAGCATACATTCATATGCAGGGACAAAAGTAGCTTGGCCCTGGCCCCATAGCAAAGTTTTGAAGGGGCCTTGGCCCCCCCTTCCTCCGCGATGCCCTGCCCCTTTAGCCACGCCCCCTGCCAACAGCTTGAAATAAAGTTCCAATGCTGAATTAGTGCTGGGAAGAGGGTACACCATGCTTCAGTAGGTGCCTGTCACCTACCGGAGCATGGCAGGAGGTTAAGTAATATTCACCACCTGCTGCCACACGTTGTGTTCTTTTGCTTTGATACAGGACTTGGAATGATGTATGCAGTAATGTGGTCTCTCACGTCTCAGGATCTGCATCAAAGCAGAGTGAGGAAAGCAGCGCAGCAGCAGGCAGTGAATATTAATTTATCCCTGCCATATTCCAATAGGTGACAGACACCTACTGTACCAGACTTTGGTAGATCCAGGGGGCCCGCTGTTCATGGGTACATTGCACCCCTTGGCGGCAGGCCCCCTGACGGCCTGGGGGCAGTGGCATCCCCTGCCTACATGATAGGTATGCCACTGCTGCACTGCATGTCATTTTTTTTAACTGTGCATTTTTCCATCAGCATGTTGATGGGATTTAGACATTTACGCTGCATATGACCCAAACATGATGAACCATTCAGTTACTATGCTTTTTTCACAAATACTTCTTACATGTTTGCTCGTTTTTCCTGATGTAAACCTTTTATTTTCATGGAATTCTGCATTTTGCTAGTTTCTGCTGCCGTCAATCCTTTCGCGGCTTAGAAAATGTGGCATTTTTGAAGCTTGGAAGCATTTTTAAACAGGAATATATACAGTTCAGCCCACAAATATTTGGACAGAGACAACATTTTTCTAATTTTGGTTATAGACATTACCACAATGAATTTTAAACAAAACAATTCAGATGCAGTTGAAGTTCAGACTTTCAGCTTTCATTTGAGTGTATCCACATTAAAATTGGATGAATGGTTTAGGAGTTTCAGCTCCTTAACATGTGCCACCTTGTTTTTAAAGGGACCAAAAGTAATTGGACAGATTCAATAATTTTAAATAAAATGTTCATTTTTAGTACTTGGTTGAAAACCCTTTGTTGGCAATGACTTCCTGAAGTCTTGAACTCATGGACATCACCAGACGCTGTGTTTCCTCCTTTTTGATGCTCTGCCAGGCCTTCACTGCAGTGGCTTTCAGTTGCTGCTTGTTTGTGGGCCTTTCTGTCTGAAGTTTAGTCTTTAACAAGTGAAATGCATGCTCAAATGGGTTGAGATCAGGTGACTGACTTGGCCATTCAAGAATATCCCACTTTTTTGCTTTAATAAACTCCTGGGTTGCTTTGGCTTTATGTTTTGGGTCATTGTCCATCTGTAGTATGAAACGACGAACAATCAGTTTGGCTGCATTTGGCTGGATCTGAGCACACAGTATGGCTCCGACTACCTCAGAATTCATTCGGCTGCTTCTTTCCTGTGTCACATCATCAATAAACACTAGTGACCCAGTTCCACTGGCAGCCATGCGTGCCCAAGCCATCACACTGCCTCCGCCGAGTTTTACAGATGATGTGGTATGCTTTGGATCATGAGCTGTACCATGCCTTCGCCATGCTTTTCTCTTTCCATCATTCTCGTAGAGGTTGATCTTGGTTTCATCCGTCCAAAGAATGCTCTTCCAGAACTGTGCTGGCTTTTTTAGATGTTTTTTTAGCAAAGTCCAGTCTAGCCTTTTTATTCTTGATGCTTATGAGTGGCTTGCACCGTGCAGTGAACCCTCTGTATTTACTTTCATGCACTCTTCTCTTTATGGTAGACTTAGATATTGATACGCCGACCTCCTGGAGAGTGTGGTTCACTTGGTTGGCTGTTGTGAAGAGGTTTCTCTTCACCAAGGAGATTATTCATCCACCACTGTTGTCTTCCGTGGGCGCCCAGGTATTTTTGCATTGATAAGTTTACCAGTGCTTTCTTTCTTTTTCAGGATGTACCAAACTGTATATTTTGCCACTTCTAATATTGTAGCAATTTCTCGGATGGGTTTTTTCTGTTTTTGCAGCTTAAGGATGGCTTGTTTCACCTGCATGGAGAGCTCCTTTGACCACATGTTTACTTCACAGCAAAACCTTCCAAATGCAAGCACCACACCTCAAATCAACTCCAGGCCTTTTATCTGCTTAATTGAGAATGACATAACGAAGGGATTGCCCACACCTGTCCATGAAATAGCCTTGGAGTTAAATGTCCAATTACTTTTGGTCCCTTTAAAAACAGGGTGGCACATGTTAAGGAACTGAAACTCCTAAACCTTTCATCCAATTTTAATGTGGATACCCTCAAATGAAAGCTGAAAGTCTGAACTTCAACTGCATCTGAATTGTTTTGTTTAAAATTCATTGTGGTAATGTCTATAACCAAAATTAGAAAAATGTTGTCTCTGTCCAAATATATATGGACTTAACTGTAATTTTTCACTGGGACAATACATGTCATAGAAACAAATATTGTTCAGCCCCTTCACACCAGATTTTGCTTCAGTTTTACGTTTCTGTTATAAAATCAGAAAATCTGAAGTAAAATGTGAGTTTTTAATGTGAGATATGAACAAAGGATGCTTCTGATTTGGAAAATTTATTGTGAATTCATCCCGAAATTCTCTGTCTGCTACTTGTTACTTTTTATTTTGTCTCTCATTATTTCCTGTACTAATACTTTCACTTTTAATTAGGAAGTGGACACAGGCGTATCTTGATATTTGGAACAAGAGACAATCTCCATCTACTGGCCCAAAGTAAAGAGTGGTTTGCTGATGGCATGTTTTCCACTACACCATCCCTGTTCAAGCAACTTTATACAATCCATGTAGTCCACAGCGGCCTTGTTGTTCCTGTAGTGTTCGCCTTGCTGACGGACAAGATGGATACGCATGATACCTGCCCTTGCCTTTCTACCAACACAGAATGTTGTGCCTTCATTTGAAGAGTTAGTGGAAAATCCTGACTTTCCACAAGAAGCCATACCCATTGCCAACTATTTTGAAGATACCTATATTGGTCAAATGACTCGCAGAGGACGTCAGACACCATTGATTCCAGTTGAACTTTGGAATATTTATGAACGAACATTAAATGATCAACAGCAAACAAATAATGATGTTGAAGGGTGGCACCGTAGCTTTCAAGAAACATGTGGTACTCTTTTCCCAAATATATACCGGTTTATTAACTGTCTGAAACATTAGCAAGAGCTCCACAGTTTAGAAATTATTCAGATAATAGTAGGAAATCCCACCCCTGCAAGAAACAAAAAATACGCTGCAATTTCAGCAAGGGTTAAACGTATTGTGCAAGATTTCAACAATAGAAGCTTGATAGATTATCTGAGAGGCATCACCTACAGCTTTGAATTTTAGTTGATGGTCACATATTTAGCTGTAAAATAATTCAAACATTAACACCTGCAATTTTTCTTTTCTTTCCTCTATTTCTCTAACCATTCCCCCTCTATACCCTTTATGAATCTTGTTTAACAGTTTTAATTTATACAGTTAAAGAGTAACTCTAAAAAAACAAAAACAAGTTTTGCTATGCTATAGTACTTGTGGCACTGATCTTCTTTTCCAATGGAGACCCCCTTCCAGCAACTTCACTTCTATGTGAAAAGTCCCATCCAAGTTCCAGCAGCAGGCTCCATGTGATGCAGGATTTCAGTGGCTAATAAGGAGGTCGTTTCGCCTTAGTAGCAGAACTTGTGGATGGACTCTAGGGGGTGTGGCTACACGGGACATGCAACTGTCAGGCCTCTTTCAGACTAGCGGTTTTGCCAGTGACACAGCAGTTTAAAACCGTGGCGGTAGTCACCAGCAAAACCACTACATAGCACTTGATTTGCCCAATTCAAGTCAATGGCCTCAAATTGCAGGAAAACTATGCAGCAGAAAGCTGCACGGTTTTCCATTTTAAAACATGTTCTATCTTCCTGGCGATATCCGCCGCGGTTTTAAACTGCCGCAGTAATCACCAGGAAAACAGCCAGTCTGAAAGAGGAATCAACGTGCTCCCTATGATGTATACAGGGCTGCAGGTTCACAGCCTCCTGCAAAGCTCCCCAACTCCCCATGTGCTCAGTTCTTTTCTGGCTTTACACAGGGGGGAAGCCCTACTCTTGTCCAGGATGAAGCACATGAGGGGAGGGGGAAGGGGAACTTTCCAGAGGGCTGTGATCGAACAGCCCTGAATGTATCACAGGAAGCCTGAATCCATCCACAATTTCTGCTACCAAGGGGGCCCGACTTCCTTAGTAACCACTGAAATCCTGCAGCACATAGAGCCTGCTGCTGTAACTTGGATGGGACTTTTCACACAAAACTATATACAATTTAGAAAATATATTTGAAAAAAAATTAAACCTGCTGGAAGGGATTCTCCATTGGAAAAGATCAGTGCCACAGGTACTATAACATATCAACAGTTTTTTGTTTTTTTTAGCATTACGCTTTAAATATATTGTTCTGCAATGTTGGTTGGTTTGACCAATTGGTAATATTTTTCTGTCTGTTTGTAAAGTTACTTATCTAGAAAACTCAAAGATTTGCAATAAAAAAAAACTGTAACTATGACGAGTGAGAAGTGAACCTGCCAAAGTTCAGTTCTGGCAGTTCCATCCCAAACACACAAGAAAATCCGGGTTCGGGCTCAGCACCCCCAAACTGTCACCTCCATTGAACTCAATGGGTATTGAGACTCAGAGGAGTGGAGGATCTGTCCACCACATCCTCATCACTGACCAGATAGTAAAAAGAAAATATATATATATTGCTACTTACCCCTTTGCTGAGGTACCGGCAGACGCGGATGGTCCCCCTCAGTCCTCTTCCATGCACTTCCACATTGTGTGAATATGTCATCGTACCCGAGAGAGTCCCTTTCAGGATTCCTAGCTAGGGTTTCCCTTGGTCAAGAAGACTCACCACACAGGTTGGGACCTCAGCAAAGGGGAGAGAAGTGATTTTTATTTTCTGATGAGCAAACTCCGAACATTGCCTGTTTGGGATTGGTGTGGTTGAACCCGAGCAGGCAGTGTTCGATGCGAACCCTGAACTTTCCATATTGGGTTTGCTCATCACTAGATACAGTATGATATGTAATGGATGACAAAAAGAAGCCATTAAGTGTAACACCATTAGTATAGGACAGTAAAATGATGGTCACTTGTCTTAGATCAGGAGTGTCAAACTCATATTCACCAAAGGCCGCACCAATTTAATGGTTGTCACCAAAGGGCCATTTGTTACTGAAAGACCAGATGCACACAACCGAGTCCCGTCCAGAACATGCATTTCTCTGCACAGAGCAGTGCATGCCCCTGTATAAGGCATGTCACGGTGGATCAGCTCTTTACCAGGCGCTGTCACATCTTCCCTGGATCTCACTGATATCATGGAGAGCTGTGGCTGCAGCTTCCAGTCACATGTCATTGTTGTTGGTGCTGAAAGTTGCTGATAAACAGCTGGTTCAATGCAGAATACAACTGGACCCTATTCTTGGCCTAATCTGAGGATGGGCATCAATAGTAAAAGGGATCCTGAAGTGAGAATGCCACTTTTATCTGCTGCTCCATTCTTTGGTATACTGGCAGAGTGTTCTGTGAGGGCTGATCCCAAAACCCCCCTTCTGAAGACCTGATAAAGAGGTTCTGTAGAAGCTGGTTAACCACCACTTTAGTTCAGCAAAGCCAATATCTCACTTCTGCAGAGATGGTTGGTGGGATTAACCCTGTAGTCAGGCAACAATCCCCCTGCTTCCATACATAGCCTGCATTAAAGGGGTATTCTCATGCCAAACAGCAGAATAAGGCAGCATGCTTTCAGCAATCATGTTGCGGTAAGCATGCTGCCGATCTTCCCCTCCTGGTACTTACCTAGAGGTCTTCTGCTCATCTTTGCCTGATCTTCTCCTGGCTGTGTGGGCTGGTGATCGCCATGCTGGATCCAGGGGCCACCACGAGTCCTCTCCTTCTTCCCAGCTTCCTCTTCTTCTGCCTGATCTTATCGTGGCACTGCGCATGTGCAGCAGTGTCTTGGTGACTGGAGAGGCATCCTGCCCCCTGGATTGACTGATGAATGGGGCAGGAGTGACGTCATGTCAGTGAGTGGCCTGGAGATTGGCATTCATCATGCTTCATGGATCAGTGATCCAGGCAAGATGAAAAGACAGCCAGAAGCAGGAGAAGACATCACGGAGAACCTCTAGACTGCACTCCGTGACCCAAGGAGCTACAGCTGCGTCAGGTAAGTATGTCAGGTTTTTTTTCTGTTCTAGGGTGATAATACTCCTTTAAGGCCAGCCAGAAGAGACATTGGGTGAGCTGCTGAAAAGGCAGCCACAGGAATCCCCAGCAATTGGGGTCCTGTACATTTTACCCCCCCGATATGTTCAGCCCTAGATGTTTTGTTTCCTGCATGTTGACTCCAAAAGTTGAGGGTGAAACATCTGGGGTCAAAATGTTAGGGGCAAAACATCAGTTGGCGAAACATCCAGGGACAAAATGCTGTAGGAGAAACATTCAGAGGCAAAACATCTGGGGGCGAACTGCTGGGGGTGAACTGCTGGGGGTGAAACATTGATGACGGACAGGAATTCATGAACTGCAATGGGGGCAAACTGCTGAGGGTGAACTGCCGGGGGGTGAAACAACAGGGGGCAAACTGCCGGGGGCGAAGTGGGCGAACTGCTGGTGGCGAACTGCTGGGGGCGAAATGTGCGGGGTCGAAACATTCTGGGGGCCAAATGCTGGGGATGAAATGTTCGGGGGCGAAATGTACAAACATCCGGGGGCGAACTGCTGGGGGTGAACTGCTGGGTGCGAAACATCCTGGGGGCCAAATGCTGGGGACGAAATGTGCGGGGGCGATATGTACCCAAGGGCGAACTGCTGGGGGCAAAATGTGCCGGGGTGAAATGTGCGGGGTCGAAATATCCTGGGGGCCAAATGCTAGGGACAAAATATTCCGGCGCAAAATGTACCCAGGGGCGAACTGCTGGGGGCGAACTGCTGGGGGCGAAATGTGTGGGGGTGAAATGTACCCAGGGGCGAACTGCTGGGGGCGAAACATCCAAATCCCCATGCTGATAGACTCCTACCCAAAAAGATTGAAAGCTGTCACAAATTCAAAGGGTACCTCAACAAAGAATTAGTTTAAAGGTGTACATATTTATACAACCACATTATTTTAGCTCTTTATTTTTCTATTTCTACCTGAAATTATTTGTTTGTTTTCCAATTGATTTGTACAGAATATAAATGACTGTAAATGTGGAAAAAGTTCTGAAATGATTCTTCTTGGTACAATATTTTTCCATAACAAAAAGCAGGCATTTTAACCTGGGTGTGTAGACTTTTTTTTATTCAGTGTCAGTCCATGACACTAAAGGATGAAGAGGCCTAAACTTATATTCAGTGTGCACTTTGTAATGTAATGCTCATGGCTCAGAGATTTATAACTTATTTCAATAATAGGTGATGGCTTGTGTGACAACCTTTCTTTTGGAATGTACAAAGATATGGGTATGACTGTTTCACATCTGGTTAGATTGTCTGGCATAATGGTGTTAAAGAGGTTTTCTGGAAACTAATTGATGCAATAGGTATTCTGTATTTGATCAGTATGGATAAGACCCTAGGCCCCTTTATCACTTTTACACATACAGAAGGCAGTCTTCAAGTTGATTGGACTGAGTTGCAGTATGAGTTACAGCCAGTGCAAAATGTAATTTGACTCTTTTAGTTTTCTGACTGACATGGTTTTAAAGGTCTGACCACCACTGATCAACCATTATGTACATACTTAAGATATGTCATCAACAGCTAAACCCTGGAAAAGCCCCTTTAAGTAAGTTAGCATTGCCACATGCACAAAAGTTGCAACACATGCAAAAGTTGCCTCACACAAAACTTGCACATACTCAAAACGCACCACACATAAAACTCGCCACGCACAAAACTCAACATGCGCAAAACTTGCTGCACAAAACTTGCTACACTAACCTGTCACATGCAACTCGACACACAAAAAGTTGCTACACGCATGTCGCCACACAAAACTCATCGCACAAAAGTCACTACATGCATGTCGCCACATGCAACTCAACACACACAACTTGACACATGAAACTCGCCCTAAAACACACATAAGTCTGGTATTATCCTTCAAAAATAAAAATCTGATTAATAAGCAGACAAACTACAAGAGCAACAAATGTACCATATAGGAAATACGGCAGCTGTCAGTCACATGACCTGTCTATTATGTGAGCTAATATATACTGCCAGGGGGGAGGGCTTCCTGTTGGCTGGGGATTTATCAGGCTGCCAATTTACTTACAAATACTGAGGTAAAAATACTGACCAAATAACATGTGAACGCGGTATAATACAGGAGGAGATAACATACAGATATATACTATATACAGGAGAGATGACACACAGGTATATACTATATACAGGAGGAGATGACACACAGGTACTGTATATACTATATACAGGAGGAGATGACACACAGGTATATACTATATACAGGAGGAGATGACATACAGGTATATACTATATACAGGAGGAGATGACACACAGGTATTTACTATATATGTCAGTGACTGGAAGAATGATATCATCAGCTCACAAAAACTGATCATGTACCAGAGTCTACAGAGAGACTACAGACTGGCCCCATATCTGGATAAACTCCCGGACTCCAGAGATCCCAAGATCCTGAGCCGATATAGACTCAGTGCCCACAGTCTGGCCATCGAATGTGGCCGACACAGGCAGAAGTACAAGCCCAGGGAGGAAAGACTGTGCCAACAGTGTGATCAGGAGGCCATAGAGGACGAAACCCACTTCCTGCTACACTGCTCCAAATACTCAGCAGTGAGGGACACTCACTTCAGGAGACTCTCACATCTCTTCCCGGACTTCATCACCATGAAGGAGGAAGAGAAAACATATATCCTGCTGGGAGAAGAAGAGAGCGCAGTGGAGATAGCAGCGCGGTATGTGAGCGAATGTCATAGACTGCGAGAAAGAGAACTATGATGCCATGGACTATAGCCCCCACCCTGGATCTGCCCCCATCCACCTCCCCTATGCCATGGACTATAGCCCCCACCCTGGATCTGCCCCATCCACCTCCCCTATGCCATGGACTATAGCCCCCACAATGGATCTGGCCCAATCCACCTCCCCTATGCCATGGACTATAGCCCCCACAATGGATCTGCCCCCATCCACCTCCCCTATGCCATGGACTATAGCCCCCACCCTGGATCTGCCCCCATCCACCTTCCCTACAGCTCCTACCCAACATCCCCACAGTCCCTATCCCTATTGCCTTTATACACTTGCTTTGGCAAAACTGATGTGTATTTGGTCCTGCCAATAAAGCTTCTTTGAATCTTGAATCTATATACAGGGGAGATGACACACAGATATATACTATATACAGGGGAGATGACACACAGATATATACTATATACAGGAGAGATGACACACAGGTATATACTATATACAGGAGGAGATGACACACAGGTATATACTATATACAGGAGGAGATGACATAGGTACATATATATACAGGAGGAGATGACATACAGGTACATACTATATACAGGAGGAGATGACACACTGTTATATACTATATACAGGGGAGATGACATACAGGTAGGGTTGAGCGACCTTGACCTTTTTAGAGTCGAGCCGTGTTTCGCGAAACCCGACTATCTTAGAAGTCGAGTCGAGTGGAATCGGCCGATTATCGCGAAAAGTCGGGTATCGCCCGAAACACGAAACCCAATGCAAGTCAATGGGGGAGCATAGTCGGCAGTGAGTGGAGGCCAGGAAAACACCTACATTGCCCATTTTAATGGCAAAAACATCCATTCTTGTTACAGAAGCTTGTCAATCATAATTTACCTTATAATAATTGGAAGGCATTTGAAATTGGGGGTCATTTGGCTAAAGTTGTGGGGGGTAGGGCTGGTTCAAGTAATTAGTGGGCCCAGGAAATCTGGAACACGTCACGGCAGTGGAGCAGGGAGAGGTAAGTATTTAAACTTTGCAAGTGCTGTGATCCTGAGCAAGCAGGGGGGCCCACTAGTTGGCATTGGCACTGGCACAGGGCCCCTCAAAGTACAGCGGTGTGTTTGCACGGCGGGGGCGCCTCCCACCGGCAGCAACACTTTTGCGTACTATGAGAGGCCCTGTTCCAGTGACGTCGCCAACTAGTATTCCTCCCCCCACCTGATGAAGGAACCTGCACTTTCATCTGCACCTTCCTCTTTGTCCCCGTGTAAGGTGGTATGGTATGCGGGAAGGGGGACCTGACTTTCAGCAGGGTCACAATCTTGCTGTGTAGCGTGCACGGGGAATGTTGCGTTATGGGTCAGTGTACCAGCAGACTCATCTATCACTGGCTGGGCAATGGGCAGGATGAGGAGGAAAAACAGATATAGGCCCAAAGAATAAAGTTGGCTAAATGCAGTTCAAAATAGGTAACACAGGACTAACCAGGGGGCATTGCAGTGGAGGACAACTGGAATGAGAGGCTGACACAGAGAGTAGGCCCAAATCAGTAAGTAGTCGAAATGCAGTTCAAAATTGGCAACCGTAGTAAACAGGCGGCACAGCTTTGTTCAGTGGAGGAGAACAGCAAGGAGTGGCAGACACCGATAGTAGGCTCCAACCCAACTAGTAGGCCAAATGCAGTCTAACATTAACAACTACTTAGCGAGAGCCTGAAAATGGAATTTCAGGACAGGAAACCAGGAGAACAGCAAGGAGCGGCAGACACTGTTAGTAGGCCCCAAACCAACTAGTACGCCAAATGCAGTTGTTCCATTTAACCACTATTTAACAAGAGCCTGAAGATAGAAGCTCAGGAAAGGCAACCTGGAGAACACCTTGGAGTGGAACACACCGTCTCTACATCCCATACCGAATTTGTAGGCCTAATGCAGTGTAGTTTCCAACAACTACTAAACGAGAGCATTAAGATTGAAGCAATGGAGAGGAAACCTGGGGAACACCTTGGAGTGGAACACACCATCTCTCTACACCCCATACCCAATTTGTAGGCCTAATGCAGTGTAGTTTCCAACAACTACTAAACGAGAGCATTAAGATTGAAGCAATGGCGAGGAAACCTGGGGAACACCTTGGAGTGGAACACACCGTCTCTACACCCCATACCCAATTTGTAGGCCTAATGCAGTGTAGTTTCCAACAACTACTAAACGAGAGCCTGAAGATAGAAGCTCAGGAAAGGCAACCTGGAGAACACCTTGTAGTGGAACACACTGTCTCTACACCCCATACCCAATTTGTAGGCCTAATGCAGTGTAGTTTCCAACAACTACTAAACGAGAGCATTAAGATCGAAGCAATGGCGAGGAAACCTGGGGAACACCTTGGAGTGGAACACACCGTCTCTACACCCCATACCCAATTTGTAGGCCTAATGCAGTGTAGTTTTCTACAACTACTAAACGAGAGTCGGAAGACCGAAGCAATGTGGGCGAAACCTGGGGAACACCTTGGAGTGTAACACACCATCTCTCTACACCCCATACCCAATTTGTACGCCTAATGCAGTGTAGTTTCCAACAACTACTAAACGAGAGCCTGAAGATAGAAGCTCAGGAAAGGCAACCTGGGGAACACCTTGGAGTGGAACACACCGTCTCTACACCCCATACCCAATTTGTAGGCCTAATGCAGTGTAGTTTCCAACAACTACTAAACGAGAGCATTAAGATCGAAGCAATGGCGAGGAAACCTGGGGAACACCTTGGAGTGGAACACACCGTCTCTACACCCCATACCCAATTTGTAGGCCTAATGCAGTGTAGTTTTCTACAACTACTAAACGAGAGTCGGAAGACCGAAGCAATGTGGGCGAAACCTGGGGAACACCTTGGAGTGTAACACACCATCTCTCTACACCCCATACCCAATTTGTACGCCTAATGCAGTGTAGTTTCCAACAACTACTAAACGAGAGCCTGAAGATAGAAGCTCAGGAAAGGCAACCTGGGGAACACCTTGGAGTGGAACACACCGTCTCTACACCCCATACCCAATTTGTAGGCCTAATGCAGTGTAGTTTCCAACAACTACTAAACGAGAGCATTAAGATCGAAGCAATGGCGAGGAAACCTGGGGAACACCTTGGAGTGGAACACACCGTCTCTACACCCCATACCCAATTTGTAGGCCTAATGCAGTGTAGTTTCCAACAACTACTAAACGAGAGCATTAAGATCGAAGCAATGGCGAGGAAACCTGGAGAACACCTTGGAGTGGAACACACCGTCTCTACACCCCATACCCAATTTGTAGGCCTAATGCAGTGTAGTTTTCTACAACTACTAAACGAGAGTCGGAAGACCGAAGCAATGTGGACGAAACCTGGGGAACACCTTGGAGTGTAACACACCATCTCTCTACACCCCATACCCAATTTGTAGGCCTAATGCAGTGTAGTTTCCAACAACTACTAAACGAGAGCCTGAAGACAGAAGCTCAGGAAAGGCAACCTGGAGAACACCTTGGAGTAGAACACACCGTCTCTACACCCCATACCCAATTTGTAGGCCTAATGCAGTGTAGTTTTCTACAACTACTAAACAAGAGTCGGAAGACCGAAGCAATGTGGACGAAACCTGGGGAACACCTTGGAGTGTAACACACCATCTCTCTACACCCCATACCCAATTTGTAGGCCTAATGCAGTGTAGTTTCGAACAACTACTAAACGAGAGCCTGAAGATAGAAGCTCAGGAAAGGCAACCTGGAGAACACCTTGGAGTGGAACACACCGTCTCTACACCCCATACCCAATTTGTAGGCTTAATGCAGTGTAGTTTCCAACAACTACTAAACGAGAGCCTGAAGATAGAAGCTCAGGAAAGGCAACCTGGAGAACACCTTGGAGTGGAACACACCGTCTCTACACCCCATACCCAATTTGTAGGCCTAATGCAGTGTAGTTTCCAACAACTACTAAACGAGAGCATTAAGATTGAAACAATGGAGAGGAAACCTGGGGAACACCTTGGAGTGGAACACACCATCTCTCTACACCCCATACCCAATTTGTAGGCCTAATGCAGTGTAGTTTCCAACAACTACTAAACGAGAGCCAGAAGATCGAAGCAATGGTGAGGAAACCTGGGGAACACCTTGGAGTGGAACACACCGTCTCTACACCCCATACCCAATTTGTAGGCCTAATGCAGTGTAGTTTTCAACAACTACTAAACGAGAGTCGGAAGACCAAAGCAATGTGGACGAAACCTGGGGAACACCTTGGAGTGTAACACACCATCTCTCTACACCCCATACCCAATTTGTAGGCCTAATGCAGTGTAGTTTCCAACAACTACTAAACGAGAGCATTAAGATCGAAGCAATGGCGAGGAAACCTGGGGAACACCTTGGAGTGGAAGACACCGTCTCTACACCCCATACCCAATTTGTAGGCCTAATGCAGTGTAGTTTTCACCAACTACTAAACGAGAGTAGGAAGATTGAAGCAATGTGGACGAAACCTGGGGCACACCTTGGGGCGGCAGACACCGTTAGTAGGCCCTACCAAAGTTGTACCCCCAATGCAGTTTTAAAATTCCTAGAGGCTGAAAACAAGACTATTGACGCTCAGCTTTTTTAAAAGGAACACAGCTGAATTGAGTGGCGCAGACAGACACAGATAGTAGGCCTTAAACCAAAAATGTGGCTCACTGCAGCTTAAAAAAGGTTACAGGGGTACACAGGCAGCATTGCTCTGGGCAGTGGAGGACAATTTCAATAGTGGACCGCAGACAGACTTTGTACGCCTACTATTAAAAAAAGGATGCTCTATGCAATAAAAATTAGGTTCCAGGGGTACACGGGCAGCAGTGGTCTGGCCAGTGTAGGAGTGGTAGAAAGAACGGGCCGCAGACAGGCTTCGAAGGCCTAACATAAAAAATATTGGGCTGTAGGCACTTTTAAATAGGTTCCAGGGGTACACAGGCAGCAGTAGACTGGTCAGTGTAGTAGTAGTAGAAAGAACGGGCCGCAGACAGGCTTCGAAGGCCTAACATAATAAAATTGGAAGGCTGTAGGCACTTTATAATTGGTTCCAGGGGTACACGGGCAGCAGTGGTCTGGTCAGTGGAGGCCTAGTGGAAGGAGGGACCGCAGACAGGCTTCGAAGGCCTAACATAATAAAATGGGCTGGCTGTAGGCAATTTAAAATTGGTTCCAGGGGTACATGGGCAGCAGTAGACAGGTCAGTGGAGGCCTAGTGGAAGGAGGGACCGCAGACAGGCTTCGAAGGCCTAACATAATAAAATTGGACAGGCTGTAGGCACTTTATAATTGGTTCCAGGAGTACACGGGCAGCAGTAGACAGGTCAGTGGAGGCCTAGTGGAAGGAGGGACCGCAGACAGGCTTCGAAGGCCTAACATAATAAAATGGGCTGGCTGTAGGCAATTTAAAATTGGTTCCAGGGGTACACGGGCAGCAGTGGTCTGGTCAGTGGAGGCCTAGTGGAAGGAGGGACCGCAGACAGGCTTCGAAGGCTTAACATAATAAAATGGGCTGGCTGTAGGCAATTTAAAATTGGTTCCAGGAGTACACGGGCAGCAGTAGACAGGTCAGTGTAGTAGTAGTTGAAAGAACGGGCCGCAGACAGGCTTCGAAGGCCTAACATAATAAAATTGGACAGGCTGTAGGCAATTTAAAATTGGTTCCAGGGGTATACGGGCAGCAGTGGTCTGGTCAGCGGAGGCCGATTGTAATGAGTGTCTGCCAGTTAGCAGTCCAAAACAATAAATAAATGTGAATGTCTCGCATTAAAACAAAACGAAAACACTAAAGGGTGCAATCATTAGGTTCAGGGGTTGGATCCTCTGCGTAGTTTCAGACCTACTAATTTAGCGCAAAGTATTTACTGTGGTAAATAGAGGACACTGCCCCTGACTATGTTAAGTACCATCATACATGTCAACACAATGGTATTGTCAGTGGCAGGAATGGAAGGATGTCAGCGCATAGACTAAACATTGGTGGAAGTGTGAGAGATAACTGTGGAAGTGGTAGAGCAATGTTTGACCTGGGGGTGGGTGAACTCTCTTGTGGCCGGCGGTACAGGCCCAGGGCCCCTCATGTTACAACAGTGTGTCTGACGTTGGGTGCGCACCACCACCACCAGAGACACTTTATTGTACTATGAGGGACCCAGTGGCAGTGCCGTCGACCAAAAGCGGGCACACCCACCTCTTCAGACAAACAGCACTCTCACGGGTGCTTGCGCCAAGTCGCGATACCACGGCCCCGTGTGGTGAGTTTGGCCATTTAGGGAGGTGTAAACATGTCGTATGCTGGACAATCAGCTGCAGCAAATTAGACATTAGAAAAGTAATTCACAGTAGTCCACAGGCAAGAGCTTTTCATACGAAAGCTAGGTGTCTGCCGGGCAAGGTGGGGCAAAAGAATTCGAAATCCAGTTGTGGTTCATTTTAATGAATGTTAGATCATCGACATTTTGGGTAGCCAGACGAGTCCTTTTTTCGGTTAATATTGAACCTGCAGCACTGAATACTCTTTCTGATAGGACACTAGCTGCCGGGCAAGCAAGCTCCTGCAATGCATATTCTGCCAATTCTGGCCAGGTGTCTAATTTTGATGCCCAGTAATCAAATGGGAATGACGGTTGAGGGAGAACATCGATAAGGGATGAAAAATAGTTAGTAACCATACTGGACAAATGTTGTCTCCTGTCACTTTCAATTGATGCAGCAGTACCTGTCCTGTCTGTGGTCATAGCAAAATCACTCCACAACCTGGTCAGAAAACCCCTCTGTCCAACGCCACTTCTGATGTGTGCACCCCTAACACTCCTGGTCTGCTGCCCCCTGGAGCTCGTCTGAGAACGATCACGTGTGCTGTGTGCTGGGAATGCCTGAAGCAAACGGTCAACAAGAGTTGATTGTTTGGTTGCTAATATTAGTTCCAAGTTCTCATGTGGCATAATATTTTGCAATTTGCCTTTATAGCGTGGATCAAGGAGGCAGGCCAACCAGTAATCGTCATCGTTCATCATTTTAGTAATGCGTGTGTCCCTTTTGAGGATACGTAAGGCATAATCCGCCATGTGGGCCAAAGTTCCAGTTGTCAAATCTGCGGTTGTGATTAATTGAGGGGCAGTTTCAGGCAAATCTACGTCACTTGTGTCCCTCAAAAAACCAGAACCCGGCCTTGCCACGCAACCAATTTCCAGTGCCCCCGGGAAAGCTTCCTCATTAAAAATATACTCATCTGTTGTGAATTCTGTGGCTGAATTCACTCCTGTGGTCACAAGTGGTACTGCAACTTCTGAGCTTCCTCCCTCAGGTGTTCTGGTGAGCTCGTTAACTGCTTCATTACTTAACTCCGCCTGATGCTGCTATCCTTGCTCCTTGTCAATGTTTCAGTGTTGGATCTGAACTTCTCCTGATTGTTCCTGTGACCTGCTGCTCTGTATAGCTAAGTGCTTTTTTGCTTTTTTGTTGCTTTTTTTCTGTCCAGCTTGTCTTTTGTTTTGCTGGAAGCTCTGAGACGCAAAGGGTGTACCGCCGTGCCGTTAGTTCGGCACGGTGGGTTTTTTTTGCCCCCTTTGCGTGGTTTTGCTTTAGGGTTTTTTGTAGACTGCAAAGTTCGCTTTACTGTCCTCACTCTGTCCTAGAATATCGGGCCCCACTTTGCTGAATCTATTTCATCCCTACGTTTTGTCTTTTCATCTTACTCACAGTCATTATATGTGGGGGGCTGCCTTTTCCTTTGGGGAATTTCTCTGGGGCAAGTCAGGCCTATTTTTCTATCTTCAGGCTAGCTAGTTTCTTAGGCTGTGCCGAGTTGCCTAGGTAGTTGTTAGGCGCAATCCACAGCCGCTTTTAGTTGTGTTTAGGATAGGATCAGGTGTGCAGTCTACAGAGTTTCCACGTCTCAGAGCTCGTTCTTGTATTTTTGGGTATTTGTCAGATCACTGTGTGCGCTCTGATCGCTAAGTACACTGTGTTTCTGGATTGCCTTCATAACACCTGTCATTAGCAAACATAACAGTACAAGGAGCCTAACAAATGATTCTCAATAGAGGGAAAGAAAAAGTTCTGACATCATTTTTTTTTTTTTCCCTAGACATTTGGGTGATTCTGGACACAGGTGTGGACATGGATATTCAGGGTCTGTGCTCTTCAATGGATAATCTCGTTATAAATGTACAAAAAATTCAAGATACTATTGATCAGAAATCTATGTTAGAACCAAGAATTCCTATTCCTGATTTGTTTTTTGGAGATAGAACTAAGTTTCTAAGTTTCAAAAATAATTGTAAGCTATTTCTGGCCTTGAAACCTCATTCTTCTGGTAATCCTATTCAACAGGTTTTGATTATTATTTCTTTTTTGCGCGGCGACCCTCAAGACTGGGCATTTTCTCTTGCGCCAGGAGACCCTGCATTGAGTAGTGTCGATGCGTTTTTCCTGGCGCTCGGATTGCTGTACGATGAGCCTAATTCAGTGGATCAGGCTGAGAAAAATTTGCTGGCTTTGTGCCAGGGTCAGGATGATATAGAAGTATATTGTCAGAAATTTAGGAAATGGTCAGTACTCACTCAGTGGAATGAATCTGCGCTGGCAGCTTTGTTCAGAAAGGGTCTCTCTGAGGCTCTTAAGGATGTCATGGTGGGATTTCCTATGCCTGCTGGTTTGAATGAGTCTTTGTCTTTGGCCATTCAGATCGGTCGACGCTTGCGCGAGCGTAAATCTGTGCACCATTTGGCGGTACTGCCTGAGGTTAAACCTGAGCCTATGCAGTGCGATAGGACTATGACTAGAGTTGAACGGCAGGAATACAGACGTCTGAATGGTCTGTGTTTCTACTGTGGTGATTCCACTCATGCTATTTCTGATTGTCCTAAGCGCACTAAGCGGTCCGATTGGTCTGCCGTCATTGGTACTGTACAGTCCAAATTCCTTCTGTCCATTACCTTGATATGCTCTTTGTCGTCGTTTTCTGTCATGGCGTTTGTGGATTCGGGCGCTGCCCTGAATCTGATGGATTTGGATTATGCTAAACGTTGTGGGTTTTTCTTGGAGCCTTTGCGGTGTCCTATTCCATTGAGAGGAATTGATGCTACACCTTTGGCCAAGAATAAACCTCAATACTGGGCCCAGCTGACCATGTGCATGGCTCCTGCACATCAGGAAGTTATTCGCTTTCTGGTGTTGCATAATCTGCATGATGTGGTCGTGTTGGGGTTGCCATGGCTACAAACCCATAATCCAGTATTGGATTGGAATTCCATGTCGGTATCCAGCTGGGGTTGTCAGGGGGTACATGGTGATGTTCCATTTTTGTCGATTTCGTCATCCACCCCTTCTGAGGTCCCAGAGTTCTTGTCTGATTATCAGGATGTATTTGAAGAGCCCAAGTCCGATGCTCTACCTCCGCATAGGGATTGTGATTGTGCTATCAATTTGATTCCTGGTAGTAAATTCCCTAAAGGTCGATTATTTAATTTATCCGTGCCCGAACACGCCGCTATGCGCAGTTATGTGAAGGAATCCCTGGAGAAGGGACATATTCGCCCATCGTCATCACCACTGGGAGCAGGGTTCTTCTTTGTAGCCAAGAAGGATGGTTCGCTGAGACCGTGTATTGATTACCGCCTTCTTAATAAGATCACTGTTAAATTTCAGTATCCCTTGCCATTGTTATCTGACTTGTTTGCTCGGATTAAGGGGGCTAGTTGGTTCACTAAGATAGATCTTCGTGGTGCGTATAATCTGGTGAGAATCAGGCAAGGAGATGAATGGAAAACTGCATTCAATACGCCCGAGGTTCATTTTGAGTATCTAGTGATGCCGTTCGGACTTGCCAATGCTCCATCTGTGTTTCAGTCTTTTATGCATGACATCTTCCGTGAGTATCTGGATAAATTCCTGATTGTTTACTTGGATGACATTTTGATCTTCTCAGATGATTGGGAGTCTCATGTGAAGCAGGTCAGAATGGTTTTTCAGGTCCTGCGTGCTAACTCTTTGTTTGTGAAGGGATCAAAGTGTCTCTTCGGTGTGCAGAAAGTTTCATTTTTGGGGTTCATCTTTACCCCTTCTACTATCGAGATGGATCCAGTTAAGGTCCAAGCCATCCAGGATTGGATTCAGCCGACATCTCTGAAAAGTCTGCAAAAGTTCCTGGGCTTTGCTAATTTTTATCGTCGCTTCATCTGTAATTTTTCTAGCATTGCCAAACCATTGACCGATTTGACCAAGAAGGGTGCTGATTTGGTTAATTGGTCTTCTGCTGCTGTGGAAGCTTTTCAGGAGTTGAAGCGTCGTTTTTGTTCTGCCCCTGTGTTGTGTCAGCCAGATGTTTCTCTTCCGTTCCAGGTCGAGGTTGATGCTTCTGAGATTGGAGCAGGGGCGGTTTTGTCACAGAGAGGTTCTGATTGCTCAGTGATGAAACCATGTGCTTTCTTTTCCAGGAAGTTTTCGCCCGCTGAGCGTAATTATGATGTGGGCAATCGAGAGTTGCTGGCCATGAAGTGGGCATTCGAGGAGTGGCGTCATTGGCTTGAAGGAGCTAAGCATCGCGTGGTGGTATTGACTGATCATAAGAACTTGACTTATCTCGAGTCTGCCAAGCGCTTGAATCCTAGACAGGCCCGTTGGTCGTTATTTTTTGCCCGCTTCGACTTTGTGATTTCGTACCTTCCGGGCTCTAAAAATGTGAAGGCGGATGCTCTGTCTAGGAGTTTTGTGCCCGACTCTCCGGGTTTATCTGAGCCAGCGGGTATCCTCAAGGAAGGAGTCATTGTGTCTGCCATCTCCCCTGATTTGCGGCGGGTGCTGCAAAAATTTCAGGCGAATAAACCTGATCGTTGTCCAGCAGAGAAACTGTTCGTCCCTGATAGGTGGACTAATAAACTTATCTCTGAACTTCATTGTTCGGTGTTGGCTGGTCATCCTGGAATCTTTGGTACCAGAGAGTTAGTGGCTAGATCCTTCTGGTGGCCATCTCTGTCACGGGATGTACGTACTTTTGTGCAGTCCTGTGGGATTTGTGCTAGGGCTAAGCCCTGCTGTTCTCGTGCCAGTGGGTTGCTTTTGCCCTTGCCGGTCCCAAAGAGGCCTTGGACACATATTTCGATGGATTTCATTTCTGACCTTCCCGTTTCTCAAAAGATGTCAGTCATTTGGGTGGTCTGTGATCGCTTTTCTAAAATGGTCCATCTGGTGCCCTTGGCTAAATTGCCTTCCTCCTCTGATTTGGTACCTTTGTTCTTTCAGCATGTGGTTCGGTTGCATGGCATTCCTGAGAATATTGTTTCTGACAGAGGTTCCCAGTTTGTTTCAAGGTTTTGGCGAGCCTTTTGTGGTAGGATGGGCATTGACCTATCCTTTTCCTCGGCTTTCCATCCTCAGACTAATGGCCAGACCGAACGAACCAATCAGACCTTGGAAACATATCTGAGATGTTTTGTTTCTGCAGACCAGGATGATTGGGTGTCCTTTTTGCCGTTGGCTGAGTTCGCCCTTAATAATCGGGCCAGCTCGGCTACCTTGGTTTCTCCATTTTTTTGCAATTCTGGGTTCCATCCTCGTTTCTCTTCAGGACAGGTTGAGTCTTCGGACTGTCCTGGTGTGGATTCTGTGGTGGATAGGTTGCAGCAGATCTGGACTCAGGTAGTGGACAATTTGATCTTGTCCCAGGAGAAAGCTCAACTTTTCGCTAATCGCAGACGCCGTGTGGGTTCCCGACTTCGTGTTGGGGATCTGGTTTGGTTATCATCTCGTCATATTCCTATGAAGGTTTCCTCTCCTAAATTTAAACCTCGTTTTATTGGTCCGTATAGGATTTCTGAGGTTCTCAATCCTGTGTCTTTTCGTTTGACCCTCCCAGACTCCTTTTCCATACATAATGTATTCCATAGGTCGTTGTTGCGGAGATACGTGGCACCTATGGTTCCATCTGTTGAGCCTCCTGCCCCGGTTTTGGTGGAGGGGGAATTGGAGTATATTGTGGAGAAGATTTTGGATTCTCGTGTTTCTAGACGGAAACTCCAGTATCTGGTTAAATGGAAGGGTTATGCTCAGGAAGATAATTCCTGGGTTTTTGCCTCTGATGTTCATGCTTCCGATCTTGTTCGTGCCTTTCATGCGGCTCATCCTGGTCGGCCTGGGGGCTCTGGTGAGGGTTCGGTGACCCCTCCTCAAGGGGGGGGGTACTGTTGTGAATTCTGTGGCTGAATTCACTCCTGTGGTCACAAGTGGTACTGCAGCTTCTGAGCTTCCTCCCTCAGGTGTTCTGGTGAGCTCGTTAACTGCTTCATTACTTAACTCCGCCTGATGCTGGTATACTTGCTCCTTGTCAATGTTTCAGTGTTGGATCTGAGCTTCTCCTGATTGTTCCTGTGACCTGCTGCTCTGTATAGCTAAGTGCTTTTTGCTTTTTTGTTGCTTTTTTTCTGTCCAGCTTGTCTTTTGTTTTGCTGGAAGCTCTGAGACGCAAAGGGTGTACCGCCGTGCCGTTAGTTCGGCACGGTGGTTTTTTTTTGCCCCCTTTGCGTGGTTTTGCTTTAGGGTTTTTTGTAGACTGCAAAGTTCGCTTTACTGTCCTCGCTCTGTCCTAGAATATCGGGCCCCACTTTGCTGAATCTATTTCATCCCTACGTTTTGTCTTTTCATCTTACTCACAGTCATTATATGTGGGGGGCTGCCTTTTCCTTTGGGGAATTTCTCTGGGGCAAGTCAGGCCTATTTTTCTATCTTCAGGCTAGCTAGTTTCTTAGGCTGTGCCGAGTTGCCTAGGTAGTTGTTAGGCGCAATCCACAGCCGCTTTTAGTTGTGTTTAGGATAGGATCAGGTGTGCAGTCTACAGAGTTTCCACGTCTCAGAGCTCGTTCTTGTATTTTTGTGTATTTGTCAGATCACTGTGTGCGCTCTGATCGCTAAGCACACTGTGTTTCTGGATTGCCTTCATAACACCTGTCATTAGCAAACATAACACTCATCCCCATCATCCTCCTCGTCCTCCACCTCCTCTTCGCCCGCTACCTCGTCCTGTACACTGCCCTGACCAGACAATGGCTGACTGTCATCAAGGCTTTCCTCTTCCTCTGGTGCAGATGCCTGATCCTTTATGTGCATCAAACTTTGCATCAGCAGACACATTAGGGGGATGCTCATGCTTATTATGGCGTTGTCTGCACTAACCAGCAGTGTGCATTCCTCAAAACACTGAAGGACTTGACACATGTCTTGTATCTTCGACCACTGCACACCTGACAACTCCATGTCTGCCATCCTACTGCCTGCCCGTGTATGTGTATCCTCCCACAAAAACATAACAGCCCGCCTCTGTTGGCACAGTCTCTGAAGCATGTGCAGTGTTGAGTTCCACCTTGTTGCAATGTCTATGATTAGGCGATGCTGGGGAAGGTTCAAAGACCGCTGATAGGTCTGCATACGGCTGGAGTGTACAGGCGAACGTCGGATATGTGAGCAAAGTCCACGCACTTTGAGGAGCAGGTCGGAGAACCCAGGATAAGTTTTCAATAAGCACTGCACCACCAGGTTTAAGGTGTGAGCCAGGCAAGGAATGTGTTTCAGTTGGGAAAGGGAGATGGCAGCCATGAAATTCCTTCCGTTATCACTCACTACCTTGCCTGCCTCAAGATCTACTGTGCCCAGCCACGACTGCGTTTCTTGTTGCAAGAACTCGGACAGAACTTCCGCGGTGTGTCTGTTGTCGCCCAAACACTTCATAGCCAATACAGCCTGCTGACGCTTGCCAGTAGCTGGCCCATAATGAGACAACTGGTGTGCAACAGTGTCAGCTGCCGATGGAGTGGTTGGCCGACTGCGGTCTGTGGAAGAGCTCTCGCTTCTGCAGGAGGACGAGGAGGAGGAGGAGGGGGTGCGAACGCCTACAGCCAACTGTTTCCTAGACCGTGGGCTAGGCACAACTGTCCCGAAATTGATGTCCCCTGTGGACCCTGCATCCACCACATTCACCCAGTGTGCCATGATGGACACGTAACGTCCCTGGCCATGCCTACTGGTCCATGCGTCTGTAGTCAGGTGCACCTTTGTACTCACAGATTGCCTGAGTGCATGGACGATGCGCTGTTTAACATGCTGGTGCAGGGCTGGGATGGCTTTTCTGGAAAAAAAGTGTCGACTGGGTAGCTCGTAGCGTGGTTCAGCGTACTCCATCAGGGCTTTGAAAGCTTCGCTTTCAACTAACCGGTAGGGCATCATCTCTAACGAGATTAGTCTAGCTATGTGGGCGTTAAAACCCTGTGTACGCGGATGCGAGGATAAGTACTTCCTTTTTCTAACCAGAGTCTCATGTAGGGTGAGCTGGACTGGAGAGCTGGAGATCGTGGAACTAGTGGGTGTGCCGGTGGACATGGCAGACTGAGAGACGGTTGGAGACGGTATTGTTTCCGCCGGTGCCCTAGATGCAATATTTCCTCCTACAAAACTAGTGATTCCCTGACCCTGACTGCTTTTGGCTGGCAAAGAAACCTGCACAGATACTGCCGGTGGTGCGGAAAATGGTGGCCTTACAGTGACGGAAGGGATGTTGCGTTGCTGACTAGCTTCATTGGCCGAGGGTGCTACAACCTTAAGGGACGTTTGGTAGTTAGTCCAGGCTTGAAAATGCATGGTGGTTAAATGTCTATGCATGCAACTTGTATTGAGACTTTTCAGATTCTGACCCCTGCTTAAGCTAGTTGAACATTTTTGACAGATGACTTTGCGCTGATCAATTGGATGTTGTTTAAAAAAATGCCAGACTGCACTCTTCCTAGCATCGGATCCCTTTTCAGGGATTGCAGACTGAGCTTAACCGGATGGCCACGCTGTCCTCCAACAGGTTTTGGCTTTGCCACGTGTTTTGGGCCAGATACGGGCCCGGCAGATGGAACCTGTTGCGATGTTGATGCCTGCTGCGGCCCCTCCTCCACCTCCGCTTCTGAACTACTGCCGCCTGCACCCTGTTCCCCCAATGGCTGCCAATCGGGGTCAACAACTGGGTCATCTATTACCTCCTCTTCTAGCTCGTGTGCAACTTCGTCTGTGTCACCGTGTCGGTCGGTGGTATAGCGTTCGTGACGGGGCAACATAGTCTCATCAGGGTCGGATTGTGGATCAGTACCCTGAGAGGGCAATGTTGTGGTCTGAGTCAAAGGACCAGCATAGTAGTCTGGCTGTGGCTGTGCATCAGTGCACTCCATGTCAGAATCTACTTGTAATGGGCATGGCCTGTTAAGTGTTTCACTTTCTAAGCCAGGGACGGTATGTGTAAAGAGCTCCATGGAGTAACCCGTTGTGTCGCCTGCTGCATCCTTCTCTCTTGTTGTTGTTTTTGCTGAAGAGGACAAGGAAGCGACTTGTCCCTGACCGTGAACATCCACAAGCGCCGCGCTGCTTTTACATTTACCAGTTTCAGAAGAGGAGGCAAAAGAGCTAGAGGCTGAGTCTGCAAGGTAAGCCAAAACTTGCTGTTGCTGCTCCGGCTTTAAAAGCGGTTTTCCTACTCCCAGAAAAGAGAGCGTTCGAGGCCTTGTGTAGCCAGACGACGAACCTGGCTCCACAGCTCCAGACTTAGGTGGAATATTTTTTTTCCCACGACCACCTGATGCTCCACTACCACTACCATCATTACCAGCTGACAATGAACGCCCACGGCCACGACCTCTTGCACCAGACTTCCTCATTGTTTTAAAAACTTAACCAAAGTAACTTTATTTGTTGCTGTCAAACAACTTACACGGTGAGCTATAACTTCAGTATGATTTCAATATCCCTTTACAGGTTGGTGAGACCACAAGGAAAATCAGGCACAATGTTACACACTCTGTTTTCTGTGGCACCAAATCACAGAGATGCCACACATGCAGGACTGTCACTCAAGCACAAATGTCAATATTAATCTCCCACCTATTTTTTTTTTTTTCAGGAAGACTTTAGAAACCAAATAAAATAAAATGTTTTTTTCAGGAAGAATTTAGAAACCAAATAAAATAAAATGATTTTTTCAGGGACAATTTAGAAACCAAATAAAATAAAATGATTTTTTCAGGGACAATTTAGAAACCAAATTAAAAAAAAAAGGCTTTCTATGGCCCACTGAGTGAGAGATGGCACACACAGGAGTCAGGAGTGGCACACAAGCCCAGAGGCCAATATTTATCTCCCACTGATTGATTTATTGATTTTTTCAGGTAGAATTTAGAACCCAAATCAAGCAAAAAAATAAATAGGCTTTCTATGGCCCACAATTTGAGAGAGAGAGAGAGAGATGGCACACCCAAGAGTCAAGAGTGGCACACAAGCAGAAAGGGCAATATTAATCTCCCACTGTTTTTTTTTTTTTTTCAGGGAGACTTTAGAAACAAAATAACATAAAATGATTTTTTCAGGAAGAATTTAGAAACCAAATAAAATAAAATGATTTTTTCAGGGACAATTTAGAAACAAAAAAAAAAGGCTTTCTATGGCCCACTGAGTGAGAGATGGCACACACAGGAGTCAGGAGTGGCACACAAGCCCAGAGGCCAATATTTTTCTCCCACTGATTGATTTATTGATTTTTTCAGGTAGGATTTAGAACCCAAATCAAGCAAAAAAATAAATAGGCTTTCTATGGCCCACTGAGTGAGAGATGGCACACACAGGAGTCAGGAGTGGCACACAAGCCCAGAGGCCAATATTTTTCTCCCACTGATTGATGTAGTGATTTTTTCAGGTAGATTTTAGAACCCAAATCAAGCAAAAAAATAAATAGGCTTTCTATGGCCCACTGAGTGAGAGATGGCACACACAGGAGTCAGGAGTGGCACACAAGCCCAGAGGCCAATATTTTTCTCCCACTGATTGATTTATTGATTTTTTCAGGTAGATTTTAGAACCCAAATCAAGCAAAAAAAATAAATAGGCTTTCTATGGCCCACTGAGTGAGAGATGGCACACACAGGAGTCAGGAGTGGCACACAAGCCCAGAGGCCAATATTTTTCTCCCACTGATTGATGTAGTGATTTTTTTCAGGTAGATTTTAGAACCCAAATCAAGCAAAAAAATAAATAGGCTTTCTATGGCCCACTGAGTGAGAGATGGCACACACAGGAGTCAGGAGTGGCACACAAGCCCTGAGGCCAATATTTTTCTCCCACTGAATGATGTAGTGATTTTTTCAGGTAGATTTTAGAACCCAAATTAAGCAAAAAAATAAATAGGCTTTCTATGGCCCACTGAGTGAGAGATGGCACACACAGGAGTCAGGAGTGGCACACAAGCCCAGAGGCCAATATTTTTCTCCCACTGATTGATGTAGTGATTTTTTCAGGTAGATTTTAGAACCCAAATCAAGCAAAAAAATAAATAGGCTTTCTATGGCCCACTGAGTGAGAGATGGCACACACAGGAGTCAGGAGTGGCACACAAGCCCTGAGGCCAATGTTTTTCTCCCACTGATTGATGTAGTGATTTTTTCAGGTAGATTTTAGAATCCAAATCAAGCAAAAAAATATATAGGCTTTCTATGGCCCACTGAGTGAGAGATGGCACACACAGGAGTCAGGAGTGGCACAAAAGCCCAGAGGTCAATATTTTTCTCCCACTGATTGATGTAGTGATTTTTTCAGGTAGATTTTAGAACCCAAATCAAGCAAAAAAATAAATAGGCTTTCTATGGCCCACTGAGTGAGAGATGGCACACACAGGGATGGCACTCTAGCAGAAATGCCAATCTTAATCTCCCACAAAAAAAAAATAAAAACAGGGACTGTCCTACAATTACTATCTCCCTGCAGTAATCTCAGCCAGGTATGGCAGGCAGCAATAAGGAGTGGACTGATGCACAAATTAAATAAAAAGTGTGGACAAACAAAAAAGATAGCTGTGCAGAACGGAAGGAACAACAGGATTTGTGCTTTGAAAAAAGCAGTTGGTTTGCACAGCCTTCTAGGGCAGCCCAATGAGCTACAGCGCTGAGAAAAAAAAAAAAATGTAGCTTCCACTGTCCCTGCACACCGAAGGTGGTGTTGGACTGTGGAAATCGCTACAGCACAAGCGGTTTGGTGGTTAATGGACCCTGCCTAACGCTATTCCTGCTTCTGACGAAGCGGCAGCAACCTCTCCCTAAGCTCAGATCAGCAGCAGTACGATGGCGGTCGGCGGGAACGCCCCTTTATAGCCCCTGTGACGCCGCAGACAGCAAGCCAATCACTGCAATGCCCTTCTCTAAGATGGTGGGGACCAGGACCTATGTCATCACGCTGCCCACACTCTGCGTTCACCTTCATTGGCTAAAAAATGGCGCTTTTCGCGTCGTTGAAACGCGACTTTGGCGCGAAAGTCGCGTACCGCATGGCCAACCCCACACAGGGGTCGGATCGGGTTTCATGAAACCCGACTTTGCCAAAAGTCGGCGACTTTTGAAAATGAATGACCCGTTTCGCTCAACCCTACATACAGGTACATACTATATACAGGGGAGATAACACACAGGTATATACTATATACAGGGGAGATGACACAGGTATATACTATATACAGGGGAGATGACACACAGGAATATACTATATACAGGAGGAGATGACACACAGGTATATACTATATACAGGAGGAGATGACACACAGGTATATACTATATACAGGGGAGATGACACACACATATATACTATATACAGGGGAGATGACACACAGGTATATACTATATACAGGAGGAGATGACACACACACATATATACTACATACAGGGGAGATGACACACAGGTATATACTATATGCAGGGGAGATGACACACAGGTATATACTATATACAGGAGGAGATGACACACACATATATACTATATACAGGGGAGATAACACAGGTATTTACTATATACAGGAGGAGATGACACACAGGTATATACTATATACAGGAGGAGATGACACACAGGTATATACTATATACAGGAGGAGATGACACACAGGTATATACTATATACAGGGGAGATGACACACAGGCATATACTATATACAGGAGGAGATGACACACAGGTGTATACTATATACAGGAGGAGATGACATACAGGTATATACAGGAGGAGATGACACAGGTATATACTATATACAGGGGAGATGACACACAGGTATATACTATATACAGGGAAGATTACACACAGGTATATACTATATACAGGAGGAGATGACACACAGGTATATACTATATACAGGAGGAGATGACACACAGGTATATACTATATACAGGGGAGATGACACATGTATATGCTATATACAGGAGGAGATGACACACATATATATATACTATATACAGGAGCAGATGACACAGGTATATACTATATACAGGAGGAGATGACACACAGGTATATGCTATATACAGGAGGAGATGACACATGTATATACTATATACAGAAGGAGATGACATACAGGTATATACTATATAAAAGGAGATGACACATAGGTATATATAGAGGAGGAGATGACATACAGCAGGTATATATTATATACAGGGGAGATTACACAGGTATATACTATATACAGGAGATGACATACAGGTATTTACTATATATAGGAGGAGATGACATACAGGTATATAGTATATACAGAAGAGATGACATGCAGGTGTATACTATATATAGGAGGAGATGACACATAGGTATATACAATATACAGGAGGAGATGACATACAGCAGGTATATACTATTTACAGGGGAGATGACATACAGGTATATAGTATGTACAGGAGATGACATACAGGTGTATACTATATATAAGGGAGATGACAAACGTGTATACTGAGGGGGAAATGAGAGGTGTGAGGTGAAAATGAAAAGGTGTGAGTGCAAAATGAGAGGAGTGATGGAAAATAGTGGAGTGATCGGAAAATGACAGATGTGAGGTTGAAATGACAAGTGTTAGGGGGGAATGAGAGGAGTGAGGGGGAAAATAAGAGGAGCGAGGGGGAAAATGAGAGGTGTAAGGGAGAAAATGAGAGATGTGAGGGGGAAAATGAGAGGCGTGATGGGAAAATAAGAGAAGTGAGGTGCTATAACTAGCCACAGATATTTACCATGCCCAGGCAACGCCGGGCTCTTCAGCTAGTATATATATATATACTGTAATCAGTGATATAAAGGAGGGTTGAGGAGGGGAAGATGAAGGCCCAGAAGTAGGTAGCTAGGTAACAGAAGAAAGGGTAGGAGGAAAGGGCCAGGGAGCTCAGTCCTGATCTGGCACAATCTAATTAATATACCTGTTTGTCTGATGTTAGGAATGCTAGCCCAGGACTGGGTTCACTACAGCAGGACATTGCTCCTAACAACCAGAAAAACGATTACTGTAGGATGGAGGGAAGTAGTAGTGCAGTAAAAAACAGATAGATGTGGTAGGGATCTCTATATAATTAGGCAGACAGACAGGGTCATCTGCTGTCGAGACCGTGAGTGCCGAACAGCATGTTGTCTGCTGGGTGCTCAGGTTCAGCATATTGTGGATAGGATAACCCAACGATCATGGTACACCTTTGTACCAATGACAAAGTGAGAGAGAGGTTGAAGGTCCTTAAAAATGATTACAGTAAACTAGGAGAGAAACTGAAGTCCAGGACTTTCAAGGTTGTGTTTCCAGAACTACTGGTGGTGTCATTAGCGTCACTACTAATAAAATAATCTTACATTCTTTGCATCTATCTTGGAGTGCCAAATCTATTTTTACATTATTTGTTATTTGGAATCCTATTCATGCACCCACTTTTAGAGGAATGCCAGGCAGCCTGTTTTTGTCTTATTAATACTCGTCTGGATTACTGCAACTCAGCCAGGATCATATTCCTTACCAGCTGCTAGACTAATGCCTCTACCCTGTGCCAGTCATTGCACTGGCTGCCTGTCAAATACTAATATAAACTTATCACGCTCACCCACAAAGCACTCCATGGTTTAGCACCACCATACATTTTCTTCATCATCTCAGTCTACCACCCTACCTGTATCCTCCATTCTGATAATGACTTTAACCCCTTAAGCCCCGAGGGTGGTTTGCACGTTAATGACCGGGCCAATTTTTACAATTCTGACCACTGTCCCTTTATGAGGTTATAACTCTGGAACGCTTTAACGGATCTTGGCGATTCTGACATTGTTTTCTCGAGACATATTGTACTTCATGGTAGTGGTAAAATTTATTCGATATAACTTGCGTTTATTTGTGAAAAAAACGGAAATTTGGCGAAAATTTTGAAAATTTCGCAATTTTCCAACTTTAAATTTTTATGCCCTTAAATCACAGAGATATGTCACGCAAAATACTTAATAAGTAACATTTCACACATGTCTACTTTACATCAGCACAATTTTGGAACCAAAATTTTTTTTTGTTAGGGAGTTATAAGGGTTAAAAGTTGACCAGCAATTTCTCATTTTTACAACACCATTTTTTTTTTAGGGACCACATCTCATTTGAAGTCATTTTGAGGGGTCTATAAGATAGAAAATACCCAAGTGTGACACCATTCTAAAAACTGCACCCCTCAAGGTGCTCAAAACCACATTCAAGAAGTTTATTAACCCTTCAGGGGATTCACAGGAATTTTTGGAATGTTTAAATAAAATTGAATATTTAACTTTTTTTCACACAAAATTTATTTCAGCTCCAATTTGTTTTATTTTACCAAGGGTAACAGGATAAAATGGATGCCAAAAGTTGTTGGGGGTAAACCACTGTTTGGGCGCATGGCAGAGCTCAGAAGGAAAGGAGCGCCATTTTACTTTTCAATACAAAATTGACAGGAATTGAGATGGGACGCCATGTTGCGTTTGGAGAGCCCCTCATGTGCCTAAATATTGAAACGCCCCACAAGTGACACCATTTTGGAAAGTAGACACCCTAAGGAACTTATCTAGATGTGTGGTGACCACTTTGACCCACCAAGTGCTTCACAGAAGTTTATAATGCAGAGCCGTAAAAATTAAAAATCATATTTTTTCACAAAAATTATATTTTTGCTCCCAATTTTTTATTTTCCCAAGAGTAGGAGAAAAAATTGGACCTCAAAAATTGTTGTCCAATTTGTCCTGAGTACGCTGATACCCCATATATGGGTGTAAACCATTGTTTGGGCGTATGGCAGAGCTCGGAAGGAAAGGAGCGCCATTTTACTTTTCAATGCAAAATTGACTGGAATTGAGATGGGACGCCATGTTGCGTTTGGAGAGCCCCTGATGTGCCTAAACATTGAACCCCTCACAAGTGACACCATTTTGGAAAGTAGACCCCTTAAGGAACTTATCTAGATGTGTTTTGAGAGCTTTGAACCCCCAAGTGTTTCACTACAGTTTATAACGCAGAGCCGTAAAAATAAAAAAATCATATTTTTCACAAAAATGATCTTTTCGACCCCAATTTTTTATTTTCCCAAGGGTAAGAGAAGGAATTAGACCACAAAAGTTGTTGTGCAATTTGTCCTGAGTGCGACGATACCCTATATGTGGGGGTAAACCACTTTTTGGGCGCATAGCAGAGCTCGGAAGGGAAGGAGCGCCATTTGACTTTTCAATGCAAAATTGACTGGAATTAAGATGGGACGCCATGTTGGTTTGGAGAGCCCCTGATGTGCCTAAACATTAAAAACCCCCACAAGTGACACCATTTTGGAAACTACACCCCCTAAGGAACTTATCTAGATGTGTTTTGAGAGCTTTGAACCCCCAAGTGTTTCACTACAGTTTATAATGCAGAGCCGTGAAAATAATTTTTTTTTTCACAAAAATGATTTTTTAGCCCCCAGCTTTGTATTTTTACAAGGGTAACAGAATAAATTAGACCACAAAAGTTGTTGTCCAATTTGTCCTGAGTACGCTGATACCCCATATGTGGGGGGGAACCACTGTTTGGGCGCATGGCAGAGCTCGGAAGGGAAGGAGCGCCATTTGGAATGCAGACTTAGATGGATTGGTCTGCAGGCGTCACGTTGCATTTGCAGAGCCCCTGATGTACCCAAACAGTACAACCCCCCCACAAGTGACCCCATATTGGAAACTAGACCTCCCAAGGAACTTATCTAGATGTGATGTGAGAACTTTAAACCCCCAAGTGTTTCACTACAGTTTATAACGCAGAGCCGTGAAAATAAAAATTCCTTTTTTTTTTCACAAAAATGATTTTTAGCCCCCTGTTTTGTATTTGCACAAGGGTATAGGATAAATTGGACCCCAAAAGTTGTTGTCCCATTGGTCCTCAGTACGCTGATACCCCATATGTGGGGGGAACCACTGTTTGGGCGCATGGCAGAGCTCAGAAGGGAAGGAGCGCCATTTGGAATGCAGACTTAGATGGATTGGTCTGCAGGCGTCACGTTGCATTTGCAGAGCCCCTGATGTACCCAAACAGTACAACCCCCCCACAAGTGACCTCATATTGGAAACTAGACCTCCCACGGAACTTATCTAGATGTGTTGTGAAAACATTGAACCCCCAAGTGTTTCACTACAGTTTATAACGCAGAGCCGTGAAAATAAAAAATCCTTTTTTTTCCCACAAAAATGATTTTTAGCCCCCCAAATTTTTATTTTCCCAAAGATAACAAGAGAACTTGGACCCAAAAAGTTGTTGTCCAATGTGTCCTGAGTACGTTGATACCCCATATGTTGGGGTAAACCCCTGTTTGGGCGCACGAGAGAGCTTGGAAGTGAAGGAGCACTGTTTTACTTTTTCAATGCAGAATTGGCTGGAATTGAGATCGGACGCCATGTCGCGTTTGGAGAGCCCCTGATGTGCCTGAACAGTGCAAACTCCTCAATTCTACCTGAAACCCTAATCCAAACGCACCCCTAACCCTAATCCCAACGGTAACCCTAACCACACACCTAACCCTGACACACCCCTAATTCTAATCCCAACCGTAAATGTAATCCAAACCCTAACCCTAGCCCTAACCCTAACCCTAACCCTAGCCCTAACCCTAATGGGAAAATGGAAATAAATACATTTTTTAAAATTTTATTATTTTTCCCTAAGGCTAGGTTCACATTGCGTTAGGGCAATCCGTTTTGCGCTAATGCAATGTCTTTTTAGGTGTCGCGTTTAGTGGTTGCATTAACGTCTCCGCTCTGGAAGATCGGGGATCGGACCTCGGGCGCGCCGCGGACGCTGCAAGCAGCGTCCAAGGCGCGCCACAAAATAATGGCACCTTGCTAGCGCGAGCCGAAAATGGCACGCTCTAGCGATGCACTACACCCGAAAATCACATTGCTGTCAATGGGTGCGCTAACGGACCCGTTGCACGGCGATAATTGCGACATATTTGCCGTGCAACGCTGTCCGTTAGCTTTAACCCATTAACGCAATGTGAACCTAGCCTAACTAAGGGGGTGATGAAGGGGGGTTTGATTTACTTTTATAGCGTTTTTTATATCGGATTTTTATGATTGGCAGCCGTCACACACTAAAAGACGCTTTTTATAGCAAAAACGTTTTTGCGTCTCCACATTTTGAGACCTATAATTTTTCCTTATTTTGGTCCACAGAGTCATGTGAGGTCTTGTTTTTTGCGGGACGAGTTGACGTTTTTATTGGTAACATTTTCGGACACATGACAGTTTTTGATCGCTTTTTATTCCGATTTTTTGTGAGGCAGAATGACCAAAAACCAGCTATTCATGAATTTCTTTTGGGGGAGGCGTTGATACCGTTCTACGTTTGGTAAAATTGATAAAGCGGTTTTATTCTTCGGGTCAGTACGATTATAGCGATATCTCATTTATATTTTTTTTATGTTTTGGCGTTTTTATACGATAAAAGCTATTTTATAGAAAAAATAATTATTTTGGCATTGCTTTATTCTGAGGACTATAACTTTTTTATTTTTTTGGTTATGATGCTATGTGGTGGCTCAATTTTTGCGGGACAAGATGGCGTTTTCAGCGGTACCATGGTTATTTATATCCGTCTTTTTGATCGCGTGTTATTCCACTTTTTGTTCGGCGGTATAATAATAAAGCGTTGTTTTTTGGCTCGTTTTTTTTTTTCTCTCTTACGGTGTTCACTGAAGGGGTTAACTAGTGGGACAGTTTTATAGGTTGGGTCGTTTCGGACGCGGCGATACTAAATATGTGTACTTTTATTGTTTTTTTTGTTTATTTTAGATAAAGAAATGTACTTATGGGAATAATATTTTTTTTTCTTCTTTATTTAGGATTTTTTTTTTTTTTTACTCTTTCACTTTGTCCCAGGGGGGGACATCACAGATCACTGATCTGACAGTGTGCACAGCACTCTGTCAGATCGGTGATCTGACAAACAGCCGGGCAGGATTAGAGCTGCAGCTGCAGCCTGCTCCTGACCCGGAAGTGCTCCCTGCAGGACCCGGATGCAGCCCCGTGGCCATTTTGGATCTGGGGACTGCAGGGAGAAGACGCTCGGTACACGGTGAGTACATCACCGTGTACCGATCATCTCAGGGAAGCCCGCAGGGAGCCCCATCCCTGCGCGATGCTTCCCTGCACCGCCGTCATCTTTGATCGCGGTGTGCCAGGGGTTAATGTGCCGGGAGCGGTCCGTGACCACTCCTGGCACATAGTGCCGGATGTCAGCTGCGATAGGCAGCTGACACCCGGCCGCGATCGTCCGCGCTCCCCCCGTGAGCGCGGCCGATCGCATATGACGTACTATCCCATCACTGGGAATTAAGTCCCAGGGCACCTCGACGGGATAGTACGTCATATGGGATTAAGGGGTTAAACTAAAATCCTCAATCCGAACGTCCCATTCCTGACTCCAATACTTCTCATGTTCCAATTCTTTGGAATGCACTACTCAGGACTAGGACAATTCGATAAATTCCCTATAGCATTTCTTTAGACTGGCCTATCGCTCCACCTCACTTATCTAACTATCCCCGCTTTACCAACTCAAAATTTTCTTCAAAATCATGACCCTCGTAGCATCTGTTCACACATGCTCCATGCACATAATAGCCCTCTGTGTCTGCACTGTACACATGGCTAGTGACCATTTCATGCAAAATTATGTGCATACCCTAGTCAGTATATTTACCTTCTTTGTCCCCTATTTCCTCATAAATAATAATAATAATAATAATCTTAATTTTTATATAGCGCTAATGTATTCCACAGCGTTTTCTTTTGCCGCATGTTTGTCCTCCATTATAGAAAGCTGTGAATGACATTTAGTCATGTAAAACATAGAAAATTTTTCTCCACAGCCACATGGAAATGTGCAGCAATGAATTGCATATAATGAACTTATTAAGACAGTGTTGTGAATTGAGCTAAGCACAGTTACCGTCTTCTACTTTGGCCTCTTTTATGGTGACATCTGCATCCCGATCGGTGAACACGTGATATTTGGGACACTTATGAACAGTGGACATTCTATAGGATTGCTATGACATCATGAACATGTTTGTTTGCCTCCTTGTACAGTATGATACACTATTTCTTTATAAGACTTTGGCTATGTTGCGTGCTAACCCTTGATTTTCTGTCACATAGAACCTTTGAATCTGCTGCTGACTTGGTGTACTCAGACACAGCTGCTCTTCTCTGGCTATTCTGTTTCTTATCCCTCGTTAATTTCCATGCTGGCTCCTATTTCATCATCATTTTTTTGCAGATACTGTGAGACAGCTGCTGCATTTCAACAAGAGAAGAATTCCGATTTCTGACATCTACTGATGTCTCCCTTGAAGCTATTGACACGTTTTATTTAAACCTTAAGCAATGTGTTATTAGTAGTGTTGAGCGATACCTTCCGATATCGGAAAGTATCGGTATCGGTTTGGATCGGCCGATATTCAAAAAATATCGGATATCGCCGATACCGATACCCGATCCCAATGCAAGTCAATGGGACCAAAATATCGGAATTAAAATAAACCCTTTCTTTCCTTGTAGGTTCATTCTACCTGAAGGAAAACAACTAAGAATAATGTAGGATGTATGGGGGAGGTGGCGGAGACATTAAAGGCAATGAGGATTAGTCCAATCAAATAGAATAGCATGTTTTTTTTTTTTTTTTAAAGAAGTTCGGATTGAAAAAGATATTGAGTATGTAAATTTTTTTTATTTTGTCAGATATTGATGTTTCACTATTCCACGCCCTTCCCCTTCTTTTTTTTCTTTTTTTTTTTTTTCTTTTCCCACACTTTCATCTTCATCATCATCAGCATCCTTGACATCAACTTCTTCACCTTATTCATCTTCTTCTTCATCTTCTACCTATTTTTTTTTTTATTACATTCTTCATATTAATTTTCTTCAACTATTATTATTCTTCCTATTCTACATATTCTTTTTATTCCACTGTTATTATTCTTCCTATTCTACTTCTTCATCATATTCTCATTTGTGACAGGCATTCCCGTAGTTGTTATCTATAAAAGTTGGAAGATTACACCTTCCGTTCTGCCAGTCACAAAAGTTACATTTGTCCGCGTTCAGTTTGGCCTGCAGCATCAGGCTTTATCCAGGGGCACCACGAGGAGGAACGGACTCACCCCCATACACTGCTTAGTCTTCTTCTGCATATAATTTAGATAATATCTTTTGCTCTGATATTAAGTCTTATGCTTAATGTTCTTCTGCTCTTTGTTCTGCAGCCTCTTGTTCTTCTGCTTCTCGGTCTTCCATGTTGTCGTCTCCAGGGTCTTCGTCTCCAGTGTCGTCATCTCCGCCGTCGTCGTCTCAGCCGTCGTCGTCTCCGCCGTCGTCGTCGTCGTCGTCATCGGGGTGGTCTTCCGGGTCGTCGTCATCGGGGTGGTCTTCCGGGTTGTCGACGTTAGGGTCTTCAACTTGGAAATGTAGCAGAAGGTACAAGAAGGCTGAGAAAATGCCAAGAACCAGCTGATGGAACTGGAACTCGGATGGCTACCCAAAGGTTCAAGAGCCTATGGAACTACCGAGGACCAGCTGACGTTACTGGAACCCGGTTACTAAGCAGGAGGTACCCGTGCTAAAAAGCACTACCAAGGACCGCCTGACGTTGGCGGAACTCGGATACCCAGAAGGAGGCACCTAAGCCAAAGGCTCTGCCCGGAACCAGATGACGTTACTGGAACCAGGATGGGGAGCAGAAGGTACAAGAGCAAAAGACACTGCCGAGAACCAGCTGACGGTACTGGAACCCGGATGGGTAGCCGAATGTCCAAGAGCCAATGGAACTACCAAGGACCAGCTGACGTTACTGGAACCCGGTTACTAAGCAGGAGGTACCCGTGCCTGAAAGCACTACCAAGGACCACCTGACATTGGTGGAACTTGGATACCCAGAAGGAGGCACCTAAGCCAAAGGCTCTGCCCGGAACCAGCTGACGGTACTGGAACCAGGATGGGGAGCAGAAGGTACAAGAGCAAAAGACACTGCCGAGAACCAGCTGACGGTGCTGGAACCAGGTGGTGGACCCGAAGGCCCACAGGAGAGGAGAGAACAGCTAGGCCGCGAGGCAGCCGCAGTTACCGAACCCCAACAGTCCTACAGGGGGAGCTGGGCCTACTGGCACTACAGAACCAGCCTTGACTACCAGTTCACGCAGCCCACATAGGAAGCTCCTAAACTGGAGGCACCCTGGAGTTGGCTAACTCGACCGCCCCACGACGGGGCAAGCATAGGCGTCTCAGTGAAGTTGACACAACCCGGAAACAGCTGACGGTGCTGAAACCAGGCTTGGCACGAGGGAGTACCTGTGACAAGAACACTGCCGAGAACCAGCTGGCGGTGCTGGAACCCGGATGCGTTGCCCCAGTGTGCAAGAGCCAATGGCACGACCGAGGACCAGCTGACGGTGCTGGAACCCGGTTACTAAGCTGTAGGTGCCCGCGCTTAAAAGCACTACCAAGGACCGCCTGGCGTTGGCGGAACTCGGATACCCAGGAGGAGGCACCTTAGCCAAAGGCTCGGCCCGGAACCAGCTGACGGTGCTGGAACCAGGTGGTGGACCCGAAGGCCCACAGGAGAGGAGAGAACAGCTAGGCCGCGAGGCAGCCGCAGTTACCGAACCCCAACAGTCCTACAGGGGGAGCTGGGCCTACTGGCACTACAGAACCAGCCTTGACTACCAGTTCACGCAGCCCACATAGGAAGCTCCTAAACTGGAGGCACCCTGGAGTTGGCTAACTCGACCGCCCCACGACGGGGCAAGCATAGGCGTCTCAGTGAAGTTGACACAACCCGGAAACAGCTGACGGTGCTGAAACCAGGCTTGGCACGAGGGAGTACCTGTGACAAGAACACTGCCGAGAACCAGCTGGCGGTGCTGGAACCCGGATGCGTTGCCCCAGTGTGCAAGAGCCAATGGCACGACCGAGGACCAGCTGACGGTGCTGGAACCCGGTTACTAAGCTGTAGGTGCCCGCGCTTAAAAGCACTACCAAGGACCGCCTGGCGTTGGCGGAACTCGGATACCCAGGAGGAGGCACCTTAGCCAAAGGCTCGGCCCGGAACCAGCTGACGGTGCTGGAACCAGGTGGTGGACCCGAAGGCCCACAGGAGAGGAGAGAACAGCTAGGCCGCGAGGCAGCCGCAGTTACCGAACCCCAACAGTCCTACAGGGGGAGCTGGGCCTACTGGCACTACAGAACCAGCCTTGACTACCAGTTCACGCAGCCCACATAGGAAGCTCCTAAACTGGAGGCACCCTGGAGTTGGCTAACTCGACCGCCCCACGACGGGGCAAGCATAGGCGTCTCAGTGAAGTTGACACAACCCGGAAACAGCTGACGGTGCTGAAACCAGGCTTGGCACGAGGGAGTACCTGTGACAAGAACACTGCCGAGAACCAGCTGGCGGTGCTGGAACCCGGATGCGTTGCCCCAGTGTGCAAGAGCCAATGGCACGACCGAGGACCAGCTGACGGTGCTGGAACCCGGTTACTAAGCTGTAGGTGCCCGCGCTTAAAAGCACTACCAAGGACCGCCTGGCGTTGGCGGAACTCGGATACCCAGGAGGAGGCACCTTAGCCAAAGGCTCGGCCCGGAACCAGCTGACGGTGCTGGAACCAGGTGGTGGACCCCAAGGCCCACAGGAGAGGAGAGAACAGCTAGGCCGCGAGGCAGCCGCAGTTACCGAACCCCAACAGTCCTACAGGGGGAGCTGGGCCTACTGGCACTACAGAACCAGCCTTGACTACCAGTTCACGCAGCCCACATAGGAAGCTCCTAAACTGGAGGCACCCTGGAGTTGGCTAACTCGACCGCCCCACGACGGGGCAAGCATAGGCGTCTCAGTGAAGTTGACACAACCCGGAAACAGCTGACGGTGCTGAAACCAGGCTTGGCACGAGGGAGTACCTGTGACAAGAACACTGCCGAGAACCAGCTGGCGGTGCTGGAACCCGGATGCGTTGCCCCAGTGTGCAAGAGCCAATGGCACGACCGAGGACCAGCTGACGGTGCTGGAACCCGGTTACTAAGCTGTAGGTGCCCGCGCTTAAAAGCACTACCAAGGACCGCCTGGCGTTGGCGGAACTCGGATACCCAGGAGGAGGCACCTAAGCCAAAGGCTCGGCCCGGAACCAGCTGACGGTGCTGGAACCAGGTGGTGGACCCCAAGGCCCACAGGAGAGGAGAGAACAGCTAGGCCGCGAGGCAGCCGCAGTTACCGAACCCCAACAGTCCTACAGGGGGAGCTGGGCCTACTGGCACTACAGAACCAGCCTTGACTACCAGTTCACGCAGCCCACATAGGAAGCTCCTAAACTGGAGGCACCCTGGAGTTGGCTAACTCGACCGCCCCACGACGGGGCAAGCATAGGCGTCTCAGTGAAGTTGACACAACCCGGAAACAGCTGACGGTGCTGAAACCAGGCTTGGCACGAGGGAGTACCTGTGACAAGAACACTGCCGAGAACCAGCTGGCGGTGCTGGAACCCGGATGCGTTGCCTTGCCTATTAAAGATTGTCTTCCTAGAGCCCCAACTAGCGGTGTTGGAGCAAAGGGTAAGCAGGGGGAGATGAGTGTAGGCCGAAGCCTGCACTGGAGGCAGCTTTGTGTCTGCGTTGCGTTTGCAGGACACTTTGCCGGCTACACACTGGGGGAACAGCTGGCGTTGCTGAACCCCACTAACACAATGGCGTGTGTTTTTATCTGTGCAGCTAGCACTTGCGGGCAAAAACTTGCGATGTTAGAGCCCGTGTTGAAGCAGGAGGAGGAGGAGAGGAGCAGAGTGTAGGCCGAAGCCTAGTTGAACCAATTTCAAAGGAAACCTTTAACCCCCCCCTCAGGTGTTACAAAGTACAAGAGACACACCTTGTGCAGTATTAATGCTGCACAAGTGAAAGGTTGCTCTATTTCATTCTACTTGCACACGCTGAATGAAAGACATACACAATTTACCCCATTCTACAGTAAAACTGTAGTGGATGCGTGACTTGGTTTTTTGATGAGACGCAGCACAGGTGTCCAAAATAACGCCTTGGTGCTTGGCGCAGCTTCCTGAGCGTTGTTATTTGCTGTACAGGAGTCTGCGCTCTTGTGTTATCCCTTGGCAATGCCCTGTTAGCGCTGCCCATCTTATGACCTCATTTCATGTTGGCCGGTGCGGTTAACGATGGCCATAAATCCCAGACCCACAGTGGCTTTTCCTAAAGTCACACTGCGGTGCTGGGATTCGTGGCCTTGAGCAGTAAATATTTTGGCCGCTCACACACGTCCTTACACCTGCTTCAGACTGGGCGGCCTCTGCTGATCCCTTCTCGCATGCCGCGGCCATGAGTCTGCACAGTCTGAAGAAGGCGGAAGGAGATGAGTTAAGACAGGCGAAGATATGCACTGCTCGTGCCCATCAATCACACCCTCGCAGTCAAAATAATTAAGACAACGAGGAGCATTTTATTCAGGCAGGGCGGACGAACAGGCGCAAGTAGCCAACCAATGATGTCAGAAGACGGGAAGCGCTACCAAGGGGGGTGCTGCGTATCATTAGAAAGGAAAGTCACACCTCAGGGACAGTGGAATGGTCTCAAAGAGACACATTTTGTACGTGTTGAGTTCCACGTGGGCAAGGAGAAAACGTCAGCCACCTTGTACAAATGCAGCAGTACTGCTGTACAAGGTGGCTGTTATACATAGAAACACCTGGGGGGGTGGGGGGCAGGCTCCCTTCAATTTCAGTTCATGTTCCTGCGTGGCGTTTGCAGGTCACGTTGCAAGCTACACAGCAGGGGAACAGCTGGCGTTGCTGAACCCCACTGACACATTGACTGGTGTTTTTCTCTGTGCAGATTGCATGTCCGGGCAAAAACTAGCGGTGTTAGAGCCCAGGGTCAGCAGGAGGAGGAGGAGAGGAGCAAAGTGTAGGCCGAAGCCTGCACTGGTGGCAGCTTTTGGTCGGTTGTGCCAGCGTGGCTTGTGCTGGACACGATGCCGGCTACACAGCGGGGGAACAGCTGGCGGTGCTGAACCACACTAACACATTGGCTGGTGTTTTTCTCTGTGCAGCTAGCATGTCCGGGCAGAAACTGGCGTTGTTTGAGCCCAGGGTCAGCAGGAGGAGGAGAGGAGCAAAGTGTAGGCCGAAGCCTGCACTGGTGGCAGCTTTTGTTCTGTTGTGCCAGCGTGGCTTGTGCTGGACACGTTGCCGACTACACAGCAGGGGAACAGCTGGCGGTGCTGAACCCCACTAACACATTGGCTGGTGTTTTTCTCTGTGCAGCTAGCATTTCCGGGCAAAAACTAGCGGTGTTTGAGCCCAGGGTCAGCAGGAGGAGTAGAGGAGCAGAGTGTAGGCCGAAGCCTAGTTGAACCAATTTCAAAGGTTACCTTTAACCCCCCCCTCAGGTGTTGCAAGGTACAAGAGCCACACCTTGAACAGCATTAATGATGCACAAGTCAAAGGTTGCTCTATTTAATTTTGCTCCTTGCACACGCTGAATTAAACACGTACACTATTTAGCCCATTATACTGTCAAACAGTTGTGGAGGCGTGACTTGTCTTTTTAACGAGACGCAGCACAGGTGTCAAAATTTGCACCTAGGTACTGGGCGCAGATTCCTGAGCGTTGTTATTTGCTGTACAGGAGTCTGCGCTCTTGTGTTATCCCTTGGCAATACCCTGTTAGTGCAGGCCGTCTCATGACCTCATTTCATGTTGGCCGGTGCGGTTAACGATGGCCATAAATCCCAGACCCACAGTGGCTTTTCCTAAAGTCACACTGCGGTGCTGGGATTCGTGGCCTTGTGCAGTAAATATGTTCGCCGCTCACACATGTCCTTACACCTGCTTCAGACTGGGCGGCCTCAGCTGATCCCTTATCGCATGCCGCGGCCATGAGGCCGCACAGTCAGAAGAAGGCGGAAGGAGGGGAGTGAAAACAGGGGAACATATGCACTGCTCGTGCCCATCAATCACACCCTCGCAGTCAAAATATATGAGACAACGGGGGGCGTTGTGTCGGGCAGGGGGGACGCACAGGCACAGCCAGCCAACCAATGATGTCAGGAGACGGGCAGCGCTAACAATGGGGGTGCTGCGTGTCATTACAAAGGAAAGTCACACCTCAGGGACATTGTAATGGTCTCTAATGAGACACATTTTTTACGTGTTGAGTTCCACGTGGGCAAGGAGAAAAAGTCAGCCACCTCGTACAAATGCAGCAGTACTGCTGTACAAGGTGGCTGATATACATAGAAACACCTGTGGGTGGGGGGCAGGCTCCCTTCAATTTCAGTTCATGTGCCTGCGTGGCGTTTGCAGGTCACGTTGCAAGCTGCACAGCAGGGGAACAGCTGGCGGTGCTGAACCCCACTAACACATTGGCTGGTGTTTTTCTCTGTGCAGCTAGCATGTCCGGGCAGAAACTGGCGTTGTTTGAGCCCAGGGTCAGCAGGAGGAGGAGAGGAGCAAAGTGTAGGCCGAAGCCTGCACTGGTGGCAGCTTTTGTTCTGTTGTGCCAGCGTGGCTTGTGCTGGACACGTTGCCGACTACACAGCAGGGGAACAGCTGGCGGTGCTGAACCCCACTAACACATTGGCTGGTGTTTTTCTCTGTGCAGCTAGCATTTCCGGGCAAAAACTAGCGGTGTTTGAGCCCAGGGTCAGCAGGAGGAGTAGAGGAGCAGAGTGTTGGCCAAAGCCTAGTTGAACCAATTTCAAAGGTTACCTTTAACCCCCCCCTCAGGTGTTGCAAGGTACAAGAGCCACACCTTGAACAGCATTATTGATGCACAAGTCAAAGGTTGCTCTATTTAATTTTGCTCCTTGCACACGCTGAATTAAACACGTACACTATTTAGCCCATTATACTGTCAAACAGTAGTGGAGGCGTGACTACTAGTCTTTTTAAGGAGACGCAGCACAGGTGTACAAATTTACACCTAGGTGCTGTGCGCAGATTCCTTACCGTTGTTATTTCCAGTACAGGAAACTGCGCTCTTGTGTTATCCCTTGGCAATACCCTGTTAGTGCAGGCCGTCTCATGACCTCATTTCATGTTGGCCGGTGCGGTTAACGATGGCCATAAATCCCAGACCCACAGTGGCTTTTCCTAAAGTCACACTGCGGTGCTGGGATTCGTGGCCTTGTGCAGTAAATATGTTCGCCGCTCACACATGTCCTTACACCTGCTTCAGACTGGGCGGCCTCAGCTGATCCCTTATCGCATGCCGCGGCCATGAGGCCGCACAGTCAGAAGAAGGCGGAAGGAGGGGAGTGAAAACAGGGGAACATATGCACTGCTCGTGCCCATCAATCACACCCTCGCAGTCAAAATATATGAGACAACGGGGGGCGTTGTGTCGGGCAGGGGGGACGCACAGGCACAGCCAGCCAACCAATGATGTCAGGAGACGGGCAGCGCTAACAATGGGGGTGCTGCGTGTCATTAAAAAGGAAAGTCACACCTCAGGGACATTGTAATGGTCTGTAATGAGACACATTTTGTACTTGTTGAGTTCCACGTGTGCAAGGAGAAAAAGTCAGCCACCTTGTCCAAATGCAGCAGTACTGCTGTACAAGGTGGCTGTTATACATAGAAACACCTGGGGGGGTGGGGGGCAGGCTCCCTTCAATTTCAGTTCATGTGCCTGCGTGGCGTTTGCAGGTCACGTTGCAAGCTACACAGCAGGGGAACAGCTGGCGTTGCTGAACCCCACTGACACATTGACTGGTGTTTTTCTCTGTGCAGATTGCATGTCCGGGCAAAAACTAGCGGTGTTAGAGCCCAGGGTCAGCAGGAGGAGGAGGAGAGGATCAAAGTGTAGGCCGAAGCCTGCACTGGTGGCAGCTTTTGGTCGGTTGTGCCAGCGTGGCTTGTGCTGGACACGATGCCGGCTACACAGCGGGGGAACAGCTGGCGGTGCTGAACCACACTAACACATTGGCTGGTGTTTTTCTCTGTGCAGCTAGCATGTCCGGGCAGAAACTGGCGTTGTTTGAGCCCAGGGTCAGCAGGAGGAGGAGAGGAGCAAAGTGTAGGCCGAAGCCTGCACTGGTGGCAGCTTTTGGTCGGTTGTGCCAGCGTGGCTTGTGCTGGACACGTTGCCGACTACACAGCAGGGGAACAGCTGGCGGTGCTGAACCCCACTAACACATTGGCTGGTGTTTTTCTCTGTGCAGCTAGCATTTCCGGGCAAAAACTAGCGGTGTTTGAGCCCAGGGTCAGCAGGAGGAGGAGAGGAGCAGAGTGTAGGCCGAAGCCTAGTTGAACCAATTTCAAAGGTTACCTTTAACCCCCCCCTCAGGTGTTGCAAGGTACAAGAGCCACACCTTGAACAGCATTAATGATGCACAAGTCAAAGGTTGCTCTATTTAATTTTGCTCCTTGCACACGCTGAATTAAACACGTACACTATTTAGCCCATTATACTGTCAAACAGTTGTGGAGGCGTGACTTGTCTTTTTAACGAGACGCAGCACAGGTGTCAAAATTTGCACCTAGGTACTGGGCGCAGATTCCTGAGCGTTGTTATTTGCTGTACAGGAGTCTGCGCTATTGTGATCCCTTGGCCATGCGCTGTGAGCGCTTCCTGTCTTCTGACCTCATTTCATGTCGGCCGTTGCGGTTAGCGATGGACATGAATCCCAGACCCACAGTGTGTTTTTAAAAAATCACACTGCGGTGCTGGGATTCGTGCCCTGGTGCACTAAATAGGTTTGCCGCTCACACATGTCCTTACACCTGCTTCAGACTGGGCGGCCTCATCTGATCCCTTATCGCCTGCCGCGGCCATGAGGACACCCAGTCTGAAGAAGGCGGAAGGAGATGAGTGAACACAGGCAAACATATGCACTGCACATGCCCATCAATCACACCCTCGCTGTCCAAAAAAATAAGACACCGAGGGCCGTTGTTTCGAGCAGGGGAGATGCACAGGCGCAGCCAGCTAACCAATGATGTCAAAAGACGGGCAGCGCTAACAAGGGTGGTGCTGCGTGTCATTACAAAGGAAAGTCACACCTCAGGGACATTGTAATGGTCTCTAATGAGACACATTTTGTACGTGTTGAGTTCCACGTGGGCAAGGAGAAAAAGTCAGCCACCTCGTACAAATGCAGCAGTACTGCTGTACAAGGTGGCTGATATACATAGAAACACCTGTGGGTGGGGGGCAGGCTCCCTTCAATTTCAGTTCATGTGCCTGCGTGGCGTTTGCAGGTCACGTTGCAAGCTACACAGCAGGGGAACAGCTGGCGTTGCTGAACCCCACTGACACATTGACTGGTGTTTTTCTCTGTGCAGCTAGCATGTCCGGGCAGAAACTGGCGTTGTTTGAGCCCAGGGTCAGCAGGAGGAGGAGAGGAGCAAAGTGTAGGCCGAAGCCTGCACTGGTGGCAGCTTTTGTTCTGTTGTGCCAGCGTGGCTTGTGCTGGACACGTTGCCGACTACACAGCAGGGGAACAGCTGGCGGTGCTGAACCCCACTAACACATTGGCTGGTGTTTTTCTCTGTGCAGCTAGCATTTCCGGGCAAAAACTAGCGGTGTTTGAGCCCAGGGTCAGCAGGAGGAGGAGAGGAGCAGAGTGTAGGCCGAAGCCTAGTTGAACCAATTTCAAAGGTTACCTTTAACCCCCCCCTCAGGTGTTGCAAGGTACAAGAGCCACACCTTGAACAGCATTAATGATGCACAAGTCAAAGGTTGCTCTATTTAATTTTGCTCCTTGCACACGCTGAATTAAACACGTACACTATTTAGCCCATTATACTGTCAAACAGTTGTGGAGGCGTGACTTGTCTTTTTAACGAGACGCAGCACAGGTGTCAAAATTTGCACCTAGGTACTGGGCGCAGATTCCTGAGCGTTGTTATTTGCTGTACAGGAGTCTGCGCTCTTGTGTTATCCCTTGGCAATACCCTGTTAGTGCAGGCCGTCTCATGACCTCATTTCATGTTGGCCGGTGCGGTTAACGATGGCCATAAATCCCAGACCCACAGTGGCTTTTCCTAAAGTCACACTGCGGTGCTGGGATTCGTGGCCTTGTGCAGTAAATATGTTCGCCGCTCACACATGTCCTTACACCTGCTTCAGACTGGGCGGCCTCAGCTGATCCCTTATCGCATGCCGCGGCCATGAGGCCGCACAGTCAGAAGAAGGCGGAAGGAGGGGAGTGAAAACAGGGGAACATATGCACTGCTCGTGCCCATAAACCACACCCTCGCTGACAAAATAAATATGACAACGAGGGGCGTTGTTTCTAGCAGGGCGGATGCACAGGCGCAGCCAGCTAACCATGATGACAAAAGACGGGAAACGCTACCAAGGGGGGTGCTGCGTATCATTACAAAGGAAAGTCACACCTCAGGGACAGTGGAATGGTCTCAATGAGACACATTTTGTACGTGTTGAGTTCCACGTGGGCAAGGAGAAAAAGTCAGCCACCTTGTACAAATGCAGCAGTACTGCTGTACTAGGTGGCTGTTATACATAGAAACACCTGGGGGGGTGGGGCCAGGTTCCCTTTTAATTTCAGTTCCTGTGCCTGCATGGCGTTTGCAGGTCACGTTGCCGGCTACACAGCAGGGGAACAGCTGGCGTTGCTGAACCCCACTAACACATTGGCTGGTGTTTTTCTCTGTGCAGCTAGCACTTCCGGGCAAAAACTAGCGGTGTTTGAGCCCAGGGTCAGCAGGAGGAGGAGAGGAGCAGAGTGTAGGCCGAAGCCTGCACTGGTGGCAGCTTTTGTTCTGTTGTGCCAGCGTGGCTTGTGCTGGACACGTTGCCGACTACACAGCAGGGGAACAGCTGGCGGTGCTGAACCCCACTGACACATCACCTAGTGTTTTTTTCTGTGTAGACAACACTTCCAGGTGGCAACTGACAGTGTTGAAACCCAGGGAATCAAAGAGGAGCAGAGTGTAGGCCGAAGCCTGCAGTGGAGCAAGTTGAAAGGGAACCTTTAACCCCCCCCCCCAGGCATTTGTTGCTGAAAGAGCCATCTTGTACAGCAGTAATACTGCACATGGAAAATGGTGGCTCCGAAAATTATGCTCCTTGCAAACGCTGAAGTACACACTCATATAATGTGTCCCCTCACACCGTCAAACCATCCCGGAAGTGGGACTTTCCTTTGTAATGTGACACAGCACAGCCGTCATTCCAACCCCCTTGGTGCCGGGCACCACCTCCTCAACGTTGTTTGGTTCTGTCACGGAGCCCGCACTGTAATGTTATCCCTTGGCCATGCACAGTTAGCGGTGCCCGTCTTCTGACATCATGTAGGTGTCAGGCTGGCAGTGCCTGTGCGTCCAAGCTGCCCGAGATCCAACCTTGCAGTGTCATCTAATGTAGTCCCACTGCGGGCCAGGGATCCATGGGCATGCGCAGTGCATATCATCGCCTCTCACTCACCTCCTTCCTGCTTCTTCAGACTGTGCGGCGTCACGGCCGTGGCATGCTATTAGGGATCAGCTGACGCCGCCTAGTCTGAAGAAGCGTGAAGAAGGGGAGTGAGAGGCTAGTATATGCACTGCGCATGGCCATGGATACCAGGCCCACTGTGGGATCACATTAGACGACACTGCGAGGTGTGATTTCGGGCAGCGTGGACGCACAGGCGCAGCCAGGACGACAACAAATGATGTCAGAGGACGGGCAGCGCAAACTGTGCATGGCCAAGGGATAACATAACAGCGCAGGGTCCATGACGGAATCAAACAACGCTAAGGAGGCAGCGCACGGTGCCAAGGGGGTAGCAATGACGGCTGTGCTGCGTCACATTACAAAGGAAAGTCCCACCTCCAGGACGGTTGGACGGTGTGAGGGGACACATTACATGAGTGTGTAGTTCAGCGTTTGCAAGGAGCATAATTTCAAGAGCGACCTTTCCCTTGTGCAGTATTAGTGCTGCACATGGTGGCTCTTTCAGTAACAAACGCCTAGGGGGGGGGGGGACAGGTCCCCTTACATTTTAGTTGTGCCAGCGTGGCGGTCGCATGACACGTTGCCGGATACACAGCTGGGGATCAGCTGACGTTACTGAACCCCAATAACAGAGGAGCGACTGTTGACTGTGCACACAGCACTTCCAGGCACCAACTGGCGGTGTTAGAGCCCAGGGACAGCAGGAGGAGCAGATTGGAGGTATTGCCGCACACACAGCTGGGGATCAGCTGACGTTACTGAACCCCAATAACAGAGGAGCGACTGTTGACTGTGCACACAGCACTTCCAGGCACCAACTGGCGGTGTTAGAGCCCAGGGACAGCAGGAGGAGCAGAGGAACAGAGTGTAGGCCGAAGCCTGATTGGAGCAAGTTGAAAGGAAACCTTTAACCCCCCCCCCAAGACGTTTGTAGCTGAAAGAGCCATGTTGTGCAGCACTAAGGATGCAAAAGGAAAAGGTTGCTCTTTTAATTATGCTCCTTGCAAACACCGAAGTAAACACTAAAAATGTGTCCCTTTATACCGTTAAACCGTTCCGGAGGTGCGAATTTCCTTCGTAATGGGACACAGCACAGCTGTCATTCCTATCCCCTTGATGCCGTGCGCTGCCTCCTCAGCGTTGTTTTAAGCTGCCACGGAGCCTGCGCTGTTCTGTTAGCCCTTGGCCATGCCCAATTAGCGCTGCCTGTCTTCTGACATAATTTGGTGTCAGGCTGTCAGTGCCTGTGCGTCCACGCTGCTCCAGATCCCACCTCGCAGTCTCATCTAACGTAATCCCACTGCGGGCCTTGGAACCATGGGCATGCACAGTGCATAACCTCGACTCTCACTCCCCTCCTTCCCTCTTCTTCAGACTGTGCGGTGTCACGGCCGTGGCATGCTAGGGATCAGCTGACGGCGCACAGTCTAAAGAAGGCGGAGGGAAATGAGCGAGAGCCCGAGGGGAAGATATGCACTGCGCATGCCCATGGATCCCAGGCCCGCAGTGTGACTCAATCAGAAGACACTGCGAGGCGGGATCTCGGGCACCGCGGCCGCACAGGCGCAGCCAGCCTGACACCAAATTATGTCAGAAGACAGGCAGCGCAAATAGGGCATGCCCAAGGGATAACAGAACAGCGCAGGCTCCGTGACAGCTTAAAACAACGCTGAGGAGGCAGCGCATGGCACCAAGGGGGTAGGAATGACGGCTGTGCTGCGTCACATTACGAAGGAAAGTCCCAGCTCCGGGACGGTATAACGGTATCAGTGAACACATTTTATAAGTGTTAAGTTCTGCGTGTGCAAAGAGCTAAAAAAAAAGAGCTACCTTTTCCTTGTGCAGCATTACTGCTGCACAAGATGGCTCTTTCAGTAACAAACGACGGGGGGGGGGGGGGGGGGACAGGTTCCCTTACATTTAGGTTGTTGTGCCAGCGTGGCGGTCGCAGGACACATTGCCGGCTACACAGCTGGGGATCAGCTGACGTTACTGAAACCCAATAACACTGGGTCGTATGTTTTTACTGTGCAGCCTGCACTTCTGAGCCGCAACTGGCGGTGTTGGAGCCCAGGAATAGCAGTTCAGGTGGTAGAAAGATGAACACAGCAGGAGACCTGGATGACACCCAATTACTTAATCAGGCAGAGGAGTGGCAAATTCCTGCGAGATCCAGGCCTGGTTCATTTTCAGGAAAGTAAGCCGGTCAACGTTATCGGAGGATAGTCGCATGCGACGGTCTGTTAGTACACCACCTGCGGCACTAAAGACACGTTCCGATAAGACACTAGCCGCAGGGCAAGCCAGCACCTCCAATGCATACTGGCTTAGCTCTGGCCATGTATCCAGCTTAGAGACCCAAAACTTGAACGGGGAAGAGCCGTCTGGGAGTACAGTAAGAGGGCAAGCCATGTAGTCTGTCACCATCTGACGGAACCGTTGCCTCCTGCTGACTGGAGCCGCCGGTGATGGTGTAGACATTTGGGGCGGGCACACAAAAGTGTGCCAGAGTTGTGCCATACTGGGCTTGCCTTGGGCAGAGGCACTGCTTCTGCTCCCTCTTTGGGCAGAGCCTCCCCCACTGCCTCGACGCACTGAGCTGCTTTGTAAAGCACTAGCAGCACTCCTCTCAGTTGGACAGGAGAAGATGATGGAATTCACCAGTGTGTCGTGGTACTCCCGCAATTTACGCTCCCGGGTCAACGCAGGGATGAGGTTTTGGACGTTGTCCCGGTAGCGAGGATCGAGGAGGGTGAACACCCAATAATCAGGCATGTTGAGAATGTGGTCGATGCGGCGGTCGTTTCTCAGGCACTGCAGCATGAAATCCACCATGTGCTGCAGAGTGCCAACCGGCCCAGAAACGCTGTCCCCTGCTTGAGACATGATCTCTGCCCGCTCGTCATCACCCCACCCTCGCTGTACACACTGACCACTGGACAATTGTGTCGCTCCCTCCTCTGGACGGAGCTCTTCCTCCTCCATTGACTCCTCCTCATCCTCCTCACAAATTGGCCCCTGCGTACCCCTTTGTGAGGAACCACGTGGCGCTGACTCTCCAGAAGCTGATGGAAAAGGTGACTCCTCATCCTCCACCTCTTCCACCACATCATCCCTTAACCCTTGCAAAGTTTGCTGAAGCAGGCAGATAAGGGGGACAGTCATGCTGACTAGTGCATCATCTGCACTTGCCATCCGCGTGGAATAATCAAAAGGACGCAAAACCTGGCAGACGTCCTTCATAGTGGCCCACTCTGTGGTTGTGAAGTCTGATCGGCGCTGACTGCGACTTCTTTGCGCCTGATGCAGCTGGTACTCCATAACTGCTTGCTGCTGCTCACACAACCGCTCCAACATATGTAACGTGGAATTCCACCGGGTAGGTAGGTCACATATGATGCGGTGTTCCGGAAGGCGGAATCGGCGCTGCAGAGCAGCAATGCGGGATCTGGCCAAGCTGGAACGCCGCAAGTGAGCACACTCTAGGCGGACCTTGTGCAGCAGGGCATCAAGATCCGGATAGTCCCTCAGAAAACTCTGCACAACCAAATTGAGCACATGTGCCAGACATGGGATGTGAGTGAGGTTGCCAAGGGCCAAAGCTGCCACCAGATTTCGGCCATTGTCACACACTACCATGCCTGGCTGGAGATTCGCTGGCAGTAACCACACATCGCTCTCCTGCTTTATAGCATTCCAGAGCTCCTGCGCTGTGTGGCTTCGATGCCCCAATGAAACTAGTTTCAAGACGGCCTGCTGACGTTTGGCCACGGCTGTGCTCATGTCGGTCATAGGTAAACGTTCACGGGTCCATGTGGGGGTGGACTGTGACGGATCCTGCAGAGAGGAATCAGAGGAACTGGTGTAAGAGGAGGAGTCGATGCGTACAGACTGGATTCCTGCAATCCTTGGAGTGGGCAGGACACGTCCTGCGCCACTCGCACGATCTGTACCTGGCTCAACAACATTAACCCAATGGGCAGTGAGGGAAACATATCGCCCCTGTCCATGCTGACTGGTCCACGCATCGGTGGTGAGGTGGACCTTGCTACTGACGGCGTTCAGTAGCGCATGTTTTATGTTTGCCTCAACATGCCTGTGCAGGGCAGGGACAGCCTGCCTGCTGAAGTAAAAGCGGCTGGGCACCTTGTACTGTGGGACTGCCAATGCCATCAAGTCACGGAAGCTGTCAGTCTCCACCAGCCTGAACGAGAGCATTTCCAGGGACAACAGTTTGGCAATGCCTGCATTCAGAGCCTGTGCTCGGGGGTGGTTGGCCGAGAATGCCCGCCTTTTCTCCCATGCCTGTACTACCGATGGCTGTAGAGTAGACTGGGAGTGTGAGGATGATTGGGAAGGTGGTGCTGTGGGTGGAATTACACAAGGTCTCTGGGAGGAAGCCAAACCAGCTGTGCGTGAGCTGGAGGAAGAGGCAACACGAGCTGAAGAGGTGGTAGCTGCCGCTGTTGGTTGGCCTACATCTTCAGTGTGTTTCTGTAACTCCACCGCGTGCCTGGTCCGCACATGTTTCCACATATTTGTGGTATTGAGGTTGCTGACATTTTTCCCTCTTTTTACTTTATGATGACACAGCTTGCATTTGACAAAACAAATGTCATCTGCAACTGTGTCAAAAAAGGACCAGGCACTGCAAGTCTTGGGAGCGCCCTTTTTGGCTTTGGAAAGAGACAGGCTCCTAACGGGTGCCAAAGTGGAGGCTACAGGCTCCGCAGTCTTCCCCCTCCCTCTCCCTCTTTGGCCCGTAAGAGGAAGCTCTTCCTCTGAGCTGCTCCCACCACCTTCCTGTTCCTCACGCCACGATGGGTCAAGGACCTCATCATCTCCACTACCCTCTGCCACCAACTGCTCCTCCTGGGTAGTCTCAGCAGCACAGTACGCACGAGAAAGCGGCACCTGAGTTTCATCATCAGATGCGTACTGCGCTGTGGTCACCGGAGGCACTGGCCCACCTGCCTCTTCAGAGTCAGAGAGAAAAAGGTGTTGGGCATCACTGCACACTGCCTCTTCTTCCATTTCTCCAATGCTGCTTGGCTGGCCCCCTGTTTCCAAGCCAAGAGATTCAGAGAACAGAAGTAGAGACGGCTCCTGTCCTGGGCTCTCTGACTGCCTGGCCAATTTGGCAGGTGGTGAAGAGACAGATGGCTGCTCTCCAGTGCTCTGTGCCTGAGAGGATGTGGCACTAACTGAAGTCGATGCCGAGGCGTTAGCTGCCATCCACCCGACAACGGCTTCAATTTGGTCTTCACGCAGCAGCGGTGCACGGCGCTCTCCGACAAAGCTGCGCATGAAGGACTGTTCCCTGCTGAAACTGAGTGACGACGAGTCACCGGCGCCCGCAGCAGGCACAGAATCACCACGTCCTCTCCCTGCTCCTCTCCCTGCTCCGCGCCCACGCCCACGTGCCTTACTCCCTGCCCTCTTCATCTTGGTTGACAGATAAAGATAAGCAGAAAAGTACTAAGGCCTTAGTGTGCTTATTCCTGTAATGCTCCTCCTAACAGGTGTAAGAAACACTAATGTTGTAAATTGTGGACTAAACTTTATTATTTTGCAAATGTGGCCTACACAAGTGTAAGTTGTGTTTGGTGAACTTAACCTTTTTTTTGGTGCAGATCGGGCTACAGAGCTAGTTTAAATCACACGGAGACCGTGCAGACAGCCGTAAACGGCGCTGCAAGGCCAAGAAACCCTCCTCTCGGTTATCCTATATAGTGTTTTTCCACTATTTAGCTGGATACGAGTGGAAAGACACTAATAGGAATTTTTTTTTTCAAATTTTAAACTGGCTGCACTATTTGAAAAAAAGGAAATTGTTTTTCAAGGTATGAGGCAGTAACGCACCCTGAGCTGAATCCAACCGGCTATGGCTGCACACAGACTACAGGGCGAGCTGCGCTCACACAGAGACCGTGCAGACAGCCGTAAACGGCGCTGCAAGGCCAAAAAACCCTCCTCTAGGTTATCCTATATAGTGTTTTTCCACTATTTAGCTGGATACGAGTGGAAAGACACTAATAGGAATTTTTTTTTTCAAATTTTAAACAGGCTGCACTATTTGAAAAAAAGGAAAATTTTTCTCAAGGTATGAGCCAGTAACGAACCCTGAGCTGAATCCAACCGGCTATGGCTGCACACAGACTACAGGGCGAGCTGGGCTCACACGGAGACCGTGCAGACAGCCGTAAACGGCGCTGCAAGGCCAAAAAACCCTCCTCTCGGTTATCCTATATAGTGTTTTTCCACTATTTAGCTGGATACGAGTGGAAAGACACTAATAGGAATTTTTTTTTTCAGATTTTAAACAGGCTGCACTATTTGAAAAAAAGGGAAATTTTTCTCAAGGTATGAGCCAGTAACGAACCCTGAGCTGAATCCAACCGGCTATGGCTGCACACAGACTACAGGGCGAGCTGGGCTCACACGGAGACCGTGCAGACAGCCGTAAACGGCGCTGCAAGGCCAAAAAACCCTCCTCTAGGTTATCCTATATAGTGTTTTTCCACTATTTAGCTGGATACGAGTGGAAAGACACTAATAGGAATTTTTTTTTTCAAATTTTAAACAGGCTGCACTATTTGAAAAAAAGGAAAATTTTTCTCAAGGTATGAGCCAGTAACGAACCCTGAGCTGAATCCAACCGGCTATGGCTGCACACAGACTACAGGGCGAGCTGGGCTCACACGGAGACCGTGCAGACAGCCGTAAACGGCGCTGCAAGGCCCAAAAACCCCCCTCTAGGTTATCCTATGTAGTGTTTTTCCACAATAGAGCTGGAGACTGGTGGAAAAACACTAATAGGAAATTTGAGAAAAAATGTGCAGCAGGCTGCACTAAGAGCAAAAAAGAACAACTGTGTGAGGCAGTGTGAACCCCCCCTGAGCTGAATACAACCGGGTATATGGCTGCACACAGACTACAGAGTGAGCTGCACACACACACACACACAGAGACCTTGCAGAACGCTGTTAAAACAGCGCTGCAAGGCAAGAGCAAGGTGAACAGTGAAGAACACACAGCGTTTTGCTAAATTAGCCTTTGGAAAGGAAAATAAAGCAATTAGCTAGCTCGACTGGCCCTCAGTTAGAACACAGCGTCCTGTCCCTAACTGAAATCACAGCAGAGTGAGCGCAAAATGGCGGCAGCGCTTTTTTATAGTGCAGAGTGACATCATTTCAGCAGCCAATCCCAGCCTTGCCAGTACTTACATGCCCACCATGCTAAACAGGATGTGCCCACACTTTCATTCATTCCTCATTGGCTGCTGCGTTCAATTTGAATTCTGGGAACTTCCGATTCCGGTATCCGATACGCGGGAAGTATCGGAATTCAGTATCGGAATTCCGATACCGCAAATATCGGCCGATACCCGATACTTGCGGTATCGGAATGCTCAACACTAGTTATTAGATGTTACAACTATCCTATAGGTGCCTTGATTTTTAATCTATGTAGGTAGTATTGGAGTCATCCTTTATGATTATTATTTAGTAGGTTTCTATATAGGCTAACTGAACGTATAATTGCTTGAAATGCTATGAAATCAGAGTTGGTTCTAGCTGTCCTGCTGCCTTGTGCAAATATTGAAATGGCGCTTCTCCCCACTGAACAATATAAATCTGCAGTGAATAAACACTATTCCTACATTGCTTTTTGGTTCTGTTTTTAAGGCAGTTTTGGTGTTGTAAAAATATTTGTATAGATTTACTTTTTATTTTAGTTTTATTTTAGCAGTGAAAAAAACCCTCAATAGGGTTCTGTACCAAAAAGCATTTCTATATACATTTTACCCCTTTACTTCTACTCTTTTACCCTACTTCGCATGTCATATTCTGTAAATGGGATACCACTCTCTAAATCTGCATTATTTGGCTATCTATTGCACTATATGTCTGCAATATATTTAATACTGGGGATCATGTACTTTTATTACTATTTCATCATTAGGACTTTTTTGTAGTTAATTCAGTAATGTCTCTTGTTAGTAAGGATGAGAAAACCCAAACTGGAAAGTTTAGGGCCCCTACCAGACACCTAGTTTCCGTTACCAAACTCCGAACACGGACTTTGTGCGATACGTCCATTTTCCTGTGTGGGTTCGCCAGTTCATCTGTGGGAGTACTGTCCTTTAAGCCTCTGCGTACTCTTGCTTTACAAAAACCATCTGTGAGAGTATTATGCTAAAAGCTGCTGTGTGTACTCTGCAGCTCCCGCCTGTGGGAGTACAGTTACTTTACTGTTTCTAGTAGTCTGAGAAATTAAATAATTAGCATTAGCCGTTTCATTGCCTTTAGTAGACCAAATAAATAATTAAAGTTTGAATACAGATTCTCAATTTGGTTAAGGTCTGGGCTTTGACTAGGCCACTCCAAAACATTTCACATTTCCCCTTAAACCACTCGAGTGTTGCTTTAGGGTTCTTTTACACTTCAGTTGTTTGGCGTCAGTCTGCTCCGACATAATGACGGATCGACGGATCCGTCACAATTGTTGAGAAAACGGTTCTAACGGATCCGTTTTTTTGACGGATCCATTACTTGGGGGTTGTCAGGGAAAATTATCTACTTTTTGGAGCATGCGCAATTGGAAAAGCGGATTGGGGCGACGGATCCACCAAAATGACAGTTGCGACGGATCCGTTGCCCATAGGCGGCTATTCTATAGAATGGCGGACGTGACGGATCCGTCGCGAACCGCCATTTCAGCGTAGACAAAAAAAGTTATAATGTCCATCAATGTCTAGATGACGTCTGCCAAAACTCGATGGATCCGTCACATGGCGGATGGAACGGACGACCATCCGCCACAATCCGTCACTATGGGACAATAAATGGCGGATCCGCTATTTGAGGAAAATGGCGGTTTTAGACTGACGCCAAAAGACTGAAATGTGAAAGAGGCCTTAGCAGTATGCTTTGAGTCATTGTCTTGTTGGAAAGTGACAAAAACACCATAAGAGGAAAAAAAACCTCCAGTAACTTTAAACAGAAAAACCAGTACACAGGCAAAGATGCTTACCTGTTGCGGCCTCCAAAACAATTGCACTATCAAGGTGCAACTGACCCAGGTTAAGATGGCAGCCAGGTTAAGATTGTGGCCATAATATGAACCAATACCTTGCATACATTGTTATGTTTTTGTGCACTTTACATTTTTCGGGGTGCGGTTGGACCCTAGATGGCTCTGTACACTGTGGCCTCTGTTCACACGGGATGCATTAGTTATCACTGGTTAGCCCGCCATATGGCATCACTAAGAGGCTCTGAGCTAGATGCTCTGTATTTTTCTGTGTGAACACTCCACATACAGATCATTTGTTTGCACTGGTGCACCAAGTGGCCAATTCCGGATTGTAGGCTGGCTGACTCATCGATATTACTGCACCTGTGTAGCTGCCATCTTAACCTGGGTCCGATGCACCTTGATAGTGCAATTGTTTTGGAGGACGCAATAGGTAAGCATCTTTGCCTGTGTACTGGTTTTTCTTGTTGGAAAGTGAGCTTTTTTGGGGGGGGCATGCGCAGTTTGCGCTGCCCTTCGAACTTGCAGTGCAGGCGCCGGGGATGTTCATGAAGGAAATGGAGGCTGCGCATGGAGGCCCTGAGTGACGGCTGGGAGGCGTTTGTGTCAGGGGTGAAAAGACCTGCCCCTCTGACACATTGAGGTATGAGGGTCACATTATAAAAGCGATTATTTCAGTGTTTGCAGGGACCTGAACTAAAAGAGCCACCTTGACAGAATGCAGCATTAGAGCTGCACAAGGTAGCTATTTTAACATAGTAACATAGTAACATAGTTAGTAAGGCCGAAAAAAGACATTTGTCCATCCAGTTCAGCCTATATTCCATCATAATAAATCCCCAGATCTACAGTGGGGCAAAAAAGTATTTAGTCAGTCAGCAATAGTGCAAGTTCCACCACTTAAAAAGATGAGAGGCGTCTGTAATTTACATCATAGGTAGACCTCAACTATGGAAGACAAACTGAGAAAAAAAAATCCAGAAAATCACATTGTCTGTTTTTTTATCATTTTTTTTGCATATTATGGTGGAAAATAAGTATTTGGTCAGAAACAAACAATCAAGATTTCTGGCTCTCACAGACCTGTAACTTCTTCTTTAAGAGTCTCCTCTTTCCTCCACTCATTACCTGTAGTAATGGCACCTGTTTAAACTTGTTATCAATATAAAAAGACACCTGTGCACACCCTCAAACAGTCTGACTCCAAACTCCACTATGGTGAAGACCAAAGAGCTGTCAAAGGACACCAGAAACAAAATTGTAGCCCTGCACCAGGCTGGGAAGACTGAATCTGCAATAGCCAACCAGCTTGGAGTGAAGAAATCAACAGTGGGAGCAATAATTAGAAAATGGAAGACATACAAGACCACTGATAATCTCCCTAGATCTGGGGCTCCACGCAAAATCCCACCCCGTGGGGTCAAAATGATCACAAGAACGGTGAGCAAAAATCCCAGAACCACGCGGGGGGACCTAGTGAATGAACTGCAGAGAGCTGGGACCAATGTAACAAGGCCTACCATAAGTAACACACTACGCCACCATGGACTCAGATCCTGCAGTGCCAGACGTGTCCCACTGCTTAAGCCAGTACATGTCCGGGCCCGTCTAAAGTTTGCTAGAGAGCATTTGTAGGATCCAGAGGAGTTTTGGGAGAATGTCCTATGGTCTGATGAAACCAAACTGGAACTGTTTGGTAGAAACACAACTTGTCGTGTTTGGAGGAAAAAGAATACTGAGTTGCATCCATCAAACACCATACCTACTGTAAAGCATGGTGGTGGAAACATCATGCTTTGGGGCTGTTTCTCTGCAAAGGGGCCAGGACGACTGATCCGGGTACATGAAAGAATGAATGGGGCCATGTATCGTGAGATTTTGAGTGCAAACCTCCTTCCATCAGCAAGGGCATTGAAGATGAAACGTGGCTGGGTCTTTCAACATGACAATGATCCAAAGCACACCGCCAGGGCAACGAAGGAGTGGCTTCGTAAGAAGCATTTCAAGGTCCTGGAGTGGCCTGGCCAGTCTCCAGATCTCAACCCTATAGAAAACCTTTGGAGGGAGTTGAAAGTCCGTGTTGCCAAGCGAAAAGCCAAAAACATCACTGCTCTAGAGGAGATCTGCATGGAGGAATGGGCCAACATACCAACAACAGTGTGTGGCAACCTTGTGAAGACTTACAGAAAACGTTTGACCTCTGTCATTGCCAACAAAGGATATGTTACAAAGTATTGAGATGAAATTTTGTTTCTGACCAAATACTTATTTTCCACCATAATATGCAAATAAAATGTTAAAAAAACAGACAATGTGATTTTCTGGATTTTTTTTTCTCAGTTTGTCTCCCATAGTTGAGGTCTACCTATGATGTAAATTACAGACGCCTCTCATCTTTTTAAATGGTGGAACTTGCACTATTGCTGACTGACTAAATACTTTTTTGCCCCACTGTACGTCCTTCTACAGAACCTAATAATTGTATGATACAATATTGTTCTGCTCCAGGAAGACATCCAGGCCTCTCTTGAACCCCTCGACTGAGTTCGCCATCACCACCTCCTCAGGCAAGCAATTCCAGATTCTCACTGCCCTAACAGTAAAGAATCCTCTTCTATGTTGGTGGAAAAACCTTCTCTCCTCCAGACGCAAAGAATGCCCCCTTGTGCCCGTCACCTTCCTTGGTATAAACAGATCCTCAGCAAGATATTTGTATTGTCCCCTTATATACTTATACATGGTTATTAGATCGCCCCTCAGTCGTCTTTTTTCTAGACTAAATAATCCTAATTTCGCTAATCTATCTGGGTATTGTAGTTCTCCCATCCCCTTTATTAATTTTGTTGCCCTCCTTTGTACTCTCTCTAGTTCCATTATATCCTTCATGAGCACCGGTGCCCAAAACTGGACACAGTACTCCATGTGCGGTCTAACTAGGGATTTGTACAGAGGCAGTATAATGCTCTCATCATGTGTATCCAGACCTCTTTTAATGCACCACATGATCCTGTTTGCCTTGGCAGCTGCTGCCTGGCACTGGCTGCTCCAGGTAAGTTTATCATTAACTAGGATCCCCAAGTCCTTCTCCCTGTCAGATTTACCCAGTGGTTTCCCATTCAGTGTGTAATGGTGATATTGATTCCTTCTTCCCATGTGTATAACCTTACATTTATCATTGTTAAACCTCATCTGCCACCTTTCAGCCCAAGTTTCCAACTTATCCAGATCCATCTGTAGCAGAATACTATCTTCTCTTGTATTAACTGCTTTACATAGTTTTGTATCATCTGCAAATATCGATATTTTACTGTGTAAACCTTCTACCAGATCATTAATGAATATGTTGAAGAGAACAGGTCCCAATACTGACCCCTGCGGTACCCCACTGGTCACAGCGACCCAGTTTAGAGACTATACCATTTATAACCACCCTCTGCTTTCTATCACTAAGCCAGTTACTAACCCATTTACACACATTTTCCCCCAGACCAAGCATTCTCATTTTGTGTACCAACCTCTTGTGCGGCACGTTATCAAACGCTTTGGAAAAATCGAGATATACCACGTCCAATGACTCACCGTGGTCCAGCCTATAGCTTACCTCTTCATAAAAACTGATTAGATTGGTTTGACAGGAGCGATTTCTCATAAACCCATGCTGATATGGAGTTAAACAGTTATTCTCATTGAGATAATCCAGAATAACATCCCTCAGAAACCCTTCAAATATTTTACCAACAATAGAGGTTAGACTTACTGGCCTATAATTTCCAGGTTCACTTTTAGAGCCCTTTTTGAATATTGGCACCACATTTGCTATGCGCCAGTCCTGCGGAACAGATCCTGTCGCTATAGAGTCCCTAAAAATAAGAAATAATGGTTTATCTATTACATTACTTAGTTCCCTTAGTACTCGTGGGTGTATGCCATCCGGACCCGGAGATTTATCTATTTTAATCTTATTTAGCCGATTTCGCACCTCTTCTTGGGTTAGATTGGTGACCCTTAATATAGGGTTTTCATTGTTTCTTGGGATTTCACCTAGCATTTCATTTTCCACCGTGAATACCGTGGAGAAGAAGGTGTTTAATATGTTAGCTTTTTCCTCGTCATCTACAACCATTCTTTCCTCACTATTTTTTAAGGGGCCTACATTTTCAGTTTTTATTCTTTTACTATTGATATAGTTGAAGAACAGTTTGGGATTAGTTTTACTCTCCTTAGCAATGTGCTTCTCTGTTTCCTTTTTGGCAGCTTTAATTAGTTTTTTAGATAAAGTATTTTTCTCCCTATAGTTTTTTAGAGCTTCAATGGTGCCATCCTGCTTTAGTAGTGCAAATGCTTTCTTTTTACTGTTAATTGCCTGTCTTACTTCTTTGTTTAGCCACATTGGGTTTTTCCTATTTCTAGTCCTTTTATTCCCACAAGGTAAAACCGCTTACACTGCCTATTTAGGATGTTCTTAAACATTTCCCATTTATTATCTGTATTCTTATTTCTGAGGATATTGTCCCAGTCTACCAGATTAAGGGCATCTCTAAGCTGGTCAAACTTTGCCTTCCTAAAGTTCAGTGTTTTTGTGACTCCCTGACAAGTGCCCCTAGTGAAAGACAGGTGAAACTGTACAATATTGTGGTCGCTATTTCCTAGATGCCCAACCACCTGCAGATTTGTTATTCTGTCAGGTCTATTAGATAGTATTAGGTCTAAAAGTGCTGCTCCTCTGGTTGGATTCTGCACCAATTGTGAAAGATAATTTTTCTTGGTTATTAGCAGAAACCTGTTGCCTTTATGGGTTTCACAGGTTTCACTTTCCCAGTTAATATCCGGGTAGTTAAAGTCCCCCATAACCAGGACCTCATTATGGGTTGCAGCTTCATCTATCTGCTTTAGAAGTAGACTTTCCATGGTTTCTGTTATATTTGGGGGTTTGTAACAGACCCCAATTTTAGTTAAAAACGCCTGGGGGAAGGGTGGGGGGTGACAGGTTCCCTTTAAGATAATTTTTTTATAACCAAACCCTGACTAGGACTTCTCAACAACTTTTTCGCTGACTAGTTTGGAGAGCTCCTTGGTTTTCATAATGTTGTTTGATTAGTGGTACCTCTTTTTTATGATGTTGTAGCCTCTGTGGCTTTTTTTTTATAAAAGGTGTATACATACTGAGAGACCATGTGACATTTAGACTGCACACAGGTGGACTTCCTTTAACTGCATGTGACTTATGAAGGCAAATACTTGCACCATGAATTTTCATGGAAGTCATAGCAAAAGGGGTGAAAACATATGCACATGCCACTTTTTATTTATCTTATCCTATAAATTTGATTTGTGCCTATGTTTTTCTCACTTTACTTCAGCAGTTTAGACTATTTAGTGATGATGCATCACCCGCTATTTGGATTACAAAAATAATTAAACACAGATTGTAATGTGGAAAAAATAGGTAATAAGCCATGGGTGTGAATATTTTGCAAGCCATTGTAGTAGGGCATCATGCACACACTTGAAAAATTAGGAGTGAGGGTCTGATCATGTCCCTGTAGATATCTTGGATGAGTAGGAGGACACTAAAAGTTAGAAAACAAGAACTGTATACCTGGGGAAATCCAGGTCTTGTTCTTTTTGATAAGAGTGAGCCTTTTAGGCACAAATGCCTGTCAACTAAAAATGCTAAGTGTTATTATGCCCCAGGCAGCACTAAAAACCTACTTTGACAAAACTATAGCGGTAGGGCAGGCTAGCACCTCCAAGGCGTAGAAGGACAATTCATGCCATCCGTACAGCTTGCACACCCAATAATTTTGCAAGTTTTGCCACCTACAAAGAATGGAGAGGTGTGCAATTTTTGTCATTGGTGCACTTCAACTGTGAGAGGCCGAAGTTAAAAATAAAATACAGAAAATCACATAGTATGATTTTTAAATAATTACATTGCTTTTTATTGCATGAAATACGTCTTTTGATCACCTACCAACCAGCAAGAATTCTGAATCTCACAGATTTGTTAGTTCTTCTTTAAAAAGCCCTCTTACTTTGCACTCATTACTTGTTTTCATTGCACCTGTTTGAACTTTTTACCTGTATAAAAGAAACCTGTCCACACACGCAATCAACCAAACTCCAACCTCTCCATAAGATCTTGCCTTGTGGGGTAAGAATGATTCTGAGAAAAGTCAGGAATCAGTCCAGAACTACACGGGAGGACCTGGTCAATGACCTCAAGAGATCTGGAACCAGAGTATCAAATATTACTGCTAGAAACACACTAGGCCGTTATGGATTAAAATTCTGCGGGGCACGCAATGCCCCCCTGCTCACACCAGCACATGTCCAGGCCTGTTTTAAGGTATTAAATGGCCATCTGGATGATCCAGAGAAGGCATGGGAGAAGGTCATGGGGTCAGATGAGACAAAAATAGAACTTTTTGATATTAACTCAAATCGCCATGTTTGGAGGAAGAAGTAGGATGAGTACAATCTCAAGAACACCGGACCAACCATGAAGCATGGTTGGGGAAACCTCATACTTTGGAGGTGCTCTTCTGAAATGGGGACTGGACAACTGCACCATATTGAAGGAAGGATGGATGTGGTCATGTATCTTGAGATTTCAGCCAACAACCTCCTTCCCTCAGTAAGAGCATTGAAGATGGGTCCTGGCTGGGTCTTCCAGCATGACAATGACCTGAAACTCACAGATTGGACAACTAAGGAGTGGCTCCGTAAGAAACATTTCAAGGTCCTCGTGTGGTCTAGTCAGTTTCCAGACCTGAACCAATAAAAAATCTTTGGAGGGAGCTGAAACTCAATGCTGCCCAGCGACAGCCCTGAAACCTCAAAGATCAGGAGAAGATCTGTATGGAGTAGTGGGACAAAATTCCTGCTGCAGTGTGTGCAAACTGTGTTAAAGACTATAGGAAATGTCTGACCTCTGTAATTGCAAACAAAGGTTTCTGCACCAAATATTAAGCTCTGTTTTTCTATTGTATAAAATACTTATTTAATGCAATAAAATGCTAATTAATTATGTAAAAATCATATATTGTGATTGTCTGGATTTTTTTAAAAGATTTTTTCTCTCACAGTTGAAGCGTACTGTTACGCCATCTTAAACTTACCTTTCCGGCTGGCGCGCTCCTGACGCTCCTCCTCACTCCTCTGCCTCTGCTTTCTTGGGTGCTCGTCCCTATGCCGGTCCACGCATGCGCAGACAGGCTTCTCTTACCGCTGAGGCGTCTGGGAGGTCGTGACCGTTGGCTCCGACCCAATATGGCGGCGCCCATCGCGTATTTCACTCCCGCATTTGTCCTGATTAGACGCCTTTGCGTCTATCGTGTTTGTCGGCTTCTGGCCGGCATCACTTTAGTTTCCTTGGCTCCACTAGCGTTTACTCTGTCTTGGTTTCTGTCTCATTGTCGCCTTCCTTGCCAGTCCTGTGTTCCTGCCGTCTTGCCAGTCCTTTGTTCCTGCCATCTTGCCAGTCCTGTGTTCCTGCCGTCTTGCCAGTTCTGTGTTCCTGCCGTCTTGCCAGTCCTGTGTTCCAGCCGTCCCTGCCGGTCCTGTGTTGCTGACGTTCCCCACTTATCGTGTGTCTCCTTCATACCGGTTTGTACATTTTCTCTGCAGACTCTGCCCATCCTGTGACTCTTCTGATCTGTTTGCCTCAGAGACACCACCTCTCTCTTATCCTCTGACCCATCTCTGGTTCTTACTTCGGTCGTCCCTTTGGCTCCGGCAGTTGCGGCTTCACTGTTATGAACTGGTGATTCAGAACCACAATGGACCTGGTGAATACGAGCACAGAAAATGACCTGATAGTTGCTAATCACATAGGACGAGCTCTGAGACGTGGAAACTCTGCTGACCGCAATCCCTAATCCTATCACATCACACTAGAGGTAGCCGTGGAGCGCTCCTGACCAAACCTAGGCACCTCGGGCACAGCCTGAGAAACTAGCTAGCCCTGAAGATAGAAAAATAAGCCTACCTTGCCTCAGAGAAATTCCCCAAAGGAAAAGGCAGCCCCCCACATATAATGACTGTGAGTAAAGATGAAAAAACAAACACAGAGATGAAATAGATTTTAGCAAAGTGAGGCCCGACTTACTGAATAGACCGAGGATAGGAAAGATAGCTTTGCGGTCAGCACAAAAACCTACAAACAACCACGCAGAGGGCGCAAAAAGACCCTCCGCACCGACTAACGGTACGGAGGTGCTTCCTCTGCGTCCCAGAGCTTCCAGCAAGCAAGACAAACCAATATAGCAAGCTGGACAGAAAAAATAGCAAACAAAAGTAACACAAGCAGAACTTAGCTTATGCAGGGCAGACAGGCCACAAGAACGATCCAGGAGAGAGCAAGACCAATACTGGAACATTGAATGGAGGCCAGGAACAAAGAACTAGGTGGAGTTAAATAGAGCAGCACCTAACGACTTAACCTCGTCACCTGAGGAAGGAAACTCAGAAGCCGCAGCCCCACTCACATCCACCAAAGGAAGCTCATGGACAGAACCAGCCGCAGTACCACTCATGACTACAGGAGAGAGCTTGACCACAGAATTCACAACACTTTACCCTCCTTGGGCCTGTCCCAAACACTCCTTGTATAGGGCATGGCTCCATCTGGTCTGCTTGCCTTTGGGGGCTCTGTAGCCGTGACCCAGAGGGTCCACTTCTCGGGTCGTAATAGTACGCAAAGGCCATGGATCCCGCTGGAGCTGTGGCTGCTCAGAAGGAACTAGTTTTCCTTTGGGAGAATCAGAGTCGGATGATGTCTTTCATGAAATCCCTGGACTCCTGACTTTCTGCCCTTCAGACCTCTGACCCGGGGAATGCCTCCCAGTTAGCCAGTCTGCAACAAGAGCTGCTACAGCAGCGGGACACTCATTCCCATATTCTGGGTTATGTGGCATCTGTTGATACTCGACTTCCTTCCTTACAGACTGCGGCGTCTGTTCTTGCACCTACTCCTGCTCCTCATCCCTCTCCCCGTTTGGCTAAACCTCCCCGTTTTAATGGTGATCCCAAATTATGCCGGGGATTTCTAAATCAGTGCTATCTTCATTTCGAGCTCCTTCCCCGGCAATACCCTTCACACCGGGCCAAGATAGCCTTTATTATTTCTCATTTGGAGGGTGATGCGCTAGCATGGGTTAACCCTCTCTGGGAGCGCGATGATCCTGTGGTCAATCAATTAACATCTTTTTTGGAGACGTTTCGTCGAGTGTTCGACGAACCAGGTCGTTAGGCTTCTACCACTGAGGCCCTGTTTAATTTACAGCAGGGGTCTCTAACTGTTGGGCAATATGCAATTCAGTTTCGGACTTTATCTTCCGATTTGGGTTGGAATAATGAGGCGTTGGTCAGGGCTTTCTGGCGGGTTGCTATCCAGTCGTGTCAAGGATGAATTAGCTGGCCGGGATACTCCAACTATTTTGGAGGATTTGATTTCTTTAGCAACGCGAATAGATCTTCGCTTTCAGGAGCGAGAAAATTTCCTCGTTCTTCCATGACTTCCCGCAGACCTCCCAGTCCTCGTCCCAGGGTCTCTGCTTCAGTTTCTGCCCCTGAACTGCTGCAAGTTGATCGTGTTAAACTCTCCGAACAACATCGCAAGGAGAGGCGTACCCAGGATCTCTGTTTTTACTGTGGAAGTCCCTCACATCTTCTTCGAGCCTGCCCTGACTGTCCGGAAAACTCCTCCACCTAGGTCAGGTAAGAGAGGCCTCCCTAGGTGCATGTGAAACCTCTCAACCCCTTACTTTGCCCGTTTTATTGCACATTCACAACAAACGTTTCTCTCTTGAGGCTTATCTAGACTCGGGTGCAGCAGGAAATTTTATTAGGTTAGAGGAGGTAATTAAATTCTCAGTCCCTGTTAGACCTTTAGAGAATCCTCTTCTTCTCGCTTGTGTTGACAGGAGACCTCTGCAGGAAATTATTACTCAAGTCACGCACTTGGTGGAGCTTCAGGTAGGGGCTCTTCATAGGGAGAGAATTTCGTTTTTAGTCTTAGCCAACATCTATCATCCTCATCCTATTCTTCTTGGTCTCCCGTGGTTGTGTCTCCACGAACCATTCTTGGACTGGCATGGGGGCAATATTCTTCGTTGGGGAGATTCCTGTCGGTGCGTCCTGTTGGTGTTCCTTGTCATTGTCCTTCCCCCATCTCCTCTGGGTTGTCTTCTGCTTATTCTTCTTTTTCTGATGTTTTTGACAAGAAGGAGGCTGAGTCTTTTTCGCTGCACTGACCTTACGATTGTCCCATAGATCTTGCTCCTGGTACCACGCCTCCTAGGGGAAGAATCTATCCTCTCTCGCCTGCAGAAACACAAGCTATGTCGGACTATGTTCAAGAGAATCTTGCTAGAGGCTTTATTCGGAAATCTTCTTCTCCAGCTGGGGCAGGTTTCTTTTTCGTGAAAAAGAAGGATGGTTCCCTTTGCCCGTGTATTGATTACAGAGGGTTAAATAACATCACTGTGAAGAACAAATACCCTTTACCTCTTATCTCTGAACTTTTCAACCGACTGAGAGGAGCACGAATTTTCACCAAGCTTGATCTTCGGGGAGTTTACAACTTGGTTCGTATCCGTGCGGGAGATGAGTGGAAGACCACATTCAATACTCGGGATGGTCACTACCAGTATTTGGTAATGCCTTTTGGGCTTTGTAATGCTCCTGCGGTGTTCCAACAGTTCATCAATGACATCTTTCGCGACTGTCTCTATACCAGTGTTGTAGTCTACTTGGATGACATCCTCGTCTTCTCACCTGATCTTTCCACCCATCGACGAGACGTTCGCCGGGTCTTACTTCGTCTAAGGGAGAATCATCTCTTCGCAAAGATTGAAAAATGCGTCTTTGAGCAGTCTTCTGTGCCTTTTCTGGGATATATCGTTTGAGGATGGTCTAAAGATGGATCCTGAGAAGGTGTCAGCCGTTTTGAATTGGCCCCGTCCATCGGAAGTAAAAGCTATCTGGCGATTTCTTGGCTTTGCCAATTACTACAGACAATTTATTCCTCACTTCTCCTCTTTGTCTAAACCAATCTCTGCTCTGGTCCGCAAGGGGGTCAATCCTAATCTTTGGCCTCCAGAGGCAGAAACAGCCTTCCAAACTCTGAAGCAAGAATTTGCTTCAGCCTCGGTGCTTTATCGACCAGATACCAATAGGCCTTTTATTCTTGAAGTGGATGCGTCTTCTATTGGAGCCGGAGATCTACTTTTACAGAGATCTAACTCAGGACAGTTAGTTTCCTATGGCTTTTTCTCCAAAGCTTTTTCTCCTCCGGAATATAATTATTCCATCGGTGACAAGGAATTGTTAGTCTTCAATTTGGCCATGGAGGAGTGGCAGTATCCTCTTGAAGGGGCTGTTCATCCTTTCGTCATTTTTACGGATCACAAGAATCTAGCCTACGTCCAGTCTGCCCAAAGGCTGAATCCTCGACAAGTCAGATGGTCCTTGTTCTTCGGACGTTTTGCCTTCGAATTACATTTCCAACCAGGAAATAAAAATATCAAGGCTGACGCCTTATCATGATCTTTTCAACCATTGCATGAAGAGGAGAGACCTACACATATTCTTGATCCATCCAGGATTGTTTCTTTGGCTCCTCTAGATTTGATCACCCCTCCTCCGGGTAAAACCTTCGTATCTAATCATGACAAGTTGAAGATCTTGCATTGGGGTCATTCCTCCCAGTTCGCCGGACATGTTGGAGGTAAGAAGACTCTTTTTTTGATTTCTCGTCATTATTGGTGGCCCTCTCTTTGCCAAGATATATTGGATTTCGTTGCTTCCTGTTCCTCGTGTGCTCGGAACAAGGTTCCTCAACAGCTTCCTTCTGGATCTCTACTTCCACTTCCTGTGCCATCTGTTCCTTGGAGTCATATAGCCATGGACTTTCTCACCAACTTACCTAAGTCTTCTAATTGCACAGCAATTTTGGTGGTGGTAGACAGATTTTCCAAGATGGCCCACTTCATTCCTCTGCCTGGCCTACCATCTGCTCCTGACCTAGCAAAGATCTTTTTACTTCAAGTTTTTTGGCTCCACGGATTTCCTCAGCATATCGTGTCTGAGTGAGGAGTTCAGTTTACTTCCCGTTTTTGGAGAGCCCTTTGTGGTCTTTTGAAGGTTTCGCTAGATTTTTCTTCTGCGTACCATCCCCAGTCCAACGGTCAAGTGGAGCGTGTAAATCAAATCCTCATATCATATCTTCGTCATTTTACCAATGCTCACCATGATGACTGGGTGTCTCTTCTTCCCTGGGCAGAATTCGCCTACAATAACCACACTAGCGAATCTTCATCCAAGTCTCCCTTTTTTATTGTTTTTGGGCAACATCCCGGCATTCCTCTTTCTTTTCTCCCCACCTCAGGCGTACCGGCGGCGGATTCCTTGCCCCAGGAATTTTCCAAGATTTGGCAGAAGACTAAGGAGGCGCTAGAAAAGGCTAGTAGCAGAATGAAAAGGTATGCTGACAAAAGGCGTTTGGATGTCCCTCCTTATCAACCTGGCGATAAGGTCTGGCTTTCCTCTCGGTATATCAGACTTAAAATTCCCTCTCAGAATTTAGGTCTGCGTTACATCCGTCCCTTTGAGGTTTCTAGCCAAATTAATAACGTAGCATACAAGTTGAAATTACCCGCTTCGCTATGCATTACTAATGTTTTTCATGTATCTCTCCTCAAACCCGCAATTTTTAATCATTTTCATTCTGTTTCTTCACATTCTCACCAACCTATTTCCTCTGATGCTTCTTTTGAGGTTAACATATGGGATAGCTGACGCACCACTGCAATATGCAGATATAATATATAAAGGGGGTGCAAGACTGATGGCTAATAATGCAAACTAACAAAAGCACAAGAAACAAGAGCCATCAAAATATCTGCACACCACCAAAGTTATGATAAAAATAATATAAGCTTTATTGGGAACATAATTAAAAACATCTAAAAATCACACATAACCTCCGTGCAGATGCCCCTGTGAACACTGTATGCCAAAATATACATAGATATATAAACGTATGAAATCTTCCAGACGTGTCCCTGCCCTCTGCACTTAATATTATTAATGTAACTATATATAGTCAAAATTTGGAATGAACACGCTGTATACAACCATATAACAACATATATGCACACAGTCAAGTATAATACAAGCCACACAGCATGCAAATAGCATGCAACACCTCACCACAATATGCAGCTTCCAGCAAAAAAAAACCCCTATGGACCCAGAGGAGCAGATAAAATAAACTGCCCTAGATATCCAAAGAAAGGGACAGGGGAAGATGTCCAAATATATACACTGAAATACCCTGCATAGTCTGATCCTAGGAGTGGTCAAAAGGTGAAAATAGTGCTGGAGAAAGCACCATAGGATAAATCCTGCTGCAGGAGGCTGTGAGGCTGAATAGTCACAGGGCAAATGCGACCGGAGGAGAAGCCCAACGCGTGTCGCTGTTCTAGGACAGCTTCGTCAGGGGAAGTAGTGCAAATACCCCCAATAGCGCTTAAATACCTTGTAATCAATTGTGTGGTCAGGTCAGGTGTGGCTGGCAGAGCATGGGGGCCGGAAAACCGGAAGTGACTCACCAGGAAGAAGGGAAAATGAAAGTGTCCTGAATAACACACTGAGCATGTGCCAATGGAAGGTCAAAACAGCAGAATGGATACAGGCAAAAAGCCTGAAGAAACGTAAGTGTTTATGACAGCGCAGCTCCCGGGAGCAGATGTGGTGACAGTCCTGCGATGCATGACTGTCAGCACATCTATGGGCACAAGAGAGGAAGCATACTTGTACAGTCCATAGAGAGAGGCAGCAAGTACACAGCAAGGAAGAAAAAGCAGAACAAATCCTATAAGATTAATATAGAACCAGAAGATTAAATCCTGAAAAAAGATTTTATGATTATGTACATATATATACCAATAAATAAGCACATATATAGATCATAGTGTTATAACATGAAATAAATATATATATATATGTATTCCGGTGTGCAGACTTCATTAGAACATACAGTACATTGAAGACAGAATTAAATACTATCAAACTATGCTGAATCAGATTATTTCATCAATATATATACAGCATCCTCACAATATATATGGATAACACTTCCATGATATGATATTACACAGGATTACAGGCGGATACTTCAATTGTCCTGTTATGTAGTATATGGTCCAATGGGGAGGAGAAGAATTGGATCCCTCTCCCTTTCCCCCATATAATGTTCCATTTAGGTCCAGAGTCTTTTCCTCTTCTCCGAAGTTTTGTAAAAAAAAAAAAAAAAACATATATAAATTCTTCTCCAGACTTCCATATCACAACCAGAGGGAGTCGATGCCACTCACTATGCTGTTCGGGAAATGCATAACTCTATTCCAAACGTCCACCACCACCGCAGAAATCCTGAAGAAGAATAGCCGAGTTATCCCAAAAAACCTGTAAAAAGGAGGTCCTCGTTAATTCCATGGGGCGCCATAGAGTGGAGCTGGTAGATCCAACGGGATTCTACCTGTAGCAATTTCTTATGCAATGTGCCACCCCTATCGGAGGTCCTCAGATGTTCCAAACCAATAACTCTAGTATTGGTATAACTCCCAGCATGATGCGTCAAGTAATGAGCCGCCACCGTAGTAAGGGTCTTACCTTTGCGTCTATCAGCCACCGCTGTATTGATCGTGGAAAAATGTCCCTGAATCCTCCGGCGCAGCTCCTGTGTGGTCTGGCCTACATAGACACAAGGGCAAGTACATATGATGGCATAGATAACATTAGATGTTTTGCAATTAATGTAGGACTTTAATTTATGTGGCGTCTGATCTGTTGGGTTAATAAAGGAATCTCGCGTGGGGTGCATATATGTACATACCGTGCAATTCCCGCACGGAAAAGAACCTTTCAGGACAATACCACGATTCAATTTATGAGTGGGCCTAGAATAATGGCTCCTCGTAAGTATGTCCCTAAAATTGGGAGCCCTTTTTGCGGTCACTAAGGGTCGTGGGCTGATCACCTGTGCTGTTTGCGTGTCAGCAGTCAGGATTCTCCAGTGATTGTTCAGGATGTCCCTTACCTGGTTCCACTGAGTATGGTATCCGGTAATGAAGCGCACAAATTTGTCCGTTTCCTTCTTTGTAGGGACCAGTAAGGTGTCCTGTGTCTGTATTTTTGCTCTCTGATAGGCCTGAGAGATACATTTCTTGGGGTAATTCCTCCTCCTAAATCTCTCTGTAAGATCATGGGCTTCCCTACGAAAATCCTCGTCATCGGTACAGTTTCGTCGTGCCCTGAGGAATTGTCCCCTCGGAATGCCATCCCTCGTATGTTTTGGATGGAAGCTACGATACTCCAACAGACTATTAACCGCTGTGGGCTTGCGATAAAGACAAGTAGATAATTTGCCATTCTGACATTTAACCTCAAGATCCAGAAATTGCACTGCAACAGAAGAAAACTGGTGAGTCAAAAAAATATTAAAAGGATTATGATTGAGGACGTCCAGAAATTCCAGACATTCCTCAATAGAGCCTGACCAAATAAAGAAAATGTCGTCTATGAATCGCGACCAATGCCGTACCTTATTGATGAAGAAATTGGAGACATAGACGACAGTGTGCTCCCACCACCCTAAAAAAAGGTTTGCAAAAGCTGGGGCGCAGCGCGCCCCCATTGCCACGCCTGATGTTTGAATATAGAAGGTTCTGTCAAATAAGAAAAAATTGTGTCTCAAAACAAAGTCTAATAAATCAATAATGAAGGAGTCATGCATTCTGTCAGAATTGGTTTGTTGATCGAGGAAAAACATGATTGCCTGTAGGCCATCATCGTGACTGATATTCGAATAAAGGGATTCCACGTCACAGGTAACCATAATCTCCCCTGATGATAAATCCAACCCTTTGTATATGCTGATAAAGTGTGAGGAGTCCCTAATGTGAGAAGGCAATTTAAGCACAAATGGCTGTAGAAAAAAATCAATGTAAATACACGCCTTCTCACACAGACTCCCAATACTAGACACGATAGGTCGGCCTGGGGGTTTATTCAAATCTTTGTGAACCTTGGGTAGCATATAGAACGTAGATGTAGTTGGTTCCTCTACCCAAATAAAGTCCCGTTCCTGAACACTGATAACCCCCAGTTCAAAAGCCCTATCCAAGAGAGCTCTCAATTTCGTAGAGAATACCCCCGTAGGATTGGAGGGGAGTCTTCGATAAAAATGCTGGTTACCAAGTTGTCTAATTGCTTCCTCGAGATACAAGCTATGGGGCCACAGGACAACATTACCCCCCTTGTCCGCCTCCCTGATCAAGAATTCTTTATTTGACCGTAGGTCAGATAGAGCCCGTCGTTCCTGAGTAGTCAAATTAGGCATGAGGCCTATCCTAGGGGGGAGTGCTTCAATATCCTGTTTGACCATCTCGAAGAAGATTTTGACAGCTGGTATAGTGGACAGGGGTGGACACACAGTGGATTTGTTCTTGTGAGGAAAATTACGCCTACCTGTGTTAGATTCACCCTCTTGTAGGAGCTCCATCAGATCTTGAAAAACTCCATGTTCAGTCTGATCAAGAGAGGAAATCGCCTGTGGTTGTATGTGCAAAACCTGGAGGACGATTTTCCTACAGAATAAAAAAAGATCCTTGATCAAAGTGAAATTATCAGCCCGTTGTGCTGGTGAGAAAGTCAGACCCCTGCTTAATACTGCAGTTTCAATAGGTGTTAGTTGGTGTTGAGACAAGTTGACAATCTGCAATGAATCATGTTTAACCCGAACATCAGACTCACCATCACTGTTGGTTGATGACGGGATCACTTGCGTTGTTTCATCCGTTTGTTGTGATATGGAGGTCTGTATCCCCTGTTCCTGGTGATCCGAGTGGTTAGGTCTACGTCTCCTATGCCCACGCCTAGTCCTGGTCCTGGTTCTGTGTCGCTTTCCGCCGAGGACAAAAAATCTTTTGAGGTTAAGAATATTCTTGCTAAGAAAACCGTCAAGGGCAAAACATTTTTTCTAATTGATTGGAAAGGGTTTGGACCCGAGGAAAGGTCTTGGGAGTCTCTGGAGAATATCAATGCTCCTCTAGTTTTGAAGAGATTCCTTTCCAGCTCTAAAGAGAGGGTGGGCAAGAGAGGGGGTACTATTACGCCATCTTATACTTACCTTTCCGGCCGGCGCGCTCCCGACGCTCCTCCTCGCTCCTCTGCCTCTGCTTTCCTGGGTGCTCGTCCCTTTGCCAGTCTGTGCATGCGCAGACGGGTTTCTCTTACCGCTGGGGCTTCTGGGAGGTCGTGACCCGTTGGCTCCACCCCAATATGGCGGTGCCCATCGGGTATTTTACTCCCGCATTTGTCCTGATTAGACGCCTTTGCATCTATTGTGTTTGTCGGCTTCTATCCGGCATCCCTTTAGTTTCCTTGGCTCCACTAGCGTTTACTCTGTCTTGGTTTCTGTCTCATTGTCGCCTTCCTTGCCAGTCCTGTGTTCCTGCTGTCTTGCCAGTCCTGTGTTCCTGCTGTCTTGCCAGTCCTGTGTTCCTGCCATCTTGCCAGTCCTGTGTTCCTGCCATCTTGCCAGTTCTGTGTTCCTGCCGTCTTGCCAGTCCTGTGTTCCTGCCGTCTTGCCAGTCCTGTGCTCCAGCCGTCCCTACCGATCCTGTGTTCCTGATGTTCCCCACTTACCGTGTGCATCCTTCATACCGGTCAGTACATTTTCTCTGCAGACTCTGCCCGGTCAGTACATTTTCTCTGCAGACTCTTTCTGTGACTCTTCTGATCTGTTTGCCTCAGTGACACCACCTCTCTCTTATCCTCTAACCCATCTCTGGTTCTTACTTCAGTCATCCCTTTGGCTCCGGCAGTTGCAGCTTCACCCTCCTTGGGCCTGTCCCAAACACTCCCTGTATAGGGGGTGGCTCCATCTGGTCTGCTCGCCTTTGGGGGCTCTGTAGCCATGACCCAGAGGGTCCACTTCTCGGGTCGTAATACGTACTTACAATAAAAATTACAGACCTCCCCATTCTTTGTATGTGGGAAAGCTTGCAAAAATACTTATTTTTCCACTGTACCTAATCAATGGGGCCCCTCTACATTCATTGTCATTAGTTATGCAATCCATTTTGCATATTAATTCCACTTGTCTGTTTCCCAAACAGAGAAGGCAAAAGTAATTCCCTAATTGCCTGGCTGCCAGGGCAAATCAATACTTTGCAATGATGTTGCATCAGTGACCTCATTAATTAAATTCCCATGTCAGAGATTAAGAAATTAGGCCAGAGTCACTACCATAGAATACGACCCAGTCGGTCCAGTGTTAATCTATGGGGCAGCTCACTTTATTTTCTCAGTCATGTTCAGCGTGCATGTAAAATCGCAGCAAGCTGCGATTGTCACCAAAAGTCGCCATTCGCCAATGCAAGCCTATTGGTGCAAAAAAACCCCCAAAAAACAGCACTAGGTCCATGTGAGTGCTGTCCAATTTTTACTCACCAATGTTAGGGGTCGAGTTCCCGCCTCTGCACAGGGGCAATCTTGAACCATCTCTGCTGCGGTCTCCCATTCTTCTCCAGCCACAGTGGAGCCTGCTCAGCAGAGACGTTGGTCCCAGCATCTGGCTCAACCTGATACGGTGCGGATGGTTACTGCTGCCTTTCCAGGCTCAGCCATTTGTAGCCAGTACTGGTTACTGGTAAGCGGAGAGCAGACGTCTCTGGGACTAAGTCCTGCTTTTCCCCTTCTGAGCATGCCCAGGATAAGTCCTCTCATTGGAGGTAGGGTGTCTCATGCTCAGGTACTACAGCAGCTCCCATTGGTCCTCTAGGCAGGCCCTGAAGTGGCTCAGGTACTGTAGCAGCTTCCATTGGTCCTCTAGGAAGGTTCTGTAGTTGCTGCAGCTATAAAATGTTTGCATGGCTGCACGGCCATGCGCTAGTATCAACTAAGTTATGTGTTCTGCGCCAGTGTGGTCATATGTATGCTGTTCCTGGGTTCGGCTGAAATACGCCCCTAGAATACCGGCACCTCCGGTGAGGAGTTTTGCGTATGCTATTCTGACTGCATGACCACTGTTCACTCTATTTGGTAGCTGTGTTCCTCTGTGAGGTTAACAGGGCACAGCGTTCTCTTGTCTTAAGTGACTCTGTGAAGTAACAAAGTTCACTTATACTGCCATATAGTACCGTCAGTTACTAGCAGCGGGTTTTACTCCTGCACAGTGAACCCCAGGTTGCGAACGCACCTATTACTCTATAAATATATATTTGGTGCATTCCACCAAACCCTAACAACCGATGTCCTTTGAAAAGCCGGCTAATCATCTGCCGAAAACAGTAAAATCACAAATTGACAGGATATAATAGAATAGATATATACACATAGAATACATAGATATATAGATGTCAGTGACACATACATACATATTATACAGATAGAAGAAAAGCCGGCAAATCAGCAGCCGCATAGTATAAAATTACAGCAAGAGCCAGCAGGATAGAGTAGATGGATTACATACAGTAAATACACATAGAATTGGTAGATATACATTTATCAGTGACAAATGCAATTACCGTCTATACTTGAGTATAAGCCAACCCGAGTATAAGCTGAGATCCCTAATTTTGCCACAAAAACTGGGAAAACTTATTGACTCGAGTATAAGCCTAGGGTGGGAAATGCAGCAGCTACTGGTAAATTTCAAAAATAAAAATAGATACCAATAAAAGTAAAATTGATTGAGACATCAGTAGGTTAGATGATTTTGCATATCAATATTGAATCAGGAGCCCCATATAATGCTCCATACAGTTCATGATGGGCCCCATAAGATACTCCATACAAAATACGCCCCATATAATGCTCCATAAAGTTCATGATGGCCCCATAAGATGCTCCATATTACAATATGCCCCATATAATGCTGCATAAAAGGTTAATGAAGGCACCATAAGATGCTCCATAGATTATGCCCCATTTAATGCTGCACAAAGGTGGATGGCCCGATAAGATGTGCCATAGATTATGCCCCATATAATGCTGCACAAAGGTTGAAGGCCCCACAATATGCTTCATGGATTGTGCCCCATATAATGCTGCACAATGCTTGATGGCCCCATAAGATGCTCCATAGAATATTATCCCGATATGCTGCTGCTGCGATAAAAAATGTCATACTCACCTCTCATCGCTCAGGCCCCAGGCACTTGTGATATTGACCTGTCCCCATTCCACTGCCACGTGCCGCTGTGTCTTTCGGGTCTCTGCAGTGACTGATCAGGCAGAGGGCGCCAACTAAACACATCACCGCGCACTCTGACCTGAACGTTACAGGCAGAGGACACAGAAGACGGAGCCCGGCAGTGGAACAGGGACAGGTGAATATTGCATGGCTCACCCTCCCCCGTCATACTCACCCCCTCCTGGCACGGTCCCTGCTTCTCCGATGCCATGGTCTCTGGCACGGCAGCTTGTTCCTGTGTTCAGCGGTCACATGGTGCCACTTATTAAAGAAATGAATATGCACTCCACCCTTATTGGAGTGAAGTCGCGTCCATATTCATTACTTTAATGAGCGGTACCACGTGACCGCTGAACACAGGAACAAGCTGCCAGCATCAGAGACAATCTGAGAAGCAGGGACCATGCCGGGAGCAGGTGAGTAGGATGTGACAGCCGCTGCTCCCCCTCCCCCGCCGACCCCCTGGGACAATGACTCGAATATAAGCCGAGAGGGGCACTTTTAGCCTAAGAAATGGGCTGAAAATCTCAGCTTATACTCGAGTATATATGGTAGTACAGTGTGTGTGCAACTTACTGTACATGTATTTAATTAATTAAAACATTATTTATCTGAAAAAAATAGTGTGGGCTCCTGCGTAATTTTATTAACCTGCAAAGATAAAGCTGACAGCTGGGGGCAGATGTTTATAGCCTGGTAAAGGGGTAATACCCATGGAGCTTCCAAGGCTATTAATATCAGATCACAACTGTATACAATGGGTACAGAAAATATTCAGACCCCTTTAAATTAGTCACTCTTTGTTTCATTGCAGCCATTTGGAAAATTCAAAAAGTTCATTTTTTCTCACCCCATCTTGACTTAATAAAACAGAAATGTAGAAATATTTGCAAATTTATTAAAAAAGAAAAACTGAAATATCACATGGGCATAAGTATTCAGACCCTTTGCTCAGTACTGAGTAGAAGCCCCCTTTTGAGCTAGTACAGCCATGAGTCTTCTTGGGAATGATGCATCAAGTTTTTCACACCTGGATTTGGGGATCCTCTGCCATTCTTCCTTGTAGAAACTCTCCAGTTCTGTCAGGTTGGATGATGAATGTTGATTGACAGCCATTTTCAGGTCTCCCCAGAGATGCTCAATTTGCCCCTTTTTACCTGTAAAGCGCCATGGAGTAAATGACGCTATATAAATGTATAATAATAGTAATAATAATAATTTTTAATCACAGCTTTCATGCTTCTTGGCATTCTTTCCAACATTCTTTCACACTGCTTCTGGCGCAAAAATTTAAGCAGTTCTTCTTTGTTTGATGGCTTGTAATTATCCACCATCCTCTTGATTACATTCCAGAGGTTTTCATTGGGGTTCAGGCCTGGAGATTGGGCTGCCCATGACAGGGTTTTGATGTGGTGGTATCTTATTTTTTGCCAGAACTGTATATGAAGTCCGCAATCTGTTTTACAAAATTCTGTGCTCCTGGTTGCCTCCGGTATAACAGTACTACGTAGCCATATGGCGAGACTCATGAGGAACGGAGCGCTATTTCTACATTCAGCAGAAATTGTGGGACAAATTTTGGTGCCATTTTTACCCATTTCCCAAAGTGAAAATGTAACATCTGGGGTGAAAACTAAATTTTGGTGGTAAAAATGTAATTTTTTTCTTCATTGCCCAATGGTATAAAATTCTGTGACACACCTATGATGTAAATATGATCACTGCACACCTAGATGACTTCATTGAGAGGTGTAGTGTGTAAAATGGGGTCCGTACCAATGCGACATTGCACGATCAAACCTGTCCAGCAAAATGTGAACTCCAATATGGCGCTTCTTCCCTTCTGAGCTTTGCACTGTGCCTCAAAAGTAGTTTTTGACCATGTATGCTTTATGGCATATTAAGGAGAAATTGAACAACAAATGCTGGGGTCCATTTTATCCTGCTATCCTTGTGAAAATAAATTTTTTTTTGAAAAATTTTATTTTTTATTTTCACGGCTCTATGATATAACCTTCTATGAAGTAGCTGGGGGTTAAAGGTGCTCACCACCACACATCTAGATACATTCCTTGAGGAGTCTAGCTTCCAAAATGGGGTCACTTGTGGCAGTTTTCAACTGTTTAGGTACATCAGTGGCTCTTGAAATGAAACTATTCAATCAAAGTTTGCGTTTGAAAACCTCACTCCTTTTCTGAGCCCTGCCGTGAGCCTAAACAGTGGTTTTCCCCCACATATGGTGTATCGGCATGCTCATCAGAAATTGCACAACAAATTTGGTGGTCCATTTTTTACTTTTACTCTTGCAAATATGAAAAAAAATGGGTCTAAAGTAAATTTTTTGTGACAAAAAGTTAAATGTTCATTTTTTCTTCCACGTTCCATAACTTCCTGTGAAGCACCTGAAGAGTTAATAAACTTTTTGAATGTGGTTTTAATTACATTGAGGGGTGTCGTTTTTAGAATGTTGTCACTTTTGGGTATTTTCTGTCATATAGGCCCCTCAATGTCATTTCAAGTGTGATGTGGTCTCTAAGAAAAATGGTTTTGTAAATTTTGTTAAAAAAAGGAGAACTCGCTGTTCACCTTTTAACCGTTATAAATTATATTTATTATCTATTTTGTGTGACATAATTCTCTGATTTAACCCCTTAATCCCATATGACGTACTATCCTATCCAGGTGACCTGGGACTTAATTCCCAGTGACGGGATAGTACGTCATATGCGATCGGCCGCGCTCACGGGGGGAGCGCGGCCGATCGCGGCCGGGTGTCAGCTGCCTATCGCAGCTGACATCCGGCACTATGTGCCAGGAGCGGTCACGGATCCAAAATGGCCACGGGGCTGCATCCGGGTCCTGCAGGGAGCACTTCCGGGTCAGGATCAGGCTGCAGCTCTAATCCTGCCCGGCTGTATGTCAGATCACCGATCTGTCAGAGTGCTGTGCACACTGTCAGATCGGTGATCTGTGATGTCCCCCCCCTTGGACAAAGTGAAAAAGTAAAAAAAAAAATTTCCACACGTGTAGAAAAAATAAATAAATCCCTAAATAAAGAAGAAAAAAAAATATTATTCCCATAAATACATTTCTTTATCTAAAAAAAAAACAAAAAAACATTAAAAGTACACATATTTAGTATCGCCGCGTCCGTAACGACCCAACCTATAAAACTGGCCTACTAGTTAACCCCTTCAGTGAACAACGTAAGAAAAAAAAAAAAAAAACGAGCCAAAAAACAACGCTTTATTATCATAATGCTGAACAAAAAGTGGAATAACACGCGATCAAAAAGACGGATATAAATAACCATGATACCTCTGAAAATTTCATCTTGTCCCGCAAAAAACGAGCCGCCATATAGCATCATAACCAAAAAAATAAAAAAGTTATAGTCCTCAGAATAAAGCGATGCCAAAATAATTATTTTTTCTATTAAATAGCTTTTATCGTATAAAAGCGCCAAAACATAAAAAAATGATATAAATGAGGTATCGCTGTAATCGTACTGCCCCGAAGAATAAAACTGCTTCATCAATTTTACCAAACGCGGAACGGTATAAACGCCTCCCCCAAAAGAAATTCATGAATAGTTGGTTTTTGGTCATTCTGCCTCACAAAAAATCGGAATAAAAAGCGATCAAAGACTGTCACGTGTCCGAAAATGTAACCGATAAAAACGTCAACTCGTCCCGTAAAAAACAAGACCTCACATGACTCTGTGGACCAAAATATGGAAAAATTATAGGTCTCAAAATGTGGAGACGCAAAAACTTTTTTGCTATAAAAAGCGTCTTTTAGTGTGTGACGGCTGCCAATCATAAAAATCCGATATAAAAAACGCTACAAAAGTAAATCAAACCCCCCTTCATCACCCCCTTAGTTAGGCTAGGTTCACATTGCGTTAATGGGTTAACGCTAACGGACAGCGTTGCACGGCAAAAATGTCACAATTAACGCCGTGCAACGGGTCCGTTAGCACACCCATTGACAGCAATGTGATTTTCGGGTGTAGCGCATCGTTAGAGCGTGCCATTTTCGGCTCGCGCTAGCAAGGTGCCGTTCTTTTGTGGCGCGCCGAGGTCCTATCCCCGATCTTCCAGAGCGGGGACGTTAACGCGACCACTAAACACGACACCTAAAAAGACATTGCGTTAGCGCAATCCGCTAGCGCTAAACGGATTTCCCTAACGCAATGTGAACCCAGCCTTAGGGAAAAATAATAAAATTAAAAAAAATGTATTTATTTCCATTTTCCCATTAGGGTTAGGGCTAGGGTTAGGGCTAGGGTTATGGTTAGGGCTAGGGTTAGGGCTAGGGTTAGGGCTAGGGTTAGGGTTTGGATTACATTTACGGTTGGGATTAGGGTTGGGATTAGAATTAGGGTGTGTCAGGGTTAGGTGTGTGGTTAGGGTTACAGTTGGGATTAGGGTTAGGGGTGCGTTTGGATTAGGGTTTCATTTATAATTGGGGGGTTTCCACTGTTTAGGCACATCAGGGGCTCTCCAAACGTGACATGGCATCCGATCTCAATTCCAGCCAATTCTGCATTGAAAAAGTAAAACAGTGCTCCTTTACTTCCGAGCTCTCCCGTGCGCCCAAACAGGGGTTTACCCCAACATATGGGGTATCATCGTACTCGAGACAAATTGGACAACAACTTTTTGGGTCCAAGTTTTCTTGTTATCCTTGGGAAAATAAAAATTTGGGGGGCTAAAAATCATTTTGTGGGAAAAAAAAAGGATTTTTTTATTTTCACGGCTCTGCGTTGTAAACTGTAGTGAAACACTTGGGGGTTCAAAGTTTTCACAACACATCTAGATAAGTTCCGTGGGAGGTCTAGTTTCCAATATGAGGTCACTTGTGGGGGGTTTGTACTGTTTGGGTACATCAGGGGCTCTGCAAATGCAACGTGACTCCTGCAGACCAATCCATCTAAGTCTGCATTCCAAATGGCGCTCCTTCCCTTCCGAGCTCTGCCATGCGCCCAAACAGTGGTTCCCCCCCACATATGGGGTATCAGCGTACTCAGGACAAATTGGACAACAACTTTTGGGGTCCAATTTATTCTGTTACCTTGTAAAAATACAAAGCTGGGGGCTAAAAAATCATTTTTGTGAAAAAAAAAAGAATTTTTATTTTCACGGCTCTGCGTTATAAACTGTAGTGAAACACTTAGGGGTTCAAAGTTCTCACAACACATCTAGATAAGTTCCTTGGGAGGTCTAGTTTCTAATATGGGGTCACTTGTGGGGGGTTTGTACTGTTTGGGTACATCAGGGGCTCTGCAAATGCAACGTGACTCCTGCAGACCAATCCATCTAAGTCTGCATTCCAAATGGTGCTCCTTCCCTTCCGAGCTCTGCCATGCGCCCAAACAGTGGTCCCCCCCCACATATGGGGTATCAGCGTACTCAGGACAAATTGGACAACAACTTTTGGGGTCCAATTTATTCTGTTACCCTTGTAAAAATACAAAGCTGGGGGCTAAGAAATCATTTTTGTGAAAGAAAAAAAAAGAATTTTTATTTTCACGGCTCTGCGTTATAAACTGTAGTGAAACACTTAGGGGTTCAAAGTTCTCACAACACATCTAGATAAGTTCCTTGGGAGGTCTAGTTTCTAATATGGGGTCACTTGTGTGGGGTTTGTACTGTTTGGGTACATCAGGGGCTCTGCAAATGCAACGTGACGCCTGCAGACCAATCCATCTAAGTCTGCATTCCAAATGGCGCTCCTTCCCTTTCGAGCTCTGCCATGTGGCCATTTTCCTGAAGCCGAGATTCGAACTCAGCTTCAGGAAAATGGCCGCCGCGATGTCCACCTGCGCACGCGCGGCATCCCGCAGCCATTTTCCTGAAGCCCCGGGAAGCAGGAGACTCCATCTGCGCACGCGTGGCCTCAGGAAGATGGCCGCGCCCACCGAGAAACCTCTGAATAGCGGCGAGCGCGCTCTTTTTCTACAGCTGCGCAGTGCATTCGGCACTTGCGCATGCGAGAAGCACTACGCCACCAACGGGAACATAAGAAAGATGTGGGGGAGAAACAGCGCTGTGACCACGCCCATCTGACCTGACCAGCCTGATTGACAGGCGAAAAAGGCCACTTTTGTAAGGTATTTCGGCAGCATAGGTAGGGAATCAGGGGACAAAAAATACCCTATTGTAAAGCACAGCTCAGGCCCTATTTAACGGTATTTTTATCTCCTACTGAAAAAACGGGGTGACAGGTTCCCTTTAATATGATGGCTCCATTGTATTGCTGGAGGTTTAGATAAAGGAGGATAGTCATATATACACTCTTATTTTTGAGGGAATGGGTTATACCCAATCACTTCCTGATTATTTTAATAATCTACTATATCTGACATGCAAAGGGATAATATGGTGGAATTAAAAATGTTCCAGATGAAAGTGGACCTTTAACAAAGTCTTTCATTTTGAGCTGGACCCACGATGTAATATTGGCTGCAGATCAGACTAAAACATTTTTTTATTTTGCCTCTCCATTTTGGAAATATTAGCAATCAAAATATTTGGCATCTAATGAGTTAACTTTAGTTAAAGCGAACCTGTCATCGGGATTTTGCTAAACAAACTACAGGCATTATCAAGTTGGCGTTGTTACACTGATTAAAATGATACCTGGTTTGGTTGAGGAAATCCATTTTGTGGCTCTTATTTAATCTGTTTTAGAAATTTTGAGTTAATGAGGTGCTCGTACTTTGGGGTGGGACTGTGGGCGGCTCTTTTTTTTGGTGTTCTGGCCTCATTGTCTTCATTGTGGCTTAAATGACAGGTCACTGAACCTTCAATCACCTGCCTCCTATTTTAAAAATTGCACTTGCGCAGTTAATATTGTAGTTTTAAAAAAAAGTAACTAGCAAAATTGCAATGGCAGCAGTGCATGCATAGTAGCATCTATCTCTTGCCGATAGATGCTAACGTGAATGCGCTTCCAGCATTTTGCTGAAGTCAAATTTATTTATTTTTTGCTCCAAGAAAATGGCGGGGGCACATGCTCAGTAGCATCTATCGGCAAGCAATGCTCTAATCTGTGCAAACGCTAAAGGTTCAGTGACCTGTAGTGTTGAGCGATACCGTCCGATACTTGAAAGTATCGGTATCGGATAGTATCGGCCGATACCCGAAAAATATTGGATATCGCCGATACCGATATCCGATACCAATACAAGTCAATGGGACATCAAGTATCGGAATGTATCCTGATGGTTCCCAGGGTCTCAAGGAGAGGAAACTCTCCTTCAGGCCCTGGGATCCATAGTGAGGTGTAAAATAAAGAATTAAAATAAAAAATATTGATATGCTCACCTCTCCGGTGGCCCCTGGACATCACGCTGATAACCGGCCGGCTTCTTTGTTTAAAATGAGCGCGTTTAGGACCTGCGAATGACGTCGCGGCTTCTGATTGATCGCGTGCCGCTCATGTGACCGCCACGCGACCAATCAGAAGCCGCGACGTCATTCTCATTCACTAAATTCCTAATTCTAGGAATTTAGGACCTGCGAATGACATCGCGGCTTCTGATTGGTCGCGTGGCGGTCACATGAGCGGCATGCGACCAATCAGAAGCCGCGACGTCATTCGCAGGCCCTAAACGCGCTCATTTTAAACAAACAAGCCGGCCGGTTACCAACGTGATGTCCAGGGGCCGCCGGAGAGGTGAGCATATCAATATTTTTTATTTTAATTCTTTATTTCACACATCCCTATTGATCCGATACCTATACCGGATACCACAAAAGTATCGGATCTCGGTATCGGAATTCCGATACTGCAAGTATCGGCCGATACTTGCGGTATCGGAATGCTCAACACTAGTGACCTGTCATTTAAGCCACAATGATGATGGAGGGGCCACAGCTCCAAGAAAAGAGCCTCCAACAGTCCTTCCCGAAGCATGAGAATCTCATTAATGCACAACTTCTTACAGGTACGGACTGGGGCTGAAATTCAGTCCAGGCATTTGAAATAACACACACCTATGTTGTCCCTGTCCCCAAGAACCAGATGGGATATATCATTAATATAACCCTGGATGAAGGAAAGGCAAATTTACTACAAGACCAATATTTCTAAAGATACCCATGGCCTGCTGGGGTAGGGTACGTAGTCAGCAACTTTGTGCTCCATCACAACTCTAAGCAATATGGGTATCTTGAGAACACCGATGCTGTTAACAACGCAGCAGGCAAGGCAGCCCACGACCAGACAGGCCCTTCTGGCATATGCCAAAATAGCCAAATGGCCAGTCCGGCCATGACTTCTTACAACGATTAAACAAGAACCACAAGACGGATTTCTTCCACCCAGGTATCATTTTAATCGGCACCAACCTGACAATGTCTGTAGTTTACTTAACAAAATCCTGAGGAGATTTATTATGTGTGGGGAGAATTGGAGTGGGGATGGGGGATTTATTATGTGTGGGGAGAATTGGAGTAGGGATGGGGGATTTATTATGTGTGGTGTTGTGAATTCTGCTTTTGGGCTCCCTCCGGTGGTTGTAGATGGTAATGCAGTTGTGCCTGGACTGCAGGATTGGACAGGTGTATCTGCTAATTGCAAAGCTGACTGGGGTATTTAGCTTTGCAGGACTCATTAGTCTCTGCCAGTTGTCAATGTTCTTTTGCCAGTAATGGTTTTCTGCCTGGCCTCTCCTGTCGGCTGCCATTTCAGCTAAAGATAAGTGTCTGATTCTTTTTCTTAGGCTCACAGGCTGTGTGTCTATTTTTTCGTGCTGTTCATAGTTTCTATTTTGTTCCAGCTTCGACTGTCCTGTTGTTTTCTCAGTCTGGTTGGATTCGCTGGAGTTGCAGATATACTCTCCACACCTTTAGTTAGGTGGTGGAGTTTTTGTATTTTTCTGTTGTGGATATTTTGTAGATTTTGTGCTGACCGCTCAGTATCCTGTACTATACTTCCCTATCCAGGTAGAAGTTGCCTCCTTTGCTAAATCTGTTTTCCGCCTGCGTGTGTCTTTTCCTCTCCTACTCACTGTCATTATTTGTGGGGGGCTACCTATACTTTGGGGGTCTACTCTGAGGCAAGTCAGTTTCCATCTTTAGGGATAATTAGTCCTCCGGCTGTATCGAGTTGTCTAGGTCTGGATAGGCACAACCCACGGCTACTTCTAGTGTCTGTGATAATTTCAGGGTTAGCGGTCTATATAGTTACCACTACTCCAGCGAAGGTTTTTTCATGTTGTTCCAAGGCCGCCTGATCATAACAGTACAACTGGCCAACAATGAGTTAATTGCATCTCAGAAGAAGGGAGGAAAGGTTTTGAGCCATTTTTTTTCCTCAGCCTGTTTTGTCTTCTCCTCCCTCTTAATCTCTGGGTGGCTGAGGAACCTAGTACTAACATGAATGTTCAGGAGTTAGCTTCTTGTGTGGATCAGCTTGCTGCTAGGGTACAGGGTATTTCAGATTATATTGTTCAGACTCCTGCTTTAGAACCTAAGATTCCCACTCCTGAATTATTTTTTGGTGACAGATCCAAATTTTTGAGTTTCAAAAATAACTGTAAACTGTTTTTTGCATTGAGACCCCGGTCCTCTGGTGATCCCATTGAGCAGGTTAAAATCATCATATCCCTGCTGCGTGGTGACCCACAGGATTGGGCATTTTCCCTGGAATCTGGCAATCCTTCTTTGCTTAATGTTGATTCTTTCTTTCAAGCAGTGGGGTTATTGTATGATGAGCCTAATTCTGTGGATCAAGCTGAGAAGACCTTGTTGGCCCTATCTCAGGGGCAAGAGGCGGCTGAATTGTATTGTCAGAAATTCAGAAAATGGTCTGTGCTGACTAAATGGAATGATGAGGCTTTGGCGGCAATTTTCAGAAAGGGTCTTTCTGAATCCGTTAAGGATGTTATGGTGGGGTTTCCCACACCCTCCAATCTGAGTGATTCTATGTCTTTGGTCATTCAGATTGACCGGCGCTTGCGGGAACGCAGAACTGTGCGCGCTATGGCGTTATCCTCAGAGCAAATTCCTGAGCCTATGCAGTGTGATAGGATTCTGTCTAAAACGGAACAACAAGGTTTCAGACGTCTCAACAGGTTGTGTTTTTATTGTGGCGATGCTTCTCATGTCATTTCTGTCTGCCCTAAGCGGACAAAAAGGATCGCCAGTTCATTTACCATCAGTACTGTACAACCTAAATTTCTGTTATCTGTGTCCTTGATCTGCTCATTGTCGTCATTTTCTGTCATGACGTTTGTGGATTCAGGCGCCGCCTTGAATTTGATGGACTTTGACTTTGCTAGGCGTTGTGGTTTTCCTATGCAGCCTTTGCAGAATCCTATTCCTTTAAGGGGCATTGATGCTACACCCCTGGCTAAAAATAAGCCCCAGTTTTGGATACAGGTGACCATGCACATGGCGCCAGCCCACCAGGAAGATTTTCGATTTCTGGTGTTGCATAATTTGCATGATGCTGTCGTACTGGGTTTCCCGTGGTTGCAGGTCCATAATCCTGTTTTGGATTGGAAGTCCATGTCTGTAACTAGTTGGGGTTGTCAGGGGGTTCATAATGATGTTCCTCTGATGTCAATCGCCCCTTCTCCCTCTTCTGAAATTCCGGAGTTTTTGTCTGATTTTCAGGATGTATTCGATGAGCCTAAGTCCAGTTCCCTTCCACCGCATAGGGACTGCGATTGTGCTATTGATTTGATTCCAGGCTGTAAGTTTCCTAAGGGTCCACTTTTCAACCTTTCTGTACCTGAACATACCGCCATGCGGAGTTATATTAAGGAGTCTTTGGAGAAGGGGCATATTCGTCCATCTTCTTCACCGTTGGGAGCGGGGTTCTTTTTTGTTGCTAAAAAAGATGGTTCTTTGAGACCCTGTATTGATTATCGCCTCTTAAATAAGATCACGGTCAAGTTTCAATACCCCTTGCCTTTGCTTTCTGATTTGTTTGCTAGGATTAAGGGAGCTAGTTGGTTTACTAAGATTGACCTTCGGGGGGCTTATAATCTTGTTCGTATAAAGCAGGGTGATGAATGGAAAACTGCGTTTAACACGCCCGAAGGCCATTTTGAATACCTTGTGATGCCATTCGGACTCTCTAATGCTCCATCTGTTTTTCAGTCCTTCATGCATGATATCTTCCGGAGTTATCTTGATAAATTCTTGATCATATATTTGGACGATATTTTGATTTTTCCCGATGATTGGGAGTCTCATGTGCAGCAGGTCAGGATGGTATTTCAGATCCTTCGTGACAATGCTTTGTTTTTGAAAGGGTCTAAGTGTCTTTTTGGGGTGCAGAAAGTTTCCTTTTTGGGCTTTATTTTTTCTCCCTCATCTATAGAAATGGATCCGGTTAAGGTTCAGGCCATTCATGATTGGATTCAGCCCACATCCGTGAAGAGCCTTCAGAAATTTTTGGGTTTCGCTAATTTTTATCGCCGTTTCATTGCTAATTTTTCCAGCGTGGTTAAACCCTTGACTGATTTGACTAAGAAGGGCGCTGATGTGGCGAATTGGCCCTCTGTGGCTGTCTCTGCCTTTCAAGAACTTAAACGTTGTTTTTCTTCTGCTCCAGTGTTGCACCAGACGGATGTTTCTCTTCCGTTTCAGGTTGAGGTTGACGCTTCTGAGATTGGGGCAGGGGCCGTTTTGTCTCAGAGGGATCCTGTTGGTTCCTTGATGAAACCGTGTGCCTTCTTTTCCCGTAAATTTTCGCCTGCGTAACGCAATTATGACGTCGGCAATCGGGAGTTGTTGGCTATGAAGTGGGCGTTTGAGGAGTGGCGACATTGGCTTGAGGGAGCTAAGCACCGTATTGTGGTCTTGACCGACCATAAGAATTTGATTTACCTCGAGTCTGCCAAACGGTTGAATCCTAGACAGGCTCGATGGTCCTTGTTTTTTTCTCGTTTTGATTTTGTGGTCTTGTACCTTCCTGGTACTAAGAATGTTAAGGCTGATGCCCTCTCTAGGAGTTTTTTGCCTGATTCTCCTGAGGTCTTGGAACCAGTCGGTATTTTGAAGGAAGGGGTGGTCCTTTCTGCCATTTCTCCTGATTTACGACGGGTTCTTCAGAAATTTCAGGCTGACAAACCTGACCGTTGTCCTGTGGGGAAACTGTTTGTTCCTGACAGATGGACTAGTAGAGTGATTTCTGAGGTTCATTGTTCTGTGTTGGCTTGTCATCCTGGTTTTTTTGGTACCAGAGACTTGGTTGGTAGGTCCTTTTGGTGGCCTTCTTTCTCGCGTGATGTGCGGTCTTTTGTGCAGTCCTGTGGGACTTGTGCGCGGGCCAAGCCTTGTTGCTCCCGTGCTAGTGGGTTGCTTTTGCCATTGCCGGTCCCTGAGAGGCCCTGGACACATATTTCTATGGATTTTATTTCCGATCTTCCTGTTTCCCAAAGGATGTTGGTTATCTGGTTTGTTTGTGACCGATTCTCTAAGATGGTTCATTTGGTGCCTTTGCCTAAATTGCCTTCTTCTTCTGATTTGGTTCCGTTGTTTTTTCAGCAAGTGGTCCGTTTGCATGGTATTCCGGAGAATATTGTGTCCGACAGAGGTTCCCAGTTTGTTTCTAGGTTTTGGCGGGCCTTTTGTGCCAAGCTGGGCATTGATTTGTCTTTTTCTTCTGCATTTCATCCTCAGACAAATGGCCAGACTGAGCGAACTAATCAGACCTTGGAGACCTATTTGAGATGCTTTGTGTCTGCTGATCAGGATGATTGGTGTTGTGAATTCTGTGGCTGAGTTCACTTCTGTGGTCACAAGTGGTATTGCAGTCTCTGGGCTTCCTCCCTCAGGTGTTTTGGTGAGCTCGTTGGCTGCCTTGCTATTTAGCTCCACCTGAGTCTGTCTTCCTTGCTCCTTGTCAATGTTCCAGTGTTGGATCTGAGCTACTGCGTCTTTCCTTGGGCCTGCTGCTCTGCTAGATAAGTGCTTCTAGTTTGTTTTCTGTTTTTTCTGTCCAGCTTGCTATTATCTTTTGCTGGAAGCTCTGAGAAGCAAAGGGGTGCACCGCCGTGCTGTTAGTTCGGCACGGTGGGTCTTTTTGCCCCTTTGCGTGGTTTTCGTTTTAGGGTTTTTTGTAGACTGCATAGTTCTCTTTGCTATCCTCGCTCTGTCTAGAATATCGGGCCTCACTTTGCTGAATCTATTTCATTCCTACGTTTGTCTTTTCATCTTGCTAACAGTCATTATATGTGGGGGGCTGCCTATTCCTTTGGGGTATTTCTCTGAGGTAAGTCAGGCTTGTATTTCTATCTTCAGGCTAGTCAGCTCCTCAGGCAGTGCCGAGTTGCATAGGTAGTGATAGGCGCAATCCACTGCTGCTTATAGTTGTGTGAGGATAGATCAGGTACTGCAGTCTACAGAGATTCCACGTCTCAGAGCTCGTCCTATTGTTTTTGGTTATTGCCAGATCTCTGTATGTGCGCTGATTACTGCACGCTGTGTTGCCTGATTGCCAGCCATAACAGTACAAGGAGCCACACCAATGATTCCCAATAGAGGGAAAAAAGAAATCCTGACATCATTTTTTTTTCTTAGCTCTGTCTTCAGTCTTTTTTTTCCCCTAGACATTAGAGTGCTTCAGGACACAGCTGTGGATATGGATATTCAGGCTCTGTGCTCCTCAATGGATAATCTCGTTGTAAATGTACAAAAGATTCAAGATACTATTGATCAGAAATCGATGCTAGAACCAAGAATTCCGATTCCTGATTTGTTTTTTGGTGACAGAACTAAGTTCCTGAGCTTCAGAAATAATTGTAAGCTATTTTTGGCCTTGAAACCTCATTCTTATGGTAATCCTATTCAACAGGTTTTGATTATTATTTCTTTTTTGCGCGGCGACCCACAGGACTGGGCGTTTTCTCTTGCACCAGGAGATTCTGCATTGAGTAATGTTGATGCATTTTTCCAGGCGCTGGGATTGCTTTACGATGAGCCTAATTCAGTGGATCAGGCTGAGAAAAATCTGCTGGCTTTATGCCAGGGTCAGGATGATGTAGAAGTATATTGTCAGAAATTTAGGAAGTGGTCAGTACTCACTCTGTGGAATGAATCTGCACTAGCGGCTTTGTTCAGAAAGGGTCTCTCTGAAGCTCTTAAGGATGTAATGGTGGGATTTCCTATGCCTGCTGGTTTGAATGAGTCTATGTCCTTGGCCATTCAGATCGGTCGTCGCTTGCGTGAGCGTAAATCTGTGCACCATCTGGCGGTATTGTCTGAGAGTAAATCTGAGCCTATGCAGTGCGACAGGACTATGACTAAAGTAGAACGGCAAGAACACAGACGTCTGAACAGACTGTGTTTCTATTGTGGTGATTCTACTCATGCTATTTCTAATTGTCCTAAACGCACTAGGCGGTTCGATAGCTCTGCCGTTATTGGTACCGTACAGTCCAAATTCCTTTTGTCCATTACCTTAATGTGCTCTCTGTCATCGTATTCTGTCATGGCGTTTGTGGATTCAGGCGCTGCCCTGAATCTGATGGATTTGGATTATGCTAAACGTTGTGGATTTTTCTTGGAGCCTTTGCGGTGTCTTATTCCGTTGAGAGGAATTGATGCTACACCTTTGGCCAAGAATAAGCCTCAGTACTGGGCCCAGCTGACCATGTGCATGGCTCCTGCACATCAGGAAGTTATTCGCTTTCTGGTACTGCATAATTTGCATGATGTGGTCGTGTTGGGGTTGCCATGGCTACAAACCCATAATCCAGTATTGGATTGGAACTCTATGTCGGTAACCAGCTGGGGTTGTCAGGGAGTACATGGTGATGTTCCATTTTTGTCTATTTCGTCATCCATTCCTTCTGACATCCCAGAGTTCTTGTCGGACTTTCAGGATGTATTTGAAGAGTCCAAGTCTGATGCCCTACCTCCGCATAGGAATTGTGATTGCGCTATCGATTTGATTCCTGGTAGTAAATTCCCTAAGGGTCGTTTATTTAATTTGTCCGTACCTGAACACACCGCTATGCGCAGTTATGTGAAGGAGTCCCTGGAGAAGGGACATATTCGCCCATCGTCGTCACCATTGGGAGCAGGGTTCTTTTTTGTAGCCAAGAAGGATGGTTCGCTAAGACCGTGTATTGATTACCGCCTTCTTAATAAGATCACTGTTAAGTTTCAGTATCCCTTGCCATTGATTTCTGACTTGTTTGCTCGGATTAAGGGGGCTAGTTGGTTTACTAAGATTGATCTTCGTGGTGCGTATAATCTGGTGAGAATCAGGCAGGGAGATGAATGGAAAACGGCATTTAATACGCCCGAGGGTCATTTTGAGTATCTGGTGATGCCGTTCGGACTTGCCAATGCTCCATCTGTTTTTCAGTCTTTTATGCATGACATTTTCCGTGAGTATCTGGATAAATTCTTGATTGTTTACTTGGATGACATTTTGATCTTCTCAGATGATTGGGAGTCTCATGTGAAGCAAGTCAGAATGGTTTTCCAGGTACTGCGTGCTAATTCCTTGTTCGTGAAGGGATCAAAGTGTCTCTTCGGTGTGCAGAAAGTTTCATTTTTGGGGTTCATCTTTTCCCCTTCTACTATCGAGATGGATCCGGTTAAGGTTCAGGCCATCCAGGATTGGACTCAGCCGACATCTCTAAAAAGTCTGCAGAAATTCCTGGGCTTTGCTAATTTTTATCGTCGCTTCATCTGTAATTTTTCTAGCATTGCCAGACCATTGACCGATTTGACCAAGTAGGGTGCTGATTTGGTTAATTGGTCTTCTGCTGCCGTGGAAGCTTTTCAGGAGTTGAAGCGTCGTTTTTGCTGTGCCCCTGTGTTGTGTCAACCTGATGTTTCTCTTCCGTTCCAGGTCGAGGTTGATGCTTCTGAGATTGGTGCAGGGGCGGTTTTGTCACAGAGAGGTTCTGGTTGCTCAGTGTTCAAACCATGTGCTTTCTTTTCCAGGAAATTTTCTGCTGCTGAGCGTAATTATGATGTGGGCAACCGAGAGTTGCTGGCCATGAAGTGGGCATTCGAGGAGTGGCGTCATTGGCTTGATGGTGCTAAGCATCGCGTGGTGGTTTTGACTGATCATAAGAACCTTACTTATCTTGAGTCTGCCAAGCGCTTGAATCCTAGACAGGCCCGTTGGTCGTTATTTTTTGCTCGTTTTGATTTTGTGATTTCATACCTTCCGGGCTCTAAAAATGTGAAGGCGGATGCTCTGTCTAGGAGTTTTGTGCCCGACTCTCCGGGGTTATCTGAGCCGGCGAGTATCCTCAAGGAAGGAGTCATTGTGTCTGCCATCTCCCCTGATTTGCGGAGAGTGTTGCAGAAATTTCAGGCTAATAAACCTGATCGTTGTCCGGCCGAGAAACTGTTCGTCCCTGATAGGTGGACTAGTAAAGTTATTTCTGAACTTCATTGTTCGGTGCTGGCCGGTCATCCAGGAATCTTTGGTACCAGGGAGTTGGTTGCTAGATCCTTCTGGTGGCCATCTCTGTCACGGAATGTGCGTGCTTTTGTGCAGTCCTGTGGAATTTGTGCTAGGGCTAAGCCCTGCTGTTCACGTGCCAGTGGGTTGCTTTTGCCCTTGCCGGTCCCGAAGAGACCTTGGACACATATTTCGATGGATTTCATTTCTGACCTTCCCGTTTCTCAAAAAATGTCGGTCATTTGGGTGGTCTGTGATCGCTTTTCTAAAATGGTCCATCTGGTGCCCTTGGTTAAATTGCCTTCCTCCTCTGATTTGGTGCCTTTGTTCTTCCAGCATGTGGTTCGTTTACATGGCATTCTTGAGAATATTGTTTCTGACAGAGGTTCCCAGTTTGTCTCGAGGTTCTGGCGAGCCTTTTGTGGTAGGATGGGCATTGACCTATCTTTCTCCTCGGCCTTCCATCCTCAGACTAATGGCCAGACCGAACGAACCAATCAGACCTTGGAAACATATCTGAGATGTTTTGTTTCCGCTGACCAGGATGATTGGGTGTCATTTTTGCCGTTGGCTGAGTTCGCCCTTAATAATCGGGCCAGCTCGGCTACCTTGGTCTCTCCATTTTTCTGCAATTCTGGGTTCCATCCTCGTTTCTCTTCAGGACAGGTTGAGTCTTCGGACTGTCCTGGTGTGGATTCTGTGGTGGACAGGTTGCAGCAGATCTGGACTCAGGTAGTGGACAATTTGACCTTGTCCCAGGAGAAGGCTCAGCTTTTCGCTAATCGCAGACGCCGTGTGGGACCCCGACTTAGTGTTGGGGATCTGGTTTGGTTATCTTCTCGTCATATTCCTATGAAGGTTTCCTCTCCTAAATTTAAACCTCGTTTTGTTGGTCCGTATAGGATTTCTGAGATTCTCAATCCGGTGTCTTTTCGTCTGACCCTCCCAGACTCCTTTTCCATACATAATGTATTCCATAGGTCGTTGTTGAGGAGATACGTGGCACCTATGGTTCCATCTGTGGAGCCTCCTGCCCCTGTTTTGGTGGAGGGGGAATTGGAGTATATTGTGGAGAAGATTTTGGATTCTCGTGTCTCTAGACGGAAACTCCAGTATCTGGTCAAATGGAAGGGTTATGCTCAGGAAGATAATTCCTGGGTTTTTGCCTCTGATGTCCATGCCCCAGATCTTGTTCGTGCCTTTCATGTGGCTCATCCTGGTCGGCCTGGGGGTTCTGGTGAGGGTTCGGTGACCCCTCCTCAAGGGGGGGGTACTGTTGTGAATTCTGTGGCTGAGTTCACTTCTGTGGTCACAAGTGGTATTGCAGTCTCTGGGCTTCCTCCCTCAGGTGTTTTGGTGAGCTCGTTGGCTGCCTTGCTATTTAACTCCACCTGAGTCTGTCTTCCTTGCTCCTTGTCAATGTTCCAGTGTTGGATCTGAGCTACTGCGTCTTTCCTTGGGCCTGCTGCTCTGCTAGATAAGTGCTTCTAGTTTGTTTTCTGTTTTTTCTGTCCAGCTTGCTATTATCTTTTGCTGGAAGCTCTGAGAAGCAAAGGGGTGCACCGCCGTGCTGTTAGTTCGGCACGGTGGGTCTTTTTGCCCCTTTGCGTGGTTTTCGTTTTAGGGTTTTTTGTAGACTGCATAGTTCTCTTTGCTATCCTCGCTCTGTCTAGAATATCGGGCCTCACTTTGCTGAATCTATTTCATTCCTACGTTTGTCTTTTCATCTTGCTAACAGTCATTATATGTGGGGGGCTGCCTATTCCTTTGGGGTATTTCTCTGAGGTAAGTCAGGCTTGTATTTCTATCTTCAGGCTAGTCAGCTCCTCAGGCAGTGCCGAGTTGCATAGGTAGTGATAGGCGCAATCCACTGCTGCTTATAGTTGTGTGAGGATAGATCAGGTACTGCAGTCTACAGAGATTCCATGTCTCAGAGCTCGTCCTATTGTTTTTGGTTATTGCCAGATCTCTGTATGTGCGCTGATTACTGCACGCTGTGTTGCCTGATTGCCAGCCATAACAAATTGGGTGGCTTTTTTGCCATTGGCCGAGTTTGCCCTTAATAATCGGGCTAGTTCGGCTACTTTGGTTTCGCCTTTTTTTTGTAATTTTGGTTTTCATCCTCGTTTTTCTTCAGGGCAGGTTGAGCCTTCTGACCTTCCTGGTGTGGATTCTGTGGTCGACAGGTTGCAGCAGATTTAGGTTCATGTGGTGAACAATTTGGTGCTGTCTCAGGAGGAGGCTCAACGTTTTGCTAACCGTCGTCGATGTGTTGGTTCCTGGCTTCGGGTTGGGGATCTGGTTTGGTTATCTTCCCGTCATGTTCCTATGAAGGTTTCTTCCCCTAAGTTTAAGCCTTGGTCTATTGGTCCTTATAGGATTTCTGAGTTTATTAATCCGGTGTCCTTTCGCCTGGCGCTTCCGGCCTCTTTTGCTAATCATAATGTCTTCCATAGATCTTTGTTGCGGAAATATGTGGAGCCCGTTGTTCCCTCTGTTGATCCTCCGGCCCCTGTGTTGGTCGATGGGGAGTTGGAATATGTTGTTGAGAAGATTTTGGATTTTCGTTTTTTGAGGCGGAAGCTTCAGTACCTTGTCAAATGGAAGGGTTATGGCCAGGAGGATAATTCTTGGGTTTCTGCCTCTGATGTCCATGCCGCTGATTTGGTTCGTACCTTTCATCGGGCTCATCTTGAACGGCCTGGGGGCTCTGGTGAGGGTTCGGTGACCCCTCCTCAAGGGGGGGGTACTGTTGTGAATTCTGCTTTTGGGCTCCCTCCGGTGGTTGTAGATGGTAATGCAGTTGTGCCTGGACTGCAGGATTGGACAGGTGTATCTGCTAATTGCAAAGCTGACTGGGGTATTTAGCTTTGCAGGACTCATTAGTCCCTGCCATTTGTCAATGTTCTTTTGCCAGTAATGGTTCTCTGCCTGGCCTCTCCTGTCGGCTGCCATTTCAGCTAAAGATAAGTGTCTGATTCTTTTTCTTAGGCTCACAGGCTGTGTGTCTATTTTTTCGTGCTTTTCATAGTTTCTATTTTGTTCCAGCTTCGACTGTCCTGTTGTTTTCTCAGTCTGGTTGGATTCGCTGGAGTTGCAGATATACTCTCCACACCTTTAGTTAGGTGGTGGAGTTTTTGTATTTTTCTGTTGTGGATATTTTGTAGATTTTGTGCTGACCGCTCAGTATCCTGTACTATACTTCCCTATCCAGGTAGAAGTTGCCTCCTTTGCTAAATCTGTTTTCCGCCTGCGTGTGTCTTTTCCTCTCCTACTCACCGTCATTATTTGTGGGGGGCTGCCTATACAAAGGGGGTCTACTCTGAGGCAAGTCAGTTTTCCTATTTTCCATCTTTAGGGATAATTAGTCCTCCGGCTGTGTTGAGGTGTCTAGGTCTGGATAGGCACACCCCACGGCTACTTCTAGTGTCTGTGATAAGTTCAGGGTTAGCGGTCTGTATAGTTACCACTACTCCAGCAAAGGTTTTTTCATGTTGTTCCAAGGCCGCCTGATCATAACAGTGTGGGGAGAATTTTAGTGGGGCTCGGGGTGTTTAATGTGAATGGGTAGGATTGGAGTGGGGATGGGGGAATTTATTATGTGTGGGGAGAATTTGAGTGGGGATGGGGGATTTATTATGTGTGGGGAGAATTGGAGTGGGGAATGGGGGTGTTTAATTTGTGTGGGTGAGAATTGGAGTGGAGATGGGGGATTTATTGTGTATGGGTAGATTTGGAGTGGGGATTCAGGGATTTATTGTGTGTGGGGAAAATTGGAGTGGGGATGGGGGTGATTAATGTGTGGGGAGATTTGTAGTGGGGATGGGGGGATTTAATGTGTGGGAGAGATTTGAGGACACAAAATGAAGAACAAAGGGGGAGATGGGGGCATGTATGAGGAAACAGTACTGTGGAATGGGGGCATGTATGAGGAAACAGTAGAGGAGAATGGGGGCATGCACGAGGAAATAGTATGGGGGAATGAGGGCATGTAAGAGGAAACAGTACTCAGGAATGGGGGACATGTATGAGGAAACAGTACAGGGGAATGGGGGCATGCACGAGGAAACAGTATGGGGGAATGAGGGCATGTAAGAGGAAACAGTACTGGGGAATGGGGGACATGTATGAGGAAACAGTATGGGGTGATGGGTGCAGAGAGTATGGGGAGCGAATGGGGGAATGTATGCAGACATAATATGAGTAGCGATGTGAAAAATGTATGTGGATAGAGTATGGGGAGTGAAGGTGATGGGATGTGTACAGACACAGTATGGGGAGTCAGGTGAGCAGTTAGTATAGAAAGTGAGGAGGTAAATATATGAGGAGACAGTATGGTGAACAGGGGGAATGTGAGAGGAGACAGTATGAGAAGGGAGGGGAATAGTGTGAGGAGACAGTATAGAGAGAGAAAAGTGTGTGGGCTGAGAATGGAGAAACTGAGTAGTGGGGGCGTAGAATGGAGGGACAGTGTAAGGGCACAGCCAGGAGGGACAGTATACCAAGGAGGGGAGAGTGTGATGAGAGAGTACAGTATAAATACTGGGCCCTATAGGGGGGACACAGTATGAGTGGACAGTGTGAAGAGGGGGTCGGTATGGAAAGGAGAGATCAGTGTAAAGAGCATGTTCCATAAGACGGATAATGTGGGGGTCATATTTTGTGCAGACAATATAGTGAGGGGCAATTTTTTATTCAAAAGCATTATAATGACACTTCTCTCTTTAAGAGTATCATGTGGAGATTTTCCGCAAAAGAGCAGAGAAGATGGAAGTCTGCAGAGACAAGCAGTGGATGAGAAAACTCATCATGGGGTCTGGACAAGATGAAGAAAAGAAGGAGAACGAATCCAGAGATGACATCATCTATAAGGTACCTGGATGTTAATGTTATTTTTGATACTATCTCTCATCTTTTTATTTGTTAGGAGCATTAAAGTGGTTGACCAGGTTTGTAATGAGTCTGCAGTCATTCTTTGTGACTGCAGACTTCTGAATTCTCACAGTGCGCACTGCACGCTGTCAGGATTCTCTCGTGCTGGTGATTTACATTAATGCGGTCACATGCTGACTAGACATATGTGGTCTCACTCAATGAAAATGAACTGAGCGAGGTCGGGCATATCTAGTCAGAATGTGGCTAGAAGTATGCAAATCACATGACTGTCCACCGGCAAGGGAGAATCCTAAAAGTGTGCAGTGCATTCGTTGTGAGAATTCAGAAGCTGCGATGCCAGGATTCAGCTCTGCAGGTTCCAGTAGCCATCACATGGACATTTCACTCATATGCGATTTTCATACTTATGGTCCTGTGACAACGAGCTTCTCTTCCTGCTTCTCTCAGTTTTTCACTGAACATTGAGAGCATTAGGGAGAGGAGCTCATGGGTACATGACTCATTGTGTAAATCGCATAAGTCCTCTGGGGGGGCATCAAACTGAATTCTTGCCCCGGGTGCCAGAAAATCTAGATAAACCTCTGCCCGGAGAAGTAATGCAGGTGGGTATATCAGTACACTCACACTACACACCATATATATATATATATATATATATATATATCTACTATATAAAGCTGAATGTGTGTATGTGTGTGTGTGTGTGTGTGTATGTGTGTGTGTGTGTGTGTGTGTGTATGTCCGGGATTGGCATCTGCACCGTCGCAGCTACAGCCACAAAATTTTGCACAGTCACACGTCTGGACCCCGAGAGCGTCATAGGCTATATTGTGAGGCGAAATTTTAACCCCGCGCGTTCCAATTCACCAAACAATTTTGCCCCTATCTACATAATGGGGAAAAAAGTGAAAGGAAAAGTGTTGGAAGCGTCGCAGCTACAGCCACAAAATTTTGCACAGTCACACGTCTGGACCCTGAGAGCGTCATAGGCTACGTTGTGAGGTGAATTTTAACCCCACGCGTTCCAATTCACCAAACAATTTTGCCCCTATCTACATAATGGGGAAAAAAGTGAAAGGAAAAGTGTTGGAAGCGTCGCAGCTACAGCAACAAAATTTTGCACAGTCACACGACTGGACCCTGAGAGCGTCATAGGCTATGTTGTGAGGTGAAATTTTAACCCCGCGCTTTCCAATTCACCAAACTATTTTTCCCCTATCTACATAATGGGGAAAATTGAAAGGAAAAGTGTTGGAGGCAAATTGACAGCTGCCAGATGTGAACAAGGGGGACTTAAAGAATGAGAGCGATGGCGCCAAAGAGTATATACTGATCAGTTGCTAAGGTGGGGCCCCGACATGAGATACTCACCACACATTGGGATATGAACACACACACAAAATGCGCCAAACACTACCATGTGCTTGAACACATATACCACCCTCAGCACACATTTCACCACACATACACCAACCTCGCCACATAAAAGTCGAAACACAAAAGTCGCCGCTCAAAACTCACCACGCGCAAAACTCGCCACATGCAAAAACAAGGCTCACGCAAAACTCGCCGCAAGTGCAAAACTCACCTCATGGAAAACTCGCCACACGCAAAACTTGCACATGCGGAAAAATTGCCACATGCACAAAATTTGCAACACATGCAAAAGTTGCCTCGCACAAAACTTGCACATACTCAAAAGGCACCAGACATAAAACTCACCACGCGCAAAACTCGCCATGCGCAAAACTTGCTGCACACAACTTGCTACACTAACCTGTCACATGCAACTCGATACACAAAAAGTTGCTACACGCATGTTGCCACACAAAACTCATCTCACAAAAGTCGCTACATGCATGTCGCCACACACAACTCAACACACACAACTTGACAAACGAAACTCGCCCTAAAACACACACAAGTCTGGTATTAGCCTTCAAAAATAAAAATCTGATTAATAAGCAGACAAACTACAAGAGCAACAAATGTACCATATAGGAAATACGGCAGCTGTCAGTCACATGACCTGTCTATTATGTGTATGTGTGAGCTAATATATTCTGCCAGGGGGAGGGCTTCCTGTTGGCTGGGGATTTATCAGGCTGCCAATTTAGCTTACAAATACTGAGGTAAAAATACTGAGCAAATAACGTGTTAACGAGGTCTAATACAGGAGATCACACAGGTATATACTATATACAGGGGAGATGACACACAGATATATACTATATACAGGAGAGATGACACACAGGTATATACTATATAAAGGAGGAGATGACATACAGGTACATACTATATACAGGAGGAGATGACATACAGGTATATACTATATACAGGAGGAGATGACACACAGGTATATACTATATACAGGAGCAGATTACCTACAGGTATATACTATATACAGGAGGAGATGACATACAGGTATATGCTATATATAGAAGATGACATACAGGTATATACTATATACAGGAGGAGTTGACACACAGATATATACTATATACAGGGGAGATGACACACCGGTATATACTATATACAGGAGGAGATGACATACAGGTATATACTATATATAGAAGGAGATGACATACAGGTATATACTATATATAGGAGGAGATGACATACAGGTATATACTATATATAGGAGGAGATGACATACAGGTATATGCTATATATAGGAGGAGATGACATACAGGTATATACTATATACAGGGGAGATGACACACAGCAGGTATATACTATATACAGGGGAGATGACATACAGGTATATACTATATACAGGAGATGACATACAGGTGTATACTATATATAAGGGAGATGACAAACATGTATATACTGAGGTGAAAATGAGAGGTGTGAGGTGAAAATGAAAAGGTGTGAGTGCAAAATGAGAGGAGTGAGGGAAAATAGTGTAGTGATCGGAAAATGACAGATGTGAGGTCGAAAAGACAAGTGTTAGGCGGGAATGAGAGGAGTGAGAGAGAAAATGAGAGGTGTGAGGGAGAAAATGAGAGATGTGAGGGGGAAAATTAAAGATGTGATTGGGAAAATGAGAGGCGTGATGGGAAAATAAGAGAAGTGACGTGCTATAACTAACCACAGATATTTACTATGCCCAGGCAACGCCGGGCTCTTCAGCTAGTATAATATATAAAGCTGAATGTGTGTGTGTGTGTGTGTATGTCCGGGATTGGCATCTGAACCGTCGCAGCTACAGCCACAAAATTTTGCACAGTCACACGTCTGGACCCTGAGAGCATCTTATTCTATGTTGTGAGGTGAAATTTTAACCCCGCGCTTTCCAATTCACCAAACAGTTTTGCCCCTATCTACATAATGGGAAAAAAGTGAAATGAAAAGTGTTGGAGGCAAATTAACAGCTGCCAGATGTGAACAAGGGGGACTTAAAGAGTGAGAGCGATGGCGCCAAAGAGTATATACCGTACAGTTGCTAAGGTGGGGCCCCGACATGGGATACTCACCACACACGGGGATATGAACACACACACAAAAGGCACCACACACTACCACGTGCTTGAACACATATACCACCCTCAGCACACATTTCACCACACATACACCAACCTCGCCACATAAAAGTCGAAACACAAAAGTCGCCGCTCAAAACTCGCCACGCGCAAAACTCGCCACATGCAAAACTAGGCTCACGCAAAACTTGCACTCGCGGAAAGATTGCCACATGCACAAAAGTTGCAACACATGCAAAAGTTGCCTCAAACAAAACTTGCACATACTCAAAAGACACCACACATAAAACTCGCCACGCGCAAAACTCGCCATGCGCAAAACTTGCTGCACACAACTTGCTACACTAACCTGTCACATGTAACTCGACACACAAAAAATTGCTACACGCATGTCGCCAAACAAAACTCATCTCACAAAAGTCACCACATGCATGTCGCCACACGCAACTCAACACACACAACTTGACAAACGAAACTCGCCCTAAAACACACACAAGTCTGGTATTATCCTTCAAAAATAAAAATCTAATTAATAAGCAGACAAACTAAAAGAGCAACAAATGTACCATATAGGAAATACGCCAGCTGTCAGTTACATGACCTGTCTATTATGTGTATGTGTGAGCTAATATATACTGCCAGGGGGAGGGCTTCCTGTTGGCTGGGGATTTATCAGGCTGCCAATTTAGCTTACAAATACTGAGGTTAAAATACAGACCAAATAACGTTTGAACGAGGTCTAATACAGGAGGAGATGACATACAGATATATACTATGTACAGGGGAGATTTCACACAGGTATATACTATATACAGGAGAGATGACATACAGGTATATACTATATAGAGGAGGAGATGGCATACAGGTACATACTATATACAGGAGGAGATGACATACAGGTATATACTATATACAAGAGGAGATGACACACAGGTATATACTATATACAGGAGCAGATGACCTACAGGTATATACTATATACAGGAGGAGATGACATACAGGTATATGCTATATATAGGAGGAGATGACATACAGGTATATACTATATACAGGAGGAGATCACACACAGATATATACTATATACAGGGGAGATGACACACAGGTATATACTATATACAGAAGGAGATGACATACAGGTATATACTATATACAGGGGAGATGACACACAGCAGGTATATACTATATACAGGAGATGACATACAGGTGTATACTATATGTAAGGGAGATGACAAACATGTATATACTGAGGTGAAAATGAGAGGTGTGAGGTAAAAATGAAAAGGTGTGAGTGCAAAATGAGAGGACTGAGGGAAAATAGTGGAGTGATCGGAAAATGACAGATGTGAGGTCGAAATGACAAGTGTTAGGGGGAATGAGAGGTGTGAGGGAGAAAATGAGAGATGTGAGGGGGAAAATGAAAGATATGATGGGGAAAATGAGAGGCATGATGGGAAAATAAAAGCAGTGAGGTGCTATAACTAAACACAGATATTTACTATGCCCAGGCAACGCCGGGCTCTTCAGCTAGTCTACTATATAAAGCTGAATGTGTGTGTGTATGTGTGTGTGTGTGTATGTCCGGGATTGGCATCTGCACCGTCGCAGCTACAGCCACAAAATTTTGCAAAGTCACACGTCTGGACCCCGAGAGCATCATAGGCTATGTTGTGAGGCGAAATTTTAACCCCGCACGTTCCAATTCACCAAACAATTTTGCCCCTATCTACATTTGCCCATATCTCCGGGTCCGGATGGCATACACCCACGAGTACTAAGAGAACTAAGTAATGTAATAGATAAACCATTATTTCTTATTTTTAGGGACTCTATAGAGACAGGGTCTGTTCCGCAGGATTGGCGCATAGCAAATGTGGTGCCAATATTCAAAAAGGGCTCTAAAAGTGAACCTGGAAATTATAGGCCAGTAAGTCTAACCTCTATTGTTGGTAAAATATTTGAAGGGTTTCTGAGGGATGTTATTCTGGATTATCTCAATGAGAATAACTGTTTAACTCCATATCAGCATGGGTTTATGAGAAATCGCTCCTGTCAAACCAATCTAATCAGTTTTTATGAAGAGGTAAGCTATAGACTGGACCACGGTGAGTCATTGGACGTGGTATATCTCGATTTTTCCAAAGCGTTTGATACCGTGCCGCACAAGAGGTTGGTACACAAAATGAGAATGCTTGGTCTGGGGGAAAATGTGTGTAAATGGGTTAGTAACTGGCTTAGTGATAGAAAGCAGAGGGTGGTTATAAATGGTATAGTCTCTAACTGGGTCGCTGTGACCAGTGGGGTACCGCAGGGGTCAGTATTGGGACCTGTTCTCTTCAACATATTCATTAATGATCTGGTAGAAGGTTTACACAGTAAAATATCGATATTTGCAGATGATACAAAACTATGTAAAGCAGTTAATACAAGAGAAGATAGTATTCTGCTACAGATGGATCTGGATAAGTTGGAAACTTGGGCTGAAAGGTGGCAGATGAGGTTTAACAATGATAAATGTAAGGTTATACACATGGGAAGAGGGAATCAATATCACCATTACACACTGAACGGGAAACCACTGGGTAAATCTGACAGGGAGAAGGACTTGGGGATCCTAGTTAATGATAAACTTACCTGGAGCAGCCAGTGCCAGGCAGCAGCTGCCAAGGCAAACAGGATCATTGGGTGCATTAAAAGAGGTCTGGATACACATGATGAGAGCATTATACTGCCTCTGTACAAATCCCTAGTTAGACCGCACATGGAGTACTGTGTCCAGTTTTGGGCACCGGTGCTCAGGAAGGATATAATGGAACTAGAGAGAGTACAAAGGAGGGCAACAAAATTAATAAAGGGGATGGGAGAACTACAATACCCAGATAGATTAGCGAAATTAGGATTATTTAGTCTAGAAAAAAGACGACTGAGGGGCGATCTAATAACCATGTATAAGTATATAAGGGGACAATACAAATATCTCGCTGAGGATCTGTTTATACCAAGGAAGGTGACGGGCACAAGGGGGCATTCTTTGCGTCTGGAGGAGAGAAGGTTTTTCCACCAACATAGAAGAGGATTCTTTACTGTTAGGGCAGTGAGAATCTGGAATTGCTTGCCTGAGGAGGTGGTGATGGCGAACTCAGTCGAGGGGTTCAAGAGAGGCCTGGATGTCTTCCTGGAGCAGAACAATATTGTATCATACAATTATTAGGTTCTGTAGAAGGACGTAGATCTGGGTATTTATTATGATGGAATATAGGCTGAACTGGATGGACAAATGTCTTTTTTCGGCCTTACTAACTATGTTACTATGTTACTATGTAATGGGGAAAAAAGTGAAAGGAAAAGTGTTGGAGGCGTCGCAGCTACAGAAACAAAATTTTGCACAGTCACACGTCTGGACCCTGAGAGCGTCATAGGCCTGTTCTGAGGTGAAATTTTAACCCCGCGCTTTCCAATTCACCAAACTATTTTTCCCCTATCTACATAATGGGGAAAAGTGAAAGGAAAAGTGTTGGAGGCGTCGAAGCTACAGCCACAAAAATTTTGCACAGTCACACGTCTGGACCCTGAGAGCGTCATAGGCTATGTTCTGAGGTGAAATTTTAACCCCGCGCTTTCCAATTCACCAAACTATTTTTCCCCTATCTACATAATGGGGAAAAGTGAAAGGAAAAGTGTTGGAGGCAAATTGACAGCTGCCAGATGTGAACAAGGGGGACTTAAAGAATGAGAGCGATGGCGCCAAAGAGTATATACCGTACAGTTGCTAAGGTGGGGCCCCGACATGAGATACTCACCACACATGGGGATATGAACACACACACAAAATGCGCCAAACACTACCAAGTGCTTGAACACATATACCACCCTCAGCACACATTTCACCACACATACACCTACCTCGCCACATAAAAGTCGAAACACAAAAGTCGCAGCTCAAAACTCGCCACATGCAAAACTAGGCTCACGCAAAACTCACCACACGTGCAAAACTCACCTCATGGGAAAACTCGCCACACGCAAAACTTGCACCCGCGGAAAAATTGCCACATGCACAAAAGTTGCAACACATGCAAAAGTTGCCTCACACAAAACTTGCACATACTCAAAAGGCACCACACATAAAACTCGCCACGCGCAAAACTTGCCATGCGCAAAACTTGCTGCACACAACTTGCTACACTAACCTGTCACATGCAACTCGACACACAAAAAGTTGCTACACGCATGTTGCCACACAAAACTCATCTCACAAAAGTCGCTACATGCATGTCGCCACACACAACTCAACACACACAACTTGACAAACGAAACTCGCCCTAAAACACACACAAGTCTGGTATTAGCCTTCAAAAACAAAAATCTGATTAATAAGCAGACAAACTACAAGAGCAACAAATGTACCATATAGGAAATACGGCAGCTGTCAGTCACATGACCTGTCTATTATGTGTATGTGTGAGCTAATATATTCTGCCAGGGGGAGGGCTTCCTGTTGGCTGGGGATTTATCAGGCTGCCAATTTAGCTTACAAATACTGAGGTAAAAATACTGAGCAAATAACGTGTTAACGAGGTCTAATACAGGAGATCACACAGGTATATACTATATACAGGGGAGATGACACACAGATATATACTATATACAGGAGAGATGACACACAGGTATATACTATATAAAGGAGGAGATGACATACAGGTACATACTATATACAGGAGGAGATGACATACAGGTATATACTATATACAGGAGGAGATGACACACAGGTATATACTATATACAGGAGCAGATTACCTACAGGTATATACTATATACAGGAGGAGATGACATACAGGTATATGCTATATATAGAAGATGACATACAGGTATATACTATATACAGGAGGAGATGACACACAGATATATACTATATACAGGGGAGATGACACACCGGTATATACTATATACAGGAGGAGATGACATACAGGTATATACTATATATAGAAGGAGATGACATACAGGTATATACTATATATAGGAGGAGATGACATACCGGTATATACTATATATAGGAGGAGATGACATACAGGTATATGCTATATATAGGAGGAGATGACATACAGGTATATACTATATACAGGGGAGATGACACACAGCAGGTATATACTATATACAGGGGAGATGACATACAGGTATATACTATATACAGGAGATGACATACAGGTGTATACTATATATAAGGGAGATGACAAACATGTATATACTGAGGTGAAAATGAGAGGTGTGAGGTGAAAATGAAAAGGTGTGAGTGCAAAATGAGAGGAGTGAGGGAAAATAGTGTAGTGATCGGAAAATGACAGATGTGAGGTCGAAAAGACAAGTGTTAGGCGGGAATGAGAGGAGTGAGAGAGAAAATGAGAGGTGTGAGGGAGAAAATGAGAGATGTGAGGGGGAAAATTAAAGATGTGATTGGGAAAATGAGAGGCGTGATGGGAAAATAAGAGAAGTGACGTGCTATAACTAACCACAGATATTTACTATGCCCAGGCAACGCCGGGCTCTTCAGCTAGTATAATATATAAAGCTGAATGTGTGTGTGTGTGTGTATGTCCGGGATTGGCATCTGAACCGTCGCAGCTACAGCCACAAAATTTTGCACAGTCACACGTCTGGAACCCGAGAGCGTCATAGGCTATGTTGTGAGGTGAACTTTTAACCCCGCGCATTCCAATTCACCAAACAATTTTGCCCCTATCTACATAATGGGGAAAAAGTGAAAGGAAAAGTGTTGGAGACGTCGCAGCTACAGCCACAAAATTTTGCACAGTCACACGTCTGGACCCTGAGAGCATCTTATTCTATGTTGTGAGGTGAAATTTTAACCCCGCGCTTTCCAATTCACCAAACAGTTTTGCCCCTATCTACATAATGGGAAAAAAGTGAAATGAAAAGTGTTGGAGGCAAATTAACAGCTGCCAGATGTGAACAAGGGGGACTTAAAGAGTGAGAGCGATGGCGCCAAAGAGTATATACCGTACAGTTGCTAAGGTGGGGCCCCGACATGGGATACTCACCACACACGGGTATATGAACACAAACACAAAAGGCACCACACACTACCACGTGCTTGAACACATATACCACCCTCAGCACACATTTCACCACACATACACCAACCTCGCCACATAAAAGTCGAAACACAAAAGTCGCCGCTCAAAACTCGCCACGCGCAAAACTCGCCACATGCAAAACTAGGCTCACGCAAAACTTGCACCCGCGGAAAGATTGCCACATGCACAAAAGTTGCAACACATGCAAAAGTTGCCTCAAATAAAACTTGCACATACCCAAAAGACACCACACATAAAACTCGCCACGCGCAAAACTCGCCATGCGCAAAACTTGCTGCACACAACTTGCTACACTAACCTGTCACATGCAACTCGACACACAAAAAATTGCTACACGCATGTCGCCAAACAAAACTCATCTCACAAAAGTCACCACATGCATGTCGCAACACGCAACTCAACACACACAACTTGACAAACGAAACTCGCCCTAAAACACACACAAGTCTGGTATTATCCTTCAAAAATAAAAATCTAATTAATAAGCAGACAAACTAAAAGAGCAACAAATGTACCATATAGGAAATACGCCAGCTGTCAGTCACATGACCTGTCTATTATGTGTATGTGTGAGCTAATATATACTGCCAGGGGGAGGGCTTCCTGTTGGCTGGGGATAAATCAGGCTGCCAATTTAGCTTACAAATACTGAGGTTAAAATACTGACCAAATAACGTTTGAACGAGGTCTAATACAGGAGGAGATGACATACAGATATATACTATGTACAGGGGAGATTTCACACAGGTATATACTATATACAGGAGAGATGACACACAGGTATATACTATATAGAGGAGGAGATGGCATACAGGTACATACTATATACAGGAGGAGATGACATACAGGTATATACTATATACAAGAGGAGATGACACACAGGTATATACTATATACAGGAGCAGATGACCTACAGGTATATACTATATACAGGAGGAGATGACATACAGGTATATGCTATATATAGGAGGAGATGACATACAGGTATATACTATATACAGGAGGAGATCACACACAGATATATACTATATACAGGGGAGATGACACACAGGTATATACTATATACAGAAGGAGATGACATACAGGTATATACTATATACAGGGGAGATGACACACAGCAGGTATATACTATATACAGGAGATGACATACAGGTGTATACTATATGTAAGGGAGATGACAAACATGTATATACTGAGGTGAAAATGAGAGGTGTGAGGTAAAAATGAAAAGGTGTGAGTGCAAAATGAGAGGACTGAGGGAAAATAGTGGAGTGATCGGAAAATGACAGATGTGAGGTCGAAATGACAAGTGTTAGGGGGAATGAGAGGTGTGAGGGAGAAAATGAGAGATGTGAGGGGGAAAATGAAAGATATGATGGGGAAAATGAGAGGCATAATGGGAAAATAAAAGCAGTGAGGTGCTATAACTAAACACAGATATTTACTATGCCCAGGCAACGCCGGGCTCTTCAGCTAGTCTACTATATAAAGCTGAATGTGTGTGTGTATGTGTGTGTGTGTGTATGTCTGGGATTGGCATCTGCACCGTCGCAGCTACAGCCACAAAATTTTGCACAGTCACACGTCTGGACCCCGAGAGCGTCATAGGCTATGTTGTGAGGCGAAATTTTAACCCCGCACGTTCCAATTCACCAAACAATTTTGCCCCTATCTACATAATGGGGAAAAAAGTGAAAGGAAAAGTGTTGGAGGCGTCGCAGCTACAGAAACAAAATTTTGCACAGTCACACGTCTGGACCCTGAGAGTGTCATAGGCTATGTTCTGAGGTGAAATTTTAACCCCGCGCTTTCCAATTCACCAAACTATTTTTCCCCTATCTACATAATGGGGAAAAGTGAAAGGAAAAGTGTTGGAGGCGTCGAAGCTACAGCCACAAAAATTTTGCACAGTCACACGTCTGGACCCCGAGAGCGTCATAGGCTACGTTGTGAGGTGAAATTTTAACCCCGCGCTTTCCAATTCACCAACCAATTTTGCCCCTATCTACATAATGGGGAAAAAGTGAAAGGAAAAGTGTTGGAGGCAAATTGACAGCTGCCAGATGTGAACAAGGGGGACTTAAAGAATGAGAGCGATGGCGCCAAAGAGTATATACCGTACAGTTGCTAAGGTGGGGCCCCGACATGAGATACTCACCACACATGGGGATATGAACACACACACAAAATGCGTCACACACTACCACGTGCTTGAACACATACTGTATACCACCCTCAGCACACATTTCACCACACATACACCAACCTCGCCACATAAAAGTCGAAACACAAAAGTCGCAGCTCAAAACTCGCCACATGCAAAACTAGGCTCACGCAAAACTCACCACACGTGCAAAACTCACCTCATGGGAAAACTCGCCACACGCAAAACTTGCACCCGCGGAAAAATTGCCACATGCACAAAAGTTGCAACACATGCAAAAGTTGCCTCACACAAAACTTGCACATACTCAAAAGGCACCACACATAAAACTCGCCACGCGCAAAACTTGCCATGCGCAAAACTTGCTGCACACAACTTACTACACTAACCTGTCACATGCAACTCGACACACAAAAAGTTGCTACACGCATGTCGCCACACAAAACTCATCTCACAAAAGTCGCTACATGCATGTCGCCACACTCAACTCAACACACACAACTTGACACACGAAACTCGCCCTAGAGCACACACAAGTCTGGTATTATCCTTCAAAAAAAAAAATCTGATTAATAAGCAGACAAACTACAAGAGCAACAAATATACCATATAGGAAATACGCCAGCTGTCAGTCACATGACCTGTCTATTATGTGTATGTGTGAGCTAATATATACTGCCAAGGGGAGGGCTTCCTGTTGGCTGGGGATTTATCAGGCTGCCAATTTAGCTTACAAATACTGAGGTAAAAATACTGACCAAATAACGTGTGAACGAGGTCTAATACAGGAGGAGATGACATACAGATATATACTATGTACAGGGGAGATAACACACAGGTATATACTATATACAGGAGAGATGACACAGGTATATACTATATAGAGGAGGAGATGACATACAGGTACATACTATATACAGGAGGAGATGATACACAGGTATATACTATATACAGGAGCAGATGACCTACAAGTACATACTATATACAGGAGGAGATGACTTACAGGTATATATTATATATAGGAGGAGATGACATACAGGTATATACTATATACACGAGAGATGAAACACAGGTATATACTATATACAGATGGAGATGACATACAGGTATATACTATATATAGGAGGAGATGACATACAGGTATATACTATATACACGGGAGATGACATACAGGTATATACTATATACAGGAGATGACATACAGGTGTATACTATATATAAGGGAGATGACAAACATGTATATACTGAAGTGAAAATGAGAGGTGTGAGGTGAAAATGAAAAGGTGTGAGTGCAAAATGAGAGGAGTGAGGGAAAATAGTGGAGTGATCGGAAAATGACAGATGTGAGGTCGAAATGACAAGTGTAGAGTTGAGCGACCTTGACCTTTTTAGAGTCGAGCCGGGTTTCGCGAAACCCGACTATCTCAAAAGTCGGGTCGAGTGAAATCGGCCGATTATGACGTAAAGTCGGGATCGACCGAAACACGAAACCCAATGCAAGTCAATGGGGCAGCATAGTCGGCAGTGAGTGGGGGCCAGGAAAACACCTAGAGTGCCCATTTTAATGTCAAAACCATCCATTCTTCTTAATGAAGCTTGTCAAGTGTAATTTACCTTATAATAATTGGAAGGCATTTGAAATTGGGGGTCATTTGGCTAAAGTTGTGGTGGGTAGGGCTGGTTCAAGTAATTAGTGGGCCCAGGAAATCTGGACCACGTCACGGCAGTGGAGCAGGGAGAGGTAAGTATTTCAACTTTGCAAGTGCTGTGAACCTGAGCAAGCAGGGGGGGCCCACTCGTTGGCATTGGCACTGGCGCAGGGCCCCTCAAAGTACAGCGGTGTGTTTGCACGGCGGGGGCGCCTCCCACCGGCAGCAACACTTTTGCGTACTATGAGAGGCCCTGTGCCAGTGACGTCGCCAACTAGTATTCCTCCCCCCCACCTGATGGAGGAACCTGCACTTTCATCTGCACCTTCCTCTTTGTCCCCGTGTAAGGTGGTATGGTATGCGGGAAGAGCAACCTGACTTTCAGCAGGGTCACAATGTTGTTGTGTAGCGTGCACGGGGAATGTTGCGTTATGGGTCAATGTACCAGCAGACTCATCTATCACTGGCTGGGCAATGGGCAGGATGAGGAGGAAACACAGATATAGGCCCAAAGAATAAAGTTGGCTAAATGCAGTTCAAAATTGGTAACACAGGAATAACCAGGGGGCATTGCAGTGGAGGACAACTGGAATGAGAGGCTGACACAGAGAGTAGGCCCAAATCAGTAAGTAGTCGAAATGCAGTTCAAAATTGGCAACCGTAGTAAACAGGCGGCACAGCTTTGTTCAGTGGAGGAGAACAGCAAGGAGTGGCAGACAACGATAGTAGGCCCCAACCCAACTAGTAGGCAAAATGCAGTCTAACATTAACAACTACTTAACGAGCGCCTGAAAACGGAATTTCAGGACAGGAAACCAGGAGAACAGCAAGGAGTGGCAGACACCGATAGTAGGCCCCAAACCAACTAGTACGCCAAATGCAGTTGTTCCGTTTAACCACAATTTAATGAGAGCCTGAAGATAGAAGTTCAGGAAAGGCAACCTGGAGAACACCTTGGAGTGGAACACACCATCTCTCTACACCCCATACCCAATTTGTAGGCCTAATGCAGTGTAGTTTCCAAGAACTACTAAACGAGAGCCGGAAGATCGAAGCTCAGGAAAGGCAACCTGGAGAACACCTTGGAGTGGAACACACCATCTCTCTACACCCCATACCCAATTTGTAGGCCTAATGCAGTGTAGTTTCCAACAACTACTAAACGAGAGCATGAAGATCGAAGCATTGGCGAGGAAACCTGGGGAACACCTTGGAGTGGAACACACCATCTCTCTACACCCCATACCCAATTTGTAGGCCTAATGCAGTGTAGTTTCCAAGAACTACTAAACGAGAGCCGGAAGATCGAAGCTCAGGAAAGGCAACCTGGAAAACACCTTGGAGTGGAACACACCATCTCTCTACACCCCATACCCAATTTGTAGGCCTAATGCAGCGTAGTTTCCAACAACTACTAAACGAGAGCATGATGATCGAAGCATTGGCGAGGAAACCTGGGGAACACCTTGGAGTGGAACACACCATCTCTCTACAGTGGAACACACCATCTCTCTACACCCCATACCCAATTTGTAGGCCTAATGCAGCGTAGTTTCCAACAACTACTAAACGAGAGCCGGAAGATCGAAGCTCAGGAAAGGCAACCTGGGGAACACCTTGGAGTGGAACACACCATCTCTCTACACCCCATACCCAATTTGTAGGCCCAATGCAGCGTAGTTTCCAACAACTACTAAACGAGAGCCGGAAGATCGAAGCTCAGGAAAGGCAACCTGGGGAACACCTTGGAGTGTAACAAACCCTCTCTCTACACCACGGAAGGGCTGATTCTTAGGAAGGAAGGCTGTCGGAAAGAAGCAGGGCGCGTCCGAGGGTGATTATATTCTTATTAGGTATATACTCACCCTCGTACGCGCCCTGCTTCTTTATTTGTAATGAATGTTTATTTGCAATGTGGTTTTGACTTACTCTATTTTTTTGGTAAATAATGATTTTATTATTTTCATTGTTTTGTATCTTCTTGGCAATAATATAAAGAAGACGCGACAGGACAACACTCGGTGGATGCCATATCTGTGTTTAAAATTGAAAAAACCTTTCAGTTAACTACTTGCAGGAGAAAGTTATTGTAGCTGGTGGCCATTTTTAGTACTGTACCAGATTTTTGTTGTATGTGTTTGTTTTTAATGTTAAAATGTCTGCATTTGATATCTCTCCAGTATTTTCTTTTTTATAAGCAAAATACTTATTTTTATATTTTCTGATGTTGGTTCCAGGGGTACACGGGCAGCAGTGGTGTGGTCAGTGGAGGCCTAGTGGAAGGAGTGACCGCAGACAGGCATCGAAGGCCTAAAATAATAACACATGGCTGTAGGCAATTTTAAATTGGTTACAGGGGTACACGGGCAGCAGTGGTGTGGTCAGTGGAGGCCTAGTGGAAGGAGTGACCGCAGACAGCCATCGAAGGCCTAAAATAATAACACATGGCTGTAGGCAATTTTAAATTGGTTCCAGGGGTACACGGGCAGCAGTGGTGTGGTCAGTGGAGGCCTAGTGGAAGGAGTGACCGCAGACAGGCATCGAAGGCCTAAAATAATAACACATGGCTGTAGGCAATTTTAAATTGGTTCCAGGGGTACACGGGCAGCAGTGGTGTGGTCAGTGGAGGCCTAGTGGAAGGAGTGACCGCAGACAGGCATCGAAGGCCTAAAATAATAACACATGGCTGTAGGCAATTTTAAATTGGTTCCAGGGGTACACGGGCAGCAGTGGTGTGGTCAGTGGAGGCCTAGTGGAAGGAGTGACCGCAGACAGGCATCGAAGGCCTAAAATAATAACACATGGCTGTAGGCAATTTTAAATTGGTTCCAGGGGTACACGGGCAGCAGTGGTGTGGTCAGTGGAGGCCTAGTGGAAGGAGTGACCGCAGACAGGCATCGAAGGCCTAAAATAATAACACATGGCTGTAGGCAATTTTAAATTGGTTCCAGGGGTACACGGGCAGCAGTGGTGTGGTCAGTGGAGGCCTAGTGGAAGGAGTGACCGCAGACAGGCATCGAAGGCCTAAAATAATAACACATGGCTGTAGGCAATTTTAAATTGGTTCCAGGGGTACACGGGCAGCAGTGGTGTGGTCAGTGGAGGCCTAGTGGAAGGAGTGACCGCAGACAGGCATCGAAGGCCTAAAATAATAACACATGGCTGTAGGCAATTTTAAATTGGTTCCAGGGGTACACGGGCAGCAGTGGTGTGGTCAGTGGAGGCCTAGTGGAAGGAGTGACCGCAGACAGGCATCGAAGGCCTAAAATAATAACACATGGCTGTAGGCAATTTTAAATTGGTTCCAGGGGTACACGGGCAGCAGTGGTGTGGTCAGTGGAGGCCTAGTGGAAGGAGTGACCGCAGACAGGCATCGAAGGCCTAAAATAATCACACATGGCTGTAGGCAATTTTAAATTGGTTCCAGGGGTACACGGGCAGCAGTGGTGTGGTCAGTGGAGGCCTAGTGGAAGGAGTGACCGCAGACAGGCATCGAAGGCTTAAAATAATAACACATGGCTGTAGGCAATTTTAAATTGGTTCCAGGGGTACACGGGCAGCAGTGGTGTGGTCAGTGGAGGCCTAGTGGAAGGAGTGACCGCAGACAGGCATCGAAGGCCTAAAATAATAACACATGGCTGTAGGCAATTTTAAATTGGTTCCAGGGGTACACGGGCAGCAGTGGTGTGGTCCGTGGAGGCCTAGTGGAAGGAGTGACCACAGACAGGCATCGAAGGCCTAAAATAATAACACATGGCTGTAGGCAATTTTAAATTGGTTCCAGGGGTACACGGGCAGCAGTGCCCTGGTCAGTGTAGTAGTAGTTGAAAGAATGGACCGCAGACAGGCATCGAAGGCCTAAAATAAAAAAATTGGGCTGGCTGTAGGCAATTTTAAATTGGTTCCAGGGGTACACGGGCAGCAGTGGTGTGGTCAGTGGAGGCCTAGTGGAAGGAGTGACCGCAGACAGGCATCGAAGGCCTAAAATAATAACACATGGCTGTAGGCAATTTTAAATTGGTTCCAGGGGTTCACGGGCAGCAGTGGTGTGGTCAGTGGAGGCCTAGTGGAAGGAGTGACCGCAGACAGGCATCGAAGGCCTAAAATAATAACACATGGCTGTAGGCAATTTTAAATTGGTTCCAGGGGTACACGGGCAGCAGTGGTGTGGTCAGTGGAGGCCTAGTGGAAGGAGTGACCACAGAGAGGCATCGAAGGCCTAAAATAATAACACATGGCTGCAGGCAATTTTAAATTGGTTCCAGGGGTACACGGGCAGCAGTGCCCTGGTCAGTGTAGTAGTAGTTGAAAGAATGGACCGCAGACAGGCATCGAAGGCCTAAAATAATAACACATGGCTGTAGGCAATTTTAAATTGGTTCCAGGGGTACACGGGCAGCAGTGGTGTGGTCAGTGGAGGCCTAGTGGAAGGAGTGACCGCAGACAGGCATCGAAGGCCTAAAATAATAACACATGGCTGTAGGCAATTTTAAATTGGTTCCAGGGGTACACGAGCAGCAGTGGTGTGGTCAGTGGAGGCCTAGTGGAAGGAGTGACCGCAGACAGGCATCGAAGGCCTAAAATAATAACACATGGCTGTAGGCAATTTTAAATTGGTTCCAGGGGTACACGGGCAGCAGTGGTGTGGTCAGTGGAGGCCTAGTGGAAGGAGTGACCGCAGACAGGCATCGAAGGCCTAAAATAATCACACATGGCTGTAGGCAATTTTAAATTGGTTCCAGGGGTACACGGGCAGCAGTGGTGTGGTCAGTGGAGGCCTAGTGGAAGGAGTGACCGCAGACAGGCATCGAAGGCCTAAAATAATAACACATGGCTGTAGGCAATTTTAAATTGGTTCCAGGGGTACACGGGCAGCAGTGGTGTGGTCAGTGGAGGCCTAGTGGAAGGAGTCACCGCAGACAGGCATCGAAGGCCTAAAATAATAACACATGGCTGTAGGCAATTCTAAATTGGTTACAGGGGTACACGGGCAGCAGTGGTGTGGTCAGTGGAGGCCTAGTGGAAGGAGTCACCGCAGACAGGCATCGAAGGCCTAAAATAATAACACATGGCTGTAGGCAATTTTAAATTGGTTCCAGGGGTACACGGGCAGCAGTGGTGTGGTCAGTGGAGGCCTAGTGGAAGGAGTGACCACAGACAGGCATCGAAGGCCTGACATAACAAAAATGTCAATACAATGGTATTGTCAGTGGCAGGCATTGAAGGATGTCAGCGCATAGACTAAACATTGGTGGAGCTGTGAGATAATTTTGCAAGTGGTAGAGCACTGTTTGAGCTGGGGTGGGGGGAAACTGTCTGGTGGCCGGCGGTACAGGCCCAGGGCCCCTCATACTACAACGGTGTGTCTGACGTTGGGTGTGCACCACCACCGCCAGAGACACTTTATTGTACTAGGAGGGACCCAGTGGCAGTGCCGTCGACCAAAAGCGGGCTCACCCACCTCTTCAGACAAACTGCACTCTCACGGGTGCTGTCGCCAAGTGTCGATACCACGGCCCCGTGTGGGGAGTTTGGCCATTTAGTGAGGTGTAAACATGTCGTATGCTGGACAATCAGGTGCAGAAAATTACGAGATTGGAAAAGGCATTCAGAATAGTCCACAGGCAAGACCTTTTCATAGGAAAGCTAGGTGTCAGCCGGGCAAGGTGGGGCAAAAGATTTCGAAATCCAGTTGTGGTTTATTTTAATGAAGGTTAGATCATCTACATTTTGGGTAGCCAGACGAGTCCTTTTTTCTGTTAGTATTGAACCTGCAGCACTGAATACTCTTTCTGATAGGACACTAGCTGCCGGGCAAGCAAGCTCCTGCAATGCATATTCTGCCAATTCTGGCCAGGTGTCTAATTTTGATGCCCAGTAATCAAATGGGAATGACGGTTGAGGGAGAACATCGATAAGGGATGAAAAATAGTTTGTAACCATACTGGACAAATGTTGTCTCCTGTCACTTTGAATTGATGCTGCAGTACCTGTCCTGTCTGCGGTCATAGCAAAATCACTCCACAACCTGGTCAGAAAACCCCTCTGGCCAACGCCACTTCTGATTTCTGCCCCTCTAACTCCTCTGGTCTGCTGGCCCCTGCAGCTCGTGTGAGAACGATCACGGGCGCTGTGTGCAGGGAATGCCAGAAGCAAACGGTCAACAAGAGTTGATTGTTTGGTTGCTAATATTAGTTCCAAGTTCTCATGTGGCATTATATTTTGCAATTTGCCTTTATAGCGAGGATCAAGGAGGCAGGCCAACCAGTAATCGTCATCATTCATCATTTTAGTTATGCGTGTGTCCCTTTTGAGGATACGTAAGGCATAATCCGCCATGTGGGCCAAAGTTCCAGTTCTCAAATCTGCGGTTGTGCTTGGTTGAGGGGCAGTTTCAGGCAAATCCACGTCACTTGTGTCCCTCAAAAAACCAGAACCCGGCCTTGCCGCGCCACCAATTTCCAGTGGCCCCGGAAAAGCTTCCTCATTAAAAATATAATCATCCCCATCATCCTCCTCGTCCTCCTCCTCCTCTTCGCCCGCTACCTCGTCCTGTACACTGCCCTGGCCAGACAATGGCTGACTGTCATCAAGGCTTTCCTCTTCCTCAGCTGCAGACGCCTGATCCTTTATGTGCGTCAAACTTTGCATCAGCAGACGCATTAGGGGGATGCTCATGCTTATTATGGCGTTGTCTGCACTAACCAGCCGTGTGCATTCCTCAAAACACTGAAGGACTTGACACATGTCTTGAATCTTCGACCACTGCACACCTGACAACTCCATGTCTGCCATCCTACTGCCTGCCCGTGTATGTGTATCCTCCCACAAAAACATAACAGCCCGCCTCTGTTCACACAGTCTCTGAAGCATGTGCAGTGTTGCGTTCCACCTTGTTGCAATGTCTATGATTAGGCGATGCTGGGGAAGGTTCAAAGAACGCTGATAGGTCTGCATACGGCTGGAGTGTACGGGCGAACGGCGGATATGTGAGCAAAGTCCACGCACTTTGAGGAGCAGGTCGGATAACCCCGGATAACTTTTCAGGAAGCACTGCACCACCAGGTTTAAGGTGTGAGCCAGGCAAGGAATGTGTTTCAGTTGGGAAAGGGAGATGGCAGCCATGAAATTCCTTCCATTATCACTCATTACCTTGCCTGCCTCAAGATCTACAGTGCCCAGCCACGACTGCGTTTCTTTCTGCAAGAACTCGGACAGAACTTCCGCGGTGTGTCTGTTGTCGCCCAAACACTTCATAGCCAATACAGCCTGCTGACGTTTGCCAGTAGCTGCCCCATAATGGGAGACCTGGTGTGCAACAGTGGCAGCTGCGGATGGAGTGGTTGTGCGACTGCGGTCTGTGGACGAGCTCTCGCTTCTGCAGGAGGACGAAGAGGAGGAGGAGGGGGTGCGAACGGCTACAGCCAATTGTTTCCTAGACCGTGGGCTAGGCAGAACTGTCCCAAACTTGCTGTCCCCTGTGGACCCTGCATCCACCACATTTACCCAGTGTGCCGTGATGGACACGTAACGTCCCTGGCCATGCCTACTGGTCCATGCATCTGTTGTCAGGTGCACCTTTGTGCTCACAGATTGCCTGAGTGCATGGACGATGCGCTCTTTAACATGCTGGTGGAGGGCTGGGATGGCTTTTCTGGAAAAAAAGTGTTGACTGGGTAGCTCGTAGCGTGGTACAGCGTAGTCCATCAGGGCTTTGAAAGCTTCGCTTTCAACTAACCGGTAGGGCATCATCTCTAACGAGATTAGTCTAGCTATGTGTGCGTTCAAACCCTGTGTACGCGGATGCGAGGCTAAGTACTTCCTTTTTCTAACCATAGTCTCATGTAGGGTGAGCTGGACTGGAGAGCTGGAGATCGTGGAACTAGCGGGGGTGCCGGTGGACATGGCAGACTGAGAGACGGTGGGAGATGGTATTGTTGCCACCGGTGGCCTAGATGCAGTGTTTCCTACTACGAAACTGGTGATTCCCTGACCCTGACGGCTTTGGCCTGGCAAAGAAACCTGCACAGATACTGCAGGTGGTGCGGAAAATGGTGGCCCTACACTGCCGGAAGGGATGTTGCGTTGCTGACTAGCTTCATTGGCCGAGGGTGCTACAACCTTAAGGGACGTTTGGTAGTTAGTCCAGGCTTGCAAATGCATGGTGGTTAAATGTCTATGCATGCAACTTGTATTGAGACTTTTCAGATTCTGTCCTCTGCTTAAGGTAGTTGAACATTTTTGACAGATGACTTTGCGCTGATCAATTGGATGTTGTTTAAAAAAATGCCAGACTGCACTCTTTCTAGCATCGGATACCTTTTCAGGCATTGCAGACTGAGCTTTAACCGGATGGCCACGCTGTCCTCCAACAGGTTTTAGCTTTGCCACGCGTTTTGGGCAAGATACGGGCCCGGCAGATGGAACCTGTTGCGATGTTGATGCCTGCTGCGGCCCCTCTTCCTCCGCTTCAGAACTGCTGCCGCCTGCACCCTGTTCCCCCAATGGCTGCCAATCGGGGTCAAGAACTGGGTCATCTATTACCTCTTCTTGTAGCTCGTGTGCAACTTCGTCTGTGTCACCGTGTCGGTCGGTGGTATAGCGTTAGTGATGGGGCAACATAGTCTCATCAGGGTCTGATTCTTGATCAGCACCCTGCGAGGGCAATGTTGTGGTCTGAGTCAAAGGACCAGCATAGTAGTCTGGCTGTGGCTGTGCATCAGTGCACTCCATGTCAGATTCAACTTGTAATGGGCATGGACTGTTAACTGCTTCACTTTCTAAGCCAGGGACGGTATGTGTAAAGAGCTCCGTGGAGTAACCCGTTGTGTCGCCTGCTGCATTCTTCTCTGTTGTTGTTTTTGCTGAAGAGGACAAGGAAGCGACTTGTCCCTGACCGTGAACATCCACTAACGACGCGCTGCTTTGACATTTACCAGTTTCACGAGAGGAGGCAAAAGAGCTAGAGGCTGAGTCAGCAAGATAAGCCAAAACTTGCTCTTGCTGCTCCGGCTTTAAAAGCGGTTTTCCTACTCCCAGAAAAGGGAGCGTTCGAGGCCTTGTGTAGCCAGACGACGAACCTGGCTCCACAGCTCCAGACTTAGGTGCAATATTTTTTTTCCCACGACCAGCTGATGCTCCACCACTACCACTACCCTCATTACCAGCTGACAATGAACGCCCCCGGCCACGACCTCTTCCACCATACTTCCTCATTGTTTTAAAAACGTAAACAAACTAACGGTATTTGTTGCTGTCACACAAATTACACGGTGAGCTATAACTTCAGTATGATTTAGCTACCCCTTTACAGGTGAGTGAGACCACAACGAAAATCAGGCACAATGTTACACACTCTGTTGTTGGTGGCAACAAATGAGAGAGATGCCACACACACAGGACTGTCACTGAAGCACAAATGTAAATATTAATCTCCCACTGATTTGATTTTTTTTTTTCAGGGAGACTTTAGGAAAAAAAAAAAAAAGAATAAAATGATTTTTTCAGGAAGTATTTAGAAACCAAAGAAAATAAAATGATTTTTTCAGGGAGAATTTAGAAAACAAATAAAACAAAAAAAGGCTTTCTATGGCCCACTGAGTGAGAGATGACGCACACAGGAGTCAGGAGTGGCACACAAGCCCAGAGGCCAATATTTATCTCCCACTGATTGATGTAGTGATTTTTTCAGGTAGATTTTGGAACCCAAATCAAGCTAAAAAAATAATAGGCTTTCTATGGCCCACAATTGGAGAGAGAGAGAGAGATGGCACACCCAGGAGTCAAGACTGGCACACAAGCAGAAAGGGCAATATTAATCTCCCACTGATTTTTTTTTTTTTTTTTTTTTCAGGGAGACTTTAGGAAAAAAAAATTGAATAAAATGATTTTTTCAGGAAGAATTTAGAAACCAAATAAAATAAAATGATTTTTTCAGGGAGAATTTAGAAAACAAATAAAACAAAAAAAGGCTTTCTATGGCCCACTGAGTGAGAGATGACGCACACAGGAGTCAGGAGTGGCACACAAGCCCAGAGGCCAATATTTATCTCCCACTGATTGATGTAGTGATTTTTTCATGTAGATTTTGGAACCCAAATCAAGCTAAAAAAAATAATAGGCTTTCTATGACCCACAATTGGAGAGAGAGAGAGAGATGGCACACCCAGGAGTCAAGACTGGCACACAAGCAGAAAGGGCAATATTAATCTCCCACTGATTTTTTTTTTTTTTTTCAGGGAGACTTTAGGAAAAAAAAATAGAATAAAATGATTTTTTCAGGAAGAATTTAGAAACCAAATAAAATAAAATGATTTTTTCAGGGAGAATTTAGAAAACAAATAAAACAAAAAAAGGCTTTCTATGGCCCACTGAGTGAGAGATGACGCACACAGGAGTCAGGAGTGGCACACAAGCCCAGAGGCCAATATTTATCTCCCACTGATTGATGTAGTGATTTTTTCAGGTAGATTTTGGAACCCAAATCAAGCTAAAAAAATAATAGGCTTTCTATGGCCCACAATTGGAGAGAGAGAGAGAGATGGCACACTCAGGAGTCAAGACTGGCACACAAGCAGAAAGGGCAATATTAATCTCCCACTGATTTGTTTTTTTTTTTTTTTTTTCAGGGAGACTTTAGGAAAAAAAAAATAGAATAAAATGATTTTTTCAGGAAGAATTTAGAAACCAAATAAAATAAAATGATTTTTTCAGGGAGAATTTAGAAAACAAATAAAACAAAAAAAGGCTTTCTATGGCCCACTGAGTGAGAGATGACGCACACAGGAGTCAGGAGTGGCACACAAGCCCAGAGGCCAATATTTATCTCCCACTGATTGATGTAGTGATTTTTTCAGGTAGATTTTGGAACCCAAATCAAGCTAAAAAAATAATAGGCTTTCTATGGCCCACAATTGGAGAGAGAGAGAGAGATGGCACACCCAGGAGTCAAGACTGGCACACAAGCAGAAAGGGCAATATTAATCTCCCACTGATTTGTTTTTTTTTTTTTTTTTTTCAGGGAGACTTTAGGAAAAAAAAATAGAATAAAATGATTTTTTCAGTTAGAATTTAGAAACCAAAGAAAATAAAATGATTTTTTCAGTGAGAATTTAGAAAACAAATAAAACAAAAAAAGGCTTTCTATGGCCCACTGAGTGAGAGATGACGCACACAGGAGTCAGGAGAGGCACACAAGCCCAGAGGCCAATATTTATCTCCCACTGATTGATGTAGTGATTTTTTCAGGTAGATTTTGGAACCCAAATCAAGCTAAAAAAAATAATAGGCTTTCTATGGCCCACAATTGGAGAGAGAGAGAGAGATGGCACACCCAGGAGTCAAGACTGGCACACAAGCAGAAAGGGCAATATTAATCTCCCACTGATTTTTTTTTTTTTTTTTTTTTTTTCAGGGAGACTTTAGGAAAAAAAAATAGAATAAAATGATTTTTTCAGGAAGAATTTAGAAACCAAATAAAATAAAATGATTTTTTCAGGGAGAATTTAGAAAACAAATAAAACAAAAAAAGGCTTTCTATGGCCCACTGAGTGAGAGATGACGCACACAGGAGTCAGGAGTGGCACACAAGCCCAGAGGCCAATATTTATCTCCCACTGATTGATGTAGTGATTTTTTCAGGTAGATTTTGGAACCCAAATCAAGCTAAAAAAATAATAGGCTTTCTATGGCCCACAATTGGAGAGAGAGAGAGAGAGAGATGGCACACCCAGGAGTCAAGACTGGCACACAAGCAGAAAGGACAATATTAATCTCCCACTGATTTGTTTTTTTTTTTTTTTTTTCAGGGAGACTTTAGGAAAAAAAAAATTGAATAAAATGATTTTTTCAGGAAGAATTTAGAAACCAAATAAAATAAAATGATTTTTTTCAGGGAGAATTTAGAAAACAAATAAAACAAAAAAAGGCTTTCTATGGCCCACTGAGTGAGAGATGACGCACACAGGAGTCAGGAGTGGCACACAAGCCCAGAGGCCAATATTTATCTCCCACTGATTGATGTAGTGATTTTTTCAGGTAGATTTTGGAACCCAAATCAAGCTAAAAAAATAATAGGCTTTCTATGGCCCACAATTGGAGAGAGAGAGAGAGAGATGGCACACCCAGGAGTCAAGACTGGCACACAAGCAGAAAGGGCAATATTAATCTCCCACTGATTTTTTTTTTTTTTTTTTTTTCAGGGAGACTTTAGGAAAAAAAAAATAGAATAAAATGATTTTTTCAGGAAGAATTTAGAAACCAAATAAAATAAAATGATTTTTTCAGGGAGAATTTAGAAAACAAATAAAACAAAAAAAGGCTTTCTATGGCCCACTGAGTGAGAGATGACGCACACAGGAGTCAGGAGTGGCACACAAGCCCAGAGGCCAATATTTATCTCCCACTGATTGATGTAGTGATTTTTTCAGGTAGATTTTGGAACCCAAATCAAGCTAAAAAAAATAATAGGCTTTCTATGGCCCACAATTGGAGAGAGAGAGAGAGATGGCACACCCAGGAGTCAAGACTGGCACACAAGCAGAAAGGGCAATATTAATCTCCCACTGATTTTTTTTTTTTTTTTTTTTTTCAGGGAGACTTTAGGAAAAAAAAATAGAATAAAATGATTTTTTCAGGAAGAATTTAGAAACCAAATAAAATAAAATGATTTTTTCAGGGAGAATTTAGAAAACAAATAAAACAAAAAAAGGCTTTCTATGGCCCACTGAGTGAGAGATGACGCACACAGGAGTCAGGAGTGGCACACAAGCCCAGAGGCCAATATTTATCTCCCACTGATTGATGTAGTGATTTTTTCAGGTAGATTTTGGAACCCAAATCAAGCTAAAAAAATAATAGGCTTTCTATGGCCCACAATTGGAGAGAGAGAGAGAGAGAGAGAGATGGCACACCCAGGAGTCAAGACTGGCACACAAGCAGAAAGGACAATATTAATCTCCCACTGATTTGTTTTTGTTTTGTTTTTTTCAGGGAGACTTTAGGAAAAAAAAAATTGAATAAAATGATTTTTTCAGGAAGAATTTAGAAACCAAATAAAATAAAATGATTTTTTTCAGGGAGAATTTAGAAAACAAATAAAACAAAAAAAGGCTTTCTATGGCCCACTGAGTGAGAGATGACGCACACAGGAGTCAGGAGTGGCACACAAGCCCAGAGGCCAATATTTATCTCCCACTGATTGATGTAGTGATTTTTTCAGGTAGATTTTGGAACCCAAATCAAGCTAAAAAAATAATAGGCTTTCTATGGCCCACAATTGGAGAGAGAGAGAGAGAGATGGCACACCCAGGAGTCAAGACTGGCACACAAGCAGAAAGGGCAATATTAATCTCCCACTGATTTTTTTTTTTTTTTTTTTTTCAGGGAGACTTTAGGAAAAAAAAATAGAATAAAATGATTTTTTCAGGAAGAATTTAGAAACCAAATAAAATAAAATGATTTTTTCAGGGAGAATTTAGAAAACAAATAAAACAAAAAAAGGCTTTCTATGGCCCACTGAGTGAGAGATGACGCACACAGGAGTCAGGAGTGGCACACAAGCCCAGAGGCCAATATTTATCTCCCACTGATTGATGTAGTGATTTTTTCAGGTAGATTTTGGAACCCAAATCAAGCTAAAAAAATAATAGGCTTTCTATGGCCCACAATTGGAGAGAGAGAGAGAGATGGCACACCCAGGAGTCAAGACTGGCACACAAGCAGAAAGGGCAATATTAATCTCCCACTGATTTTTTTTTTTTTTTTTTTTTCAGGGAGACTTTAGGAAAAAAAAATAGAATAAAATGATTTTTTCAGGAAGAATTTAGAAACCAAATAAAATAAAATGATTTTTTCAGGGAGAATTTAGAAAACAAATAAAACAAAAAAAGGCTTTCTATGGCCCACTGAGTGAGAGATGACGCACACAGGAGTCAGGAGTGGCACACAAGCCCAGAGGCCAATATTTATCTCCCACTTTTTTTTTTTTGTTCCAGGGAAAATTTATAAACCCAATAAAAAAAATAATAAATAGGCTTTCTATGGCCCACTATCTGAGAGACAGAGAGAGATGGCACGCTTACGACTGGCACACAAGCCCAAAGGCCAATATTAATCTCCCTTTTTTTTTTAAGGGAGAATTTATAAAACCAAAAAAAAATAAATAAATAGGCTTTCTATGGCCCACTATTTGTGAGAGAGATGGCACGCTCAGGACTGGTACACAAGCCCAGAGGCCAATATTAATCTCCCACTTTTTTTTTTTTTTCCAGGGAAAATTTATAAACCCAATAAAAAAAAAATAAATAAATAGGCTTTCTATGGCCCACTATCTGAGAGAGAGAGATGGCACGCTTAGGACTGGCACACAAGCCCAAAGGCCAATATTAATCTCCCACTGATTGATTTATTGATTTTTTCAGGTAGAATTTAGAACCGAAATAAAGCAAAAAAAAAAAAAATGGTCTTTCTATGGCCCACTGAGTGAGTGATGATGCACACAGGAGTCAGGAGTGGCACACAAGCCCTGAGGCCAATATTTTTCTCCCACTGATTGATGTAGTGATTTTTTCAGGTAGATTTTAGAACCAAAATCAAGCAAAAAAATAAATAGGCTTTCTATGGCCCACTGAATGAGAGATGACACAGACAGGGATGGCACTCTAGCAGAAATGTCAATCTTAATCTCCCACAAAAAAAAAAAAAAAAACAGGGAGTGTCCTTCAATTACTATCTCCCTGCAGTAATCTCAGCCAGGTATGGCAGGCAGCAATAAGGAGTGGACTGATGCACAAATTAAATACAAAGTGTGTACAAACCAAAAAGATAGCTGTGCAGAAAGGAAGGAACAAGAGGATTTGTGCTTTGAAAAAAGCAGTTGGTTTGCACAGCGGCGTACACACAGCAATGCAGCTATCAGGGAGCCTTCTAGGGCAGCCCAATGAGCTACAGCGCTGAGGGGGAAAAAAAAAAAAAATGTAGCTTCCACTGTCCCTGCACACCGAAGGTGGTGTTGGGCAGTGGAAATCGCTACAGCACAAGCGGTTTGGTGGTTAATGGACCCTGCCTAACGCTATCCCTGCTTCTGACGAAGCGGCAGCAACCTCTCCCTAAGCTCAGATCAGCAGCAGTAACATGGCGGTCGGCGGGAACTCCCCTTTATAGCCCCTGTGACGCCGCAGACAGCAAGCCAATCACTGCAATGCCCTTCTCTAAGATGGTGGGGACCAGGACCTATGTCATCACGCTGCCCACACTCTGCGTTTACCTTCATTGGCTGAGAAATGGCGCTTTTCGCGTCATTGAAACGCGACTTTGGCGCGAAAGTTGCGTACCGCATGGCCGACCCCGCACAGGGGTCGGATCGGGTTTCATGAAACCCGACTTTGCCAAAAGTCGGCGACTTTTGAAAATGAACGACCCGTTTCGCTCAACCCTAGACAAGTGTTAGGGGGGAATAAGAGGAGTAAGGGGGAAAATAAGAGGAGTGAGGGGGAAAATGAGAGGTGTGAGGGAGAAAATGAGAGATGTGAGAGGGAAAATGAAAGATGTGATGGGGAAAATGAGAGACGTGATGGGAAAATAAGAGAAGTGAGGTGCTATAACTAACCACAGATATTTACTATGCCCAGGCAGCGCCGGGCTCTTCAGCTAGTATATATATATATATATATATATATATATATATATATATATACACAGATTTAAAAAAGCAAATAAACAATGGGAGCAGCCAGTACATTATAATGCATCCCCATTAGGCAGTCTGTATAATATACAGCAGCCCCATTAGGCAGCATGTATAGTATAATGCACCCCCCATTAGGCAGCCTGTATAGTGTAATCCACCCCCATTAGGCAGTCTGTATAGTATAATGCACCCCCATTAGGCAGTTGTATAGTATAATGCACCCCATTAGGCAGCATGTATAGTATAATGCACCCTCATTAGGCAGTCTGTATAGTATAATGCACCCCCATTAGGCAGCATGAATAGTATCATGCACCTCCATTAGGCAGCCTGTACAGTATAATGCACCCACATTAGGCAGCATGTATACTATAATGCACCCCCATTAGGCAGTCTGTATAGTATAATGCACCCAATTAAGCAGCTTGTATAGTATAATGTACCCCCATTAGGCAGCCTGTATAGTATAATGCATCCCCATTAGGCAGCCTGTATAGTATAATGCACCCCCATTAGGTAGCATATATAGTATAAGGTACAACCATTAGGCAGCCTGTATAGTATAATGCACCCCCATTAGGAAGTCTGCATAGTATAATGCACCAAATTAGGCAGCTTGTATAGCATAATGTACCCCCATTAGGCAGCCTGTATAGTATAATGCACAACCATTAGGCAGACTGTATAGTATAATGCACCCCAATTTGGCAGCCTGTATAGTTTAATGCACCCCCATTAGGCAGCCTGTATAATATAATGCACCCCCATTAAGAAGTCTTTATAGTATAATGCACCGCCATTAGGCAGCATGTATAGTATAATGCACCCCATTAGGCAGTCTGTATAGTGTAATGCATCCCCATAAGGCAGCATGTATAGTATAATGCACCCTCATTAGGCAGCCTGTATAGTATAATGCACCCCCATTAGGCAGCCTGTATAGCATAATGCACCCCCATTAGGCAGCCTGTATAGTATAATGAACCCCCACTAGGCAGCATGTATAGTATAATGAACCCCATTAGGCAGCCTGTATAACATAATACACCCCATTAAGCAGCTTGTATAGTATAATGTACCCCATTAGGCAGCCTGTATAGTATAATGCACCCCCATTAGGCAGCCTATGTAGTATAATGCACCCCTATTAGGCAGCCTGTATGATATAATGCACCCCCATTAAGAAGTCTTTATAGTATAATGCACCCCAATTAGGCAGCATGTATAGTATAATGCACCCCCATTAGGCAGTCAGTATAGTGTAATGCACCCACATTAGGCAGCATGTATAGTATAATGCACCCTCATTAGTCAGCCTGTATAGTATAATGCACCCCCATTAGGCAGCCTGTATAACATAATGCACCCCATTAAGCAGCTTGTATAGTATAATGTACCCCCATTAGGCAGCCTATATAGTATAATGCACCCCCATTAGGCAGTCTGTATAGTATAATGCACCCCCATTAGGCAGTCTGTATAGTATAATACACCCCCATTAGGAAGTCTTTATAGTATAATGCACCCCCATTAGGCAGTCTGTATAGTATAATGCACCCCCATTAGGCAGTCTATATAGTATAACGCACCCCAATTAAGCAGCCTGTATAGTATAATGCACCCCCATTAGGTAGCCTGTATAGTATAATTCACCCCTAATAGGCAGCCTGTATGATATAATGCACCCCCATTAAGAAGTCTTTATAGTATATTGCACCCCAATTAGGCAGCATGGATAGTATAATGCACCCCCATTAGGCAGTCAGTATAGTGTAATGCACCCCCATTGGGCAGCATGTATAGTATAAAGCACCCTCATTAGGCAGCCTGTATAGTATAATGCACCCCCATTAGGCAGCCTGTATAGTATAATGCACCCCCATTAGGCAGCATGTATAGTATAATTTACCCCCATTAGGCAGCCTGTATAACATAATGCACCCCATTAAGCAGCTTGTATAGTATAATGTACCCCCATTAGGCAGATTATATAGTATAATGCACCCCCATTAGGCAGTCTGTATAGTATAATGCACCCCCATTAGGCAGTCTGTATAGTATAATGCACCCCCATTAGGGAGCCTGTATAATATAATGCACCCCCATTAGGAAGTCTTTATAGTATAATGCACCCCCATTAGGCAGTCTGTATAGCAGGGGCGGACATACCGCCGGTTCAACCGGTGCAACCGCACCGGGGCCCAGAGCGGGAGGGGGGCCCAGAGCAGGAGAGGGGGCCCCGACGGCGACGGACATACACGGCATTGTTGTGATACCTGTAATCCTGTAATGAGCGCCGCGGTACCCAGTGACTGCTGGTGAAGAAGCTGCCGTGCCCGTAGTCTGCGGAGACCATCTGTCCACAGTCTGGGAGAAGGAGTCGGGAGCAGGTGAGTATCATATTTACCTGTCCACGATCCACACGCCGGGCGCCGCTCCATCTTCCCGGCGTCTCTCCGCTCTGACTGTTCAGGTCAGAGGGCGCGATGACGCATATAGTGTGCGCGCCGCCCTCTGCCTGAACAGTCAGTGCGGAGAGACGGGACGGTGAGGACCAGCGGGCAGAGACGAGAGGTGAGTATGTCATTTTTTTTATTTTATTGCAGCAGCAGCATTTATATGTGGCACAGAATTATATGGAGCATCTATGGGGCCATAATGAATTGTATGGAGCATTATGTGTGGCGGCACAGCTTTATAGGGAGCATCTATGAGGCAATGTTCAATAATGAATTGTATGGAGCATTATATGTGGCAGCACAGCTTTATATGGAGCATCTATGGGGCAATGTTCAATAATGAATTGTATGGAGCATTATATGTGGCGGCACAGCTTTATAGGGAGCATCTATGGGGCAATATTCAATAATGAATTGTATGGAGCATTATATGTGGTGGCACAGCTTTATATGGAGCATCTATGGGGCAATATTCAATAATGAATTGTATGGAGCATTATATGTGGTGGCACAGCTTTATAGGGAGCATCTATGGGGCAATATTCAATAATGAATTGTATGGAGCATTATATGTGGCGGCACAGCTTTATAGGGAGCATCTATGGGGCGATATTCAATAATGAATTGTATGGAGCATTATATGTTGTGGTATGGGGGGGGCCCAGGAAGATATCTTGCACAGGGGCCCTCTGCAGTCTGTGTCCGCCCCTGTGTATAGTATAATGCACCCCCATTAGGCAGTCTATATAGTATAATGCACCCCAATTAGGCAGCCTGTATAGTATAATGCACCCCCATTAGGTAGCCTGTATAGTATAATTCACCCCAATTAGGCAGCTTGTATAGTATAATGCACCCCCATTAGGCAGCCTGTATAGTTTAATGCACCCCCATTAGGCAGCATGTATAGTATAATGCACTCCCATTAGGCAGCTTGTATAGTATAATGCACCCCCATTAGGCAGCATGTATGGTGTAAAGCACAACCATTAGGCAGCCTGTATAGTATAATGCACCCCCATTTGGCAGCCTTTATAGTATAATTCACCCCCATTTGGCAGCCTTTATAGTATAATTCACCCCCATTAGGCAGCTTGCATAGTATTATGCACCCCCATTAGGCAGCCTGTATAGTATAATGCACCCCCATTAGGCAGCATGTATAGTGTAAAGCACAACCATTAGACAGCCTGTATAGTATAATGCACCCCCATTTGGCAGCTTGTATAGTATAATTCACCCCATTAGGCAGCATGTATAGTATAATGCATCCCCATTAGGCAGCCAGTACAATATAATGCACCCCCATTAGGCAGCCTGTATAGTATAATGCACCCCCATTAGGTGGCTTGTATAGTATAATTCACCCCAATTAGACAGCTTGTATAGTATAATGCACCCCCATTAGGCAGCCTTTATAGTTTAATGCACCCCCATTAGGCAGCATGTATAGTTTAATGCACCCCCATTAGGCAGCTTGTATAGTATAATGCACCCCATTAGGCAGCCTGTATAGTATAATGCACCCCCATTAGGCAGCATGTATAGTGTAAAGCACAACCATTAGGCAGCCTGTATAGTATAATGTACCCCCATTTGGCAGCCTTTATAGTATAATGCACCCCCATTAGGCAGCCTGTATAGTATAATGCACCCCCATTAGGCAGCATGTGCAGTATAATGCACCCCCATTAGGCAGCCAGTACAATGTAATGCACCCCCATTAGGCAGCCTGTATAGTATAAAGGCATGGATGATTGACCTCGTGGAGACCAAAACATCCAACACCGCGGAGACACCATCACGTGTTTCTCAACGCAGTGATCCAGAACACTGCCCCCAAATATGCAAGTAGAGGAGCTGCGGAGACACCATCACGTGTTTCTCAACGCAGGCAGTGAATAGCCAGGCCTTTCCCCTTGAAGGAACAGCCAAGGGAAAGGCAGCATCCAATAAAGGAAAACATCCAATAAAGAAAAACCACCTATGCCAAGCATGGTATCCATCCACAGACAGCTGTTTCGGGATTTTTGCCCCTCATCAGTGTGGAGTAGGAAACTGGCTATCAGGAGCAGTGCCTAGTAGAAAGTCTATAAAGGCACGGATGATTGACCTCATGGAGACCAAAACATCCAACACCGCGGAGACACTATCACGTGTTTCTCAACGCAGTGATCCAGAACACTGCCCCCAAATATGCAAATGCATGTAGAGGAGCTGCGGAGACACCATCACGTGTTTCTCAACGCAGGCAGTGAATAGCCAGGCCTTTCCCCGGGAAGGAACAACCAAGGGAAGGGCAGCATCCAATAAAGGAAAACATCCAATAAAGGAAAACCACCTATGCCAAGCATGGTATCCATCCACAGACAGCTGTTTTGGGGTTTATAGTATAATGCACCCAATAAAAAAACAAACAATATTCACCTTTTTTCCTCCTTGTTCCCACGGTGCTCTGAGCGCCTGCTCATCTCCTGACAGTGGGCGCCAGGTACTTACGTCATTGCTACTGCCTATAAGTGTCGGCATCGTGACGTCGGACGCTGACAGGGGGATGATGGGAGGAGCGTAACGCTCCCTCTCTCATCAAGATGACCCTGCGATGATGGGTGGGGGGCCCACTGCTGGCAGGGTCCCCCCCACCACCTCCTCAGGGGCTGCACAGCGGCTGGGCGCAGAGCAGGGAGATTGTGTCTTCCTGCTCTGCCACAGAATGTAACTGTGCTGAGCACGCCAATACAGTTACATAGCGTAGCTCCAGGTGGGCCCCCTCAGAATGAGGCACCCTGGACCACCGCCCTCTCTGCCCCCAGATAGCTACGCTACTGCTAGGAGGGCAGGTCTGTTTGTTACCATATAGACAACTTAGGGCAAACTCAGTAGGAATTAACCCCTGAGCCCAAAGAAGAGAACCAAGAATTATCGAAATATGTCTTATTTTATTAACAAAAAGTTAAAAGAAATAACCGTACCGGTACATGAAATACAAAAAATACCCAGGGGAGACACAGAAATAACACCCTAAATCACATTACTTAAATATATGCCTAAAGAGCACAGCAAGGGTAACAGCATAGTGCTTATTAAGGTTAGCTTGTGCTATTAAAATATTACTGCATATGACAAGAATATGCGGTGGAAATTAACGTATCGATAGTGCCCTAGCAGGGCATACAACATAAACCATCCTCATAACATGCACAAATCTCAGGAGATATTACATGACAGCAGTAAGTCACCGATATGTATAGGCAGTGAATTGGATGTTATATGTTATGATCTGGTGGCCTAGGAGCAGCATGAGACGTACTCTGGAGAAGGTGGTACCTGTACTGACCGCAGACCCTGAACTAAGCACTGCAACTAGAAGTAGCCGTGGGATGTACCTAACACTCCCTAGACACCTCGACACAGCCTAAGAACTAACTTCCCCTAAAGATAGAAACGGGAAAACTATCTTGCCTCAGAGAAAATCCCCAAAGGATAGACAGCCCCCCACAAATATTGACTGTGAGAGGAGAGGGAAAATGACATACGCAGACTGAAATCAGGATTTAGCAAAGGAGGCCATTCTAGCTAAAAAGAAAGAATAGGACAGAGTACTATGCGGTCAGTATTAAAACACTAGAAAATATCCACCACAGAAAATACAAATCTCCACATCTGACTAAAGACATGGAGGGTAAATCTGCATCTACAGAGACACAGCTTGGCTGCAAAAAATCCTTCACAGACAAAGCTGGACAAGACAAAACATGAAAATGCACTGAACTATAAGACCCAGAGCCTGTGGACAGCAAAAACAAAGCCAGAACTTATCTTTGTTGAAATGAACAGCTAAACAGGAGAGACCAGGTATGGATGTGAATCCTCCAAAAACAATGGACAACTGGCACTGACTAAAGGATAAAGCAAGACTAAATAGCCCAGTCCAAATTGCAATAAGTGGACACACCAGATAAATGCTGCGATCCAAAGACAGCAGCACTACCACTCATAACCACCGGAGGGAGACCAAGAGCAGAATTCACAACAGTACCCCTAACCTTGAGGAGGGGTCACCGAACCCTCACCAGAGCCCCCAGGCCGATCACGACGAACCAAATGAAAGGCACGAACCAAATCGTCAGCATGAACATCAGAGGCAACAACCCAAGAATTATCCTCCTGGCCATAACCCTTCCATTTGACCAGATACTGAAGCTTCCGCCTCGAAAAACGAGAATCCAAAATCTTCTCAACCACATACTCCAACAACATCAATCAACACCGGGGCCGGAGGATCAACAGAGGGAACAACGAGCACCACATACTTCCGCAACAAAGATCTATGGAAAACATTATGGATGGAAAAAGAGGCTGGAAGGGCCAAACGAAAAGACACTGGATTGATAATCTCAGAAATCCTATAAGGACCAATAAACCGAGGCTTGAACTTAGGGGAAGAAACCTTCATAGGAATATGACGGGAAGACAACCAGACCAAATCCCCAACCTGAAGCCAGGAACTAACACACCGACGACGGTTAGCAAAATGCTGAGCCTCCTCCTGAGACAACACCAAATTGTCCACCACATGAGCCCAAATTTGCTGCAGCCTCTCAACCAGAGAATCCACACCAGGACAATCAGAAGGCTCAACCTGCCCTGAAGAAAAACGAGGATGAAAACCAAAATTACAAAAAAAAGGCGAAACCAAGGTAGCAGAACTAGCCCGATTATTAAGGGCAAACTCGGCCAATGGCAAGAAAGCCACCCAATCATCCTGATCAGCAGATACAAAGCATCTCAAATAAGTTTCCAAGGTCTGATTAGTTCGCTCGGTTTGGCCATTTGTCTGAGGATGAAATGCGGAAGAAAAAGACAAATCAATGCCCAGCCTAGCACAAAAGGCCCACCAAAACCTAGAAAGAAACTGGGAACCTCTATCGGACACAATATTCTCCGGAATGCCATGCAAACGAACCACATGCTGAAAAAACAACAGAACCAAATCAGAAGAGGAAGGCAATTTAGGCAAAGGTACCAAATGAACCATCTTAGAAAACCAGTCACAAACCACCCAGATAACCGACATCCTCTGGAAAACCGGAAGATCTGAAATAAAATCCATAGAAATATGCATCCAAGGTCTCTCAGGGACTGGCAAAGGCAGAAGCAACCCACTAGCGTGGGAACAGCAAGGCTTAGCCAGCGCACAAATCCCACAGGACTGCACAAAAGAACGCACATCCCGCGACAAAGAAGGCCACCAAAAGGACCTACCAACCAAATCTCTGGTACCAAAAATCCCAGGATGGCCAGCCAACACAGAACAATGAACCTCAGAAATCACTTTACTAGTCCATCTATCAGGAACAAACAGTTTCCCCACTGGACAGCGGTCAGGTTTTTTAGCCTGAAATTCCTGAAGAACCCGTCGTAAATCAGGGGAGATGGCAGAGAGAATCACCCCTTCCTTCAGAATGCCGACCGGCTCAAGAACCCCAGGGGAATCAGGAAAAAAACTCCTAGAGAGGGCATCAGCCTTAACATTCTTAGAACCCGGAAGATACGAGACCATAAAATCAAAACGGGAGAAAAGCAGGGACCATCGAGCCTGTCTAGGATTCAGTCGTTTGGCAGACTCAAGGTAAATCAGATTCTTATGATCGGTCTGGACCACAATACGGTGCTTGGCCCCCTCAAGCCAATGTCGCCACTCCTCAAATGCCCACTTCATAGCCAACAACTCCCGATTACCGACATCATAATTGCGTTCCGCAGGCGAAAACTTCCGAGAAAAGAAGGCACACGGTTTCATCAAGGAACCATCAGAATTCCTCTGAGACAAAACGGCCCCTGCCCCAATCTCAGATGTGTCAACATCAACCTGAAATGGAAGAGAAACATCCGGCTGACGCAACACAGGGGCAGAAGTAAATCGGCGTTTAAGCTCCTGAAAGGCAGAAACAGCCGCGGAGGACCAATTCGTCACATCAGCGCCTTTCTTCGTCAAATCGGTCAGAGGTTTAACCACACTGGAGAAGTTGGCAATGAAACGACGATAAAAATTAGCAAAGCCCAAGAATTTCTGAAGGCTCTTCACAGATGTGGGCTGAATCCAATCATGAATGGCCTGAACCTTAACCGGATCCATTTCTATAGATGAGGGAGAAAAAATGAAGCCCAAAAAAGAAACCTTCTGCACTCCAAAGATGCACTTCGACCCCTTCACAAATAAAGCATTATTACGGAGGATCTGAAATACCATCCTGACCTGTTTCACATGAGACTCCCAATCATCGGAAAAAATCAAAATATCATCCAAATATACAACCATGAATTTATCAAGATAACTCCGAAAGATATCATGCATGAAGTACTGGAACACAGATGGGGTATTAGAGAGTCCGAATGGCATCACAAGGTATTCAAAATGGCCTTCGGGCATATTAAATGCAGTTTTCCATTTATCACCCTGCTTAATACGAATAAGATTATATGCCCCTGGAAGGTCAATCTTAGTAAACCAACTAGCCCCCTTAATCCTAGCAAACAAATCAGTAAGCAAAGGCAAAGGGTATTGAAATTTGTCCGTGATCTTATTCAAGAGGCGATAATCAATACAGGGTCTCAAGGAGCCATCCTTCTTGGCAACAAAAAAAAACCTGCTCCCAATGGTGAAGAAGATGGCCGAATATGCCCTTTCTCCAAAGACTCCTTAACATAGCTCCGCATGGCGGCATGTTCTGGCACAGACAGGTTGAAAAGTCGACCCTTAGGGAACTTACAACCTGGAATCAAGTCAATAGCACAATCATAGTCCCTATGCGGTGGAAGGGAACTGGATTTGGGCTCATCGAATACACCCTGGAAATCTGACAAAAACTCAGGAATTTCAGAAGAGGGGGAAGACGAAATTGACATCAAAGGAACGTGACCATGAACCCCCTGACAACCCCAACTAGTCACAGACATAGATTTCCAATCTAACACCGGATTATGTACCTGTAACCATGGAAAACCTAGCACAATATCATCATGCAAATTATGCAACACCAGAAAACGACAATCTTCCTGATGGGCTGGCGCCATGCACATGGTCAGCTGTGTCCAAAACTGAGGTTGATTTATAGCCAACGGTGTAGCATCAATCCCCCTTAAAGGAATAGGGTTCCGCAGAGGCTGCAAGGGCAAACCACAACGTCTGGCAAATTCTAAGTCCATTAAGTTCAGAGCGGCGCCTGAATCCACAAACGCCATGACAGAAAATGACGATAATGAGCAGATCAAGGTCACAGATAACAGAAATTTAGGTTGTACAGTACTGATGGTAACAGAACTAGCGATTCTCTTTGTACGCTTAGGGCAATCAGAAATAACATGAGCAGAATCACCGCAGTAAAAACACAACCTATTCTGACACCTGAATCTTTGTCGTTCAGCTCTAGACAAAATCCTATCACACTGCATAGGCTCAGGGCTCCGCTCGGAGGACAACGCCACAGTGTGCACAACTCTGCGCTCGCGCAAGCGCCGATCAATCTGAATGGCCAGAGACATAGAATCACTCAGACCAGCAGGCGTGGGGAACCCGACCATAACATCTTTAACGGATTCAGAAAGACCCTTTCTGAAAATTGCCGCCAAGGCATCCTCATTCCATTTAGTGAACACTGACCATTTTCTAAATTTCTGGCAATACGATTCTGCCGCTTCTTGACCCTGACACAGGGCCAACAAGGTCTTCTCTGCATGATTCACTGAATTAGGTTCATCATACAATAACCCTAGCACCTGAAAAAAGGTGTCTACATTAAGCAAAGCAGGATTCCCAGATTCCTGGGAAAATGCCCAATCCTGAGGATCACCACGCAGCAGGGAAATAACAATTTTAACCTGCTGAATGGGATCACCAGAAGAACGGGGTTTCAGAGCAAAAAACAGTTTACAGTTATTTTTAAAGCTCAAAAATTTGGACCTGTCCCCAAAAAACAAATCAGGAGCTGGAATTCTAGGCTCTAAAGCCGGAGTCTGAACGATATAATCGGAAATACCCTGTACTCTAGCAGCAAGTTGGTCCACACGAGAAACCAATTCCTGAACCTCCATGCCAGCGCCAAACTCCTGAGCCACCCAGAGGAAAAGAGGGAAGGAAAGACAAAACAGACTACAGAAAAAAAAATGGCTCAGCACTTTCCTTCCCTTCTTCTGAGATGCGTTTAACTCATTGTTGGCCAGTTGTACTGTTATGATCTGGTGGTCGAGGAGCAGCATGAGATGTACTCTGGAGAAGGTGGTACCTGTACTGACCGCAGACCCTGAACTAAGCACCGCAACTAGAAGTAGCCGTGGGATGTACCTAACACTCCCTAGACACCTCGACACAGCCTAAGAACTAACTTCCCCTAAAGATAGAAACGGGAAAACTATCTTGCCTCAGAGAAAATCCCCAAAGGATAGACAGCCCCCCACAAATATTGACTGTGAGAGGAGAGGGAAAATGACATACGCAGACTGAAATCAGGATTTAGCAAAGGAGGCCATTCTAGCTAAATAGAAAGAATAGGACAGAGTACTATGCGGTCAGTATTAAAACACTAGAAAATATCCACCACAGAAAATACAAATCTCCACATCTGACTAAAGACATGGAGGGTAAATCTGCATCTCCAGAGACACAGCTTGGCTGCAAAAAATCCTTCACAGACAAAGCTGGACAAGACAAAACATGAAAATGCACTGAACTATAAGGCCCAGAGCCTGTGGACAGCAAAAACAAAGCCAGAACTTATCTTTGTTGAAATGAACAGCTAAACAGGAGAGACCAGGTATGGATGTGAATCCTCCAAAAACAATGGACAACTGGCACTGACTAAAGGATAAAGCAAGACTAAATAGCCCAGTCCAAATTGCAATAAGTGGACACACCAGATAAATGCTGCGATCCAAAGACAGCAGCACTACCACTCATAACCACCGGAGGGAGCCCAAGAGCAGAATTCACAACAGGTATAGGGTGATTCAGTGCTCCCCTCTCTCCCCGAAGCGCGTTTTGCCCTTAGCTTCTTCCTGGGGCGTGCCCAGGGGATGGAAGGTGCGGTCTTTTAAATGGATGGCGACCAATCGGTGTACAAGGAAAAGGAGGGCTTATACTAAAGCCCATATGCTATTGGACATGCAATGCTGTTTGTTACCATGCAGGAGGAATCTCCTGCACGGCAACAGATTTTAACTTTTGCTGGTGTCGGCGTGCATCTGACCCACCGGGCCCCTAATCCGCCGGGCCCGGTTGCAGTGGCAACCACTGTGACCAAGGTAGCTACGCCCCTGCTCATTTCCCCATCCCTGCTCCTAATGAAGCGCACACAACATGTGATGTCATATAACATGCTTGCACCATATAAGTATAGATATAGGCTCATATGACCCTATCCCACAATGGCATGCAAACTGGATGCATGAATGAGCACAGCATGAGAATACTTATGGGTCTCTGCCACCTGTACCCCTGAACCTCCTTGCAACCTTGTATAACTGCATCCTTAGCTCTTTAGGAGAAGCCTAACTACTTTCACCCCTTCAGTGACTTCCATCATCTTTTGCAAGCTTAGCACATTAAGGTATAACCTTCTTTTTACACATATGCTCTTCTACAGACATTTTTCTACAGACATGGTTGTTTTGTTTCGGTTCAAAGAATTGTGATGAATAAATAAATCCTCACACGAAAATTGAATAAGACAAAAATGAATTTACTTAATAAAAGATAATAAATATAAACAGTCACTCAAAGTGGCAAATAATCAATAATCATAAGTCATACATTACATTGGAAATGGTATGAGTCAATTCAGCCTGCTCTCTGTGTGTCTTTGCTCAATCCACATCTCTCCATCTCTGTGTCCCTCTGTCTTCCTCCTACTGAGTCCCAGGCATTCATTTATATGTTAAAGGCTTTTGATCTAACCCTGTTATCTGAGGCTTTGTCATGGTATGTGTACTGTAGCCTTCAGGCCAAATAGATAAGAACACCAAACTGGCATCCCTTGGAGCTTAACAGGTATCTATCTAATTAATATTTACATGATACCATCTCATGGGAACAAATCCATTCCCTTGGTTCATCTTTGAAGATGAATGTAAAATGTACTCTAAAATGTAAATTACTGTGTGCTTAAGGTACCTTCACACTGAACAACTTAACAACGATATCGCTAGCGATCCGTGACGTTGCAGCGTCCTGGATAGCGATATCATTGTGTTTGACACGCAGCAGCGATCTGGATCCTGCTGTGACATCGTTGGTCGGAGCAGAAAGGCCAGAACTTTATTTTGTCGCTGGATCTCCCGCAGACATCGCTGAATCGGCGTGTGTGACGCCGATTCAGCGATGTCTTAACTGGTAACCTGGGTAAACATCGGGTTACTAAGCGCAGGGCCGCGCTTAGTAACCCGATGTTTACCCTGGTTACCAGTGTAAATGTAAAAAAAAAAAACACTACATACTTACATTCCGGTGTCTGTCCCCCGGCGTTCTGCTTCCCTGCACTGACTGAGCGCCGGCTGGCCGTAAAGCA